>NC_069393.1:63960783-64580991 GCF_027475565.1 Acinonyx jubatus
TCTATACATTGTTTTTAATTCCATGTCTCTGTTGAAGAAGGAGGGGCTGTAACTTGGTAGTCCATCATCTTGTTGATATCTGATCACTGTAATATATTTTCAGAGGACGTACTTTTGGTTATTTTATTTTTTTCAGTCATTGATTTACTCAGCTCATTATAATTGGTCTAGGCTAATATTATTTTGTATATTCTGAGAACTCAGTTACTGAAAATGGAAAATGATGACCTAGGCTTCTGTTGGGTGTCAGAAAGGGATTAACCTGCCATTAATTTTACCATGTATTTAAAAAATTTTTTTAGTGTTTATTTATTTTCCAGAGAGAGACAGAGCACAAACAGGGGAAGGATAGAGAGAGAGGGAGACACAGAATCTGAAGCAGGCTCCAGGCTCTGAACAGTCAGCACAGAGCCCGACATGGGGCTTGAACTCACAAACCGTGAAATCATGACCTGAGCTGAAGTCAGACTCTTAACTTGAGCCATCCAGGTGCCCCAATTTTACTGTGGATTTGAGACGTTAATAGTACAATGAATTCAAATCATGCTTTTATTCCAAGACTCACAACACAGAGACCACATTGTAGTTTTATTTAGATTTCCAAGAATTGACTCCCACCTTAAATATCTTTACCTATGTCTTCTTGGGCAAGTTATTTAAAATGCTCCTACCCTCAGTTCCTCACCTAACACATAAGGGTGATTATAGCATCCAACATGTCAAGATTAAATGAAGTGATACATGTAAAATCCTTAGTGTATTAACTGGCACATACGTGTTTAATAACTTCTAAAGCCAGTGTCCTTCTTACTAACAGGGGAGCTATAGATAACATAGCTAAGGACTGTGATGGTCTTAGTTTAATACATAAAACAAAATATCCTGATGTCATTCTTTTTTTTTTTTAATTTTTTTTTTCAACGTTTATTTTATTTTTGGGACAGAGAGAGACAGAGCATGAACGGGGGAGGGGCAGAGAGAGAGGGAGACACAGAATCGGAAACAGGCTCCAGGCTCTGAGCCATTAGCCCAGAGCCCGACATGGGGCTCGAACTCACGGAGCGCGAGATCGTGACCTGGCTGAAGTCGGACGCTTAGCCGACTGCGCCACCCAGGCGCCCCCTGATGTCATTCTTAAATAGCATGATGAAACATGAAAGTATAAATTTACTTTCATAGGTAGCTGATATCATGATAATATTGGGTTATGATCTCACTTATTCCAATGGTGTCTTGATGAAATTCAAAGCGTACAGATCATTCTTTTCATCGTTGTTCCCCCTATTGGCAAAAATAAGGCATAGAGATAAAAGGAACACTTGGTCCAAATTACGAAGCAATTTATATAGTTTGTGTCAAAACTGAATCTAGCTCAGCCTTCCATTCAGAGGTATGCCAACTGGATCATGATTGATTAAGAATGACTCGTGGGGCACCTGGATGGTGCAGTCAGGTTAAGCGTCCAACTCTTGATTTCTGCTCAGGTCATGTTCACATGGTTGTGATATCAAGCCCTGCGTGGGGCTTGGTTCTGAGTGTTTAGCCTGCTTAAGATTCTCTCTCTCTCTCTCTCTCTGCCCCACTCCCCGCTCATGCACTCTGTCTCTTTCAATAAGAAAAAAAAAAAAGAATCCTGAGTTAGCCATGTATGTGTATATAGTACGTCACAATTTTTTGCCCTTTACAAAGGATAAATATATATTATTTCCTAAACAAAGGGATCTAAATGCAAAAAAAGATCAAAGAAAAAGATTATTGCTACTAGTAGTCACAGAAATATATGATCAAATGACACTTTTGTTCTGTCCCAGTTCTGAAATATACGTGGGTGTGTGTTGTACTTGCTAATTACTACTCTTGGCCATAGAAAAGAACTTAGGCATTTATCAATGTTTCAGAAACCAAACCAAAATTGTTAATATGCTTTAACCTAACAGTTGTCCATATAAGAATTTGTCTTATATGTGCAATTACAAATACACAAAAATATTTATAAATGTTACAGATTATAAAAATCTTGAAAAAACTTAATTTCCAATCAAAGGTCACTGGTCAACTATTTGCCAGTACATAAGAGTGATGGCTAACAGTAGCTGACAAAAATCAAATTTTAGAAGAATAATTAATTGCAAGAGGAAGAAAACCAGTCATTAGCCATTGAACAAGAAAGCAGGTTGAATGTCAGTTGTTGTATGAACTAATTTTGCAAAACATGCATGTAAATGTTTGAAGAATAAACAAGAAAATGTCACCAATTTTCATTCTGGGGCTTGAATTATGAGAAAATTTCGACTTTATTGTTTGGTACTCTTATCTTTATTTTCTAAAACCCATTGAAAGACATAGGGAGTGAGAGTGGGGTAAGAATTACTACACACTGCCTGATCTGCACTAAATTCCAACACGAGGGTCTTAAAACTGAGACATGAAAAAATAAATTTTGCTTCTTGGACATGGCACTAGCTGTGGAATTCAAATTACTAAAATTCTTTTCTCTAGCATGTTTTTTCTTTCATGGAGTAATGACCACAGTCAGATGGTGTGAAGAAACACATATGCATAGAACACTTTAGTGTTACCACCTACCTGACTATGACTAAAGTCATCAGGAGATAGAGCAGGTGTACAAACAAATTAAGAAGTTTCTTAGCACACAGAATCAGTACAACTCTTTTTGCACTTAGTGATTTTTATTATCTCTTTCTTTGCTTGGGGAATTTTCCCAAACTCTTCCCTAGTCCTTTCCTCTAGACTGAGCAAGAATAGACTTCAATTGCATCATCCTGAGTTACTTTTTTTTTTTTAAGTAGATTACATTTGTAAGTGGATTTTCTATTTTACTAATGTTATCAAAGTTAGAGGATTTCTACTTTGTTCTTCATCCATGCACAACTCCATTGTCTCTTTCAATGACCTAAATAAATCAGTATGTTACCAATCACTTTCGTCGTGATCAACTTGTTTTCAAATACTCTGGACTCAAGATCTATACTTCTGCATTGATGTATGTAATATAGTTGTTTTCTCACAGTAAAGAATAAATTTGAAAGCTTTCTTTCATTAGCTGCTGTGATCCATTATTGGCTTACATCCTATAATTTTCCTACAACATCTGCAAAGTTAATAAACCAATTATGGAAGCCATCTGGAACTCAAAGAGAGATAAAAAAAACACTAAAAAAAAAAAAAACCTCTCTTCTGAATAGCTGGTACTGTAATAAATGGCATGTCACAGAACAGTAATGTTACAAACCCCACTATCATTAAAGGAGAGAGAGGGAATATTTTTACATAAAAGAAATACTGGTAGAGCCATGGTAGAGCTCCATGGTAATTGTCTCCTGAAACAGTTTGAACATTTATATCTGTTGCTTACTTGTCAAAGGCATAGAGCCCTTAACTCATTTATCATAGAAACCAGCAGGGCTCAGTTGCCTGCATGGATGGGGACACATTTAGTGACCTTGGGTGAGTTATGCAAACTCTCAGGGCACTGGAATCATTGATAAAAATGGAAAAAAATGGAGCTCCTGGGTGGCTCAGTTGGTTGAGTGTCTGACTTCAGCTCAGGTCATGATCTCAATGGTTTGTGGGTTCAAGCCCTGCATTGGTCTTGCTGCTGCCAGCACAGAGCCCACTTTAGATCCTCTGTCCCTCTACCCTCTTTGCCCCCTCCTACTTGTGCTCTCTCAAAAATAAATAAAACATTTTTAAAAATGGGGAAATTTGCCATTAACCTACCCAATAGACTTAGCTAGAAGACAATGTGATCCTTGTTCTAATGCTGAGCTTCATCATTCAGGTAGCTGAGAAAACTGGGTAAAAGCTAAAACCAAGACTCAGATTGTGTCACTAATAAGTCTGGAATATTCTTAATCCATCAATTCTGTTTTATGGCTGTAGGGAGATACAAAAATAGGGTTAAATTAAGTGCTTTGGTGTCTCAGCTATCCTGTTTCAAAGCCTAATTCTGCAACCTACAGACTGCCTATTTATTTGGAAATTATACCACTTTTCCAGGCTTCTTTTCCCTCATATCTTGCAGTGAAAACATCATATGATTTTAGTTAGAATTCTATGATATAATTCAAAGAACAATTAATATAGTACTTTATTACTCAATAAAAACAGTTTTATTATTTTTACATTTCATTTTTATTACAATTCAATGATATATATCAAAGTCACTGAATGAATTTCTTTTCTCTCTTCTTTTGACATATTCCCCCCAAACCTTGTAATTAGCCATAAAAATGCTATAAAAAATGGAAAGGAATCAATAGCAATTTTAAAGCAAAGAGAAAAGATATACTCTCCCCTTGCTACCCTACTTTATAGAAAATTCCCAAGTCCATAAGATTTTTGCTCTGGGTCTGCCCCAGATACCTACTGTTTATTGGACCTTGGGCAGTCAGTTACTCTCCTTTTAGAGATTCAGTTTCTATAACCATTAAATAAGGAAATCATGTTTGACATCCTCAGTCCACTAGGCACATGTGAAAATTAAAGACTAATTGTTATGGGAAATTCTATTAACTTACAAGTTTTATTTATTGTTCATATCTTTTAACTTAGTCATCCCATTCCTGGGGATTTATTTTTAGAAAATAATTCTAAAGAAGAAAAAAACTATATCCCCAAATGCTTGCAGTGATCTTTCTCAACAATTAATTGTGAACGTCTCTAAAATTACAGAAAATTTGAAGGAATATTACAGTGAATACTTGTAGAAGAACTAAATAATGTCTACCTTTAATGTTTAATATATGAGCTTTAATACAGATCTATCTATCCATCAATGTATCTAATCACATATGCATTTATTTTTCATTTCATGTTTTTGAGATGATTGTATAATTTTTTAAAAATTCTTTTGAAAGGGTGAATTATACTGATTGATTTTTATATTTCTGGAATAAACTCTACTTGGCAATAATATGTTATCTTTTTTATATGTTCCTGAATTTAGGGGCACCTGGGTGGTGGCTCAGTCAGTTAAGCATCCAACTTCGGCTCAGGTCATGATCTCGCGGTTTGTGAGTTCGAGCCCCACCTTGGGCTTTCTGCTGACAGCTCGGAGCCTGGAGCCTGCTTTGGATTCTGTGTCTCCCTCTCTCTCTGCCCCTCCCCTTCTCATGCTCTGTCTCTCTCTGTCTCAAAAATAAATAAAAAATTAAAAAAATAAAAAGTGTATATTTTCCTGAATTTATTATAGCTAATATTTCATTAATAATTTTTTACAATTATGTTAATGAGTGATATTGGTCTGAAAGTTTCTTTACTATAACTACTTTTGCCAGGGTTTGGTAATAGTCACTTCTGGCCTCATGAGACAAATTGGGAGGTGCACCCTCCTCTAATTTTTAAAACATTTTGTGTAAGATGGGTATTTAAATATTTGATAAAAGTTACCTATATATATATATATATACATATATATATATTTTTTTTTCTAATAAGAAGTCCGCCATCACTCACATTGTTATTCCCTCTCTGTAATGTATCTATTTTCTGATTGCTTTTAAGATTTTCTCTTTATCTTTGATTTTCATCAATTAGACTTGAAAACTGTCTTTGTATTTATTCTTTTTTTATCCCTTTGACTCCAAGATCTTGGATACATGGGCTAGATATGTAGTCTGACAATTTTCACTAAATTTGAGTATTTTATCTATTTCTTAAAATAATTTTTCTGACCTACACTTTCTCTCCTTAGTGGGAACCCAAATATCTAGACTGATTAATATTGCAGCACAAAATCTAAGCCCCCATTTATTTTTTAAACCAATTTACTTTTTTTTGTAGATTGGATAATTTCTATTAATCTTCATATTAATAGACTCTTTCAAGTAGTCTTGAATACCTTGTTTGGCCCATCCAATGATTTTGTTTCCTTTCTTTGAGAAACTGTGACTTTAATTTCCAGAACAGAATTACAGCTTTCATTTTTTTTTGCTATGATTCCCTGCCAGTTCATTCATTATTACCACATTTTCTCTAAATCCTTGAACTTAATTTCAATAATTGATTTAAATTCCTTGTCTTCTAATTGTAAAATGAAGTTTTACAGTTTTACAGAAAACAGTTTTCTAACTGGCTGCATTATTTTGTTTTGTTCCGTTTTGTTTTATTCTTGGGTCATATGTTCTTGCTCCTTCCAGTGTTTAGTCATTTTTGTTGCATATCACATATTGTGTATTACATATGGTAGGGAATGTGACATATGTCTTCCTTTAGAGGGTTTTAAAACGTGTTTAATCAAGTAGTTTAATTAATGGCAGACCTGTTGTCATTGATAGGCTTTTTTTTCCCTTTGCTCTTGTGGTTTTATTTTTTCTTTTGTTATTAGTCGTAATTCTTCCCTTATATTCTGGGCCTGCCTTTTACTTCTCATTTGACTTTTCTGAAGTCTCAACTAAATGCCTGAAGTGCTTAGCGAGGTCTCTTCACTTTGGATTGGCTGTGATTCAATGTCTTCCAACATTGCCCAACCTCTGGGGAGTTTCTCAAGTCCTCGACACATAGAAGCACCTCCCTGCGAGGCCTCATAGAGCATGGTCCTGTATATCTACAGCTTATCTCTGAGCCAAGGGCTGACAGGGAACCATGATTCTGGTCTGCCCCTCACTCTGCACATCAGTATTTTGTCTGTTCCTTTGTCTAGCATATAGGTGCTCAGTTGTCTGAATTCTATCTCTGCCTCTTGTGTTCACTAAAACGCCCATCCGCTCTAAATTGTGCTGGCACTCGTCTCCCTGGGGAAGCTCTTTCAGTGCAAAGTGAGCTGGGCCCGGCCACAATGCCCTTCTTCGCCCTTCATTTTCCCTGACTCAGCTGAATCCAGTTCCCCAAGTTCAGGCCCATTATTTCCCACCCTGCACCTCTTTTTATACCACAGTTAGGTTAGGGAAGAAAATATCTGAATAATTCATCTTTTCTCCTACTACCCTATTTCAGTGAATCTTTTTTTTAATGCTTATTTATTTATTTTTGAGAGAGAGAGAGAGAACACAAGTGGGGGAGGAGCAGAGAGAGAGGGAGACACAGAATCTGAAGCAAGCTCTAGGCTCCGAGCTGTCAGCATAGAGCTCGACACGGGGCTTAAACCTACATACCGTGAGATCATGACCTGAGCCGAAGTCGGATGTTTAACCAGTGCCCCACTCTTTATTTCAGTGAATCTTAATTAAGGTTTGATGATTTCCCCATGAAGCTGATCATGGATGTGGGTTCCAGTGGTTGAACTCTGAACTTCTGCTCTCCTCAGACTCAGTCATCACTGCTGCTTTGACCCTGCACACGAATGACCTGTGATTCGTCACACTGTTCACATGTTCCAGGCCACTCCTGTGGGATTTTTCTATTCTGTTCACGGGATTCATGCAGTCAAACTCTTCAGCACTCCAATGAACTCCATTTTCTAGTTCTGAGCTTCTTCATTGATCTTTTCAAAAATCAGACCGAGGTACACCAAAATGTCCAGGCACAGCTTTATTCTTAGAGCCTTGAAATAAATGGGATGCCTCGGTTCAAACATGTCTATCCTTTAAATGAGATATCTAAGTTGTTTGGCTCCACAAGCTGCTTGCAAAAAAAGGAAAAAAAAAAGCGTGTGGTCTAGAAGCAAATGAGCAATGCTCTTTGTATCCCATATAAATCTGATCTCTGTCTGTGACTGCAAGTGTGGTAGTGTTAAATACATTCAACAAAACTAAAGCTACTTTTAGATTCTCTCTGTTTCCCTTCTGACAATAAAGCAATCCAAATATGTGTTATGCCTATATATAAAAGTTTCTATTCATTTGCTTCACGATGCAGAAGGAAAGCATAACAGTTTCTACCACTGAAATGACAAGCCAGTGCGGGACTCAAGACCAACACCCCTGAAATAGTGGTGCTCCTTCCAGGAAATCTTGGGGGAATTTACATGGCTCACATTAGAAAGCATGTACAGTTTCAGAAAGTATGTTGCTCCTGGGTGGGAATTTACTGGGAGTAAGCTGGATGAGTAAATCTCTCCATAGAATTGATATACAATTATATCTGCATACTTACAGATATAAACTTATTACAGAAATATAGTAGATATACCTACCACAAATATATAATTAGTTTGCTCTAAACTCACAAAATAATCCAATCTCATCAAATTCTTATGAGGAAATAAGAGACACTGAGTAATATCAAACATACAATTTATACACTCTTGCTCATCATCTATTTTCATATTGTTTGTCTCATTTGAACATCACAATAATCTAGAGGCAGGGTGGGGCAGGTATTCCATTACCAATGAAAAAAGTGAGGCTCAGTGTGGTCAAGTGGCTCATCGAAGCTCACGCGGCTGGTTAATGATCCTATCCAGTGCCCTTTTGATTACACCACTCTAATTTGGCTTCTCCAACATGACTGTGACATCAAGATACTCCAGTAAGTTCAAGTGTTTGATCAATAATTCAAGGAGCTACTAATTGAATGGGGCAACATTTATGGATTCATTAAAAGGTATCACTTCTCCACAGAGCACCGCCAAAGGTCATGTGATAGCTGCCCCTACCTTGTCATAATCATCCCTCAAAATAAATTATTCAGATTAGGAATTACATGCCCACTGGCTTTAGGAGAAATGCTGATAAGC
Source organism: Acinonyx jubatus (assembly GCF_027475565.1). Classification (NCBI taxonomy): domain Eukaryota; kingdom Metazoa; phylum Chordata; class Mammalia; order Carnivora; family Felidae; genus Acinonyx; species Acinonyx jubatus. The sequence continues at coordinate 63,969,422 of NC_069393.1, forward strand.
ATATTTACTCTCAAGCCGCTCACTAGGCACATTACTATGTATTTTCTCAAATACAAAAAACAAATATACTTGGACCGTGAACACGTGGAGGCATAAGGGGAGTCCATTCAGAAACGTGGAAAGGGTAAATTGGTTTTCTGGTTTCAGCAAACCTACACTATTAGGCCTGTACTTGTAGCATGTCATTTTAGAATAAACATCCTCTGGGAGGCCGCTGCACAGACGCTTTCCCAGCAGAGTTAGGAGTGCCTGACGTCGCTATCAATGAACAGCAGATGTTTGCTGGTAAGCTAGGATCACAGACTTTAATTGCAAGAGTAAAATGATCTTTGAAAACGGGGGGGGGGGGAACAGTGTTATCAGTCACTTTTGCGGAATCCCTGCACACTGAGTAAGTAATTAGTTGGGAGAGCCGGCTCTGATCTGAAGGATGCGGAAGGGAGGGACCATGACATTTACCCGCTTGCCCCTTTGGATACTTTCACCGTCCAGAAAACCTCAGGAAAAGAAAATAAACTCTAAAGAAATTCTTTTGAACTTAGTAATGTGCCTACTGATAATTAGAGAGTGGAGAAGGTAAGAACAAAAAGTTTTGAAGCAATCGCAATGTATTTCACATTTCGAGTAAAACGAAATACAGAGAAAATAGGCATACCGATTTAAACCAACAAAATGTGAATAAAGGATAAATTACAAAATTGTCAATAGTATTCTTTAAACCAAGTATCTACAGAGTATTATTCTTAACTGAGAAAGTATCATCATTAACAATGTTTTGGATTTGAGAAGAAAAATGTTCAAGTCTTGGAGACAGAGAGACCTGAGCTTAAATCTCCAGTTGCTACTCAAAAGTTGTATATTAAAAAACGCATGTTAAAGTTTTGTTTTGTTTTGTTTTGTTTTGTCACAAAAGAAACCATCCTAGGGCAAATAGGTAAGGGTACTGGGGTATCTTTTTAAATCCAATAAATAATTGAATAATTAATTTATGGGAATCAGAATCCAGACATTTCCAAGGACCTCAGCAACCAACATAGGGGAACGTGTTCTGTTTTGCTCTGCCATTAAATGTGCCAACTTCTCTTGGAGGTCATAGTAACGTTCATGTGGAGGGGAGGCTGATGTTCAGAATCTCTCCTTAAGCTGAATATGTTGGAATGAAGCTTGTTTTATTGACGTGTGTTACCTTTGGGTCACACATCCAGAAGTCGTAAAACATTTGCTGCAGGGGGGCAGGGAGCATGTCCATGAGCACAGCAATATTCTTGTTTCATTTTCTTCTACAGCTGACCAGGTTCCCCTCCATTGTAGCAGGTCTTCAGGTATTCACCTTTGCCAAGGTCCTCCTCCTACTCTGCTTACTAATTGTCTGTCTTATGAGCAAAATATGAAGCCTTCCCAAATTATCTAACTCCTTTCTCCCATACCTGGCAGAAAACTCCAGTTAAAAAGACAATCCTTCCTCTCTCAAGGAATTGAAGGTTACTAGGGTTCTGTCTGGGAAACCTTAAGATAGAAGCCACAACAAAGTCATATTAGAAACCATACTGACTTATAATCGAAGAGAATTTCCCATGGCTTTGCAATTCTCAAATCTGACAAGGAAGATGCTCAGACTACTAGGATTTATATGATTTTAAGGATGTCTATTTTATCCAGCCATCACCACCCCAAAGCGTGTTTTCTTCTTCTCTAAAATATGAAGGAATGTGCAATAGGTGTGCCTTCTTCCACATGAGGCAGAGACACTACACTGAGGTATAATGGTGGGAGCATATTAATCCTCTTCTGTGGATCATGTAACAGCTTCATTTATCTCAAACAGGGTGAGAGAGGGGAAGGGATGGAGGAAGAGAGAGAGAAAAAAAAAGATTGACTCATTTATTGTAAAGAACTGGTTCACATGTTTATGGAAATGGACAATCTCAAGATTTGCAGACAGCAAGTTACAGGGTGAGGAGAGCTGGTGTCAGAGGGCAGAACAAAACCAATGTCCCAAGTCAAGGCAGCCAGGCAGGAGGAGCTCCCTCTTACTTAAGGGAGAGTCAGCCTTTTTACTGTATTCAAGCCCTTCTACCTTGTCCATAGCAATTTTACTTTAAATAACAGCACATAAGGGATGAGGCTGGTATCTCCATGGATGTGATTTTAGAAGCCCCATCAGAATCCTTGCTGTACCCCCAAATAAACATCCTTGCTAGTTTGATATTTAAAAGGCTTTCATATAAAATAGCATTTGCATCTCATTATGAGACAAGGATTTAAATGCAATGCAAATCCACCAGAAAAGTCTATCTTAGTATATTAACCATGGGGCTTTTTACTTGGAGTGATGGAAACCTAATTTCAAGCTTATTGAAGGGAAAAAATGAATTCATTTGATCATGTTACTGAAAATAATAAAATTGTATATATAAGAAATAGCCGGATCTAGGGGTTCAAATTATGTTTTTAAGAAATACATAAATATATCTGATTATATTACCTCTCTCCGCCCCCCCCCCCTACTTAACTCTGGGACACCTTCATTTTCTGGCAGGTTCTCTCTTCTTGGTGGGAAACTTTTCAGGTTCACATGCTTCTTATAGCTTGTGATCTCAGGACAAGGGTCTTGCCCCTCCCAGAATCTAAACCTATCTCCTAAAGGAGACCTCAATTTGTCCTGATTGGGAAGCAAGCCCTTTTGGTAAACTGTACCCTTCCTTTATCATACCAAATCTTGTAGGAGTAGTTCCCAAAATGAAGGCATGGAGAAAAGACCAAATGGGTAACAACAACGTGACATTCAGACTAGAGTTGACATGAACATTTGGACACAGATGAAACCAGTAATGCCCTTACTATATTTCAGAACCTACCCATTTCATCCTGAAAACAACACCATGTGTTCATTCTACATACAAGGAGAACAGCTTCAGGAAATGTGTTTATGGTTCTTAACCCTTTCTGCTTGTTCGCTTGTTTTCTTGACTTAAATATATCTATAGATAGAAAATATATCTGTCAGAGTCACTAAATAACTAGCAATGAATCTCAATGTCATATGTGCACATGTGCAAATTTAGGGGAGAGGGTCCAGTTAGTTTTTGCTGTGTAACGAAGCTCCCTGAAAGTCAATGGCTTAAATTACAATGATTTATTATTATTTATATAAATAACAAATACTTATTTATATACACATATTATTTATATAAGAAATAATTATTTATTATTGTTTATAATTCTGTGGGTTGACTAAACGATTCCTATGCTGGCTTTTCCAGGTGTAATTTACATGGCCATCAGTGGAATGTTCGTGTAATCTAGCTGACTCGTGGTGCTTGCACGCGGTTAGCTAGGAATCTCAGTTTTCCACACGGCCTCGGCCTCTCGTTCCCTCTGAGCTAGCCTGTTTCTTTGTTTGACTCAGGAGGGTATCCAAGCATTTGCAGATGGAAGCCACAAATCCTTTGAAGACTTAGCTTTGGGTCCCTCCTACTGTGACTTCTGGCCAAGTGTATTCAACAGTACAAGTCATAAGGCTGGTATAGTTTCAAGGTTGAGTAAAGAGAGGCTACACCTTAATGAAAGGATTCACAATGCCACGTTGAAGACTGGGGTACATAGTAGGGTGGGAAAAATCTGCGGCCATATTTTGTGATTGATCATATAGCCTAAATTTCAAGCTTCAGGTAAAAAAGTAGTTAGGAAAAGCCTTCCTGGTTGATGCTTGCTCTATCTTAGATCTCTCTTAGATCTTTAAAGCTAGATTTTTAAGATAATTGCCATGTTCTATTTATAAAACAATACTGATGCTCAGTCAGTGGCCATGAATGAGCCATCTGGTGGTGGGCAATTCAGTAAACTCTATTTGCAAAACTCAGCTTTTAATCAATAGTGAATTTTTTTTAATTTATCTTAATTTAAACTTGTCACATCAATTAGCCTTGGGGATGAGTGAGTAAACACAAACATAATTTATAACTTTGTCAAGTTAACAAATACCATGTTGATGTGCTCAGAACCCCTGATATAGATTCATGAATTCATGTATCTGACAATTACTTATTAAGCCTATTTGCTAGGCAGCCTGGTCATGGTTTTGCTAGAGATTTTTAAGGTCAACAAGACAGGAATCTTCTTGTTTTGCTGCTCTCACAGTCTAGTTCTGAGGCTGAAATAAAGGTATGAGTAAGATACTATGGGAAGTGAGGTTAACTGTGGCAGAGATTACCCAGAGGGTGAAGAGCAGACTATAATCTTTGAAAGCTTACGGCATGAATTAATTCACGTCAAGTTTATAAACATCCTGTGGGTTAACAACTATAGCCATTTTTAAAATAGTTTAGGAAGTCTCATTTAAGCTCAGAGACAGCAGATAAATTTCTGAAGAACACAGTAAATAAAAGTTGAGGTCAATATTTCAAATGAGGAAGGTCTGACTGCAGACTCCTTTTATTCAAATTATATAAATTTTAATAATATATTCCTTATTTGGTGTGTATTGTGTTAGTTATATGTTGCTGCATAACCAGTTACCAAAAACTTAATGGCTTAAAACAACCCAGGATTATCGTCTCACAGATTCGGTGGGCCAAGAATTCAGACAGTTTTACTAGTTCATCATCTTCAGGGTCTCCCCAGACTCCAACCAAGGCATTAGCCAGCCTGTTCTCAACTGGATTGTTGGCAGAAGAATCCACTTTCAAAACCACTCAGGTTTGGGGAAGATTTTCCTTCCTGGTGGTTGTGACTGACAGCTCTGGTTTTCGGCTGTCACCTGGAGGCCACCCTCAGCACCTGAACACTGTCTGCTGTTCCCACAACAAGGCAGCTTGCTTCTTCAAGGCCAACAGGAAAGTAAGAGTGAGTCAGCTAGCAAGAGAGCTTTATATAAAGTATGTGATCACGGAAGTGAACTCCCATCCCTTCTGCCATGGTCTATTGGTAAGAAGCAAGGAACAGGGTTCTGCTGCAATCAAAGGAAAGAGATAATACAAGGTATAAACACCAACAAGCAGGGTGCATGGGGCCTCCCTAAAGTCTGTCCATTATGTCTATGGCATTCATTGGGGGTTCACTCATGGACTTCTAAGTTTATGAATTTTTAGGTGCCATAGGGAGTGCCCACTTGCATATGCGTGCACACACACACACACACACTGCGTAACACCTTCCTATACTCACATACACTCACATATCCCTCCTAAGCTTCACAAGACATTTTGCAAAAACATTTCATTCTTGGCACTGAAGTGTGAACTTTCAATACAAAAGGAAACAACCTCTATCCTATTTCTTAGCAAAGAGTTGAGGGGAGGGAAGTGGAGGGAGGGCTGCTAAGAAAAAACAATCAATTATGTTCCCCTCAAGACTGAAAAGCAGAAAGACAGCTTTTATCAAGGAACTTGGCAGGCCACCAAACTGTCCCAAACACACACAGTGAACAGCCTCGGAGAGAATTCTACCAGGAAGGCAGCCCTGCAGCCCATTAACAGGTTACTTAGCTGGATTGGCAAACAATGTGCATGGAAGGATCTTGGTGTCAGATGAATCCTTTGCCTTGAGTGTGATGATAAACACAGGGACTAGGAAGTGTGGGTATGTTCTACAGAATGGAGAACAAGGCCAAGACATCTTCAGGGTTTTAGCCACTCTCCATGGATCTCTCTGGACTTAGAAACTTTTTTTTTTCCATCTGAAACAAGAAGGTTGCTCTTTGGGGGTTAGAAAGCCTATTCCTCTGTAGTGGATGGCGCTGCACCAGCATTGGGCTTCCTAAGAATAGTAAGAAAAATGATGAGACAACTGGGGAAGGAATAAGATCACTCAACTATGTGCCCAACAATGCTGCCACCAGACGACAGAAAAATCAATAGAGCAGCAAACCGGTGCCTTGGAACATAGACTTTGGATTCAAGCAGACCTCAGTTATAAAACCTCATTTGCCACATTCTAGCTGCTTGATCTTGGGCTGATGATGTAGTTTCTTTAAGCCTCAGTAAAAGAATACCAGATACAAGTGTAAAGTGAGTTTGCCTATTTGTAAGATTTTGTGCTAAGCACTTTTCATTTATCACCTCATTACTCACAGTAACTCTATCATATTGCCCTTAATCACGACTTTTCAAATTACCAATAAACAAAGTCTAAAAACTCAGCGTTGATTAAGCAAAAATAAAATGTAATATTAATATTAAAAATAATAAAATGAAAGGGGTTTACTGGTAAAGATTCTGCTGAAATGGGTGGATTAGGCACACTCTTTCTCCTCCCACTGACTTTTTGTGCTTTAACTTTACTCTGTCTACTCCATAGACAGGTTTCCTCCCTGTAATAAGGCAGATGGACAAAGGCAGCTACAACAAGCACCTTACATCACCAGGTAGGGCCTAAGGAAGACGTTGGCAGATCATTCTTGATAACATATCCACCTTCCTATCAATTACTGCAACCATGGGGCTGGAGTTCCTGGTTATCTCGTCTAGGTCACATGCCAAACCCTAAGGCCCAGGGGTGTGATCTTTTCATTAGTAGGTCTACTATAGTAAATCTGATTGGTGAAGGAAGCAGACAAAAAAAAAATTGGTTAACCACAACAGGGAAGTATATTTAATTAACTATTTACAGATAAAATTTAGAGCAATTAAGTAAATGATGGAAGATCAATCATGTATAGGTGGGAAAGCAAGGTTTGAGTCCTGATTATGTTAATACCATTGGAAGAACTGTTATCAATATACTGTATGATTAAGCCAGGACAACCAGGTCCTTCTCATTGATTCTAGGAGTGAAGTATATATGGAGTATTTGAGTGGACTAAGAAGTATTATAAAAGACTTCTCGGGGGAAGGTATCTTACATGGATGTGATCGGTTAAACAGAAAAGCAAGAGAAATGCTACATTTCTTAATTAGGTATAACCAATAAACTTTTCTTTCAAAGATTTACCGTTAGTTGCCATAGTATGGAATTCAGATTTATTTTTATTTTTATTGTTTAATATGAAATTTATCATCAAATTGGTTTCCATACTGGAATTGAGATTTAAAGAAAGATTCTTTGTTCCCCTTCTAGTTGAATATTAGAAAACTAAGTTAAAGAGAAGCAGGTTCTCGTCCAGGCTAAGCTGCTGACCTCACATCTGATTTTGGATGAGTTATGCATACCCCATGAGCCTCAAGCTCCTCTTTCTTTAGAAAATAATATTACTTCACAGAGTTTCTTGAGATTCAAACTGGGTAGGAAATTTTAAAGTGTATTAAAACCCGAAAAACACAATCCAAATAGAAGATGGTATTAGTATTTCACAGTATGTACTCCCTTCAGGACACGCTATGTGCCGTCGTTTACTGATATTTCTAAAATCAGACAGAAAGTGGGTCTTTATCACTATAGTAGTTTTATAACTTGGTAATAGAAGAGGAAATTTAGCGTTAATTTATCTATCAATCGCTATTATTTTTCTTCTTACATATCAGTATTATATTATTTATTGTAGTGAAGGTGACTTTTAGAACTAGTGCTATGGAGCAAGACACTTACAGATTAAGTGTTGTACCCAACAAAAGGTTTTGCTTGAACCCACATTAAATGTATTTTTCTTTATATTTCTTACTCTGCAGCAAGCAGGGATATTCTATTGGCTTTCTTGGTATTGGCCCTTCATTTATATTACTCGGGACCATTTCTCCCGAACCTGTTCCACCACAAGCTAAGTGGTCCTTTTCACTTTCCCTTGTAAAAAAAATCTCTCCTTCTCTCAAACACCTCCAATCATCTTCAAGGCTCTCTTCCTATGTAATTCTCGATAAGAACAGGGTATTGATTTGTAGTGAGTCTTCATCCACTGCTGTGGAGACACAAAGTGAAGCGCTACATCTTGTGAATAATTACTTTAGAAAACAAACCCCGAATGCAGCAAGAAAAAGCAATGGGATTCATGCTCCATCTCATTCATTTTGACAGTTGCAGGAATCCAACTCCAATTGTGCTGCCATTACAAGTACAGACAGAGGCTGGCAAAAAAGAAAAGACGTGTTATTGTCAAAGCAACTCTCTTTGCAGCTAAAAGACCATCCAATTTTGTCTGAGAAGGGCACCAAGCTATTTTCTGTGTTCTTGGCACGCTATTGTTCAGGAAGAGGATCCTGAGTGATTTCTCTTATGTCATGTGACCACTGAATAAGTAAATAACGCATTAAGAGCTGTCACACAGGGACCTTGTGTCCCCATTGATGTCCGCATCTGTGACTGCTCCACGCTGACCTTTGATCTCATGTCAATGCTCTTTCTGGGTGGGGACAATAATGCTGTCGTGCCTTGGGATGTAGGAGAAGGAATGGGGAAACTTTCTCCTTGTCCTTTTACTCAGTTTCTCTTTGGGACACAAGTTTGGGTTAGGGAAATATTTAGAAGTGTTCTCAGAAAATGAAATGGAGAAATGCAGAAAATAAGGACAATTAGATGTAAATTTAAAAAACTGACGCAGTTTTAAGAATACTGCTTAAAACCTATGAGCTAACAACCCAAACACTTAAAAACAAATTATTAAAAGCCAGAAACTATTAAAATAAAACTTCTCAGGAAGGGGGTACAGTCAATAAGCGGTGGGGTGAGAAACTATTGCTTTTCTTCATTAATCCATAGATTAAATTTTACTCTGCCAAGTATTACTTTGAAAAATGTAATTAACCAAGATACTATAATACATGGCTATAAAATTTAAAAAGGATTTTGTACAGAGTGCAAACTAAGTTCACTAATTAATAATATAAATTGTCACATGTATTTTCTAACTGGGACCTTATCATGTTAATAACAACATGGGAAAGTCAAGGCTCATGGCTCCATGTGTGAAGTAAAAAAAAAAAAAAGACTTACAAAAGTTAAGGAAGCTTCCAAGACTATTCAGAAGTCAGAGGTACATTGATTAGGAGAAAACCCAGGTCTCTGACTCAGAGATCAGGGCTCTTCCCGTTCCCTCTTATCTGATAACAGGGATGTTCACAGGGACTGCTCACTAGAGCTAAACAATTTTAAGGCAAATGGTAGGAAGAGAAAGCCACAGAGACACTGACGTAAGACTTAAAATAGGTGGAAAATGCAAACTGGGCCAAGATTGTTTTAAATAATGTGTACGTGAGCCACTGAGTCATGCAGGTTATGAGATATTAGACATCAGTGGGAAGCAGGCCTAACACTGCAAGGGGGATGAATATGCCATTCTACTGATCATCTGTGACAGAAAGAGAATACTGGGATTGGTGGACTGTAAGCTCACTTACAGAATCACATGAGTCCACTGCAAGGTGCCTTGTAGCAAGGTTGAAATTTAGGAAACAGTGGAACCCAGGAATATATTTGTCTCAGTAATGTGGGGCCGGGGGAAAGAAGTAAGGTTGCTGACTGGTACGCAGCTTGTGCAGATAAATAGCAGGGGCAAGCCTAGCAGCCTGGACGCCTCTCCCATTAGTTATGGGAGCACACTGGCTGGAGGAGGTGGGGGCATCTGTTCTCTCCAGGGCTTTGCTGATCGTCTTGATTTCTGTGAAATGTAAAGTCTGTTGCATCGAGCTGTCTGCAGTGATGCTTGAACAGTTTCTCCTTGAAGATTAATTCAGAAGGCATCTGTGCTTTAGTTATTCTGTGTGTGTGTGTGTGTGTGTGTGCCTGCCTTTCTGTCTGTCTTTTAAAAAAAATTAATGTTTATTTATTTTTGAGAGAGAGAGAGACAGAATGTGAACAGGGGAGGTGCAGAGAGAGGAGACACAGAATCTGAAACAGGCTCCAGGCTCTGGGCTGTCAGCACAGAACCCAACGTGGGGCTCGAACTCATGGACCATGAGATCATGACCTGAGCCAAAGTGGGAGGCTCAACTGACTGAGCCACCTAGGTGCCCAGCTGTCTGTCTTTCAATGGAAATGAGCCCTTGGGGGAAAAATTTGGAGCTCCGGCTTTTTATGCCATGTGTCTAACCTCACCTCCTTCCTGTGCATCTTTGCATAGGCCTAGTCCTGGCTTTGCAAACATGCAGTTTATACTTTTCAAAATAATTTTGTCCTGATGGCTTTGGAAGAAAAGTGACTTAGGAGTAGAACAGAGTGTGGAAAAGCTCTTGTTCCCCTGCAGTCCACTTTGTCACCCTGTTGCTGGATACAGGAATGGAAGGAGGTTGTGGAGTTGTTCTGGAAATTCGATTTTGTAGGTTAAAAAAAGGAAGAACACAATCAGCGTCTTTTCATTACTAATGTGGTGTGTGTGCACAAACACACACACCCCTCATGACTCATTGACAGGGTCCCCACCCCAAGAGAAGTGCCCTGAAACTCCTTTCCAGTGGAGGACTCAGTTAATCACCCAGCAGATTATAACAGCCCATCTCTCTTCATCTGATATCTAGACCCGTGGTTTGGTCTAAATTCCAAATCATAAGAAGCGCAGTGTGGTGGTGGTGGTGATTGTGGTGTGTGCGTGTGTGTGTGCGTGTGTGTGTGTGTGTGAGAGAGAGAGAGAGAGAGAGAGAGAGAGAGAGAGAGAGAACCAATAAATGCACTTCAATTAAAAGTAGTATTCCTCGGGGTGCTTCAGTGGCTCAGTTGGCTAAGCATCCAACTCTTGATTTCGGCTCAGGCCGTGATCGCACAGTTCGTAGGTTTAAGCCCCACATTGGGCTCTATACTGACAGAGTGGAGCCTGCTTGGGACTGGAGCCTCTGTCTCCCTTTTGCTGCCCCTCCCCACTCTCTGTCTCTGTCTCTGTCTCTCTTTTTCTCTTAAAATAAATAAGTAAACTTAAAAAAATAAAGCAATATTCCTCTATGGTACAGTTTGTTAGCCCTTTGTAATTTTGTGACCACTGTGAGCATTCACTGGGAATCAACTCTGGAAATTATAGAAGGATGGGAGAATGTTTAGGAGTTTTCAGGGGTAAAGCTGGAGGTGGTAAATAAAGCAAGCAGCTGTTAACTGTTTATCAGGGACCCACAGGAAACAAACAGCAATTATTCCACATAGAAAGTCACTCTCAGACTGTCAGCACTCTGTCCTACCCCCGGGTATAGTGTGGGTGACATAACTAACCAAAGACTCAGTCTAAGGTGCACCAATGTAGGGAGGTGGGGGATGGAGTAGCAGACAGGAGCATCAGAAAGAGGGGCAGTCATGGAACACACAGTGGGGAGAGGACAGGGACAGAGAGTGAGAGAGGCAGACACCAATGACAATGAGAAAAGCATACCCAAGCTCAGGGATGTACCGAGTCCTCAGAGATAGGGGCAAGTGTTTTGATCACCTCAGCCATTTTTTTTTTCAATGTTTATTTATTTTTGGGACAGAGAGAGACAGAGCATGAACGGGGGAGGGGCAGAGAGAGAGGGAGACACAGAATCAGAAACAGGCTCCAGGCTCTGAGCCATCAGCCCAGAGCCCGATGCGAGGCTCGAACTCACAGACCGCGAGATCGTGACCTGGCTGAAGTCGGACGCTTAACCGACTGCGCCACCCAGGGGCCCCATCAGCCATTTTTATAATACCATTCTAGGTTTGTTGTTGTTGTAATAATCCATTAATTAAATATTAATTTTCTTTAAATTCATTAAATTTTCTTTAAACTAATTAATTTTCTTTAAATTAATTAAATATTTTTTATGTAAACATTTGAGTAGAACCACCTATGAAAAGCCAGTATTATTACATATAGATTTAAAAAGTCAGAATAGGGGTGCCTGTTTGGCTCGGTTGGTAGAGTTTATGACTCTGGATCTCAGGGTCATGAGTTTGAGTTCCACATTGGGCGTCGTAAGAGATTACTTAAAAATAACATCTTAAAAAAAAAGTCAGAATAACAACAATAAAGATTATATGATGACATTCTAGCTAAGTGTTGCTACCCATAAAAAGGCTCTAAGGGGTGCCTGCATGGCTCTGTTGGTTGAGCATCTGACTCTTGATTTCAGCTCAGCTCATGATCTCACTGTTGTGAGGTTGAGCCCTGTGTCAGATTCTGCACTGGGCATGGAGCCTGCTTAAAATTTTCTCTCTCTCTCTCTCTCTCTCTGCCCCTCCCTTACTCACCAGAGCATGCACACACTCTCTCTCTCTCTCTCTCTCTCTCTCTCTCTCTCTCTCAAAGAAAAAAAAGAGAAGAAAAGAAAAGAGAAAAAGACAAGAAAAGGCTCTATGCCTGATGTTTCTTGTTGACAAAGGAATGTTTCCTGTTATCAAAAAAGGGAGGAGGGAGGAAAGATCGCAAAAGATTAACAAGTGTGGAGCTATAGCACCAAAAATGAAGCTTGTTCCTTGATAAAGGTCACAGGAATAAAAAAAAAAAAGAATCATAAAGTATGTACATTTTTTCTCCCTGTGGCATAATGTGGTGTACATGGGGTTATGGCTCTGTACCATGTAAAATAATTTTAAGTTCTACCTGAAATCACCTGGCAGATGCATGCATAACACACTTAGAAAGTCACTGTACAGAGATTAAGAGCATGAGTGGGCTCTGGACAGAGAACTGGACCTAATATTGGCTCATTCATTCCAGAAATGTGTGTTGAGTACCTCCTGGGCATGTCAGGTACTGGAGTAAAAGGTAAAATAATAAAAGAGCTTTCCTTTATGGGCCTTTTAAAAAATTTTCATAACTGAGGCACCTGCATAGCTCAGTTGGTTGAGCATCCAACTCTTGACTTCGGCTCAGGTCATGATTTCACGGTTAGTGGGTTTGAGCCCCACGTCGGGTTCTGTGCTGGCAGTGTGGAGCCTGCTTTGGATTCTCTCTCTGCCCACCCCCACTCTGTCTCTTTTAAAGTAAGTAAATAAAAACTTTTAAAAAATTGTAACCACATTTTATATACATACCAAGATTTACCATTTTAACTGTATTTAATTGTACAACTTAGTAGCATTAAGTGCATTCACAATGTTGTGTAACCATCTCTGTCTTTCCAGAATATTTTTATCATCCCAAACAGATATTCTGTATCCAATAAACAATAACTGCCCATTCCTTCCCCTCAGCCCCTGGTGATCTCAGTTATACTTTCTGTTTCTATCATTTTATCTTTTTTAGCTACCTCGTGTAGGTGGAATCACACAATATTTGCACTTCTGTGTCTGGCTGACTTCACTTACCATAATGTTTTCAAGGTTCATCCATGTTGTGGCATGCATCAGAATTTTATTCCTTTTCACATGTGAATAATATTCCATAGAATGTGTATACTGCATTTTGTTTATACATTCATCTTTTGATGGACACTTAGGTTGTTTCCACTCTTTGGCTACTATAAATAGTGCTACTATGATCACTGCTGTATAAATATCTATTTAAATTATTGCTTTCAATTCTTTTGGATATATACCTACTTCCTTCATGGGTCTTGCACTTTAAGAGGAAGTAAGAACAGATAAAGTTCAACTTTTGAATAGCATGTGATCAGGACCCACATCCCATGACAAAGGAGCACAAAACAGCCAGACAGAACCCAAGTGGAGGAGATTCCAGGAGGGAAAAAAGGAATGGCATGAATGAAAGTTCCAAGTTAATTGAGTTCATAGTCAATGAGGAAAAAAGAGAAATCCAGGAATGTACAGAATGGGGGACAATGAGATTGAAGGAAAGGCAAGAAACTGATCCCACAGGGATTTATAGGCCATATTAAGATTGTCAAACCTCCCAAATACCCACATGACCCTCTCCTTCACATTATTCAGTTCTCTTAATGGAAATGTCACATTCTCATAAATGCCATCTTTGATCACTATATGCAAACTAACATGTTACCCTCATCAGCCTCCAGTCCTTATTTTGTTTAATTTTTCTCCATAGCATTTATAGTCCATATATATGTGCTTGTGTGTGTGTGTGTGTGTGTGTGTGTGTGTGTGTGTCCTTCTGCCCCCAAGAATAAAGGTTCCATGATGTAGAGGCTATGTCCTTTATTTAATTGCTGCATCCCAAGACCAAGGACTGTGGTACATAAGTGAGCTATAAATATCAGTGGAATTAGTGAATGAATGAACCAATGAGCAAGTGAACTGACTCTCATTTACTAGCTTTATGACCTTGAGTAACTTATTTCCTTTTTTTTTTAATATTTTTAACATTTATTTATTTTTGAGACAGAGAGAGACAGAGCATGAACAGGGGAGGGGCAGAGAGAGAGGGAGACACAGAATCTGAAACAGGCTACAGGCTCTGAATGGTCAGCACAGAGCCTGAGGCGGGGCTAGAACTCACAGACCGCAAGATCATGACCTGAGCCGAAGTCGGACACTTAACCGACCAAGCCACCCAGGCACCCCACTTATTTCCTTTTTTAAATTCAAGCACCTCTTCTAGATAGTTGTGTGGATGAAGTAAAATGTGCATAAAACGCAGAATACAAGGCCTGGAACATACTAAATGTCCAATAAACATTAGCTCATAGAATTTACAGAAAGGGACATAAGCAGGAAAAGATTGAGGGAGATAAATATAGAAAAACAAAACAAGATAAAATTATCCATTCATTATTTGTTTTGGTGAGAACTTCTTCCTTGTCTTAGACCCATCCATCACAAACAAAAGGAAGCAAAATTAAATAAAACTAACAAATACAAGTTGGACTTTTGACTGTCAGGGAAAATAATAAAATAATAGGAATTAGGCTGATGTTGAATACAAGTAGAATTTAAACCTTTGTTTCGTACAATCAAATATCAGAAGTCATTCCTGAGTTTTGCTTTCCTACAATGATTTATTGGTTTCCACACAACCTGGGGTGAATGAGTGAGTGAGTGTGTTTGTGTGTGTGTGTGTGTGTGTGTGTGTATAAAAAACATACCTGTGTCAAAATACATAGAATCATACGATACAGTTGGAATGATTTTGAGCAACATGATCCAGTTGAGAATAATAATAGTCAATCTTGATTCCTTTGTAGTACATCGAGAGACATAGAATCATCAGAAAAATCAGGAAATTTGAAGGCATTTTTCATACCTCGTCCTCACTCTGGAAAACACTTCACTCTCTACTCTTGGGGATTTATAAACTTTAGTGATACTTGTTTCTAATTTAATGAAAAACAAAAATCAATAATACAGCACTGATCAACATGGACCCTGGGAATAAAAAAGAATCATATCATGCAAGTGTTAAAACACATATAAAAGTAAGGATAATGAATAAGGTATTTTATTTAACTGTAGCTTTTGGCTTGGAACTGATAAGAGATAATACTCTCCCACAAGGAAAGGCTGTCATTTCATACCTACTTTGTGGAGCTGGTGATAATTCTGAGGCAGGTTGCAAGGACTATGACTTTCTTTGCCAATTTCATAGTTACCCTTAGATCTGAGGAATAGAGGCTCAAGGCTCCTTATAGAACTCATTGGGTTTTTCTTTTCTAATTTATTTATTCATAAGCTATACTTTCTACTTGCAAGAGGAATTGACAATGTTTTGAAGCACACTTTCTTATGTACCCACCAGAGCAGTGTTTCACCACTCTCCCAGCTTTGGGGGAAGGATTGGATCTGGTTCTGTTGAGTTCCAGCAAAGGATGGCTCTGGATATGGGTGTGGTAAGGTAGAAGATGAAGGGATTCTCATTTAATATATCAAAATGGAAAATGATTTATTATGAGAATTTTATTTATTTGTACCCCATTTAAAACTCCCACTGTAATAGGTATATACTAGACCAGTGGTTCTCACACTTAAATGATTTCCAGGGTTTCTTGGGATCAGTTGTTCAGGACCCAGCTCTAGGCCTTCTTTTTCTATAAGTCTGGAGTCAGGTCTAGGAATCTCAGTATTTAACAAGCACGGAGGTGAGTCTGCTGGGCTGGGAACCATATTTTGAGAAATCACATAGTACTCAAAACTTGCTGATTGATTTCTTAATATTTGTGCATTTGGAGAACATTTTACATTACAGACAGACTTAGAAAAAGAGACATTATGATACCCTGACTTGGGAAGGTCCATATTACAATCTATTATAAACGTTCTTTTAACAGTTGACGAAGAGTACAGTTTGGAGAGGACAATGGCCTGGGCCGATGTCAAAGAGGAGTGGGAGAGGTAGGAAGAACACAACACGTGTGGGTCCTGTTCACAATGGCTATTTATTGAGAGGCCAATTAACATTAAGAAACTGTGTTAAATCACATGCTGTTGGGAAAAAAAAATAACATGATAAAGAAAGAAACAAAAGTTTGGTTTTGTTACCAAAGTCACAATGAGAAAGCTATTGGGATGTAAAGAATGAAAGAATCAAGGTGAAAACATAAGGATCTGATTTCTCTTTTAGCCAGAGCCAGGCCATGTGGGGGAGATGGGCGTGTATGTGTGTGTATGTGTGTGCGTGTGCGCGCGTGTGTGTGTACATGCAACAGACTGCCGGGAAAGGAGAGGAGGGTCATCTTCGTGCAGAGAACAAGCTGAATCAGTATCGATCAAAGACTGACATCAAACATACAGCCTCCATAATTAAACCTGCTGTTTGTAAACCCTCATTAGAAAGCAAGAAAGATCATTATGAGTCTCTCAGGTCACAGGTATTAACTCCACGTCATTCTAATTTCCAGTCCTTGGTCGCTTTCTGCCACATCCTTTTGCTGCATCTCAAAGTCAATTTGCAATTTAACGTCGTGGGATCTGCCAAAGAAGTTACGTTCTGTCACCAAAGTTGCAAGTAAAAGTCATTAGTGTACGAAGCACTAAAAGTCAAGGTGAAGCATGAGGATCTGGTTTCATTTCCACCCACAGTCAGGCAATGTGAGAGTAAGGGCCCGGCCAGCCTAGGGTTGGGTGTCAATGTGCTTGTGTGCAGTTGATAAACCTCCAGGAAAGGAGATCGACACCCTCTCCGTAGAGAGAGTTGGCACTGAACAAAAGCTGTATCAAATATATGCCCTCAATGATGAAACCTGCTCTCTGTAAACCCCCTTTCAAGAGGAGGAAGCTGCTTTGGGAGTTTATCAGGGACATGTGTTGGCTCCATGTAGTTTTAATTTCCAGCCCTCAGTCACTCTCCAGCACAACCTTTCTCTGCCCTCTCAAGTTCGGTTTGCAATTTAATGCCGTGAGGTCTGCCAGTGACGAGGTCTTCCATGTCCTGAGTCACATGGAACAACACTCAGCTTTCTGTGCAAGGACCTTACCCATAAAACACCAGCGGCATTAAGCCATCAGACTCAAAGAAAATCACATTTCATAAATTCTAAGTTTAATCTATATGTAAATTTAGCCACCATTTTTAACGAATAATAATTCATGAGTATCGATGTTTACACTGTTTGGCAATGTTTTTGTTTTTTATGACTTTAAGTAATGATCCAGATACAAACAACATTCTTTTATTTTATAAAAAAAAAAAACAAACAAACAAAAAACCACGTGCTTGGTTCCCTGAAGAGATGCATAATAGAGACCCATCTCCGACTTTCAGGGGGAACAAAACCACCAAGATGTTTCCTGAGCTAAGAAGAAAGAATAGTGATACTAAACAAAGCTACCAATGTTCAGGATTATACATTAAAATTTTACTAAGGAAAATGTAAAACTTTCCTGCAAATGCACACTTTTTTTTGCAATAACTATAAATCAACAACCAAAAGCAACCAGTAAACAATGAAACATTGGGACTGTGCAGGCACAGAATTATGTTCCAAGAACCAAACAAGAGATCTTTTTATTCTTTGCATCATAAGAATCTGACACATTAATTCTAATACTCGAATGATACTGTTCTTCCAGCAGCTACTGATAAACACTGACTTGGAGAAGAAGTCTCGTGTTTAAGAGGAGTAAATAGTGTGGTACCAACTGCTATAGGCAGTAATTTCCAACATTTCCCTAATCTATTAGAAGTTGTTTCCCTCGTTTGTGCTATCTTTTTTCTCATTCATGTAACAACAGACTAACCTACTGTTATCAATTCAATCCTAGATTTCTTTCATCTTATTGCTAGAGCATCACCTACAGCTTGTTCTCTGCATTGGTGAGCAGAGGGGGAAACAGAATGTGGGAAAGACATGACTGTGTTTTAGAAGTATTGTCTCAGAAGTGACAAACATCACTTCTATTTATGTTCTATTGGTCAGTAATAGTCAAAAATTCATACTGGGCATGCAGTGTTCTAGCAGGCTGGCAAACCACTTTGCTGCAAACTAATGGCCGCTATGAAATGGAACTGCACAATGGTGGATATTGACACAATGGAGTCAATTGACTGCAATGGTGACACAATGAGTATCACAAGATTTTGTCTAGTATTATCCCTTTCAAGCATAGATATAGATCAGCATCATTAAGATTTGGTGACTTTCGGGGCGCCTGGGTGGCTCAGTCGGTTGGGCATCCGACTTCAGCTCAGGTCACGATCTCACGGTCCGTGAGTTCGAGCCCCGCGTCGGGCTCTGGGCTGATGGCTCAGAGCCTGGAGCCTGCTTCCGGTTCTGTGTCTCCCTCTCTCTCTGGCTCTCACCTGCTCACACTCTGCCTCTCTCTCTCTCAAAAATAAATAAACGTTAAAAAAATTAAAAAAAAAAAAGATTTGGTGACTTTATTTAAAAATGCAGATTAATTGGCCTCTGGAAAACAATAACAACAAAAAACATGTGATTTAATAAATGTGGCGGGGTCCAGGATTATTATGTCCAGAATCACTGAATTCTAATTTGTCCTCTATCTCTAGTCCAAAACAGAGCCAAATCCACATGAAAATGCCCACAGCATCCTGTAACTTGAAATTTACAGGAGTTGGAGGCCCATGAATCTGTATTTTAATAAATTATCTGGAAAATAATAATGCCTAGCCTAACATTTTTTGGCGGTTTATTAAATGCCCATAAGTGTCCTAAAGGTTTTATTTATAATCCAATTTATTTGGTTGACTCAATTATTTTCTTATTTTTTAAATTTAATCTTCAAGAAACCCAATGAGGTATTATTATTTCCATTTTATAGAGAAAAAAACTGAGGCACAGAGGCTAGGTTGCCCACATTTGTTCTAGAAAGTGTCTAAGCTAATTCAAACCAAAGCTGATCGAACCTAGAGCTTCCATCTTCCTCAGTATCCTGTACTTTGTTGATTTTGATGCATATGAAAGCCTGAAAACCACTGACTTAAGAAATAGAGACGCAGGGCCTTCGGACATAAGTAGTCTAAAGAGCACTTTGAAAAACACTGAAATAAATTTTAAAAATATTCCTTACTTTTGCTTTCAAACTCATGTCCCCAATCTTGACATTTCTGAATTCCATATCTGTATATTCAAATACATTTTTTACATGTCTCAGTTCAACTCTTCATGCCATAGAAACACTTCAGAAAATTCTCTAATTTCTCTTTCATCAGTGCTCCCTTCTGCCTTCTAGACAGTTGAGCAGATCCAAAAAGGAGGCCATCGTCCTTACCTTTCCCTCATCATCAACCTTTCCTGACATCAGTGATTCCTACCACTTTCCTATGAACTCTCTAGCAAATTCAGCTCGCCTCTTCTGTAGGCCATGCCATCATTATCACCATCATCATCATCATCATCATCAACATCATCACCATTCTCCTCCCTGGATTTCTGCAATTGCTTTGCATCTTGTCTCCCACTTGTCCCCTCCAAGCCATTCTTCACACTGTGACAAGAATGATCTTGAAACATGGTGGCTGAAGTCCTAGGTGCTTGTCATTTCCCAAATAACACTGCATGTGCCATCCTTCCTATCTCCCTGGCCTCAGCTCAGACCACTCTCCCACGACACTTATAGTCCAGGCACGTTGGCCTCCCTTTAGTTCTTCCAGCTGCCCACATTCCTTTAGCTTCCCATTTTCACATGTGTCCCTCACCTGGAATGCTCCCACTAGAGGAGTATAAATTTTGAGTAACTCCAGTCCTCAGCTGTCTCATCTATAAAATGGGAATAAAATAACTTTGGATCATGGTTGTCAAAACTATGAAATACAAGTATTATATATTTGATAAGTTTTAATTTCCCTAAATGTGTTCAAACATTTTTAGATATCTTCTAATCATTATATCAAAACATATTGAATGATATATTCCTTCCCACCATTTCACCAGTAGTAATTTCATGGAATCTCAAGGTTAGAGGTGTCCTTGAGAGAAACTGTTTATCTCATTTCAGAAATTTATTAAAATTATCACAGATCTTGCTGTGAAGCATTCTTCTTGAAATTTTTAATTGCTATCTAGTTAATATCCTTCAGAATGTTGCATCTTTCTAAAAATGTAGGTGTTGGATAACTATAATTTTCAAAATTACTACTTTGTTCTACAATCCATCAATGAGTTAGTAAAAATAATTAATGGAATTTTCACATTTTTCTGGGCCCTGACAGGGGGAAAAATATTACAAATAAATGAGCAAGTAAAGGAGCATTAATTAGCATCTAATTTGTAATAGCCGAGTTCAGTGCTCAATAATTTGAAAATTAGTTGAACTTTTATGTTGATGTGTAAGGTAAAAACATAGCCAATTTCTTGTTGAGAAAAGATTAATATTAACCTAGTAAAAACTCTCAAGACTAATTTGTTGAAGAAATAAATGTATGTTACATAAGGGTCATCAGTAGTATAATCCAGCAAGAAGGATGTTATAGTATCATGTGTGTGAAATATGGAAGTGGAGAAAGACAGACAGATGAAGAGAAAAGAGAGAGAGAGAGAGAGAAGGGAGAAACTGTGAACAAATGTTGGGAAATGAATAATAGTGAATGGGGGACACATGACATGTTTGTATCCATTTTGCAACTTCTTTATACATTTGAATTATTTCAGAATAACATTTGCAGAATCTGGACGCAGAGTATTCTTTTAACCTTTTCATAAATATAAAATTGTTATATAATTTTTAAAAATTGCATTTTGTTCCTGGAGCACTTTCATCCATGTCCAAACTTTCTCTACTGCAGTCCATATTGTTTAATACATAGTTGACCCTTGAACAACAGGGATGTTAGGGGCGTCAATCTCCCACACAGTCAAAAATCCACCTATAACTTTTGGCTACCCTCAAACTAACTACTAATAGCCTACTGTTAACTAGAAGCCTTACCAATAATATAAAGTCAATTAACACATATTTTGTCTATTGTTTGTATTATATATTATATTCTTACAATAAACTAGAAAAGAGACATGAAAATGTTACTAAGAAAATCATAAGGAAGAGAAAATACATTTACACTACTGTACTGTATTTATTTAAAAAATCCATTTCTAAGTGGACCATCACAGTTCAAACAAACCCATGTTGTTCAAGGGCCATCCGTATTATATGATGTTTTAATTTATTATTATCTGTTTCCCTTACTAGAATGTAAGTTTGTGAGGCTAGGGAGTTTTTCATTTTATTGGCAGCTATACCCCCTGAATCTTGAACAAAGAAAGCTTCAATGTAATAGAGCTCAATTGAATGAGCTCTGATTGAATGAATGCTTGAATGAATGAATGAATGAATGAATAAATAAATCTATAATATGGTGGTACTGAGGATCAGTATAACATATTTACATTATACACATATATGAGGCACTTAACACAGAGTCTTAAGTGCTTGATAAATATGAGTTATTTTTACTGAGTAGTTCAGGAGAGTTAGATTTCCTGCTGTGCAGTGGCAAGAGATTAGGCTGAAGTCAGGGTCAAGGGCTACATCTGGGAGGGACACATAGCTCATAATAGTGGAGGGAAACTTCTTTATTCCAGGGCAAGTGAGGAAAGGTTTATTGAGAACCGTTTACGTGAATTTCCCTGTTATGGGTTGAATCGTTTCCCACAAAATGCCTGTGTGGAAGTCTTAATCCTTAGTACCTCCAGATGTGACCTTATTTCAGAGATAGAACCTTTAATGAGGTAATGTTAAAATGATGTCTTAGGGTGGCTATAATCCAGTGTGACTGATGTTCTTGCAAAACAGAAGATATGGAGACGGACTTACATAACAAAGAATGTCATGTGAACATGAGGGCCGTCTCCATGTTCAAAGATGGAGATCTGGAACAGGCTCTCCCTCACAGCCCTCAGATGGAGCCAACCCTACCGACACCTTGATTTCAGTCTTTAGCCACCAGAACTGTAAGGCAATAGATTTCTATTTTTTAAGGCCCCCAGTTAGTGGAACTGTTAGGGCATCCCTAGAAAAAGAACACAATCCTCCCGGTCATCATTTTGGGGATAAAGAGGAAGCATGCTTCACTAAAGCAGGGCAAATCACTTAACCCTTCTGTGCTCCAGTTTTCTCTTCTCTAAACGGGAGATAATGCCTGGTAAACAAACCTCATGACTCTACACCAAAGAGAGCATGTGAAAATGTATGAGAGAAATTGAGGATAAATAGAAAGAATATGAAGAATAGGGCACATAAGGCATGATATGTGCCTTCTAAATGCATAGGAGTTCTTTTATTTGTTAGAGCTTCTTAGAATATTCATGACAAGTAACTCTCTCTTATCTAAGGGAAAATACTGTCAATAGCAATTCACCCACCCTTTTCCTAAGCACCTGGGGAAATTCTCCAGTTGTGAATGGACACATTAATGAAACGCGATATGGACAAAGAATGCTATCTCTATGGTCAACATGGCATTTTTCTCCCACAGAACCAGTGAAATGTGAAAAAGTCTGCCCTGAAAAATAACTGGCAGTGAAAGAGGGGCCAACCACTTATCCTACTCTTGGGTGGACACAAATGATTGAAGGGCTTAAAGGGTGAAGGAAATTGCCCCAGGGAGACCGAACCCTTGAGAGCAGGCTACTGACCCTTGATTGTCTGAGACCCAGTGCATTTTGTTGTTTCACATACATGAATGAGCATGGTGTTTACAGCCTGAGGTAGCACAAAGAAATCAGTACTTAACCTCCATTTTTAAATTAAACAAATGGAAAACTGTGCTTTCCAAATCTATTAGCACCTTGCAATTAAGTCCTTAACACAGGTTCATTAGTTGAATACCCCATCTTTTAAGGAAAAGAAATCGCTGACAGTTCACTTTTAGGCTGAGTGTTGTTAGCCTTTCACCTAAATTGTGAGCTCCTGAGAATTGAGTACTTAAAGATTCTTGAAGAGACGCTTTTTGTTTCTTGGTGTCAGTCTGGTGTAGGATGAAGCAAGGCCACATCAGCAAGCAAAGACCTGGGCTGCAAAAGTGTCACAAAACTGTGAGCTTCATGTCCAGAACTGTGTTTTATTTTGATATTCACCCCCAAAGAGCATAAAGGAGTGCTTCTTAATACTCTTTTTGCTAAATTAGGGGCAGCTAAATTAGGCTCAGTCAGTTGAGTGTCCAACTCTTGATCTTGGCTTAGGTCATGATCTTACAGTTCATGAGATCAAGTCCCGTGTCAGCCTTCACACTGTCAGCATGAAGCTTGCTTGGGATTTTCTCTCTTCCTGTCTCTCTGCCCGTCCCCTGCTTGCTCACTCTTGTTCTTTCTCAAAAATAAATAAATAAACATTTAAAAAATGTATTATTTTTGCTAATTTGGTAACAGACACATATATGTGAATCAACAGGAAATGTTAGAATGTAAAGAAGAGAGGCAAAATGTAAGAAAGAGGAAATTAGTGTTTGTCACTCCAAGTCTTAGCAGTCAATGTCTTCATGCCTGAAACCTCATCTTCACATTCATAAGTTTTTCCTTATTTCTTTCCCTCCAATCACCATTCCATTAATACATATTCTCAAGAAGGAATCTGAAACTCACGCACAAAAAGGGGTAATTGACTGATGAGCCAACTTAATGGGCATCCTAGAATCTTAACAGGAATTCTTAATTGAACTAAGCTAGACAGTTTTGACTTTCACAATCCATAAATGGGGGGTGATGCACGGGAATTTTGGGGACTACTGAGTAGAGTCCAGGGAGCCTGTTAAATATCCTACAATTCACAAGGCAGACCCCCTCCACAAATAAAAAGAAGAATTATTTGAGTGCACATGTTAACGGTGATAAAGTTGATGAGGCTGAGAAATCCTGGTCTAAGGGAAGAAAGTCTAAGCAGTGTAATTCTCAGCATATCTGGCAGTGAAGAGAGGAAGAAAGACTATTTGTTGAGAAGAAATCAAATCTCATCTTCACAAGTTATCACAGCGTGTACTGACAGTGACAACCCCTTAGAGAGGCAGTTTATGTAAGCAGTAGAATACAATCAGATCTTCACCTTCAGAAGGGAGGGTCAGCATGGCAGCACAATGGCTGAGCTTTCTGTGGGCCTCAAAGCCTGATTTCATAGTGTGGTATTGGTGTTCTTTCCAATTGTAGGACCCTTGGCCTTGGAGTCACATCTGTTTCTCTTAATTTTGCGATTTCCATAGAGCAAATCTCAGTTCTCATCTCCACACTGCCTGCTGCTGGTCCTTCCGGGTGGCTAACACAAGGCTCACATATGTCTTTAAGTCCATGTTGTCTCATCTGTAGAACAGATATAAGCCACAACAATAAAAGTAATTCAGTGAGTGAGTTTCTGTAAAGCCTGAGAAGTAGGAGTTGCATCTCACTTTTAGCCTTTACTACCAATTTCATTGTTTTTAAGATTTTAATTCCAGTATACTTAACATACAGTGTTATATTAGTTTCAGGTGTACAATATAATGATTCAACAGTTGCACATATGACTCAGTGCTCCCCAAGACAAGTTTATTCTTTTTTTTTTTAATTTTTTTTAACGTTTATTTATTTGTGAGACAGAGAAAGACAGAGCATGAACAGGGCAGGGGCAGAGAGAGAGGGAGACACCGAACCGGAAGCAGGCTCCAGGCTCTGAGCCATCAGCCCAGAGCCTGATGTGGGGCTCGAACTCACGGACCGCGAGATCGTGACCTGAGACGAAGTTGGATGCTCAACCGACTGAACCACCCAGGCGCCCCAAGACAAGTTTATTCTTAATCCCCTTCCCTTTTTTCACCCATCCCCTCCTCCTATCTTCCCCTGGTAACTGTTTATTCTTTATAGTTAAGAGCCTATTTTTTGGTTTGTCTATTTTTTTCCTTTGTTCATTTTTTCCCCCTTAAATTCCACATATGAAATCCTATGATATCCATCTTTTTCTGACTGGTTTATTTCACTTAGCATTATTCTCTTTAGATCCATCCATGTTGTTCAAGTAGAAAGATTTCATTCTTTTTTATACCTAATATTATATATATATATACACATATATATGTGTGTGTGTATATATATATATACATATATATATAAACATATATATATATATAAACTTATATATCTATATATAAGTTTACATATATATATATATAAACTTATATAATAGCATTTTATTTATCAGTTCATCTATCCATGGACACTTTGGCTCCTTCCATAGTTTGGCTATTGGAAATAATGCTGCAATAAACATAAGAGAGAATATAACCCTTTGAAATAGTGTTTTCATATTCTTTGGGAAGATACCCACTAGTGCAATCACTGGATAGTAGGGTTTTTTAATTTTTTGAGGAACTTCTGTACTGTTCTCCTCAGTGGCTGAATTAGATTGCATTCCCAACAACAGTGCAAAAGTGTTCCTTTTTCTCTACATCCTTGTCAATACTTGTTGTTTCTTGTGTTTTATTTTAGCCATTCTGATAGAGTGAAGTGATATCTCATGAAGGTTTTATTTGCATTTCCCTGATGATGAGTGATATTGAGCATCTTTTCATGGTCTGTTGGCCATCTGTACGTCTTCTTTGGAGAAATGTCTGTTCATGTCTTTTACACATTTTTTAATTGGATTATTTGTTTTGTGTGTGTGTTGAGTTGTATAAGTTCTTTATATGTTTTGGATACTAACCCTTTATCAGATATGTCATTTGCAAATATCTTCTCCCATTCGGTAGGTTGTCTTTTAGTTTGGTTGATTATTTCTTTTGCTGTGCTGAAGCTCTTTATTTTCATGTAGTTCTAAGAGTTTGTTTTTGCTTTTGTTTCCCTTGTCTCGGGAGACGTATCTAGAAGGATGTTACTACCACCTGTATCATTCTGAGCTAATTGCTCCACCCTCAATCTTCTCATTTGTGAGATGGATATCATCTATATCAATAGGACATTTTAAAGATTTAATGGGAAAAGGAAGGAAAGGATGAGCTCTAATCTGGTCACATTTTAAGTGTCTAATAAATTATATTGCTGTTGGGATCATTGTTGTTATCATTGATAATCTTTTCTATTGATTACCATTCATTGATTATTTGGTTTACTTGTTCATTCATTCATTCATTTGTTTGACCAACATCTGGTAAGATCGTGCCATAGCCTAGGTATTACAGAGACAAATGCTTCAAAATGCCTCTTTCTTTGCCAAAAATACTTTGTGAAGCTGATACTCTAAACTTGGGAGAAGCGGACAGAGCTAGCCAGTGTGGGGATGAATGAAAGTAATCTGTACCCGCATGTCATCTACTCCCAGAAAACACATAAAACCATCTTGATCCACATTGGCTTTCTCTTAGCTCTTTTTGCCTTGCCACCTTTGTTGTTCCTTCTGGGGCTTAGTTCAGCATAATGCGATATTCTTTATTGCAAAAATACTTCCCCATGCTAACTTAGGTAAACAATCTTATTAAACCTGATTTAGGCAGAAGGAAAGGGCTAGAGAAAGGAAAAAGACAGGAGAGAGAGAGACAGAGAAAGAGAGAGACAGAGAAAGAGAGAGAGAGAGAGAATGACACTGTGCCTTAGGTTAAATAAAGTACAGATTCCTGTGGTGATCACTTCCCCCAACTACTTCTACTTTTATTCCTCATAAAAATTACTTGATAGATATTTAAATTTTATTGCTACATAAGCAACAGGCACCAACAGTGACATACAACAATACACACTTTTTTTCTCATGGTGTGGATCAGATTCAGGCTGTTGAGTCCACTGACCCCCCCCCCCCCTACTTCATGCTGCAGTCTATAGTGCATAGTCAGCTGGGGCAGTCCTGACGGACATGAGTTCATTCTGGGGCCCAGACTGAAGAGGGAGGAAACTCAGAGAAAACTCTCCTGAGAGATGCCAGGAATGAAAGATGGTAAATGGAAACACACCAGGGCTTGTAAGGCCTAGAGTTAGAAATGGAGCATGTTACCTATTCCCATACTCCACTGGACAAACAGACGACAAGGCCAAGCATAAAGGCAAATAGAAGAAGAGTATGCTCCACATTTTTTTAAAGACTGGAAGCAAGAACTTGGAAAAAAAGATCAAGAAATGTATTAAAAAATAAGGGCTAATAAAATGATCTTGCATATAACCTATGGGCTGCAATGTCCTGAGAAATAGTTTTACGTCCAACTGATGTAACCCAATATGTCAGCCCTGGCCACTACCAATTTGTTTCATTTTATCAACAGGAAATGGCAGGTGAGTTGAAAGTTTTTAAAAGAAAAGTGCTTCACCAAACTGTTCTCATCCAAAGAAATGGTCGAAGAATAACACCTTGTCTTGTTATTGTGGTAGCTAAACATTTTTACTGAAAACATTATCGGTAAAGCATAAATAATCATATTGCCTAGCTCACAGGCTATATATAGGAAGTAAGACCATGAATAAGCAATTCTTAGCATAGGGCTTGGCACATAAGTACCCAATAAGTATTAGCCAATAATAACAATGATAAACAGCATACAAAGATTTATTCAACCTATGTTTTATAAGCACCTAATATGTGTAAGACACAGTGATAGATTGTGCCAGAGAGAACAAACCTCTGCTTCCAAAAACCATGTACTAAAATTAGAAGTTGGGTTAAGAAGCTCTAACCTGTCATCATTTTTTAATGGCATGCTTTCTAACCCAATATATGCCCTCTTTTCTCTTTTGTTCCCCTTTATGCCTATTTCAGTGGTTCAATCACTGGTAATCAAAATAGCCCAGACTAGCAGAGAGAACAGGCTGACCTTACTACTTAAGGGATTGGCAGAGGCAGGATCAATAGCACTGAATGCGGTGAGTCAGGTAAGATGTCACAGAGGAGGCACCATGTGAAGTGCAGTGGGACTGTCACAAGCAGGTATCAGTGGAGGTGTTCCAGGTAGGAAAAAAAAACAGGCTAGACAAGAGGAAGAGACGCCTTCAGGGTAGGGAGGGTACTTGGGCCCCAAGCACGGGAGAGGAGTCTGACCCTTCCCTCCCACAGATGTTTACATGACTGTTTCCTATGTTACTGGTGTCAGCTTGGGTTTCATCTACCCAGTGGCATAGACTGATCACGTTGCCTAGTGTCCCCAGTGAAACTGTACCATATTTTTGTTTTACATATTTCATAGCACTGATAGTCTCTGAAATTCTCTTATTTGTCAGTGTGTTTATGGCCTGCCTCTACTTGGGTGTATGCGCTACCTAAAAATAACCCTATTGTTTCTCTTGCTCCTTCTCAATTCCCTGTGATCACAATAAAGTTCATGATAAAGACCTATTGACACAACAGATGAAGAGCTGAGGAAGGATAGAAAGTAAAGCTGGAGTCAAAAATCAGAGGCTGTGCTATATCAGAAGCGTGACTATTAAAAAAAATAATTGGTAAGATGGACTTCATTAAAATGAAACATGCTCTATAAAAGACAATGTCAGAGAATGAGAACAGGAGAAAATATTTGTGAAAGACATATATGATAAAGGACTGGTATCCAAGATAGAAAAAAACCCTTTAAACTCAACAATAAAAAAACAAACTGATTTAAAAACGGGCAAAAGGTCTTAACAGATATCTCATCAAAGAAGATTACAGATGGCAAATAAGCATATGAAAAAATGTTCCACATTGTATGGCATTAGGGAAATTCAAATGAAAACAACTGTAAGATACCACTACAAACCTAGTAGGATGACCAAAATCGAGAATACTGACATCGCCAAATGCTGACAAGGATATAGAGCAGCAGGAACTCTCATTCATTGCCGGTGGGAATATAAAATGATCCGACTACTTTGGAAGACAGTTTAGAAGTGTCTCCCAAAACTGAACATACTCTTATAGTTCAGATATCATATAATATATGATAATTCAGCAATCATACTCTTTGGTATTTACCAAAAGGAGACGAAAGATTATGTCCACACGATGACCTGCACGTGGATGTTTATAGCAGCTTTATTCATAATTACCAAAACTTGGAAGCCACCAAGATGCCCTTCAATGGGTGAATGGGTAAATAAAGTATAGTATATCCATACAATGGAATACTACTCAATGCTAACAGAAATGAGCTATCAACCTGAAAATATATGGAGGAAACATAAATACATGTTACTAAGCAAAAGAGCCAATCTGAAAAGGCTACACACTATATAATTCCAGCTGTATGACATTTTGGAAAAGGCAAAGCTATGGAGGACAGTAAAAAGATCTGTGGTTCTCAGCGGTTGTAGAGAAAAAGGGATGAAGCACAGAAGATTTGGGGGACAGAGAAACTACTCTGTAGGATGCTATAATGGTGAGTACATGTGATATACATATATTAAAACCCATAAGAATGTATAATACCAAGATTTAACCCTAACACAAATTATGGACTTTGGGTGATAATGAGGTATCAGTGTAGGTTCATCATTTATAACAAATTTACCACTCTGGTGTGGGATGTTAATAGTGGGGTAAGCTGTGCTTTTGTGGGGGTAGGGGGACATGGGAACTCTCTATACTTTCTGCTCAATTTTGCTATAAACCAAAAACTATTCTAAAAGAAGAGAAAAAAAAAAAAACCTCAGAGAATACAGGATCTGGACTTTGACTAAAGTCTATGCTCCCTCTGATTAGATAATGAGGATCTGGCATTTCTGAGAAGGGGAGTATAATTTTCAGAGCTCTGTTTTTGGCTGGTTTGTATGTATTCAAGAAGCAGAGGCTAGGAATGGACAGAAGGTCATGAGAGCAGTAAGGTCATTGTAAGCAAGTGAACAAAGAAGAGAAGTTTATCTAATATAGGGAATGGTCTATGTGAGCCCAACTATTTTCCTTGATGAGATGTCTATACTGAAGAAAACATCAACTGATTTTTCCGTCTCTCAGGACTGGCTGCTTTGCAAAAGACTTATTTTCAGACATAAGTTTTGAAACTAGAAAACTACCACCTTCCACCTGAATCTACAATGGTTCTTTTCCCCCAGGGAACAAACCCATTTCTATCCTGACAGGTTTTTGTTTTTTGTTTTTTGTTTTTTTTTTGTTTTCCTTGCTTTTATATTTGGTTGAGTGCATTTCTCTCTATTTTGATTATTTGAAGGTTTTGGAGATTTAGCTAAGTTGACAGGTGTATTAGCGCAATTATTTCCACTATCTTATAGCTTATAATTTTGTGACTATATAATAATTTACTTATCCCACTTTTTCTGTTGAGGATCATTTAAGATGTTTTAACTTTTTTCCCAATCACATGCAAGAATTTAATGAACAGTCAAGCATACATCATCTTTTCCACATGAGTGAAAATTTCTTCAACGAACATACGAAAGTTACTGGGGCACCTGGGTGGCTCAGTTGGTTGAGATTCCAAATTTGGCTCAGGTCATGATCTCGCAGTTCATGAGTTTGAGCCCCACATTGGGCTCATTGCTGTCAGCCTGTCAGCGCAGAGCCAGCTTCGGATCCTCTGTCTTCCTCTTTCTGTCCCTCCCTGGCTTGCGCTCTCCCAAAAATAAATATATATATTTTTAAAAGCATGTATATAACACAATTTATTTAATATTGTCATTTGCCCCCCGAAAGAATGTACCAGCTCTCACTGTATGGATTTTGAAATCTGTCATATCTGTGTCTAGCCCTTTGACATTATTCGACTTTAGATTTATGTAAGTATCAGGGGTACAGAATAATAGCTTTCTATTATTTTAATCTGCCTTTCCTTGATAACATGTCAGACTGAGCACATTCTCATGTACTAATTGGCCATTTGTCTTTTATCTTTTGTGAATGACATTTCCATATATTTTGCCCGTTTTTCCATTGGGTTGTTTATCTTTTTCTCATTTTGATTTGTAGAGGCTTTCTATAAATTCTGGATACTTAGCTTTTGTCAGTTTTATGCATTGCAAATATCTTCTCAAAATCTGTTCCTTGTCTTTTTACCTTGTTTATGATGTCTTTAGATGAACAGATGTTCTTTATTGAATGGATTCAAACTTATCTATTTTTTTTCCTTTATGGTTTGTCCTTTTTTATGTTGCTTAAAAAGGAAAATCGTTGCAAACCTAAGATTGTAAATATGTTTCACCTTTTATTCAAAATGTTTAAAAGTTTTACTTTGTGCAGTTGGTCTTTTGTCCACCAGAATTTAATTTTGCACTATCTTAACTTTGTTCCCCTTATTATACACCCTTCATGAAAGTACCCTCCTTTATTGCCTCAATAAATCTTGATTTGTTATAAGACAGCTTAATTCCCGCTTTCCTTATGAAGCCATCTCTGAGCTCTCAATCTTTCACTGACTTCTCTCTCCCTGGACTGCTAAAACATCTGTCTCTGAAATTGTGATGATTTTTAGCTGAATACTGGGAATCTAAATACATACCTGCAATGTCCAGACAGGTAACTCAGATAAGTGAAATGGGTCAGAATGAACATAATTAGTGGGAGTATAGAGATTGTGATGTACAACAGAGCTATGACCTACTCATGGGTGAAACTGGTACACAAGTTTGGTCAATCATTGCCATGGAAACCATTGCCAGAGTTGTCAGATCTTCTGATTTTCATTTTAAAAAGACATAATGAATTGAGATTTTTACATAAAATCTAAGTTTTGAAGTTGACAACACTTTGAAATGTTTCAATGAATAATATGTGGATTCATAATATACAATCTAATGTGCTTCTCCACCTTTTTTGGCATGATCACCTTCTTTAAGGAGTCTTAATTTTTTCCCCCTAATCACTTACCCATGGAATTAAATACTAAAGAATTTCATAATCATAATCAGATTCTGGGGAGAGAATTTAGAGGAAATGCTACAATGTGATTAGGATGCTTTCCCACTTACTGAACATGTTTCATCCCAGCCAGACCCACACCCTAAGAAAATGACAAATGGACAAGACCTCTTCCTGAGGGCCAAGTTGTACCTCCACTCTTGTGGATAGAATGCAATCACCTCCAAGAACTTTTTGGTCACTGGCCCAAATGCTAGGGAGAATAGTTTCATATTCCTCAGAAAAGCAACAGAGGAGTACAGAGAAGTAGACAGAACCCCCTTTGTCTTCCACGGAAACCCATTCTCCTTTGGAAGATGTTCTAGCTATGGCCAGTGGGCTTTTAATTTAATCTTGGTTCCTAAGCTTTAGTTTCTTCACCTAGTCCGGCTCATATACAGCCCATGGACTACTTTAAAGGTTCATTTATCTGGTGAAATCAGTCCTAGAACAGGAATCAGAATATTAGCTTCAAGTCTGTATGTGTCCCTGGGAGCTAGGTGTAAAGTATTTTCCCATATGCAAATGTAAGTTTTCCCATATGCAAAGTAAGATGAGCCATAAGATCAACCCCAAGCCCAGCGTCTGCAGAGGACTTAGCACACATTGTCAAGAGCACTGACTCACAAGTCTATCAGATGTGAATTTGACTTCAAAACTTCAACTCCGTGGCTGGATGTTACATAGCTTCTTTGGACAGTAATTTCAATGAGTGTAAAATGTTTATAAACATAATTCTTATTCCTTTGATCACTCTGAAGTTCAACTGAGATCATAGGGAACAGCTCTGTGATATAATTAACTGGTTAGTAGGTATGCAACAACTTGTACCTATACAAGGCCACAAAGATATTACTTCTTTTTTAAAAAATATTTTTAATGTTTATTTTCGAGAGAGAGAGAGACAGAGTGTAAGTGGAGGAGGGCAGAAAGAGAGGGAGACACAGAATCCAAAGCAGGCTCCAGGCTCTGAGCTGTCAGTACAGAGCCCGACCTGGGGCTCGAACTCACAAACGGTGAGATCATGACCTGAGCCAAAGTCAGACCCTTAACCGATTGAGCCACACAGGTGCCCCGGTATTACTTCTTTCAACCTGAATTATTACTTTCAACCTGAATTACTTATTTCAAACCTGAATTAAACATGCTTTACTTGCTCCTCAAATTTTCAGATTCACATGAGAAGAACTTTTTCAATAGAATCTCCTTTTCCAGAAAAATATGGATAATTCTCTCCTTGGAGACTATACTTTCAATCCTGTCTTCCACACGCTCTATCTGGGCAAGGGGCCAGGGAACTTGCAATGGAGTCTGGCAAAAGTATTTCCACCCAGAGGCAGCAGAGAACATCACAATGCCGCTCCAAAAACCTGTAGACACTCGCACACAAATAGAAAAGACCCAAAACTTTTACAGGATATTTCCTGAGTGTGTCTGTGCCCTCTTACATCTTTGTTTGCTGGTTGGCTAAGTATATCTCTGCAATTTTTAGTCTTAATTTTTCAATAGCTTTCTTGAGATATAATTAACCATGAGGTTAATTCTGTAATTCTGCTTTCTCTTTTTGAGTATCTCTAATGGTCTTGCTGTACATTTGGGGCTAACTTGATACATGTGGGCTTTTGTATGCATCCAAACACGCATGTGTTTGTTTATTTGTGTCTCAATACTTACGTCTGTGTGAATCTGTATCTGTGGATCTCTTTCCTATGAGATCTCTGTGTTTATGTGCATCTGAGTGTGCACATGTCTAGGAACCTGTTCATGAGGTTCTAGGAATGAATCTGTGTGCCTGAATATGTATCTGTAGCTGTGTGGCCGAAGTTTCTAAACATGCTAGCGTTTGTCTCTCTGTTCCTGCTCTGTGCTGTGTTTTGTGAACCCCTATCAGTTCCGAGCACTTGTATGCCACTTTTAGTTACAAATGACGAGGTCGGGCAATGGTGATTTGGCCCATCAATGTTGCTAAATTGTTCTAACAGGCATGGTGAACACCACAGGGGAACAATTTTAAATTCTGATTTTCTTCTTTTACGTTGGGACCTATATCCTCCCCCTCAAGTTGATTTTGGGAGGATGCTGAAAGACAGTGATTGGTCTTAAGTGGCCCCAGTCATAAGAAGTTGTAAGAGTCCCCAGGTAATTCTCATGTGCAACACAGGTATAGAACCTCTCTACCAGTAAAGTGGCTAGGTCTCTGCCATTCTTCTGGAAATCTGAGAACTGCTTTCCTTAAAGTTGGCATTACTTATGTCACAGTGGTGAAGGAGGTTAATTTGAGTATTTTATTGGTTGTGAAAAAGAACTTATCCTCCCTTTGCCTGTGGAGCAGGGAAGTGTCCCAGGAGACTAGAGCCTGTGTGCTAACAGCTCCTCACAGCTGAGGAAGAGCTCCAGCCCCCTCCTCCCCAGCCCAATCCTCCTCCTGTTCCAGCAGACACGGGGCTCCTTTTATGAGTACATCTGTCTAATTAGGCAGATGTAGTGCTGCCTTAATTTCCATATAAATCCTTCAGACCCACAGTGGGTATTTGGCAAATCCAAAGAGAATTTACTAGTATCATAAACAAAATGTTTTGTTTAAAAAAAAACTGCATGTTTTGCAACATCCTTTTAATGGAGAGGCTCAGGAAAGAGCAAATGCAGAGTGGTGCAGAGTGGAGACCTAAAGTTAAGAGGGAGGGAGAATCCAAGAACAGGGAATGAGAAGAATAAAATCTTTGCTATTTATACCCTGAGAGACAGGGACATCCATGAGCCACAAAATAACAATTTAAAAATTAAGGGAAAAAATGGGCCCTTTTCTTCAGGTTACAGACCCCACTTATAGTAATAGGACCCTCTGGAGTGAGAGACTGATTGCTAACTCTTTCCAAACTCTTCACCCCCCAACCACCCTCCATGGAGAGCTTTCTCAGGTCCTGAGAATTTTAATTCTGACACTCACAGCAACGAATTCAGGAGGGTAGCAGACTTCCATTCACTGGGACTAGTGAAAGTTGGATTCCTTAATGTCCTCACTATCCACTACTACAACTAGACGTTTACATGAAACACGGTAACTGCTCAATAAATATTTGAGAAAGAAATAAATGACAGGTCTGGTTTTAACAACCTAGTGGGTCTGAATTGGTTACCTGGAGGTCTCTCTCTAACAGAATGGAAGTGAAATAATCAGTGAGAAAGCTCTCTTAGGTCTCTAAATTGTTCACAAGGGAACTATTATGTGAAATAATGTATTCCTAAAAAACCCAAAAATTTAAGAGGATAGAGGTAGAAGTAGAGGATATAAGTCAGTGTTTATTAGCATAATTTAATGACGCTTACAGATGCTTATAGAAGGAAAATAAAGTGGGGAAATACCTTAATACCACAATCCATCTGGAAATTTCAGTCATATTTTACACAGTACTTTATAGCTTCTAAATATAACTCAGTTAAAAAGGTTTGGGTTGGTAAAAATAATAGCTAACCTTTATTGGATCACCTAAATGTACTAGCACCATGATTTACATAAAAGCCCCATTTCATTTTCATTTTCCTCAGTAGGTTGGTTTATGATGCCACAATTTCACAGGTGAGAAAAATTAAGCCTTGACAAGTTAAATTACTTGCCTAAGTTCACATGACTAGTAGGAGAGAATCTAGAATTCTAAAACAGGTCAACAGACTTTAGAACCCATATGATTAATCACTATACTCTTTGACTTGACTTTATCAACCACAGAAGTACCAGGTGCCAACATTTCTGACATCTACTGAAGTCTTGATTGACCATTACTGAGTATGATGGAGAAGCTTGTATGGGAACTACCTCAAATGCATATGATTCACATTTCTTATGTACTATGATTAAGACACTTAGATACAACACAAGGTATAGAGTGTCCACAAGTTTGGGAATACCGTATTGTGGAAGGCATGAGATTGCTTGACTTGGTGGACATCCCACAGAATTTTATAGCTATCCCTGGGACTGTTGGTTTTATTTTTGTTCTTTTACAGTTGAGGTTCCTGCTGCTCCAATACCTGGAGAAATTTTTCAAGTAACAAACTAGTCAGTGATGAAACTAGGATGAGAATTCAGTTCTGCCAACTCCCCAGCTACAGACCTCTGGATGATATCAGATGTTTAACCTTTTTCATGAGACATTTCAGAGATGGAAAGAGAGAATGTGTTGACCTGAGTGATCTCTGACAACATTAAAATAGCCCAGGAGGTTTCTATCCGTTGATCCAAAATAAATTCTTAATAGAAGGATTAATCTTTTTTCTCAAATGGGAACCAAGAAGAACTCTTTCCTCTTCTCCAGGCCTTAGCATTTATAACATGGGGGGAAATAGTTACAAATATTATGCAGACTTCTTCCTTAGACTGAATCCCTAGGAGTAGCCCCTGCCATTATTTTGGCCTCTGATATAGAGTGGTAGACTCCAGAATATGGGGAAGTGTATTTATCCTTATACTCAAACAACATCATATCTCAGCATCACAGTAAGAACAGCCAAAACAAAAGACAAACAAGTTTTTTCTAATTGTGGTTTCTCGAAACCTTCCCCCAAATTACCAAAATTTTAGGATTTTCACACAGGATTATGTGGTCTTTCAAATCAGGCTATCATTAGAAATTAGTACAGCAATTTGCTAAATTGATCCTACTTCCCATTAGACACAGCTTTTATCCGACCAATAGTCTGTTATCTCATACACAACAGTCCCCGTACTTAACACCACGTGCAGCTGCTTCATTTTAAAATGAAATGAGCTTCAATTTATTGAGGAGAAATCTCCTTTAGAAAGAAAGACAACAAAAAGGATCTTAAGACAATTGAGATGAAGATACCCCGAATTCTAGGTTAAAACTTGGCATGTTTTCGAAGGTGCTAATCTGAGTTGCCATTAGATAAATGATAATCAACATCTTGTTCCTGAGGGGGAAAGGTAAAGAGTAGAGGGAAGTGAACAAATGAAGGAAGCCATCAGGAAGGGGGGGAAGACCCTAAAAAAATTCCTCTGCTCAGAATCTAGCACTTTGATATACAACTCATTTCTATGTATTCTTTTATCCCCAAGTACATAGTCAGGATTCAAGGAGACTGAAAGTTCTTTTATTCCAAATATTACTCGTTAACTGTCTCTGACACATTCTGGCCACATAGTTGTTTAGCCTGTGATTAAATAGCACCTGGAATGTTAAATGTATAGCCTTGCTCCTCAGTTTATCCCTTCTTTAAATGTCCTTATGATGCTTCCTCCTGAACAAAGTTTCAGTGGGACTCTCAACTATTTCAACAAACATGAAACATTGTCATTTTCCCTAGAGTGATTTGAAAACTAAAAGAGCAAGATATCATTCTACAACAAGTACATTAGCAAAGAATATTTCTCAATGATGATACCCAATGCAGATTTATAACTTTTCTTGATCCCATCAGAGATAGGATTACAAAGCAATTAATTGGATATCTATATCTCTATATCTAATTTTGAGTCTTTCATAGAAATTCTTAGCCCCAGGAACATGTAACCAGCTCCCAGAATCCCTGCTAGCCAAGCTGCATGGCTACTTGGATACAAAACT
The DNA here is from genome assembly GCF_027475565.1 of Acinonyx jubatus. Lineage (NCBI taxonomy): Eukaryota > Metazoa > Chordata > Mammalia > Carnivora > Felidae > Acinonyx > Acinonyx jubatus. Next base: position 64,006,882 of record NC_069393.1, read on the forward strand.
TAGCAGCAGCCAGAATAAAACAGGAAAAAAGAATGAAATGCAAGCAGGCAGGCAGGAAGAAAGGATGGAAGGAAGGAAGGAAGGAAGGAAGGAAGGAAGGAAAGAAGGGAGGAAGGAAGGAAGGAAAGAAGGGAGGATGGAAGGAAGGAAGGAAGGGAGGAAAGAAAGAAGGAAGGAAGGAAAGAAGAAAAAAAAAACAGACTACAATCAACAGAAAGACTGAGCAACTTAGTTGAACAATCCTATTTGAAATGGTCCAGGAAATTCAAAGCTTTAACCAATAATAATTGCTTTTTTAACGTCTTTTAAATTATTATGTTTTGCTGGCACTTTTCCTTTATTTTATAAATATTCAAATCAGTAGTCTTTAAGTTAAAAACAATCTCCATATTAAACAATTTGTCCCACAATAGGCACAAAAAGTTTTAAAGATATTAGTAATCCTACCAATTGACTCAGCACTGGTTTGGGTCACAGAATTCATGTGACTATTTGCACGGGCAGGCCAATGGCATATGATCATTGATTAGTGAATGTGCTGGATGTGAGGATTCTAATTTATTAACTATATTTACAGTTACATATGGACAGTATACGCTGTCCATTATATATATATATTTATATTTAGATGTATGGTATATTGTATATTTACATTTACACAGTACACACTTTCCATTATATATATGTTTATATTATATATTATATATTTATAATATATGTATATTTAATTATCAAAATTACAGGTCTAACGTTTGTGCCTTTGAAGAACATAAGCAAATTTCTTAGCAGTCTTCGACCTGCTTAGCCTTCACACACACACACACACACACACACACACACACACAGGCGAAGAAAAATCAAACCAGAAGGTGTTTGAATGCTGTATATGTTAGAAAAAGTTATTAACTTTTTTGATCACAGTTCAAAACATTCAAAGAAAGGTCCTTGCTGATTTTGAATACTTAGAGTATGTTTTATTTTATTTTTTATGTTTTTACTTGAGAGAAAGAGAGAGAGAGTGTGTGATCAGGGGAGAGGGGCAGAGGAAGGGGAGAGACAGAATCTTAAGCAGGCTCCATGCTCAAGGTAGAGCCCAGTGCAGACTTTGACCCCCAAGGCCCTGGGATCATGACTTGAGCCCAAATCAAGAGTCAGGTGCTCAACCATCTGAGCCACCTGGGCATCCAGAACACTTACAATATGAAGAAAGAGTCTGGATAAAGAAAATAAGGCAAAGTTGCTTATATCGGGGAATACAAATAAACGCATTATATTGAAATTTTTAAGCTTCCTAAGATAGTGATATCTACTGTGAAGACACTCACAGTTGAGGCAGTAGCCACCAATAAACCATTTTCCTCTATCCTCCCCTGCTACCTTCATCCTCATTATTCTCATCTCACCTTCACAGGATGGACACAAGAAGTCTAAACATATCTGATGCAAGCAGAAATGGAAAGATCTGGTACCTGAGAATTGTCTCCTATTATGATGCTTGACCTTTACTATCAGTGCTCTCATTGTATGTATTTTGACCATAACTGAGTCCCTAGCTGCAAGGGAAGCCATAAAAGGGGCAGCACACTTATTACACTTAACACTGCATTCCTACTCCCCGCCCCAGAAAAAAAGCAACACTGTTTTCAGGAAGAAGCACTAATACTAGGTAGAAGGGCTAATGGGGTAAAGGTGGGGGCAATATCGAAGAGTACCGTGCAAGGCTATTCATTCTGGCTCAATGCCTTGATTCATTTACAACTCTGACAGAAACACCAAGCTGCAAAACATAAAGTCATGTGATGTGCCTTTGTAATACCACCCTTTAAAGGTTTCGTGTGTGCCCTATTCTACTTATCACATTGAAACAATCAATATGAAAATAAGGCAACTAAATCAGCTTTCTTAAATGTCCTCTACTGAAGATTAGTCCTGAAATAAGGCCCAAGAGAAAAATGTTCCTATTGTCAAATACATTGGACTCTCTTAATGTGCAGTAGTATGTTAAAGCCTCTGGCAATTCCTAAAGTTAAATATGCTTAACGTAATGTTTCCCAAATGATAAGACACACTTCTTGTAACGTATATTACCATTCTTTAGAATTAATTTGGGTGATATTGATAAATCTTCTCTCATGAGCCTGGAAGGCTAATCCTTGCTTTCTGCGGAGGAATATTTTCTTCGGAGGATTTCCCAATATATCCACTGATACTTCAGCTCATTGTTAACAGTGCTGCTTGTCAAAATTGTTTGTGTTTTTCCTTATTTTTTTTTAGTTCAAGCCACTGGATCAGGTTGGGATGAGTAGGCAATCTTATTCTTCTTTAGTTAACAAGTCTCTGACAGACTACAATAGGTTTTACTGAGTAAACTGAAATTTAAAAATATGACATCTTGAATTATAATATGGGAAAATAAATACCATGTGAGAAATTTAGAGATTCTGAAAAAAGTAGAAACAGACAATATGTTCTATGATTATTCAAATAAAATTTCCATTTAATTCACTTTAAACATGACCCTTTTTATAGCCCGTATCTGTTTCAAGAAAAGAAATAGAAAAGCCATGGACTTAGGAAATGACTGATACTTCATTTCATGCCTTTCTTCCACCTCCAACCCCCTCCAGCCCTTACTGTCTACTGTCTTAGAGTTGTCAAACCCCAACTAAGGCAGAGTCTGAAAAGTAAAGATGGGCTATGCCTTAGGGTTCAATAATATTGATTCCCATGCTCATGACTTGACGTGTTAGTGGAAATAAAATGTGTTCTCTACTGAATATTCTAAGTCCGCATTTCAAGTGATGGGACGAGGAGTAACGCAATCATTTGCTGGCACACATGCGGGGGCAATCACATAAACCAGTTAGATTCAGACATGAAAATTAAAAAAAAACATGTTAAGAATGGAACACAACCACCACAGAAATCCCTTTTTTACTCCAAAGACTCTTTAGAAGGCATGGCTTGAGGGGCACCTAGGTGGCTCAGTTGGTTAAGTGTCAGACTTCCGCTCAGGTCATGATCTCGTGGTGCATGAGTCCAAGCCCTGTGTCAGGCTCTGTGCGGACAGCTCAGAGCCTGGAGCCTGCTTGGGATTCTGTGTCTCCCTCTCTTTCTGCCCCTCCCCTCTTGCGCTCTATTTCTCTCTCTCTCTCAAAAATAAACATTTTTTTTAAAGGCATGGCTTTAAAGTCTGATGAGTTATCTACAAGCAGTAAGTTTCTCCCTTTTACACTGAAGTAACCAAACTCTTCACCGCGCCTGGTAAACTTTTCCCTACAAATACTAAACTCAAACCCACCAGCTGTGAGGAAAAGTCAAAATCTTGAGACCCAGCAGCAGAGTTCTGACTGCAAAAAAGACAGGTATATCAGAGCTTTTGAGTCTAGGTGTCTATATTAAAATACATACACACAGCGGTGCCTGAGTGGCTCAGTCAGTTAAACGTCTGACTTTGGCTCCGGTCATGATCTTGTGGTTTGTGAGCCCAAGCCCCGGGTCAGGCTCTGTGGTGGCAGCTCAGAGCCTGGAACCTGCGTTGGATTCTGTGTCTCCCTCTCTCTCTGTCCCTCCCCCACTCATACTCTCTCACTCTCAAAAATAAACAAAAACATTTTAAAAATTAAAGTATACACACAAAGAGAAATGCTTTGCTTGCTTCCCTTTTTTTTCTCTCTGATAGGTTGTCACCCTCAGCCTCACACTGGATAATATAGGTTAAGTGGAGAGCACATACAAGGATGGAAACCTTGGTGCCTGGGAGAAATCCAGTGAACTCATGTCAAAAGGGGAAATTCTGCAGAGAATTTAATATACTTCTCATCTGGAGGTGGTCAAATTTCCTGTCCAATTCCATCCCACCAGAATGTCCACATCAGTCAGATCCTTTTAAACTTATGTTATCAAATGCAGCCTTGGAGTTTCAATATCTTAGCTTCACTTCCATATTCCAGGTCGTGCCCATCCATGTCTTGCACGAAGCTTCCCTGGCACTCACAGCCCTCACCTCAGGGAAGCTAAGGGACTTATCCAAGGATGCCTCGCCAGTAAGTAGTAAAGCTTAGATTTTGACAAAAGTCTGTCTAAATCCAAAGTCCATCACGATCTTAATTTCCTCAAACAGGAATAATGCTCAGTCTTCCCTAGTGAAAGATGAAGTTGTGAATTTTAATCCAAATGGTCTCAGTGCAGAATCCACATCCCTGTTAACCTCATTTCTCTTGCCCACAGAAGGGATGCCGGAATTGGTGGCTAGACTCGGCTTAGTGAAATCCACCTACTTTCCCACAATCCCCACTTGTCATCCTGGAATTACAGAAATGTTAGTGATTCAAGGGAGTAATATTGTGGAGAACATCTGGAGGAAAAAACAATCAGGGCACTTCACAGTGATGTCTCTATAGATGGTCAGCTAGTGGCTTTATTGGCAGTCTCAAAACATTTTGGACATGCCTCAAGCAAGCGATTGCTATAAAGTGAAGTTCAAAACCCAATCAAATTTATGAGGCAGCTGACACATTGACTTCACTGTGACATGTTTGTGTGAAAAAAGCATCACAAAAACAGCTCCATTTGTTTCTGGCAAATGTTAGCTTCTTAAAAAGTGCCAGTTATTTGATGGAAGGCACAAGATGCTAGACGATCCTTTCCAAAAGAAATTCCAATTCCTTCCCACTTATACTAAGCTACTAAGCTACTCTATTGGACCTAATCTGGGGACAAACATATTTTACATCACTATCTCCACAAATCATTTTCATCTGTGTGCACTTCCTAAACTTATTAGCTATTACATTTTTAGATTAAAAAAAAAACAACTAGATTGAGGATTTAAGCAATTTACTTAGAAATATTATTTGGGATTTGGTCTTGTCGCTGCCATCATATTTAGCTGTCTCACAGGAAAATGACCTAGCAGAAAATCCACATAATGCTTTCAATTCCTCAGTATTCCTCCAGCACCACCTCAATTAATCCTCACCATAGCACTCAATACATCTATTAATTAACCTTTAAAGAACTAAAGTGTCCCAAGGATATTTTTTAATTAAAGAAATTATGGATCAAACCAATCTTCTCAGTGGTGATTTGTAGCTCAGTATTGCAATTGTACGGTTTCCTTCTCACATTGCTCTAAAGACCTGTCACTGTTACAGGTTCCCATCCGTGGAATCCCTCCCTCCTGTGGACTGCCAGAGTCTTCTGTTTATTCTCATCCTAATGCATTTATAATCTGCCTTGCTGTGGGGATACTTACCCTAAAAGACTGAAAATTCTTTGAAAACATTTTGGACTTTATCCATCTTTGCGGCCTCCATCACATCCAAAAAAACCTAATTATCCTAAAATATAATTATATTGAAATGAAGTAACTCAGTATAATCTTACTACATGAGAAAATGTTCCAAAAACCCAGTAGTTTGATAGACAGTGTTATTTAGGTGATCAAACACCTCCAAAATAGTCTGAATCATACAAAAACAGATTAATATAAGCTTCATATTTAATATCAGGCAGCCTGAGATATCATATCTGCCAGTTACTGTGTAAATGACTGTGGGCAATAGTGTAAGCTCTAGAAGTCTTGAGTTTTCAATAAAATGGGTGATATTAATGCAACATAGTTTTAGGGTTACAGTGAAGAAATACAATGCCTACCATAGAATAAATTACCAATACATGGTCATCCTTTATATTAACTTAAATAAATCAGGGCATCTTCTCTGCCTGGTCAAGACAGCCTGAGACAGTTTCCAAAGCGTGGACTTTGGATGAGCAGAATTGGCATCATCTGGCAGCTTGTTAGAGCTCCTCACGTCTCTTACCAACCTACTAAATGAGAAACTCTAGAGGTGGGCCCAACAATCTGTTTAAAAAGTCCTTTGGGTGATTCTGATGAGCACTAACATTTGAGAACTCTCAACTTCTAGAGGCTTAAAAGGTTTATTTCTCTCTCATAGTACCTACCTGCCCATTATCTGGGAGCTTTGCTCCAAGTCAATCCCAAGGGGAGGCCAAACCTGTAGAGTTATTCATTTACATGTCAATGGACAAAACAAGTGTAATGGGCATAGCTGGTTTCAAGCGCAGTGTCACAATATGCATAGAAGGAGAAGAAAACGAGTATATATGGATAGTCTTAGTGACATCTGGAGGTGCTTTCAGCTTTCTGGTTTCTTCCCTTGGTGGAAATGGAGCTCCTGGTTAACTCAAATGCTAATATTTGACCTTACCTCAAAGGAAGGAGGAGATACCTACCTCCACTCCTGTAGAAACCTCACTCAGATAGATGCTCTGCTGCTTTAAGAGGGGCACTTGACCCAACCGTCATCAAGACACTCAATTATTGGGCTGAATTTTTCTCAAGCTAAAGTCTTTCTTTCATAATTATTTAATCCTCAAAGCTTGATTCAACTTGCTAATATTAAATTAATATAAGATGAAGCCTGACAGACTGAAATATTAACATTTTAGTGGTATTTCAAGGTACTCTGTAGGGGCCCCTTTAACCTCTAAACATTCCACCCCTGCCAGGTAAAGGTATCAGAGCATCACCCCTGCCACCACAATGGTCAGCATCACCCAACTCTCAGTCGGCAGGACCTAAGAAATGGAAATGGAAAGCCTTCCTCATTAGCTTTCAGCACTAACCATCAAACCACGGAGCCGGTGCATATGCTTGTGCAGATTGTGTAGTGCAGAATGGTAACACACTAAAGGGCATCTGATCGGCACATCGCCAACATCAGATCTTTGTGTAGTTATTAAGAAAAACATTCACACGACCAGCAGTAAGATATCTAATTTCCTTTAAACAAATTAATTTCTTATCACCATATTCTGTTAAGGAAAGTAAACTGTATTGAGGAAAGGGTAAGCACCTTTCTTCCTTTCTTTCCTTTTTTTTTTTTTTTCTACTACACCAAGACAGCTTAAGGGTTAGAGATGACCTGTGTACTGTTTCATCCAAGATTTTGCTTTGGGCATTGCCATGCGCCTTCTCTGTTTCACAACCTAACTATACTCTCAAAAACCTATCTATAGAAATTGGGCTGTAGCAAACTGGAACTCTTTTACAAATAGAAGAGGCCCAAAATATGAAGTATAATTGTTAAATTGTTCTTAATGTTTATTTATTTTTGAAAGAGAGAGAGAGAGAGAGAGAGCGAGTGAGCACAAGCAGGGGAGGGGCAGAGAGAGAGGGAGACACAGAATTCAAAGCAGTCTGCAGGCTCTGAGCTGTGGGTACAGAGTCCGGCACGGGGCTCAAACTCACAAACTGCAAGATCATGACCTGAGCTGAAGTCGGTCACTTAACCAAGTGAGCCACCCAGGCATCCCTGAGGGATAACTGTTTAAAAACTAAATGCTTCAGAAATACCAGCTATTACCACCCAGATATACCCTGGATATATTTTCTCAAATCAACCTGTTTGTATGTGGGAGGAATTCTACTAATTTAGCTCATCTAGATCTAAATAGATTTCACAAAATAATAGAGAATAAGAGAATGATCCATAATTATTTGGAATGAAGTCTCCAAATGGGAGGTTCTGGATCAGTTAGGTAAAAGTTTTGGGAGAAGTGTTTGGTTTTAATTTTGTTAATAGCCTTCCCAAAGTCCTGACTCTTTTTGTGTCTATTTTTTCACCACAGTGTGACCACATTTGGGTAAACAACTTGCACTTAGCAGTCAACATGCTAACTCTTAAGTCTACCACAATACAGAAGCACAGGATTCGTGATGAGAATTGTATTCAGTCTGTTATGAACGTACATGTGTGTATTGACATGTATTAATAATTGCAAGGCTCTGAGAAAGCAGTGCTTTTTTGCTCCCACTCAATGTTTTAATGCACAGAAGCAATCAATCCCTGCCCTCCTCCTTGCTCATAGCCACTTCTGCTGGACTTCTCCCAAGGTTACTAACAGCTCAGCCAAGAACAAAAGCTTGGATGTCAAACATCCTGCAAACATAACAGTTACTTCTTGAGTAAATCCCTGTGAATGAGCCTCCCTGGGGATAAACTACACAAGGTCTTTGAAGGAATATTTGGCTAAGTACCCTTAGGAAGATACAAATTCGAAAGTATGAAGGGAACTTTAATTTGGGAACTTAATTGCAGAAGATACATGTATAACTTTAAAAACTAAAGCCAGAGTCCTTCAAAAACTCTTCAACTTTCTTATTCATTTAATTTACCACAATTTTAACTTTAGTATATTGAGGAATTGTCCACTGTACTAACCAGTCATTTCAATCAGCCCTTTCTACTGCCAGCAAACATCAAGACAGGAAGAAAGAATGTAGAGGAAAAATGGAGCTTACCTCTTCCTATAGACTGGATGCATCATTTATAAAAGCTGTGATGCACATGGTTCAGTCCAAGAACACTTTCATGGAACCACTTAAGACACATGATCTATAGAAGTAATTACAAAATGACTTAGATCTCTTCATACACTTTTCTTTTTACTGGTGGTATGAACATTTAACACGAGATCTACCCTCCAGAGTTTTAAGTGTAAAATGCAGTATTGTTGACTATAGGTACACTATTGTACAGATGATCTCTAGAAGTTATTCGTCTTGTGTAAGTGAACCTTTATGCCTGCTAATTAGTAGTGCCTCATTTCCAGAAAATGCAAATCAAAACCACAATGAGACATAATCTCATGCCTATCAGGAGGGCTATTATCAAAAAGACCAAAAGACAAGTGCTGGTGAGGATGTGGAGAAACTGAAACCTTTGCACCATGCAGATAATAATGCAAACTGGTGCAGCCACTAGAGAAAACAGTATGGAGGTTCCTCAAAAACTAAAAATAGAACTACCATTTGAAAAAGCAATCTTACCTCTGGGAATTTATCCAAAATAATGGAAATCAGAGTATTGAAGAGAGATTAGCATTTGAATGTTCATTGTAGCATTATTCATGGGACTCAAGATACAGGAACAACCTAAACATCCATCGATAAGTGAATGTATAAAGAAAATGTGGTATATATTCAGTTGCGTGTGTGTATATATTATAGGATGTATTCATATACTTTTAAAACACCTACTATAGTAACCTTTACTCTATCCTTAAAGTAGTTTTGAAAAGCCCTCAGCCCTGGGGAGCCTGGGTGGCTCAGTCAGTTTAGTGTCTGACTTCAGCTCAGGTCATGATCTCACAGTTCCAGAGTTCGAGCCCCACATTGGGCTCTGTGCTGACAGCTCAGAGCCTGGAGCCTGCTTTGGACTCTGTATCTCCCCCCCTCTCTCTCTGCCCCTCTCCCCCCTCCCCCGCCTCTCTCTCAAAAATAAATAAACATTTAAAAACTTTTAAAAAGGCCCTCAGTCCTATAAACCTACAGAATGATCATAACTCTAGGTACTAATGAGAAATAATACTGGGAAAAGAGGCTATTATTATGATTATAATGGCTATGATGACTATTATTATTATTTTCACATTACATCTATTGTTCTCCCCTTGCACTTTTCACAGATACTTCCATGGAATGTGAGGAAAGAAACGATATTAACAGAGGTACAACACCTTCTTTAAAGCTCATGAGGAAATGGGCTCAGTCATTTCTATCCAGCACATTAAATTAAATAAAATGTAATACTTGCCTCGTATGTTTTTTTCTTATAGCCATGTTTTCAACTTTCCTCTACCTCTAGCAACCAATTACCTATAAGCAAAACACCCACATGTACAGAAATTGTTTTTAACTTCTGCTTCTATTAAGTACTAGTGTCTAGGACTTAGCAGTCATCACCCAAATTTAGTGCTGACCTACCAAGTAAGTTCTAGGAGTTTGAGCTTAGAAAATATAGAAGAGGGTGGTATGGGTTTCCTTTTTATCAAAGTGCTGATAGTTGTTTAAAGAACACTGTTGGATCATTTATTTTAATAGCTTCTCATTTCCTGTTTCAATTTGTAATACCTATGGGACTTAGGAAATAAGTGTTATTCTAGACTAGTTTCATTTGGTAAACATTGATTCCTTTGCTCTGATTCTAATCGGAGCTGAAATAAACTGTTCTCCTCCCCTATTTTTATTCTCCAGCATCCCAGATGGATGTCCTGAGCTGACCTGTGGCTAGTGGTCACAACGCCCTCTCAGCATAATCCCTGCCAGGCCTTTGAGTCTCTCACTGTCCTACTTCAGCAATGGATAAAAAATGAGGGCTCATTTAAAAAAAAAAAAGGGCTTCCTCTTGTATGGAAAACAATCCAACCTGTTTTAGGAAAGAGGAAAACAAACTTTTAGGAAAAAGTATAACTATTTGTTAAAATGCATTGATCAATTTTCTGATAGATTTTCCTTCATGTCATAGACTGGCCATCTCCGTGGCTTTGAACAAGTGATGTCATTTCACCAGACCATTCTCTGCATCTGTAAAATGGAATTATTAATAGTACTGTCTTCAAAGCATTATTAGAGGATTCAATAAACAATCTTTAGCAAACAGAAATCTAGGCAAAATCACATTACCTCAGTGCCTATGCATTCATCCCAGACCATGGTACTAGAAGAGAAGAAATAGCACTGGAATAGCATTGGAAGAAAGGGGGAGACACACACACACACACACACACACACACACAGAAACAAGTAGTACACTGTCTTGGAAATGCATAAGGAATAATCCACAGTCCACACCCAGTGTGTACATTGGGAGTGGGAGTCAAGTAGAATCTAGATTACATATAATTGAGCTGATCATTATTGAGGATGAATTAAGGTACTCAGGATCTCGTCATATTATTCTCTTCTTTTCTGGATAAGTTTGAAACATTGCACAATTAAAATATGAAAGCAAACAGAAAGAAAACCAAATTCTTGGTATGTAGGTCCCGACAACTGTGGGAGAAGTCACAAATTTGCATGAGCTTAATTTTTCTTCTCTGCATATATATTTTTTTAAATTTTTATCTAGAAATAGCCTATCCTCATTCTTGCTTTTATTTTTGCCAGGACATGCTGTTCGGTATGTGTTTTTTAAGCTGTTCTCAGAATAAACTTGGCAGTAATATTTCCCCTTAGAAAAGTGGGAGGCAGAGGGCAAGGGATTGCTCCCAAATCCCTCAGGGGACGGTCTCCCTAGTTATTAGCGTAAAAACTTCCATAGGCTTACAGGAGATCACAAATTACCTCTCCTTTTCTTTGGAGATCCTTGGCCTAAAAGAAGCCAGGGAAACCAACTCACTGGGAACAACGCATGCCATCTAAGCAGGCCGTCTATAGCTACAAAAGATTGTGTTGAGAAGAATATGACCCCAGCCCCCACTCCCTTCCAGAAAGTAGCTTCTGACCTTATGATAGCCTAAGGTGCAGTGTACCATATAGGCCTGAGAAGCCCCACGGGCCTTTTTTTAACATGAGGCCCTTAATAGTATCACTATTAAGGCATAGTTTCTGAATAACTGGATGTTACCATGTCAATTAACCTCAGATTCAGACTTTTATGACTATGAAAAAGACAAAGTTCTCTAGCTATGTGGTTAATGGTTTGTTTGATGTCTATCTTCACTGAGAAAAATTATCAGAAGAAATTTTATGACCCTCTTTTTCAAGGGTCTAGACAAAGACTTCAAGGAGAAGACATATGAAAATGAGACTGAACATGTCTTGATCCCAGCAAGGAATAATTATTAATTATCTACTGCTAAGTCATAGATTACCCCAAAACCGAGCAACTTAAAACAACAGTAATTTTCTCAAAGTTTCTTTGGAACCATAATCTGGGTATGGCTTATCTGGGACCCGCCAGCTCAAGGACCCTCTCTCATAAGGTTGTGATCCAGCTGTGGACTGGGCTACAGTCATCTCAAGATTCACCTGGAGAAGGGCCCCTTCCAAGCTCATCACATGGTTGTTGTCAGGATTGAGTTCCTCACAGGCTGTTCGACTAAGGACATCAGGTCCTCATTGGCAGCCCATCACAGACATCTGTGAAAAAAATCCCAGGGACTGGTTTTGTTAAGATTTTTCTTGCCTTTTACTTTTGATGGGATGCAACGCACAAATTTGTTGTAGAATTAAACTAAAATCCTTCTGCCTAGAGAACCAACACCTTCAAAGTGATTCAGTGCTACCCTGGCATTTGTCACCTAGCCAACCTTCTACTTACCCATCACATCTCAACTTAAATGGTCTTTTTTCTTGGAACTAATTTTTGTTTCCCCCCAAAAAACCCATAGGTAACATATAATGATATAATTAAGACTTTGTAACTATTTGTATTAATGCTTCATGGCAGTATGATTTATGGAAAACGAAACCAAACCAAAAACATCAAACATGGGATGAGAAGCTGTGAATTCTAATGCCCCTGCTGCCCAATGGGAAGCTGAGGTGAAGTTATCTTTTCTCTCTGAATCTCAGATTCTTCATCTCCAAAATGTGGGATCAGAATGCCCAGTTCCTTTGAGGTTCAGAGGGCATAGGCTTCTTTTCACCCAAGATTTAAATGGCACCTGTCTCCCTCACCACCATCTGATCATGATGTATACTTTTGAATATTCTTCAATATTCAAAAGTCACATTCCAGCCAGACCATGTCAAGGTAGAACCATCTTCTGGTACAGCAGGTGGTGAGTGTTGGGTGTCCATACATACCACCTAGTCCTGGGGAACATTCTAGTTTCCTTTCAGTGGTTGGGGATGATCCATCTACACTACTTGTGCTGATTCTCTCCATTTCTCCAGAAACACAGACTTCACCTGACTATCTTGGAATCCAGTAATAATGAGTTTAGGATAGCTCCTCCATTCACAAAGTAAATGCCCAGCAGGTAAGTGCTTGCAGATGAATTTAAAAATAAACAAATAAAAATAAATGGATGAGTGTCAGAGGCACAGACTTCCAATAGTGTCTTCCACCCTGGATCCATGAGAGCACATGGGGACATTCCATGATTTGAAAGAGGTCAGTTCCCAGAACTAAAGAATGGTACCGTTCACCTAAGTGCATTGATAACAATTTTGGGTTTTAATAAACTAAAGATGGGTAGATGGGGGTGCCTGGGGAGCTCAGTCAATTAAGTGTCCGACTTCAACTTAGGTCATGATCTCACAGTTCGTGCGTTCAAGCCTCGCATCAGTCTCTGTGCTGACAGCTTGGAGCCTGGAGCCTGCTTTGGATTCTGTGTCTCCATCTTTCTGCCTCTACCCTGCTCGCACTGTCTTCTTCTCTCTCAAAAAAATAAATAAATAAGTAAATAAACATAAAATTGTTTTTAAAAATATGGGTAGATGGATGCATTATGCTGATTAAAACAATAATAATGACACTATGTACGTGCTTTGTTTTCCAAATTGGCAAGGGTAGAAGGCTCAAAAGTATAAAGCTAAGAAAGTTTTTCATATTCTCCTTGCCACCCAGTTCTGTCTCTGTTTCTCTCACCTTTTATAAGGGAATGGATCCCTCAACCTGTTTCTTTTTCCTTATTTCTCCAAATTACCAAAGACTGGTAGGAGAACCAGGGAAGGATATCTGCATTTTACCAAAAATCCTCCCTTCTACATGTACTTACGTGAGTAAGCCTTCTACATGTACTCTTCTGTGGCAACTTGAGATAACCCCAGGGCATTTCCCCTGGGAGGAAAACTCAAACTGAAGCCTTGGATTTGTACCAACTCTTTCCATAATTTATTTTCCTGATTCACAGAGGAAGATAGAACCTCAAATAATACATTACACACAGAAAACACTGCCTTATTTAAAAAAAAGAAAAAAAAAAGAAACACAGAAGTCAATAGAACTAACATTATGAAATGTATTAATTGAAACAAGATTGAGGTTTTGCACAAGGTGCTTACCACAGACTGAAAGGTCAGGGTGAGGATTCTGGTCCTTGTAAGGCCCTTGTTCCTTAAGACCATGTGTCCTACTACGGGAAAGGAGCAGAGTTTGTGTTTTGAAGGTTTTCCCCACAGAGCCATCCAGCATGATCCAGAGCTAGAAGAGCCACTGTTCTCTTCTCCTAGTGGCATCTACTGCACTGGAAACAGCATCAGCCAACCCAGCCATCCATCACTTATGAAACATGTTCAAATGAAAAAAGAATGTATGCCTGTCTTAACAGATTGCTCTGAGGATAAAACGACATGATGTGAATGTGCCTTGTAAACTGTACATGGGAAGATAAATGGGAGAAGTGTTTTAATTGCTTTTAATTTATATCATTGTGAGGACTGAGAACTATGTACAAGGCACAGTGTTAGGCAGTATATACACTTTACTCACTTAACCTTCCCGCAAATCTTACAAGTATTGCCATGCTTGTGCTACAAATAGAGAAACTGAAGTCCAGAAAGTCTAGGTGACTGAACCCTACTCTAGACTGTTACATGACAATGTGGGGACTACACCCCACTCTCTGACTCCAAGGTTTAAATTCCACCAATGATTCATCTCTTTTTTTGCCTTTATTTATCTTATACATAACACATATGGTATAAGGGAAAACCTTTGGCACAAAATCTTTACTTTCAGCAAAGTTTTAATGAATATCCCTACCAAATCTTGGAGAGTGACTGCCAACGAATCTGTCATTGGGTCTCAGCCAGCAATAAACTTGGTGTTCAGTGCTGAGATGGGGACTTAGGAATAGGACTCCTGAAGGGAGCGGTGTGTTGAGCCAAAAGGTAACATTTTATGTAGCTCCTTTGTGGGTTGTAACTGCATTCCCTTTAGTGCCCTTTCATTTCTCACTCTCAAGTGTGGGGGTGAGAAAGGAATTAATTATAGTGAGCCAGCGCTCCTGCCCACGACAGAAAGCTGCTCATAAACTGCCGACTAGGGATAGATGTTCCTATAAAAAAATGAAATGAGAGCCTATTCCTCCCCTGGAAAAGACTGAGAATAGGCATTGCTCTACTTGTATTGAGAGGTGCTTAGACTATTCAAAGGTTAGTCTTCCTTTGATGTGGCTTCCTTTTTGTACGAGAAGCCACATCCCTTGAAATTATAACATCGTCTCTCCCTTGTTCGGATACACCTGTTCACGTATATGTATAGATTCACATGCACACATTTCAGATACAAATATCACCTATATGTGGATGGACTCAGACATATGCAGTCACACACATACTCAGGCATACATGTGCGCACGCGCACAGACACGCACACACTTGAAACTGAAGACAGAAGGAATCAAGCTTCAGCTGGCTGAGTCTGACAGACTGCTCCTCAGATTCTAGGTCCATCATGCATTATCTAAAACATAAATTATTATCATTTCCTCTCCGATATTCAGTTTTTCACATTTATAAATTAGGTATAATACCATCTCTTAAAGGGATTGTTGTACAAACTGTGTTAAGAGATACAATTCACACAAAAATAACTTAGCACAGGAACTTGATGTGCAGCAAAAACTGAGGAAATCCTTTACAGACCATGTACGTTCCTAGGATCCAAATTTGCCAGGAATATTCTGCAAATAGGACAGGGGAATTTTTATTCAAGGGTGGAGAGTGGAGGCCAGGTTCCATATTCCATGTCCTGGGCTTCAAACAGATATCACTGTATTACACACAGTGCTTGTATATAGCCTGGAGAAAACAGAATTGAGAGCAGGTTTTGTTACGGAAAGGAACTGGTAGCCTTTAGATTTACATTCTTTGCAGTGAAAGAAAGAGAAAAGAAAAATTAAGACAATGAAAGGAAAAAGAAAGATTCTTGATAAAATGCAATAAAGGATGCATAATTCTTGGATATACCCAATAGTAATTGAAAAGAAATAAAAAGTCAGGGAAAAGAGAGTAGAAAAAGAGCATTAATCTAGGAATCACAATGAACTGGAATCTGGTCCAGGCGCTACCACTGCCTGACCATAAACTTACTCAAATCACAATCCATCCTTAGGCTCCATATCGAATAAAAATTCCAACACTAAATACGAACGCTTTCTTCACTAGATAGTCTATGACTTTGGTTCTAGTCTTATGAAAGAGTATGGATATCCAATGTTTTAATAAACATTAACCAAAAAAAATAATAAACAAACACAAACCTAATAAGAATGAGTATAAATGAACGCACATCATCATCAGGTAACTCCAGCTCTCCTCCAATAGTAAAATGTGGACTTATTCTACCTAGAATATTCCAAAAATACTTGTCCAAACTCCACAGCTAATTATTAAGCAGATGGTTTTCAACTGCATGTAAGGAGGGAGGGAAAGAAAGAAGAGAGGAAGGAGGAAGGGAGGGAAGAAGGGAGGAAAGAAGGAAGAGGGACAAGGAGGAAAGGAGTGAGGAAAGGGATGAAAGGAAAGAGGAAAGAAAGGATAAACAGAGAAAAATTAGACATGATCGTTAGGAGTCAACAGGAATTGTACTCTCAAAGTGAAAAGTCACGTTTTTCTTTGTCACCCAAAATTGTACAGACACACGATTTTGAAATGCACCCAATAGGAAAGGAAGAAGATCCAGAGAGAGAAATGAACCATGTATCTTTATATTAGCATTTCATAATAATTCATTGCTGTAGTTATGATTTTATAAAATAGTACTAAAATTCCATTCTAAAAATTATGGCTGTTCAGTGTAATGGTGACTCTTTTAGAAAATATAAGTCTCTTTGGAAGAACATCACTGACAGATAAGGACACTATTCAATGTATATACACTTGATGGGGACTCTGAATTGTTCGCTGGGTCAATCTAGATGTTCATATCTAGAATTCTGCCAAAAATCTTTTTACTTAGATCTCTCTAATACAAATTTTTTACTGACTTAGATAAATACTTAAAATGCTTCTTTATCTCACTTATACGTAATATAAAACTGACGTGAAATGCCATAGCCATTGGAAAACAGTAGAGAAAAAAAAAGGTTTTGATCAGTAATTCCAATCCTACAATTTAGCCTAAGACAAAAATTAAGCAGATGCATTGGAATATAGAATATCCATAATAGAATAGCATTTCCTGGAGGATTTTCTATTCTATAATAAACCCTGTAGGAGTAACTCTAGATAATTATGATGTAATCATACAATGAAACATTCAAAAATCACATACAAAAGAAGATATATTGATACATAAACTATGATAGTACATTGCTAAGTGTATATTTGGTAATGAGATTATCTCATCAAGAATATAAGAATATATGCTTGAAAGCAAAAAGAAATTATGTCTGAAGAGTGAGAAGGTGCCTATTAGGTTCCCTAGTCTCCCTCTTTCACATTTGTTTACGTGTGTTTATAAAGTAACTTCTTTTGAGCAGTCACTAAATGGGAGGACTAGTTTATAGTTCTTTCATTTTACTTCAAACACAAGTGCTGGCCATGAGTATTATGTAGACTGTCCTGTTTGTCTTGGCTATCCTCAAGATTAGATCTAGTTTATGAATTTTTGATAGGAACATTAGAAAAGTGATGTTATGTGCTTTCAGTGCATCATGTCAGGAAGCACACTGATGTTATCTTGTCCTAATATTGGTAATGTTATCTTTGATAACATAATTAAGGTGGTATCCAGACCTTTTTACTGTGAGGTCACCCTTGTCCTCTTTGTAATAGTTAAGTAATTTGGGGCACATAATTTGAAATTATGTAGATATCCAGCAAAGACTGAGAAGCTCTCAATTACATTTTTAAACATCTTAACATAAATATGAAGATTTATTTTAAGCTCCCATGTGATTATAATGTGTGGTCAGTTTGAAAATGACTATCCTAGATGTACTGACTTGGGAAAATGCCAGAAGGGGAATTGTATACAGACTATGAGTATATTTAGAAAGAAAGATGGAATGAAAAATTTCTCAACCTACTACATAACGTGTATGGGCATAAAAGAAAACAAATGTGGAACTACCTGAAATACAGGAGTTTGATAAATTTGGTAAAGTAAAAACAGGTAAAGAAATATTCATTACATCAATCCTTATTGTTTCTTGTATGAATACATTTCATAATAATATTTGAAATTATGTTTAAAATTCTATATAAGTACACAGAACTTAACACAAGACGCCTCCCAGAAATAAAACGGGAAAATGATCATTATTTAAAAATGTATACTCTTGCATACTGTTTCAAATGTTTCAAACTATGTGTAATATTTTTGCAAAATGTTTATCTCTATACAGTTTTGTTTGCTTGTTTAATATGAATAAACTAATTCTCATATACATACAGTTAGCCTGTAACCTACCAATCCCAATACTCTTTCCCATTCCTATCTGGCTGCCTCACACTGAAGCGACCTCTAGAGGGCTTCTTACATTTTTTGAGCTGCTCTTACTTGATTTTAACATAATGTCGCATAGTTGATTGGGGGAGAAAAGAGTACAGGAATCAGGCTCAATGTGTATCTCCCTAACTTAGAGGGTCCCTCTCTCACAGCTCAGAAATAAGTCCTGCTTTAGATACCTCTCCATGCTTGGCACTCGTTCCTCTGAGATCTCTCCTTTACCATTGTTCATACCACAGTAATTAAATAACCACAGAAAGAATCCTTTACACTTAGCCAAGGACAAGATGAAACCAGAGGGCTGTGCCCAGGGACAATTATCTGAAACGTATGTCAAGAGTCTTTGCTGTCATGTTACCTGCAGAGAACAAATAGACTAAACAGTAATTAAATACATTAAATTATTTTAAAATAATTACCAGGTCCATTCAAACAAATGACGAAAACAGCAAATTTAAATTACATAAAGGGAATTGGAGAAGATTGTAGAGTAGCGGTATATACAGTGCTGGCAGCAAATGAACTTTTTTCCATCTTTTAAAAGGGCAATCTGAAGAGGTAACAAAAACATAAACAAGATATGCATTTTGACCTGGTAATCCCAACACTGATAGTGTATCCTAGTGAAAAATAACCTTGAAGCAAGCAAGCAAGCAAACAAACAACAAATAGCAAAGAATAGGTAACTCAAATTCTAGTGGGGGGTTGTAAGGTAAATTTCAGTGTATCAGCTCAATAGACCACTGTGTAACCACAACAAATGAACTCTTGGAAGTCCATGTTGATGCTTAAAGAAGTTGATACAGAATCATCAGAATAGGAAGAGCCCTTAGAAATAGCCAAGTTAATCATACTTTTGGATGCTCAGTATCAGTTTTGGAGCTTGGTAATGTAGATCCTGAGGCCTGAAATCTCAACTGCCCGTTCAGCCACACCAGAGCCCAAGCTTCATTCCCATGCTTGGCTCTCCAAGACCAGCTCTTTTCCACCTGATTATCCAGTTGGGTGTCTGAGATATCAGCAGATTTATTATGGCTGCCCTTATAGAAGTTTAACTACAGGGACTCTTATAGTCTTCTGGGATCCTGACCAGGAGGAATTCAAATGAATAATATAAAAATCTGAGAGTTTACTGCTGGAAGAATCAAGCTTTGCTAATTCTAGCTAGTTTTCCCTTGCCAGCCTCCCTGCTTGTTAAAATGATTGTCAGAGAAAGGAGGTGTCAAAGAAATAAATTCACCAGAAGCAGTTCAACAGACAAGGAAGTCGTGTGTGTGTGTGTGTGTGTGTGTGTGTGTGTGTGTGTGTGTGTTTTGTTTGTTTGCTTGTTTGTTTGTTTTTTAAGCAGCTGGTGAGCTCGTGGAAAACTACCGGAGGGCATTGGGATAGAGTTTGGTCAATGTGGTTACACCATCACTTTCTGCTAATTGGTGCTTAATTGAAGTTAGGCTCCTGCCCACTCACAGAGACTGCAAGGTAATATGCCTATCTTCCCTGATGATCATATTTCAAAGGGAGAGTTCCTGTCCTTGACAAAGACATTCTTGGGTTATAAAACTGGCAAGGAAGGCTTTACATTTTCAAGGGCAGAGAAAACATTTATAATTCCAAGTGTTCTAAAGCAAATGCTTGAAGAAAATGGAAGTCAGGGGCCTCTTGTCAAAGGGAAACTTGTCTGAAGTTGAGTCACGCTGAGGGAATGCTAAGGCAGTCTTGGTCACAGAGAACATTCATGAGGGGACAGCTGGCTAGGATCATATTTGTTTGGAAATCAGAAAAAAAAGATCTTATCTTCTTGGACTTGTATTAATAATAGTACCATATTGTCATCAATTTCATTGATTTAAATGGTTGAGTAGACCAATGTATTTTTTGCACAGTTAACTCCTTATCAATTGCATCTGTCATAGGCCATGTAAAAGCAGACTGTGGGAAGCCAACTCTACAACAGAAATTTGCATGCAAGAAATTTACTGGGGAGTGTTCTCAGGATGAAACTCTGAAGGGAAGTGAAGAAAACAGAGTTGGTCAGAAGGAGAAGTAGAAATGTGATGCCATCTCAATGAAAGTCTCAGGCAACACTGTGGTGAGTTTTAGAAGAAGGCTCTGCATAGTTGTACCTTATTAGAATGAGGTATCTAGGTCTTTACATACTTACTTGGTGAGTCATTGCATGTGAACTCTCCCCATAAACCTCCCTCCCTGGAAGGGAACATGGTCTTGGGTGACTGCCCTCTTCAGCTGAGGGCAATCACTAGCATGGGGAATTCGTCTGCAAGCTGATCATCCAATTTAAAGCATCCCATTCAGATTCTCCTTATCACAATTATAAAGGATGCTTTGTAATTTTTACATGAATCATCCCTGAAACTATCATGTTTATTTGTACAAATGTTTGTTGTGTCTCTCCTTCCATCTAGGATGTAAGGTCTGTGAAGATAACACTTGTGTTTTATTTATCTCTGTATTCCCATCACTTGGTATGGTTTGTGGGTTATAGTAAATAGTAATATTTGCTAAATCAATCAATCAATCAATCAATCAATATGTTGAATGCTTTTTGTGTATAAACAATTTGAAAGCTCTGAGAAATTTTTGATCCTACCTCCATAAGAAGCTCATTGCTGAAAAGCTCGGATTCTGAAGAAGTCCAACTCCTGAAGCAAACATCCTTTGTATCCTTTAGGGAATTCCCATCATTAGGGCATAGATTTTTTTTTTTTTTTTGCTTTTTTTTCCTCTGTGACACAACACTATCTGACATTTAGTTGACATTTTGTAAGTATTTATTTAATGACTAAATAAATGGTTGAAATAGTAAATTAATCAGTCTTAATTCTGCCTCTTGGAGCCACATGAAATGAATCTGAAACTTTTCCTAATAGTAGCCATTTAGTTTCTGAAACTACCTTCCCACTTAATCTCTCCAAAACAATCACTCTGACATCTTTTCATCATTTCTCAGATGACCAGTTTCCAAACTCCTTCAACATCATGGCCTGTTTTCTACAGACTAAAATCAAAGTGGTCAAGAGGCTTACTCAAGTTTTATTAATTTCTAGTTCCCTCTACAACTAAGATAGAAGTTCCTTGAGAGCAGAGGCTATGCCCTATCCTTCTAATTCCCACCCTACCTAGTGTAGCACTTCACTTGCCTGCATTTAGGAGGTACTTAATAAACATTTGCAAATGAAGTTGCTAGCCACTTCCGAGATTGCAAGTTGATAAAGTTTAGCTAAGCTGATTAAATTGCCATGACTAAGCTTCTTTTCCTTCCCTTCTTCATTCTTTAGAGAACTTTTTTTTTTCATTTTTGTCTCTTTTTTTCTGTGTAACTTAACCCAAGGAATTATTCCTCCCTTCCAGGATCTAATTAAAGTTTTCCAGGGGCACCTGGGTGGTTCAGTCAGTTGAGCATCCGACTTTGGTTCAGGTCATGATCTCATGGTTGGTAAGTTCGAGCCCCATGTCTGGCTTGTGCTGGCAGCTCAGAGCCTGGAGCCTGCTTTGGATTCTGTGTCTCCCTTTCTCTCTGCCCCTCCCCCGCTCACACTCTGTCTCTCTCTCCCTCTCAAAAATAAATAAACATTTTAAAAAGTCAGTAATTATAACTGCCAGGAAACACACCATGCCTTAGACTCTAATAGAAAGCACTTTCTTAAAAGCAAGGTGACTCTGCCTACAAATATTTCAGTTTTATATAGTAAGTGATAAAATACATAATAAAATAAGAATCAAAGGATAGAGTTAGAGAATATGGGTGCAAGAACATGAATTTGTTGCAAATAAGGTGTAAATAAAACAGAAGAATATCGTCTGGAGAAAGTTAGAATCTACAGCCTTATTAATACTCTCCATATTTAATGAAAATGGCCTCCAACAAGGCAGAAATAATTTGCACAATTCATTAGTCCATAGAGATCTACCATCTATCAGCTGTGCATGACCCATAATTCCCACTAAAATTTTATTTCCCTAGTCCCTCTTTTTGTCTGGACAGTAGTTTACACTGACATTGTATTAGAAACTATGTTTAGTACCAGACATCCAGTGGAAGATCTCAGGTATATATTGTCTTGGAGTAGTACCAACCCTTCATTTATCGGGTGCCCACTCAATGCCCAGAATTTTGGATGATGGCTCACTAAACTCACACAACATTCTCTGTAAATAATGATTAGCTTTCCATTTCATAGAAGATGTTATTGACTCTAAGGATATAAGGAATAATGCTGATAATATCCTCTAAGATGCATTGTTTTGGTGAGGATGTGGAGAAAGGGTAACTCTCTAGCACTGCTGGTGGGAATGCAAACTTGTGCAGCCACTCTGGAAAACATTATGGAGGCTCATAAAAACTTTAAAATAGAACTACCCTACAGCCCAGCAATTACACCACTAGGCATTTACCCAAAGAAAACAAAAATAGTAATGTAAGTGATACGTGCACCCCAATGTTTATAGCAGCGTATCTATAATACCCAGGGGCACCTGGGTGGCTCAGTCGGTTGAGCGTCCGACTTCGGCTAAGGTCATGATCTCATGGTTCATGGGTTCAAGCCCCACGTCGGGCTCTGTGCTGACAGCTCAGAGCCTGAAGCCTGCTTTGGATTCTGTGTCTCCCTCTCTCTCTGCTTGTGCTCTGTCTCTCTCTCTCCTTCAAAAATAAATAAAAACATTAAAAAAAATTTATAATAACCAAATTATGGAAACAGCCTAAGTTTCCATTGACTGATGAATGGATAAAGGAGATTACGGTATAAGATTTTAAACACAAGCACACACACACACACACACACACACACACACACACACACACAAACACAAACACAATGGAATATTACTCAGCCATAAAAATAATGAAATCTTGCCATTTGCAATGACATGGACAGAGCTAGAGAGTATTATGCTAAGTGAAATAAGTCAGTCAGGGAAAGACAACTGCCATATAATTTAACTCACATGTAGAATTTAAGAAACACAACAAATGAACAAAGGGGGAAAAGTGAGAGACAAATCAAGAAACAGACTCTTAACTATAGAGAATAAACTGAGGGTTACCAGAGGAGAGACTGGTGGAGGGATGGGTTAAATAGGTGATGGGATGAGGGACAGCACTTGTTGTGATGAGCACTGGGTGTTGTATGGAAGTGTTCAGTTACTATATTGTACATCTGAAACGAACTGGAATTTAAATAAATCTTTACAAAAATAAAATGCATTGATTTTTTTTATGATATAGAAGACCCTTACATACACTATTTCAGTCACTCTTATGGCCATCCTATTAAGATGAAGAAGATCAGAGAGGTTAGGAGACTTTTCCAAAGTCACGGATGCAGAACTTAGGAATGGTAGAATTTAATCTACCACAAAACCCATGTTTTAAACCCTGACCTGTGATGAAGGGCAAACTGAGGCTTAGTGAGGTGAACTGATGGGCCCAGGATCACACACCTGATAAGTAAAAGAAGTAACCCAGCATGTCTGACTCTAAAATGCATGTTCTTACCATTAAACATAAGATTGATTTCCTCAGTGTTTGAGCTGGGGGTGGAGAATATCTTGACTTGGGCCTAAACTTCTCCAGGACAGAGCCAGCCTTGTCCCTCAGGTAGTTGAGGAGATAGACAGTGCTGCACCTTGCCCATTTGCTCCTACACACCAGGGTAACTTTCCTTCTCTTTGCCAGCAATACTATATTGTTCCTCTTCTTTCTATTCCTTCTGCAAAACCCCCCTTATCCGCCAACCCTTCACCCATTATTCCACAGAGCCGATGGACTGTTCCGACTCTGCATGTTTTCAGCACTTACCAATTCCTGGGGTACTTCATTAATCTGCACCTGTTTATGTCCCTAAGTCATTTTCATGTGTGTGCCGTCTTCTCAATTCAGCTTTATGTACCTGCAAGGCAGAAATAGAGGCCCTTATGGTTTTTGTAGTGGCCTTCACAGAGCCTGGTTCAATTCTTGCACACAATGAGGTTAATGGAATCAAGCAACTCCCCTCCCTTCCCTGGACACACTGATGTAAACTGCATGATGAAGGACAGACGACAGAGAGTCGAGGAGAATAAGCATTTGCAGGTGCTGCTCTTGTGGGAAAAGGTCTTCAACACATGGTAGAAAATATTGCACCTATTGCAAAGAGTTAGACAATATCTCAGAGGTTTGCACTGGTTAGAGAGAAACCTTCCATTTCAGGGGCAGAGGACATATCAGGGAAGTCAAAGGGAAGGTGACATCTGAATTGAATTTTAAGAGATGGTAGTAACTGGGCATTTAGAGAGGGGAGGGTATTGAAAATTACAGAACAATGGAAACAAAGTCTTCAATGGGGTAACTGCAGTCAAACATGAGGAAGAGAAAACAGGCCCATTTGGTTAGGCACTGGATGCAGCAATTGAGCAAAAGAGAAATAATGTTTGAAAGGTGAATAAGGTCTAGACATAGGAGAGCTTGAACAGCAGAACTTAGAGTCTGAAATCTAATCGGTAGACAAAGGGAGACCACAGGAGTTCTTAGTGTCAAAGAGCACATGATATGGTTTGGAAAAATTCAACTCCTTTACTATGGACAATAGGTTGAATGGGAACAGAGTGTAGGCAGGGAAACAAATTAGGAAGTTATTCTAGTAAATCAGAAAGAAGGAACAATGGTCTGAACCAGAGTAAGAGTGGAAGGTAGGGAAAGGTGGGGCGGGAGGTGGTGTTTGTGAGGGCTCCACAGAGAACAAATGCACAGGACTAAACATAGATGCCTATATGGGGGCAGGGGAAAGGAGGGAATGAATGCAAGGCCAAAATACCAAATCTGATGACTGAAAATGACAATAGCTAACATTTTGTGGTTGTATACCCTGTTCCATGTGTCATGTTAAGCACTTGATACATGCCTTAGCTCACTGAATCTTTATAATATTACGGCTGTGAAACAGGTAGCAGCTATGAAGTTAGATACTGCTATAAATCTCATTTTATAATTATGGCAATCAAAGCAACAAAAGGTAAATAACGAGTCCAAGTACACTCAGCTCTAAGTGACAGATCTGAAATTATGAACCCATGAAGTCAGGCTGCTCAGTCCACAGGCTTAACCATAAGACACAAATGTAGTGTCAAAAACAGAAATGATAAACATGGACACCAAGTGAGTAAGGGGTGACTGGACAGAAGGATTCCAAGAAACATCATGGAAGACAAAAAAAAAACAAAAAACAAAAAACAAAAACAAAACACTATGGTGGGGTCACCTGGGTGGCTCAGTCAGCTAAGCATCTGACACTTGATTTCAGCTCAGTTCATGATCTTGTAGACATGAGACTGAGCCCAGCATAGGGCTCTGTGCTGAGCGTGGAACCGACTTGGGATTCTCTCTCCTTCTGCCTCTGCCCCCCCAATTGCACATGCATGCTGTCATACAAACTCTCTCAAAACAAAACAAAACAAAACATGGAAACACTGAAGAACATAGGATAGATTCAACCAGGAAGATGCAGTAATAACTGGTCCCACAAATTGAATGTTAATTGTCCCAGGTAACGCACAACATATTTTAGATACTTTCCCTATTGAATGTATGTAAATGCATTATGAAGTAGGCACTATTATTACTATTCCCTTTTTACAAATGAAGAAGCTGAGGATCCGAATACTTTAGTAACTTGCCTAAACTCACACAGGTGCTACACAAGGTTTCTAGGAATTGAACCCAGGGTACTGTGCCAAAGCCTATGCTTACAGCCTTAATGCACGTATGCCCAACGTTGACAGCTGCCAATAAGAAAGCGGACTCAGTAATGGCCATTTATATAGTGACTAAGATGTAGTACTGATCACAATTAATTCTTCAATCTGTGATATTTTTGTGAATTTAAAAACAGATTCATTGGGGCACCTGGGTTGCTCAATTAAGCGTCCGTCTCTTGATTTTGGTTTGGGTCATGATATCATGGTTCATGAGATCAAGCCCCACATCAGGTTCTGGGCTGGGCATGGAGTCTGCTTAAGATTCTCTTTCTCTCTCTCTCTCTTTCAAAATAAATAAACTGTAAATGTAAAAAAAATAAAAATAGAGATTCATTAATATGAGCTGCAGGACCACAGGTATATATACTGTAACTATACCAGGAAAATTAGGATGTAGGGAGGCCCTACCAAGAGGACATGGGCATTCTTTAAAAGAACAGTGTTTGCAGACCTGTGAGAATAGAAGGCAGACAGTCCTGGACTGAGGAGAAAATCGAAGATGAGGAAGAGGAAGAATTGACAATTACATGTCTTCTTCAAAAAGTATGAAGATGTAAAGAAGCAGCCAAAGAGGGAGATTGGGAACTGACTGTTGCCTGGGCTGGCATGTGGGCACAGGATGGACACCCAATATATATCTGAGGGCACACTATCAGAGACAAAGAAAGGGGCTGTTTTTGTTTATTTTGCTTTGCTATTTTTTTTATCATTTGTTCTCTAAGAGGAATATTGAGCATATCTGTGAGCAGAAGGGAAGGAACCCAGAAGGAGTCCTTTAGTGAGAGAAAGAGCATGCACAAACATGCACGTGCAAGTAGCAGAGGGGCAGAGAGAGAGAATTCCAAGCAGGCTCCATGCTGTCAGCACAGAGCCCAACAGGGGACTCAGTCTCATGAACCATGAGATCATGACCAGATCCGAAATCAAGAGTAGGATGCTCAACCGACTGGGCCACTAGGCGCCCCAGAAATTAATTTTCTTAAAGAGATAATATGATGGCCAAAAGATATACAAGTGTGAAAGAGACAGCTATGTAGCAAGAATTGTCTAGCTCCCTGGTTAAAGACAAGTAACAGCCAAATGCACTCTAGACCTCACTTAGTAAGTAAAGATGGGGTGTCTACTGAGTGCCTGGCACCTGAATAAACACACTAGTATAAGTTGGGCCCTTCCTTGCAGAGACTTTTCAAATACAATGGTTATCTCGGGATGAGGCACCCGGCAGCGTGGCAAGCCCCTGGACTAAGCCGAGAAAGCTCTGCTCCCAGTCAGATCACTGGTTAGCTTCACGACTTTGAACTAGACAGTCTTCCTTTCTGTCAAGAGGGAAACCAAACCAGAATCAGTGATTCAAAAATGCTTATAGGTTTATACAGGAATATGATGACAAATCCTTTATTTTTTATTTAATTGAATCACAGTATATTACCAAGTACATGTAAAAGATGGACAGCTTGCTGAATTTTCACAAAATGAGTAGATTAGTATAATGTCACCTGAATCAGCACACAAATACTACTGGCACCCTAGAAATGGGCCCTACCTCATTCCCTTCCAGTCTCTCCCTAGACCCTCCCTATCTATCTCTTGATGATAACCCACTGCCCAGACTCTTATCAGCAGAGATTAGCTCCACCTGTTTATATCACTTCTAAAAATGGAACTATACAGTATGAGCTATTTTGTGTCTGGCTTCTTTCACTCACCATTAGGTTTATGAGATTTATCTTTATTGTAGAGTGTCATGTTGAAGAGTTTAGTGAGGCATGTTTTAAATATAAGAAAAAAGTAAGAAAATAAAGTCTGTTTTTCATAAAGCTAAATTTATTCAAAATAAATGACTGTCATTTAATTTGAGATGATGTGCTTCCATCCTTTTGGTGATAAAAATGTTCTTTTTGGAAATCTTTTGTTGACTGCTGGAAGTTTGGTTTTGATGTTTTATTTATTTTGCTGTTTTTGTTATTTTATTTTAATCTTAAACTGATACCTTGTCAAAGTCAGCCCCAAATTATACTCAAAATTTTGATCAGGTCTTGAAATCCCCAAGCTTGGGTTCCACAGGGCAAGGAGTCCGTATATTCCCTGGCTCTGCGATTTATAGCCCAACTAGAATCTCTGGGCTTTGGTTTTGCTTTCCTTGGTTGCCAACTCCTGTGGGCAGATTCCCAGAGGTGCCCACAAAAGCCACAGATACCAATTATTGATGTATTTTGACAAGAATACAAAGTGGGAAAAGTGTGTTTTTTTTCATGCTTGTCATCCAGTTATAAATAACAAACAAGAGTGTCAATTTCCCTAAGTAACAATAGGTCAGATTGAGTTTTATCAGAAGTGCTTAAAAATTGCCAGAAAGTCTGGAGTAGTAGGGGATAAATGACCCATACACAAGAAAGAAGAGGACAAAGATAACAAGCATGAGATTTCTATGCCCCAGTGAATTTCTGGACAAGGAAAACGTGTGCTGGGCTGGCGATCCTTACGGAAAGCCTCATCACCAGGAGTAGATTCTAAAACAGATGCTAGTGGCTCCTAGCATGTATTCAACTAACAAATATGAGTTACTTAATTCCCTAGAAAAGAGGATAAAACCAAGCATACCAGTCAGAGTTGGAATAGCATATGTGATTGCAAACAAGCATCACATACATGCTCACACACATGAAGAGAAAGAAAAGAGAAAGGGATCCCAGTACACTTGGTTCTCAAGGGATAATTGTCTGGTTGAAGTAATGGCATCTGTGATGGAATCCTCCATTGAGATCTATTCAAAACAGAAGCTTCCTGAAGGCAGAATTCAGACCTCCCTTCCCTAAGGGAGTTCAATTACATATTCAGCTTCTGTCCCTTAAAGAAAGCCATTATGCGATAACTCTACTTTTAAACAAAATCAGTTTGTGGCTCCGTTTGCATTACCAGTTGTGAAAAGATACAGCACCCAAATTATTGCAACTAGATGGTTACTCTTTTACAACTGAGATGAAAGACATTTTAAACACAGTGTTCAGAAACTTATGTTCTATAAGACACACACACATAACATGATATGTACATTTGTTTCTAGAAGAAAAAAATAATTTGTTTCTTCCTTGTTAGCATTCAACACTTTCCTACCTCTGTTTCTGTAACATAGTCACCTCCTATTTGGGTGAATTCTTCAAGGTAAGTCCTTCCTCTGCCACTTCTCTCAAATGAGAGCCAACGAGGCCATATTCTCCCCTTCCTACCTCCTGGAAAAGCCTAGATGTAGGTTGGTGACCTAGTCTTAGTCAATTAGATTTTCTTCTTTAGAACTTTTAATCTTGATCAAATTATACTTAGAATAAGGGAATATCTGAAACTCAATGGTGCATGAACCTTACTGTCCCTTTGGTAGAATATTAGCTGTGGTTCCTGCTGCCCTGCCCCCAGGGCTAATGATAGATAGTTTTCCAGTAAATCCCTCTCTCACTTAAAATAGATATAGATATAGATATAGATATAGATATAGATATAGATATAGATATGTTTTTGATAAGGATAAGCAAAATTTACTTCTGTGGTTTTCAAACAAAACAATTTCTGAGGCATGAGCTTGTGACCTAACATGTACCCTAATTAATACACTTTGATTTTTCAAAGGCAATGAACATATTTTTTTACATGTCCTCATTTTATCAATGAAATAAAGTGGATGTTCAACAAAACAATTAGTTTTCACTTCCTGACATTGCCAACAGGCAGGAAGAACCTTTAAGTGACCTCACCGCCCAAAGATTCAAAGCTTAAGTATGACGTTTCTTGAGGAGAGGCAAATAGAGGCAACTTAAAATCTCCTAGAGAGGGTATAGTTTCAAATAATTGAGTTTTGATATTAAAGTGTAAGAACAGAAATAAATATGCCGTTTCTGCTTCAGGATGTATTGTTCCTGATGCCTTTATTTTGATTTTTACAGTTAGTGAGAGAATTACATGTCAAGTTAATTCCTTGACTTAGCATTGAAGGAAGATTCCTTTTTTTCTTTTTTCTTTTCTTTTCTTTATTTTTGTCTTTTCTTTTTTCTCTTCTCTTCTCTTCTCTTCTCTTCTCTGCAGGCTCCACGCCCAATATGGAGCTTGAACTCACGAACCTCAGATGAACAGTCCCATACTCTACCCACTGAGCCAGCCAGGCACCCCTAGAGAACATCTCTTCTAATTTGCATCAGATCGGGCTCATATACACACGCCCTCTAATTACATATGACACAGAGTAGACAGTGGAGTCCAAGAGAGGGAAGGGCATGTGGATCTGTCTTTCTCTTTATACCCTGAAGACATTCCATGCACTGGTGCCCAAAGACTTGACCTTGGGAATTTAATCCCTTTCATGCCATTGGACACTTGACATAGTGTACCTGAAACTCTTGCTGTTCCTTGACCCCTGAGAAAGCTTTTATAGGGTCCTGAATGTGATCACTTGTGACTGAAGATACAGTTCCATCCACAACACAACCATAGGTGTCTCCTTCCTTTCAGGTCTCAAGAACTTCCCCAACACATCCAGTTCCCTTAGTAACCTGTTTGAATCTGAAAATGACAAATGCACCATGGAGGATGGCTTTAGTTGAAGGGTAGCAGAGACAACTGTGGAGTCACACTGCCCCTCAGTAGCTACATAGACTTCTGTGAGACACCTGGTTTCTCTAAATCTGTTTCCACTCATATAAAATATAGCTATTATACCTTTCACATCATAGGTCTGCTGTATTAAACAAAATGATAAATGTGTAGCCATTGGAAGAGAGACTGGCACACACAGAAAATGCATGATAAATGTTCACTGTTTTCCTGCTTTGACACATGAAATTTCTGGAAACTTGGATGTCAATGCTTATGGTGATCCCATAAGCAGTGCCACCTTTGTAGTTGTTGTTGTTATATGAAAGTGACACAGGTAACCCAAGTTCCATATTGAATTGTCTTTGAACAAGGTTCACAGGGATAGTGATGGGCTGCACAGATTCATTCTTGCTCTCCCTTGGCTGGTTGCTGCTGAGTCCAGGGCTGCAAAGGGGTAGACCTTGTGTCTCAAGATTTCCCTGGGAAGGGAAAGAGATCACAGCATGCCCACTGGGATGGTCAGCAACACAAACACTCAGAAACAGAGAAACTGTGTTCAAGAGTAAAATAAATGCTGGTCACTTAGATTGGTTGTCACTTCACAGAAATCTATCAAAAAGGAGAGTGCCCCACCTAATGGGAGGAACACGGACTTGTGTCATTTGAGAGTGAGCAAATCTGGACCTTCAGGCAGATGGTTGGCATCATGCTATAGCACTTGTAGCCCAGAGACAGAGAGGCTCAGGATTGAAAACAAAACATAGAAACAAAGAAACAAAAAACTAACAACAAAAAAAGGGAAAATGGAAATACACCAATCTATGCACAGGTACCTGCTGCATCTTATTGTTTCTAGGTGTCACCATACCTGACAAGGCAGCATTATTAATCATCACCATACCTTGTAAGAGAAGAAGAAACCGAAGTTCAGAAACAGAGCACTTAGGTAGGGTCACACAGCCAGTATATGGTGGAGCCAGAGTTAGACTCCTCTTCACCCCACCTAGATAGTACCTTCGCCCTCCCAGGGAACCGCAAGGGGTTTGAGCAGGGAACCAAAGCTGTATCTTAGACAAGGAGGATATTCAGTAGCTCAATTCCCAGCCTGATAATCAATAATGTCAAGGGCACTTTCTTAGACATGGACACAAGGAAGTACTGGGAATCCTTTGCCAGAAAGAGTATTCAGAATCAGATTAGCACTCAGTTGACTCCTCTTGACTGACAACTGCCCTTGAAAGCATTTTGCTATGGAAAGGGCAGTCAGGATCCCTGTAGTGCCATCATTTTTTTTCCCCCAGTCTAGGGACATCTATTTTTGCAGTGATCCTCAGAGAAGATTTTTATTTTAAGAGCATTTTTTTTTCAGCAGGGGAAGATTATTTGGAGTCAGGGGTGGGACTCAGCCTGGGGAATGTTTTTGGTCCAAAATGATGTATAACAATGAAATGACAGTATTGGTTTTCTTGTGATGCTTGTTAAACATCCATTAAATGCCCAATGTTAACCCTGTTTGCTCCACTGCATTAAAGATAGTAAAAGGTGGAGGTAATGGAATAAAATATTAATTTGTCTCTGGGTAGCTTACAAACTGTTAGGAAACATAAAAGGCAAAACATACAATGAGAGCCTTTAATTATAGTATTTAAACTCTCCCTGGCTTTCCCAGGACCAGTTATGGGCAGCTTAATTAGACACTATCCTAATTCAGCATAAGGAGACCCTAGGGGGCATATTTTATACCTTCAAACTATAAGAGCAAAAAAAGTTTTGCATCTGAGCTTTTGTTCTGGTGATGTTTAAGCAGTTTAGAGGATACTCATGAGTCACCGAAAATACTCCTCCTCTGGTCTCCTAGGAGGTCAAAGAGGATGATAGCACTGACATGCTTGAATGGAGGGAATCATTTGCCACACACTCTCCAGGTCCCCCGTTCCCATTAACCTGAAGTTCTGATTCCACATCGTATCATGCTGACAACCTCTATTTCCACAGCATGCTCTGGATCTAAGGAGCTGGGCTCCAGCTATACTCACAAATCAACACTACTCTGAGGAGTCTTAGTGAAATTTTCTACAATAAGCAGGATTTTTGCATTTTAACATCTTCAAAGTTCTGGATGCATCTTAGAATTAGTGGAATATAATAGTCAATATCATCGAGTTGGCAGTTACAATGCCAAAACCTTGGCACTATAGTGGGCAAAAACCTTCTATAGACAGCTTCTGGAAATATCAAGATGGTACCATTATAGAACCAATGAAATACGACCATATATATCTAATATTTACTGACCAGTTTCCATGGACTGATAGTTATCTAGTGCCACATTAATGCTGTCTAACCAACAACCATAAAACCTCATTGTTAAACAATAGTTAACATTTATTTCTCATGGGTCTGTGGGGTGATTGAACAATTCTACTGGTCTATGCCAGGCCCAGCTAGACTCACTGTGTGTGTGTTGTCTCTGGTCAGCTACAGCTCCTTAAGTGTTTCTACTGATTTTGGTTGAACTTCCTCATATTTGAGAGGTAGCTGGCTCCAGGCTAGTAATCTGGGATACATTTCCTTACTCTTTGGGTCTTTCACTTTCAGGCAGATTAGCCTAGGCTTGTACTCATGGTAGCAGGATTCCAAATGAGGAGATGGACCCATACAAGCAGTTTTTCAAGCTTCTGGATGAATAATACCTTCTCACATTTTATTGGCCAAAGCAAGCCATTTATTTGCTTAAGTGCAGAAACAAACTTGATGATTTTCATCTCTTCTGAGTTCTCTTTGGAATACTGTAACACTTAGCTGGAGATGGTCATCTGCTGCCCCCTTAGGGTTGGTGATCACTGTTCAGTCCACCACCTCCAGATCTGCCAACCTAACTCCTAAGACTTATCTACTTGGTATCTGTGGCTTTACAGACTTTGCACATTATTTAATTTTTAACATCTATCCCTTTAAATAACACTGCAATTAAAAACTACAGTACTTGAAAATAGAGAAACACATCTTCCTTTTAAACTTATCTGTCCTCCACAAAGCCAAAGTGTTAGTCCCTCATACAGGACCCTTGTGGGGATTCCATTACATCTCTTGTAAGGAACTAGAAAATCACCAATTATTGAAGGAGCCAAGGTCAAAATCTTGCTCAAGATTGGTGATCACAGTTGCAATTCCTTATAAACCTGACAAAATTTCTTTCTCTGTATCAATTGATGAGAATGACTGAGAATTGTTGGAAGCTAGTAATGACAGTGCTAGACTTATACTGATTACTGGTCTTACAGATGAAACTTGAATAGCTAAAAAGGTGAGTCAAAGAAATAGGGCCTGTTCATCTGGATTTATTTTGTAATTTTAGCTTAATGACCATTTTCTCCAAATATTTAAAAAATATGTAAACGTGAGGAAAAAATAATTCTTTCATGCCACATGTTTATCCTGAAATCATCCTTTTGAGATATGTGTATTACCATTTGATTGTGGTCTTCAGTCTTCATGGGGCCATCTCACCAAATTTATTTCTCTATAACTTAAATGTTACCTGACGGCAAGGTCCGGGAAAAATGCTTCAGACCAGGAGGGCACCTATTATATTTTATTTCTTATGCTTGAACAATTAAATAAAACTTTGCTCTGTAGGCTACCTTGGGAAATGACAGGTTTAATGGCCTGGTAAACGAACACTGGAGTTGCCATTACACTTGAGGTATAGTCTGTTTAAACTTCAAATCAGCTACAATTCAGGGCTTACATTTCCTGAGCAGGTGAGATAGAAGAGACTTCAGGATACAGTAGAGACAACTAAATCCTAAAAAAGGAGTTTTCAGATTACATACATACACACACACACATGCACACACACACACACACACTCACACACACACATTTTAATTTTTGGCAATGCAGACCAATGTTATATTTTTTTAACTACCTTTTTAAATGTAATTTATTGTCAAGTTAGCTAACATACTGAGTATATAGTGTCTCTTGGCTTCGGGAATAGATTCCCATGATTCATCACTTACATACAACACTCAGTGCTCATCCCAACAAGTGCCCTCCTCAAAGCGCATCACTTATTTCCCCACCCCACGCCCTCTCCCATTAACCCTGTTTGTTCTCTGTATTTAAGAGTTTCTTATGGTTTGACTCCCTCTCAGTTTGTAACTATTTTTTTCCTTCCTTCCCCCAATGGTCTTCTGTTAAGTTTCTCAAATTCCACATATGAGTAAGAACATATAATATCTTTCTTTGAACGACTTTTCACTTAGCACAATACCCTCCAGTTCCATCCATGTTGCTGAAAATGGCAGGATTTCATTCTTTCTCATTGCCAAGTAGTATTCCATTGTATATATAAACCACATCTTCCTTATCCATTCATCAGTTGATGGACATTTAGGCTCTTTCCATAACTTGGCTATTGTTAAAAGTGCTGCTATAAACATTGGGGTATAAGTGCCCCCATGCATCAGCACTCCTGTATCCCTTGGGTAAATTCCTAGCAGTGCTATTGCTGGGTTGTAAAGTAATTCTACTCTTAATTGTTTTTAGGAACCTCCACACTGTTTTCCAGAGTGGCTGCACCAGTTTGCGTTCCCACCAACAGTGCAAGAGGGTTTCCGTTCCTCCTCATCCTCACCAACATCTGTTGTTTCCTGAGTTGTTAATTTTAGCCACCCTGATCAGTGTGAGGTGGTATCTCAATGTCGTTTCAATTTGTATTTTTCTGATGATGAGCAATGTTGAGCATCTTTTCATGTGTCTGTTGGCCATCTAAATGTCTTCTTTGGAAAAGTGTCTATTCATGCCTTCTTCCCACTTCTTCATTGGATTATTTGTTTTTCAGGTGTTGAGTTTGGTAAGTTGTTTATAGATTTTGGATACTAACCCTTTATCCAATATGTAATTTACACATATCTTCTCCCATTCTGTTGGTTGCTTTTTAGTTTTGTTCATTGTTTCCTTTGCTGTGTAGAAGCTTTTTATCTTGATGAGGTCCCAATAGTTCATTTTTGCTTTTATTTCCCTTGCCTTTGGAGACATGTCAAGCAAGATACCGCTGCAGCTGAGGTCGAGGTTGTTGCCTATTTTCTTCTCTATGGTTTTAATAGTTTCGTGTCTCACATTTAGGACTTTCACCCATTTTGAGTTTATTTTAGTGTATGGTGTAAGAAAGTGGTCCAGTTGCATTGTTCTACATGTGGGTGTCTAGTTCTCCCAGCACCATTTGCTAAAGAGACTGTCTCTTTTCCATTGGATACTTTCTCCTGCTTTGTCAAAGATTAGTTGGCCATATATTTGTGGGTCCAATTCTAGGTTCTCTATTCTATTCCCCTGGTCTATGTGTCTGTTTTTGTTCCAGTACCATACTGGCAAAGAACACAGAGCCAAGAAATAGACCCACAGAAATATAGTCAAATGACCTTTGACAAAGAAGCAAAAGGTAATTCTGTGGAGGAAGGGTTGTCTTCTCAAAAGACAACTGGGACAACTGGACAACCACATGCAAATTAATTAATTAACAAACATTAACTCAAAATAGATCAGACACACAGATTTAAAATACAAAACTATAAAATCCCTAGAGATTAACAAAAGAAAATCTTAATGATTACATTTTGCAATGGCCTTTTAAATATAGCAGCAAAGGAATGATCCATGAAAGGCACAATCCACTTTGAAAGACTGTAAGACGGGGTGCTTTTCACAAAACTAAACATATTGTTATCATACAATTCAGCTATAACATTCCTTGGTATCAACCCAAGTGAGTTGAAAACTTAGGTCTACTCAAAAACCGGTACACAAATGTTTATAGCCACCTATTCAGAATTATCAAAACTTGCATCAACAGAGATGTCCTTCAAAAGGTGAATAAGCTGTGGTGCATTTACACAATAGAATATTGGCTCGAAACGGAAATGAGCTATCAAGCTATATTAAGGCACGGAGCATCCTTAAATGTATATGGCCACATGAAAGATGTCAATCTGAAAAGCCTAATCCTATATGATTTCAACTCTATGACATTCTGGAAAGGACCT
Source organism: Acinonyx jubatus (assembly GCF_027475565.1). Lineage (NCBI taxonomy): Eukaryota > Metazoa > Chordata > Mammalia > Carnivora > Felidae > Acinonyx > Acinonyx jubatus. Next base: position 64,043,474 of record NC_069393.1, read on the forward strand.
AACTATGCAGACAATAAAATGATCAGTGGTTGCCAGGAGTTCAGGGGGAGAAGGAATGTATAGGTGGAGCATGGAGAATCTTTAGGAGAGAAACTACTCTGTATAATGCTATAATAGTAAGCACATGTCACTATCCATTTATCAAAAGCCATAAAGTGTACAACGTTTTGAATAATTCCTAATGCGAACTATGATTGATAATCATGTGCTAACGTTGGTTCATGGACTGTAGCAAATGCACACCATGTTGTGGGATATCGAATGTGAAGGAGCCTGCATTGTGACGAGGAGAGGTTATGTGGGTACTCTCATTCTGCTCAATTTTTTTTGTGACTAAAACCGCTCTAAAAATAAAATCTATTACTTAAGAAAAAAAAAAGAATGAGGTAGATTTGCAACATAGGTCTAAACAAAAAAAAAAAAAATGAAATCTATTGTCAGGGTAAAAGTAAGCAAGTTGCTTAATATTCAATGTATGAACTGATTTTTCTGGGTGGGTGTCTCTGTTGAAATATTATTTTTATAAATACATACACAATTAATTTGTAAGCTCCTGAAAACATCAAAAGAAAAAAAACTAGTTAATGCTGGGTATCTATAAGTGGTAATTTAATAATGGGTGATTGTCACATTAGATATTATAATTTATATTGCTAGATACTTATTATTATCAAGTATGTGTTGCTTTTGTAGTCAGAAAAAAAGTGGAATGATAAGAAAAGCAAACAAGGATTACAATCAAATACAGGTGTTTACGGCAACACCTGAGTTTTCTCTTCAAGTTGGGGCAGGGTGGGATACCCCTGGAATTTTTGTCCCTCTGGTTCCTGTTCTCCTGTTTGGGGCCCAGTTTTTCTGCTGGGTGTCAGCTCTACCTACACTGGCTGTGTCCCTCTCCCTTGGGAAAACTGGGCACATGCTCATGAAACCTGCCTCTTATTTCCCGAATGTTCCAGGAAACACAGGCAGTGAGCAAAGAGCCCCGAGGCCCACCTGCATTTCTTGCAAGGGACAACACTTCAAAGGAGGGGGGCCCCACTTTGCTGTGTCTCCTGTTCTGCTGGATGCCAAGTACCTCTACCTGCCACCCACAAAATCTAACAACCCCACAATACTGAGGGGACAGAAAACATCCATTCCTCTTGCAGGCAGCACAACAAAGAAAAGAGAAGCTATTCTTATTTTCAAGCAGCCCACACTTCTGAATGTCTTTAAATGTGGAGAAGAGAGGCGGCTTTCCCTCTCTCCCACTCCTCCTTCTCAAACTTTCTCTCTTCCTTGTTTTTATAAGATAATTCTTATCTATTATTTTTGTCTGCATTAGGACCAAAGTTAGAGGGTTAAAGGATCTGGCCTCTCTGGTTGTTGAAATCATACCATAGGAAAAGGTAAGAACCTAGAACTTTTATTCCTCTCTACCACAGCCTACCACTATGAGGACACCTGTCCCCAGATACAAGCATCCTCACTACTGGGACCAGGTCGTTGTGGGAGGTGACTTTTCATCTTTCCTAATAGGCACAAGAGATACACCATTAGCAGTTTCTCATCTGCACAAACGGAAACCTGTGTCCTCAGAAAAGTCTGGACAGCACACCAGGCCCAATAAGGTTGTTCCTCTGGGCTGGAGATAAAACACATATGGAGTAAGGCTGTGTCTGGGCTTAGCCATTTGTAGTGGCTTTTGAGAATTCTACTGAGACTAAGCAACTACAAGTTTCTGCTTGGTTTTATTTTGATTTAACAGTTCACCATATGCTATTGCCTCAAATCAGCCAGGCCCCATAGGTGATAACACATAGTTTTTATCCATTCCACAAGGGTAGTATTGGCCCATGATGGAGGCAGCAGCTGGTTCTCTATGAGTGGCAGTGCCTTTGGGGAGATGTGGGTGACTTCTTTCAAAAATGATCACTTCTATATTGGAGAAAACCCCTTCCATCAGTCTTGCTACAGGTTTATGAAGCTACGCCTTTCCAGTCATGTGATTTTGATAGTTACCAAAGATGAAACAATTCTTTAAGCAAAGCCCAGTATCTAAGACACTAATACTCCTTGGAAATGTAAGTGTGGGGCAAGGTAAAGCGATTGTCTTTCAGGCTAAGTTGATGGCCTAGAAATCTTTTATTGTGTATGATTTTTTGTGTAATTTTGTGATTTTATTGTATAAGATCCATTTCTTAAATTTACCTGACAAAATTCACTGGAGACTTTAAAAAAACAGATTTCTAGTCCCCTATCTTGGTGATTGGTCTATAAGTCTGCAGAGAAGTGGGGTATTGCCCCCTTTTCGATTTCCCCAGAAGACCGATCTGATTATATGGGAGTGAATCCTTTGTGCTGCCAGGGCTATGCTCTAACAAGCAAGGGAGCCTCAGATTTTGTCATTGGAAAACATATCTGGGATTCCTTGATTTCCACCTGGGGATTCAAGTGCATTGAAAGTTTTCTTTCTGACACTCAAAGACAGCAATTTCTTGATACTTGAATTTCCTTGATTTCCTAGATCAAGGGAAAGTCTTCCTATTGAGGAAAGGGGTTATTCAAGCCCTTGCTGGATCCAATGTGTATAAGTAAATGAAACAAACCCAAACCTCTTGTTAATCAGATACATCACCAGCATGGCATTTTAAATTTGAATATGTGAACTGCAGACACACACAAATCAACCCATGTTTTTCAGCTTTCCAGCTCTAACAGGACTTGATCTATGTCTTGTTAACTCTGCCCAATTAGGAAATGAAGAATGGGGTGAAGAGATTACCCCAACACTTGGGAAAGAAAATCCTCCAGCAGGAATCTACAAGTGTTGCCTTTTCCCAATTTCCATTTCTCAAAGAGAAACTCCTAAAAACTGGCTGCAAATTAAGGATTACAATAAGGGGTAATTTATTAAATAAATTTTAGTGTATTCATTCAATATTATGATGCAATCCTTATAATGATAATACTTATAAATAATTGGTAATGGCACAGGAAAAGAGAGAGCAAAATGCTCTCGGTAAGAGAGCAAAATGTAGGACTACAGAACCACGTGTTGCATAATTTCAACAGTTACACATAAACACATAATCATATATGTAGACACATGATAAAGGTATAGGTATAAAAATATAATTTTACTTTTCTACAAAGAGATGGGTTACAAATGACTTCTATTTTATTCCTTAGATCTTTTCCTCTCTTGGGCTCTTTTTTTACCCTATAAATTTTTATTTCTAAAGGAAAACATAGTACTTTTGCACAGCTATAATACTGAATAGAATGTCTGATTATACCTTATAATCCCAGTCATAAATGTAACTTTTAGGAGTCAGCATTTATGATATTCAGAATTACAGCCTATATTAGGTAATAAGAACTCCTAAGTTTATGATGCTATGTAAGTGACCAGTTTTCCTAATACATACATTATTTCATATATATATATGAACACATACATGTATACATTTCTTACATATGTATGTATACATAAATATGTATATATTTGCTTCAGCTCCTTTCACCTATGTTTTTAAACACATCTATGGCATTTTAAAAATTAATTATTTTTAAATTTACATCCAAGTTAGCATATAGTGCAATGATGATTTCAACAGATTCCTTAATGCCCCTTACCCATTTAGCCTATCCCCCCTCCCACAACCCCTCCAGTAACCCTCTGTTTGTTCTCTATATTTAAGAGTCTCTTATGTTTTTGTTCCCTGTTTTTATATTATTTTTGCTCCCCTTCCTTTATGTTCATGTTTTGTATCTTAAATTCCTCATATGAGTGAAGTCATTAGTAACTATTAATAACACTGCTCCCAGGGAACTTCAAGAAAAGTTTTATAACCAATGACACAAGGACCCCTAAGAAAGTTCAGGAACACCCCGCACCATGCGGTCGATCCAGATCAGAACCCCAAAGGCAGGACAGGCAAAGAAGCTAAAAAGATGACTGAATAACCAGTTAAAAAAAATTGTGGTGGCATTTTTTACAGTAGTTTTCAATATAGAGAATACCTTTGGGATAAAATGTATTGTTGAGTCCACAGAAGAGACAGAGACAGAGACCAGCAGGCAAAAGTTACTGCAGGGTTCATATTTGGGCCCGGCCCAGTCTACGGAAGAACTTTCTAACAATCAAAGCTTCTGAGGAGGGCAGCTCCCCAGCCACAGCTCAGGCTGACGCTGCAGGATCATTTGCCCAGGATGCCAGTAAGCTGGTGGCTGCCTGCAGCAGACAAATGCGGCGTTGAGTAGCACGTAAGCTCCGGGACCCTGTGCTTTCAGATTCACAAAGTTGAGATTTTATTTGATCAAGCAAACAGGACAGACATGACTACTCACATCATCCGGATGAGCAATCTGAAGCTCAGAGACATTTACTGAAGGCCCAAAGTCACACAGCTGGAGTGGTAGAACCACGCACCGTCAGTGCTGGGAGCACCGGCACGTGCACTCAAATACCAAGGCCGATGTACACAGCCAGGATGCCAATAACTCAAAGATCCAGGGAGACAGACCCTTGAGGGGTAAACAGGAAGGAAAAATGGCGACTTCCCCTCAACCTTTGGCGTCTGTGACTGGATTACACTCCGCAGGGAGCTTTCTCTTGTGTCATCTGACACACAGTTTGCCAGGAAAAAAGAGGCGCGGCTGAAGCCACAGTCCAATCCGAAGTTCTGTTTTCTGAGAGGCACTCTGAACTCCCCCAGAGGGCTCAGGGAGACTCCTCCAGGAGGCAGCCCTACTTGTCTTCACTTGGTCTGAGGCTGGGGGTGGGAGCTGCTGAAACAAGAAGGGGCAGACCATGTGTTTCCAGTTGGATGAAGAAAAGCTTGATGCCCCGAGTGAGAACATGAGCCTGCTATAAGGGAAGTAGGAACCTACTGCCTCTGTTTCCAGAAAAAAAGGCTGCTCACAGCTATGAGGCTCCTTAGAAAATTTATGAAGCATTCCTGACCAAAAACAACAACAACAACAACAAAACAAAAAAACAAAAAAACAAGCCCAGGAGCAGAGGAGAAGACTAGAGAGGAGGGGTGGTCGTCTCCATTCTTGGGTTTCTGGCAGTTTGGCCCCAGACTGTAGTTGTTGTTATTGTTTTTTTTTGCTGCTGCTCTGCCAAGAAGAGGAATCAGGGCACACAGGTGGTGGAGAGAGAGGAAAACAAAATCAGATAAAATAAATCCGGGAGCACTAGATAGATTTCTTTTTCTTCAGAGAACTTCCATGGCTTTAACACTGTATTAGCTGTGGACTCAGCCTGGGTGGCTCAGTCTGTTAAGAGTCTGACTCTTGGTTTCAGCTCAGGTCACGATGTCACGGTTGTAGAGATCGAGCCCCTTATCAGACTCTGCACTGAGCCTGCTCGGGATTCTCTCTCTCCTTGTCTTTCTGCCCCTGCCCTGCTCACTCTCTCTGTATCTCTCTCTCAAAAGAAATAAATAAACATTAAAAAAAATAGTGTACTGAGAATTCTGATTTTCCATGATTGGTGATTTCATTCAAGTGAAGTCTAAGAAGAAATAAAAATCATTCGATTAACATTTATTGAGCATGTAGCATGTGACAGGTACTCTCTAGAACATTTTCCACATGTTGGTTCACATCAGCCTCTTGAAGATCATATGAGATGGCTTTTATTATCATTATGCTTATTTTACAGATGAGGAAACAGACACAAAGAAGGTTCCTCAGCCAGTCCCAGGTTTTAGACTAAATTTACTATTGATTAAATAGTAGAGCGGAGATTCAAACTCGAGCAGTCTCACTCAGAGCCCAAGTTTCACTAGACTGCAGTATTGTGCTAATAGCCCAGATGAGGGAATTAAATGCTCAAGAAAGGTTATGTAACTTGCCCAAAGTTACACATGAATGAAATTGAGCTTAAAATTCTTGTATTCTAGGATGAGGTCGGACAATTGTTCCCTGGCCTAAAAAGAATATCCTGGACCAGTGCTCACAAATCACAACCATTAGCATTTCGTGAAGCTTCTTGAACAAAATGGCTTAGGAAAAATTGATGTAGATGATGAGCCAAACATTTACTGGACATCTACAGTGAGTCAGGCCCTCACTGCATCAGCCATTGTCCTAAATTATGACTCGCTCTCAATCAACTTGGGAAACGGTATGTTTACGTCCTTACTCATGGAAAGGAAGCACCATATTTGAGGTCACAGAGCCAGTTAACAGTAGAGAAAGATGAATCAGCTCTCCTGAATCAGCCCAGGTCCCTCCACTTTACATTTCAATTTACCTCTTGCAATGGAAAAGAGAGTTCTTGACACAACACAATTTCTAAAGCATTTAAACGTGAGTCTTAACACTTTGACCTTAACAGAGGCTGATAAAATTTTTTGAAATGTCCTAGCCTTTAAAAATTAATTAAATGGAGCTCATAAATGGGATAAGCCTGACTCTACAATAATGAGATGCTTTACTCTCCCTCATATAATTTTACTGATGCTTGCCATCACTTTTCATGAAAACAATGTCCTTCTTCTCAAGGAAGCAAGTTGGTTTCTCTAAGGTATGGTTTCCATGTTACCTTCTCATAGACACTGAGGAACCCAAAATCCAGAGACTAAGTAAAATTGGCGGAGGCAAGCCTTTTCAAAAGGAATAGAAAGATTCATTTTTTTAATCAAAATGAGCCTCTGGAGATAGATAGATAGACAGATAGATAGATAGATAGATAAGATAAATAATAGGAAGGAAGGAAGGAAGGAAGGAAGGAAGGAAGGAAGGAAGGAAGGAAGGAAGGAAGGAAGGAAGGAAGGAAAAAAGAAAGAAAGATATGGATCACACAAGTAGCTGTTGCTATGGTAGGAATGAACTCAGCCACTCCTTGGCACTTAAGGAATTACCAATGTCACAGGGATAGTTTCAGTAAAGTTCTGAAGTCAGTCAGCAGCACAAGCAATTCTGTGATGTCAAGACAGTGTAAAACAGCAGTCTGTTTTCAGAAGAATTGGACTTGACCGGAAGCCACCTACTCATGCTAGAATGGCAAGAGATTCAGTGGCAGACACCTGGATATTCAGAGATGCCGAGCCTTGGGGTGACCTCGCCATACAGCCTCAGATAGAAAATAAGACCTTGTGGGATTCTGTTAAAAGTTCATCAGTGAGAGAAAGTCCCTGCTTTACCTAAATAGCCCTGATACTTTCTGTTGACTATTACTATTAACGGAAGCTCCTCAATTCAATCAAAAGGCATGCTTTTACAAAGACAGTTTAGCTTATTTCTTAGGTTTTTCCACCAGTCACATTTATAACCTCCAGAGGGAATGGAGCATTAAAGGTCATTATGGTGAGGCACCAGCCAAATCACTGACGATCAGGCACACATTCTCTATGTTCCTTATACACCACTTTGCACCCTCTCAGTCTCCCACATCGAGACCCAATCCTCATCTTCAGTTCTCTCCTGAGATGCTTAAATTAAAGGAGAACTTTGAGAAAGCAAGATGTGAGAGAAGAAAATCGGCAATGAAGGGGCAGCCTTCATTTCTCATTCACTTACTAATTCATTGCAGACTGAATAAATGAACCTCTCACTTGTAAGATTCCAGGACACTTGTTAATTTAAGGGACTAATAGTCTATGGGGGTGGGGCAAAAGATTTTGAAGGGTTTCTTTATTAACTTTCTAACATAAAAAGTTCTCTTGGCTGTAGAATTAGCATGTGCATTTTACAGACTTTTATGAGAATTGAGACATTAGGATATTTCAAGAAAGGGTGGAAAAGCACAAATGATTCCATTAGTAGTAGGCTCAGTATATAACTGGCTGAGCAGTTGTAGCTAGAGCTGAGGTTATTTGCCAATTCTCTTGACAGAACTTATTTAAGGATTACCGCAGCCTGATTCACATATTTTCCTTGATCATTTGAACTAATCATGTATACCTCATTCAGGAAGCTTCAGAGAGATGGTCAGATGATACAAGGAATCAAGAGTGGCAGCTCATCTCTGAGCCACCAAGAAGAGTTGATGAGTTTAAAATGAACCACTGTGGGGTCACTAAATTTGGGGATTGCTTTGCTCATGACAATACTGGTTGAGTCTCTGATCTACACCTTAATTTTTTCCAGAAAGCACTTGTAGGAAAACACTTGTGATTTGTATTTGATGTCCAAGATGGACTTGATAGGTAAACCACATGTTTATTCAGCACACAAGACTCAATCAAGCAACAGAAAATCCCCCATATCAAAAGCCTCTGTGTGGTCACCACTGATTCAAAATATTGCAGTGAGGACAGAAGCCAGAGGAGACTGCACTTTTGTAAACAAGTTAAACAAGCTGAAGTCATGAATGCACATGAACATATGTAAACACACACACACACACACACACACACACACACACACACACACACACACAGTTGCCCTCAGTGGTATTGGGGCTTCACCTGCCTTGCAAGGTACAAATACAGGCAGAGTACAGCAGGCTACAGCAGCCTTTCTACCGCCTTACAGGCAACCCCAAATCCAGCACCCCTAATTCGTCCCCTATCACAACACATATTGCCATTGGCCACACAATTGCCATACATGGAAATATGTGCATTACCTGCCTTGACTCTTCCTTTTCCCACCTTCCTTCCTAGATCCCCTGTGGTTACTGGTTATAAATCCTAAAATCTGTATCAAATTTTTCCACTTTATCCTACATCCATCCATCTTTATAAGTAACCTACTTCTGGCCACCATAACTTCCTATCTAAATTAGCCTTCTGACTATTCGCCTTGCCTCTATTCTAAGAGATTTGTATGTCTAGTTTGCTCCACAAGACTTTTGCTGAATTCTGAGGATGCACAGGAACACAAAGAGACAAACCTGCAGTCTTGCTGTAGTTAGAAAACGATCCACCACAGGTGCCTGGATGGCTCAGTCGGTTAAGCTTCTGACTTAGACTCATGTCATGATCTCGTGGTCAGTGAGTTAGAGCCCCATGTCGGGCTCTGTGCTGATAGCTCAGAGCCTGAATTCTGTGGCTCCCTCTCTCTCTGTTCCTTTCCTGCTCATGCTCTTTCTCTCTCTCTCTCTTTCAAAAATAAAACAACACTAAAATAGAAAAAAAAAAAAAAAAAAGGAAAGGAAAGAAAGGAAAAAAGCAACCCACCAGGAGGAGGAGGCAGAGGCCCAGAGCAGGGAACTCAGGAAGGCCTTAGGAGGCATGGTGAATTGATACTGAGAATCTAAATCATATTTCACCTGGGAGCACATTCCAATATTGGTAAAAGCTAGAGTCTGAGGACCAGTCAGGACCGTTGGCAGAAAGCTACAATTCCATAGTTGGCAGATAGACTAGCAGCCATTTCTGCTTTTTTACGCTGCTGGAGTGACAAGGTTGGGGGTTTGGTGGACACCAAACCATAACCATTTTCTACCAAAAAAGGAAAGAAAAAAAGGAAGAAAAGGAGGGAAGGAAGGAGGGAAGGAAGGAAGGAGGGAAGGAGGGAAGGAAGGAGGGAAGGAGGGAAGGAAGGAAGGAAGGGAGGAAGGGAGGAAGGGAGGGAGGGAGGGAGGGAGGGAGGGAGGAAGGAAGGAAGGAAGGAAGGGAGGAAGGGAGGAAGGAAGGAAGGAAGGGAGGAAGGGAGGAAGGAAGGAAGGAAGGGAGGAAGGGAGGAAGAAAGGCAGAAAGGAAGGAAGGGAGGAAGGAAGGAAGGAAGGAAGGGAGGAAGGAAAGAAGGAAGGGAGGAAGGAAGGAAGGAAAGGAAAGAAGACAAGAGAAGAGTATCGCTTGGAGTAGAAGATCAAAGTTTATGGGGCTCCTGGATGGCTCAATGGGTTGGGCGTCTGACTTTGGCTCAGGTCATGATCTCAGAGTTTGTGGGTTTGAGCCCTGCACTGGGCTCTGTGCTGACAGCTCAGAACCTGGAGCCTGCTTCAGATTCTGTGTCTCCTTCTCTCTCTGCCCCTCCCCCACTCACACTCTGTCTCTCAAAAATAAATAAATGTAAAAAAAATTTTTTAAAAAGATCAAAGCTAAGATGAACATCTGTGAAAAAAAAATAAAATTTAATTTTTAACTGTTTTCTGGGGGTGAAGAAACCAGAGACACCAGGATTTCAGTAGAAAGCCATGGAGAATCACACCATGGCAGCAGGGGCTAGCCAAAAGAGACTGAATCTTACCAACGCTAAAACCCAGACAAAACCCAGATCAGTCCCTGACAAAACTAACGTGGTCTGCTCCCCATCCTATGATCCTAACAGAAGAAAAGGGAAACTTCTCTTTTGGAAACAATCATTTGTATTCTCTGAGTTATGTTCTATGCTGTTTAGCCTATAATAGAAGATTGCTAAACATGTGAAGATGGCCAATACAAAGACCTATGATGAAGCCATATAATTAAAATAATATGACATTAACATAAGGAAAAACCAACTAATGGATCAGAATGGAGACACCAGAAAGACACTGACAAATAGAAGTCAACACATCTATGGCAAAGGTCACTCAATAAAGAAAAAGGGAAACTGATCTTACCAATGAGTAATCCTGTGTCAACTGCATGGCCACAGAGAAAAGTCATGGGTATATGTTTCTTTACTTTTATGTTATATCACACACAAAAATCCATTCAAGATGCATTATACGTCGAAATGTGGAAGATAAAGTATTAAATAGTTTATAAGAAAATATAGGAAAACATTTTTGGTGACTTTGATGTAGTCTGGTTTTCTTAAACCAGTCCCTCAAGAGTTCTGAGCAGCAGTAACTACACAGGAATAAATTACAGTCAAGAGGCTCTATACATTAAAAGGCACCCCTAGGATCATGAAAAGTCAAATCACATATAGGAAAATATATGTATGTATGACAAATGACTCAGCCAGATTTGATATACAACCAACAAACATAACAAAAAACAAAAACTTCCAAAAATCAGTAAGAAAAAGACAGGAAACAGAATAAAATACAAAAGATTTGAATAAATAATTTGCAAAAAAAGAGATACGGACATCCAAATGAACAACAAACTTTAGTAGTAATCATGGAAACGCTAAAATCAGTATGTAATCATATTCCATAATCAAAAGATAGATAAAATGAAAAAATGGAAAATATCAAGTGTTGGTATATGTGTAGTAACCAAAACTCTTATTTACTGCTGAAGAGAGTATAAATTGGTAGAATTACTTTGTAAAAATATTTAGTAGTATCTACTAAAGCTGGGCACAACTGCCCTCAGCATTGGAGATGGGTCCTCATGTTGACCAAATGACAAAGAAGAGAAGATTTATGGAAGGATAACTCATACTAATCTCAAATTATATAACTTCATATAATTCACAAACAAATACAATATGAAAGAAACTCAAAAACATAATAATGAAAAAAGATGGGTATAAAAAAAGGACGTAGAATTAGATTCCATTTATACAAACTTTATATGAGGTTTAAAGCAATTAAATTAACTTATGCTATTTAAAGTCAAAACAGGTTATCCTAAGGGAAGGAAATGACTACGGTGGGGCGGCTACGAGTCAAGCCTATGGGGAGCTGCTAATGTTCTTTTCTTGACTAGAATGCTGGCTACACAGGTGTGTTCATTTATGAAAATCCTACAAGCAGCACAGTAACAATATGGACACTTTTCAATGTATACTTAAAAAAATTATTTGGTGGAAAGAAGAGATGGATAGGAGTCGTTGCAGAAAAAAAACAATTTTTACAAAGTCTGGTAAGAGTTAACTTTCTTCTTTGGGAGCAGCTCTGGGAAAGCTGGTAAGGTTAAAAATCAAGAGATAAGAGTACCTGACTTAGGTACTCTTACATTTATATGTATTTAACAGGTTGGCTGTAGATAATAATGATGTCATTCCCTGTTTCGAATACCATCATATTTCCCAGGGTAACAATAGTGCACTAAGAGAAAATGATAATGGACTTGTCATAATGGATCCCAACAGTGCATTGTTCAGGACACATGCCAAGAAAATGACAAATCATCCATTCCCATCTTGTATAAAAGGAGCAACATAACAAATATCACAACTCCCTCACAACATGCTAGTGAAATTCTACCGTGAATTGATGAGAGAGCAAATGTTTAAGATTTAAGGCAAGTCTGTTTGGGAAGTCAGATTCTTTGGTCTAGTCAGAGACGTGATGCTCAAAAGGAAAAAGGAAATCAAACATGGCATTTAAAGACTGAGTCCCAAATGGCATGGACATAGAGGAGACTAAAAAGGAAGAATGACTCATCACATCCTGTTAAATGCACTAAGAACCACAAGGTGGACTTAGGTCTCATAAAAGGGAGGGAAAAATGGCTCTAGATATCCTTTCCTCTCCCAACAGTCCCCAGCTTGGCAAATCCCTAATCTTGTTTAAAGGCTAACTCAAATATCAATTCCTTATACCATCACTCCTTCCCTCTCCCACAGACGATAGTTGACTTCTCACCCATTTTTGTTCTCCCAGGACTTTGCACAATCTTCATTATACTTATTATGCACTTACCACTCTATAAATTGCATTTTTGTGTCTGCATAGTTGTCTACTTCCTCTATGTAATTACGTAACCTCGGGGGCAGAGGCTACATCTTAACAATAGCACAATCATTTAAGATGTTTTAATAGTTTTATTACAAAAGGAATACATACACATGGGGAAAAAAAATCAGAACAGCACAGACAAATATAAAAGGAATGGATAAACAATTCCTCCCCATGATCTAGGCCCGTAGTCAGAAAACTTTTCTTGCAAAGGGCCAGATCGGAAGTATTTTAGGTGTTGCAGTGACATACAGTCACTGTCCTAGCTACTCAAATCTGCCGGTGCATCAAAAAACAGCTAAAGATGATATGCAAAAACAAATGAATGTGGTGGTGTTCCAATCAAACTTTACTTTGGAAAACAGGCAGCAAACTAAATTTGTTCCAGGGGACATAGGCTGCCCGCCCCTATAGTACGCAATGGTCTCATGTCCCAAATTAACAACTGTTAAAAGTTTCTTATAAAATGTATTGTTAGTTGAGTGTACCCTTTATGCAGCCCTGCTAAACAAAATGCACCTTTTAAAGACAGCAAAAATGCACAGTGATTGACCTGTGCTAGTTTCTTCAAAGAGGAAAAAAAAAATCCTAAGTCACTTTGTTTTTCGCCATAAAGAAGAACAAGCGTATGTGGTTAGGTAAGCTACCAACTACCTTTGTTGAGCATCTACGGAGTCAAAAAAGGAAACAAATACATCCAAGACTTTGGGGTCCCCACATCTCCTCAAATGTATAGTTTTCACCAGGAATGAAATTACTAATTCTAGTTGTATGCCCAGATGTGCCTATAAAATTAACCCTCTGGACATGTAAATTACAACATAAGCTCGAACACAGTCTAGGCTTTCGTGGGCTGCCAGAATCTAACCACTAGGGTGAATACTGTTTCAAAAGTAAAACCCATTCCAAGACAAAGGAAAAAAAATCGAAATACCTTTCTCTTTGTAAAGTCAGAAGTCACATGCACACACCTTCAAAAGGGGACTGTGGTGGCTACTGGTTACCCTGCGCCCCACAATCTGGCATATGTGTCGGGACTTTTAGTAGTAAGACATGGTACCTATGAAAAGAAAACTAGAACTTATACCAACACTTAAAAAAAAAAACAAACTCATGAGTAGGAAAAGTTCTAGTCAGTGTAAGATCAAGTTCTACTCTGGAACTTGTCAAAACACTGATGAATTACAAGTTCTACCTTGTCACTGGATTTGCTCAGTTTCTCACTCTGCCTCTGATGTTCTCTTTGGTTCTCTTGGTCTCCATGCTTCTGACATAGCCTCTTTGCCCCGCTCCCTCTCCCTCTCCTGCTTCTCCCTCTCTCTCACTTTGGTTCTATCATAGTCTTTTGGTCTTTCTCTTTCTCTACCTCAGCCCCTCTCTACCTTCTCTTTCTCTCTCCCTTTGTCTGAGGTTGCCTTTGATTTAAACAATTCAATCAGCCACGTTCTTTTCCACAGCCACGTGACACCTTCTAATGACTCACGTTCATGGGTAAGGAGTTTCAGGTAGAATATGAATGCCTGACTCACAATGTATACATATGGTTAACGGTGTGCAGTGTAAGTGTGTGTATGTATATGAATATGTACATGTAGGTAAACACATAGATGAATGTCAAGATCAAGTGAATGTCTGAGATTTAAATTGAGATACATTTTTTCTTTGTTGGGATTACAGGTCACCAGAATGTCTAGTGTATTGTATACAGTCTTGGTGCAAGTAACTCTGTCTCTTTTCTAATTAAAGAAACTGATGAGGAAAGGCCCAGAATGTCTGCTATCACACAATCAAGAAGAAAAAACACCAAGTGACCTTACCACCTCTTTCATCAAAACTATCTACGAACACTAGTTATTGGAGAGAGATTTTTCTGGGGTCAAATTTAGGTTCCTTGAATGAAGCATAATGAAGCTTATAAGGTTCATAATCTTTTTTGTTAAGTTTAAAATATTTTGGGGGGGTGCCTGGATGACTCAGTTGGTTAAACGTCTGACTCCTGATTTTGGCCTAGGTCATGATCTCACAGTTTGTGAGTCTGAGTCCCCTGTTAGCTCCACACTGATAGCACAGAGCCTTCTAAGAATTCTCTCTCCCGCTCTCTCTGCCCCTACCCCACTTTCTCTCTCTGTCTCAAAATAAATAAACTTAAAAAAATTAATTAAAAAATAAAATATTTTAAGTAACAGAAATAGCATATATTCATAGAAGAATCACCAAAAACCCCACAATTTAAATGATAGTTAAAAAGCCATAATCAATAACATTTTAGTCCTATTTTTCCAAATTTTTCTACATTTTATTTCTTTTACAAAAATAGAATTCTATTCAACAAAGTATACTGAGCCTCTATTACGTACCAGATGCCCTGTTATATATTTAAGATATATACACAACAGACAAAGATTTCTACCTTCATGGAACTTAAAATCCTACTATTTTAAGATTTTATGTTTTTAACTTTTGCTTTGCTGTGTAAATTTGCTAAGACATTAAATACAGGTCTACAATACATTTAATGGCTGTATAATATTTTATTACATTCATGCACAAGGTCATGAGTATTCTTGCTTTTGAGGACCAAGAAAAGTCCAAAAAAAAAAAAAAACAAAACAAAATCCAAAATCACCCAGCAAGAATTTAGCAAGTATTCGCTCTCAGTGAATAGGTATAAATGCTGTGAGGGCTATATAGAAAAAAAGAACAAAAACACTTTTTAAAGATAAGAAAGGGGAGACACATGGGTGGCTCAGTCAACTAAGTGGATGACACTTGATTTGGGGTTAGGTTATGATCTCATGGTTGTGAGCTCGAGCCCCATGTCAAGCTCCACACTAGGTATGGAGCCTGCTTAAGATCCTCCCTCTCTCTCTCTCTCTCTTTCTTTCTCTCTCTCCCTCCCTCCCTCCCTCTGTCTCTCCCTTGCTGGCATGCATGTGGGCACTCTTTCTCTCTTAAAAAAAAAAAAAAGAGAGATGACCTCAGTGCTCTAAGACCTGAAAATGGACAAAGGAGACAGCATAATTACAAATGAGAGATAATATATATTACATATCTGCTAAGTGGACATTGTGGACATTAGATATACTATGATGAGTGTTATTAACTGAATGACAGTAACAACAATAAATAATAATAATAATAACAATAGATCTAATGTTTATTACTATGTACCAGGTACTGTGTTAAGGGCTATATGTTCACCAACCCATTTACAACTGTAACAACCCTTTAAGAGGGGTTAAGAAGAACCCTTTAAGAAGAATATTTTCACATATGAGGAAATAGAGGCATAGAGTAAGTTATTTTCATGAAGTCACAGAGCTAATAAATGATAAAGCAGTATTTCAAACCCAAGAAGCCTTTTCCAAAGTCTTTGCTACTGATCAATATGTTATAATTAAAAGAGTACACCGTATTTTATCCTTAGAACACAAATCATGTTTATGTGGATAACCAAGAAAGATGGTACCAAGATGGTCCCACTACAAAATGGGAATGTAATTACAAAATTACAAAACTACAAAATGAAGTATTTGTTTCAACAGTAGAAAAACTGCTTCCCAGGGAAAAATAGTCTTTCCTCTTTCTGACACCTTTTGTATACATTATCATCTGTCCACCAGCCTGTTTCAGAGGGTCTTACCCCACTGTATTCAGATTCCTTTGAGAAGTTATTGAAAGCTGTGGACCTCAATTCTTTCCAGAAAAAAAAAAAGTACACACAATGTGTAGGCAAGCTCAGAAAGTTCATGGAAGCCTATAGAAGAATCCTCTAGGGAAATGTTTGTCAAACTTTAGTGTGAATAAGAATCATTTGGAGGTTATTAAAACATAAATATCCTTGCTCACTCCCCTACACCCATCAACAGAATGAACACTAATTCTACAGGCAATATTTACTTAAAACAATTATTTAAATGTGGGGCCTGAGGACCATCCCTGAATGTAGTTTTGGTTGCCAGCTGGAGAACCCAAGCCTGCCCAGTTTAATATCCCTCCACCTACCCAGCAACATGAAGGGCAGGATGAGTACAGAGTAGAGCAGCGTTTCCAAACCAGAGTGACAAAAGTGACTTGATTCTAATCTAGAGAGTGTGGGAAGTGAAGAGTTAAACAGAAGACCTTTGACTTTTCAAACAGGCAAGCCCTGGGTCAGATGACCCATGAGTTTGGGTTCCCGTGTCCTCTCTCATCCTAATTAGGGAAGATGCCTAGAACCATCAAGCCTTCAGCTATTGGGAAGCCTTCAGGTATTGGGCACAGCATGACTAGCCAATTACCTGATAACACGTCTCAGTAGCCTCATGTTGAAGTGAGTGTCCATGCTGTCCATGATGTCTCTCTAGGGTCAGCAGCCAGCAGGAAGAATCAAACGTCATCTTCCACGTATTCATTCTTCCTGGAGAGCAAGCTGGAGATGGTATGTTGATGACGCTACATGTGGCATGCATAGGAATGGGTGGACATCATGAAAAGAAGAAAAAGAGGTCAACAACCTGAGAACAGAGTAATGTGGAAAGGAAGACAATTAGATTTTTCTCTTCATGCCAAGGGTCCTCCCTACCATCACTTGAACTGACTCATGAATTCCCTTTCTAAGAAACTTCAAAATGAACCCATACAAAAGGGCAGTGTGACAGAGGAAAGAACTCTGGAGTCAAAGTCAGAACAAAACTCGAATCCCTGGTTTACCACCTTTCAGCTAGGTAATTTGTGGCAGCTTTCTCTTGAAGACCCAGCAGGGACTGGACTTGGGTCCTCTCAACTCTGACCTTGAAATTCAGCATTTGTTGGTAGCTGAAACCCTATGCCTCCTGAGAAGTATACTTTGTAGAAATATGGAAGGATGCTTACCAAAGAAGGAACTCAACCAGGAAGACTGGTGAAGACTGAACCAAACCAGTCTGTGCCAAGGTGGACCCCAGTGCTGACTTGACCTTTCACCAACTTTCTCCCTCATTATAACACTAAAAAATCACACCCAAAGGTGGAGATTTAACAAGATTTAACAAGATTTAATAAGACATGCAGTGCATGATGAAGCATGTCCTGCCCACTGCACCTGTATGCCGACCTCCTGTATCTCTCCCCACTCTACATGCTTGGATGTCACTTCTTTCCCACCAGCCTCTAGCAACTTTCCTTAGCCTCTGCTCTGAGAGCCAGCCTGAAGGATCCTCTCCTTTGTTCTGTCACCCTTGTGCTTGAGCACAGTTCCCAATAAAAGCCTTGCCTGGAACTCCCATTTGTTCTGTACTATACTACAAGAAGTTCGGTAGTTCTGTAGTAACTCCCAAGGAGCCCAGTTAGTAACACTCTGAGCCTCACTTTCCACAATGGTAGAACGGGGATAATGCCTATTTCACAGGGTTGTTGTAAGGATTAAATTAAATAACAGTGATGTTCTGCAATGTGCTCAAAAGACATGGTGACTTTTACTACCATTGTTAAAAGTCAGCTTCTGTTATGTCATGTAAACAGCGTATCTGGGTAGAACAAAGTTGCTCTCATGTTCAACAACCTCCCCTCGGCCTTGTCTCCAACAGCCAGCCTCAATCAGATACAAGAAGAGCAAAAGAAGCCATTGATGTCTGATGTACAATTGTCAGCATAAAAAATAACACTTGTATCATTAGGCAATTGCACCTGACTTGAAGTAAATCTTATTGGCACCTTTTATGGTCACTTTCTAAAGGCTAATGATGACCCCTCAAACACCCTCAACCACCTAACTTGCTCTAAAGCCCAGCACATATCACTTTTATTGGTTCTCCTGGACTCCAGGAACCCTGTGCCCACTGGTGGTCCCCAATGGGCAGGAATGCAGGCTTCAGGCAAAACATAACTCCCTCCTTAACCTATGGCAAAAAAGCCTGAGCAAGCCCAGGTAGCCACGGAATTGTGTCCTACATTCTAGCCCCCCTTCTTCCAACACCTGGCATGTAAATCTCTCTGCTCAACCAGCCATCCCTCAGCTTCATTTCCCACAACAGGTAGGCAATAATACCTGTCCTTCTCATCTCTGAGGACTATGATGATAATAAACTGAAGTATATGACAAAATTCTTCCAAAGCGAAGCATTTTGAACAGTAAAAGGCACATTACTGATATAAGGTAGTATAAACATATTCAGTAGATCTCAGCAGAAACAGAGACATGACAGCTTTGATGTACATGTAAAAGTACAGGTAGGATTTCCTACAAGAGTATTCAGGTCCTTTTATTCCTACCCAGATTTTAGAGTAAGCCCTATTCTTTCAGTATAACCTCACGTAGTAAGATTTCACCTTTGTTTCTTGCCAAGCTTCAACTATTGCATCTGTAGGGGCCAACAGCCAGCTGCTCCCAAATGTGCTACATTGACGTATTGATTATTTTAAATAAAAGTTATCTGAGAGACAACCAGGGTTAAAAGAGCACTCTGACTGCCACCACCCCCATCCCAACACCTGCATTAGTCTCCAGAAAGCAAGAAATCTCCAATGTGAATGGGAGGTAAAGAGAATCTCTATCACCAGAGATAGGAAATTTGAGCCAAGGAGGTTTGAAACACAACCCTTGTTACTTTTTTACTATTTTACCATCCCAGCCCAAATTCTGTTTAGAATTCTTTACTAACTGCAGCTCCCATAGTTACATTTTCTTTTCCTGTCACTTCCTCACAGATTTATTGTCACTTTGTCGAGAAAGTATAAAAACTGCCCCGGTCATTTCTTGAAGTCTCAATATCATTACTGTGCCTCTGTGTGCACTGTGTTATTTTTTTTATCCTGTTAATCTGCCTCATGTCAATTTAATTCCTGAACCAATTGGAAGCACGTTGGAGGAAAGAAGGAAACTTCTTCCTCTCCTACACACGCACCTGATCTGAGTGGAGTGTGCACTCTGCAGTGGCCATCATCTTCCAAGGAATCTGGTCCCTCCCCACTGGCCACAGCTCTTCCAGGCCATCACCTCTGGCCATCGTAGGGATGACATGTGGCCAGTTTGCCTTTGGAGACACACGTGCATTCTTCATACTTTTGAGAGGTATGGGACAATAGTCAACATACACAGAGAGGAAAGTCATGGAATTTGCATATACATTTAAAGACATAAAGCAAAGTGGCAGTTGGGTAGCCTGGCTCAGGATGTCTCTGACAGAGTTTACTAAATACGACAGTCTCTGTTTTGAAAACTGTGTTTGAGGAAAAAGTCAGGATAAAAAAAAAAGCAATGATATTCAAGATGAGATGTAAATGTGCAAATAAGGGCAATCGTATCTCTAAGGGATGGCATGGGTTTGTTTCTGTTTTTATTTTTGTTTTGGGGGAGACCGATTTTCAATTTCTCATTAGGCATGCAATATACCCACATTCATTCAAAACTGGTATTGTAGATTAAGGAATTTTAATCTGTCCTCTCCACATTTGCTCTTCAGTTCTTGTGCCTATCCCGAGCTATGGCTCTCTCACAACTCCCGTTTTAAAGTTCTCACTACTACTCATGATCCAATTTAAGTATCACCCTCGTCACAAGCCATCATAACCACTCCAGCCAGAAGGCCCCCGTCTCACCTCTACTTCCCTAGGCAGTCCTGCCATCAGATGACCTGCTTCTTCTACAGTCTCGTATAAAGGTTCATGACTTTCTACACCATCTCACACACACTTCTTTATCGGTATCCTGAACATACCAGGTGCTCAGCAAATACCTGTAGAAAGAAAAGTTAGTAAGACTATTTGCATAATGTTGTTAGTGTTGTCCCTGGCCCATAGTATTCCTTACATGTTAGCCATTACTCATACAAATAAGAAAACATTCTAAATACTTTTGTGCCTAATTCTACGGTTTTGTGTCCAATTCTATTCTATTCTATTCATATATTTTTTTTAAGATAAAGATGTGAATCATCCCCAGGGTCAATTTTTAAAAAAGCTTTTATTTAAATTCCAGTTAGTTAACAAACAATGTAATGTTAGTTTCAGGTATACAATATAGTGATTCATCACTTCCATACAACACCTGGTGCTCATCCTTAATCCCCATCACCCATTTAACACATCCTCCAACCCACCTCCCCTATAGTCAATATTTAATGATATAGAAGGTACAAGCAAATTCCAAAAAGAAGCTTAATTCCTATTCTCAGATTACGCATTTTGTAGCTAAAGATTGCATGCTTGCCAACACAAAAGCGATATAAAACAAACTAGTATGTCTTTATGTCTTACTAGGAAAACCAGTACCTGATTTAAATAGTGGGTTTCAAATTTCAGGAATTTCTGAACACATATGTATACGTGAATAAAAGGGAGATAGGTATTTCCTATCATGTGAAATAGAAGGTTTGCTCACTGTCAAGGACACAGATCAATCTATCATCCTTGTTTCCCCAAAACTTTACTCACAAGTACAAAGAGCTCAATACCCTCAAATGGAAGACACTAAAACATTGCCTCTGACCTGGGTGGAGCTCCAGAGAAAAAGCTGACTATGTGTCATCAGAAAGCAGAAAGCACATAGTCTAGATTCCTAGAGAGGAGATTCAAACCGGTCCATCTGCCTCCACATCTTATACTTTCTTCCTCTACAGCGTCTTGCTTTCCATGTCACAATGCACTAGCCTTCATAATTAGGGCCAGAGCCCTGATCAGAAAAGAAAAACTACAACTTTGTTAAAGAAAGTCAATTCTACTAAAATTTAAAATGTCAACTGAAAAAAAAAATCTTATACAAATGATCACCAAACCTGGTTTTCACAGCCAATGTCCAGCTAAAATCAGATTTCTTGTTGATTCAGAAATGAATGAACTAAGACTAGAACTCAAAATTTTCCTATGAACTTGTGCTCAGTGAATCACTCAAGTGTTGACTTTTAAGGCTCTCTGAAGATGAAGAGAAGGGGCACCTGGGTGGTTTAGTCTGTTGAGTGTTCGCCTCTTGGTTTCGGCTCAGGTCACGATCTCAGGGTTTGTTGGTTTGAGCCCCATGTCAGCCTGTTTGGGATTCTCTTATTTCCCTTTATCTCTGCCTCACCCCTCCTTGCTTGGTTTGTCTCTCAAAATAAATCAAAAATAAACTTTAAAGATGAAGAGGACAGTAGGAGAACAATGTACTCACTATTGGAACTAAGGAATGAAATTTGCCAGGTATGTATTAAAAGCATTCCTTTTTCTCAAGATGGAGCATCCATATCCAGGATGTGCCTCTTCCTGAACTCCTCTGAAGTTAACTCATGACGCATAATTTTACAAACAGATCTTAACAGCCTCGGATTTCTATGGCCTACATTAAAATCCACAAGGCAGGCATTAATTTGGGAGTCAGATCAAAAAAGTTTCCAAATTGTGCTCTGTCCCTGACACTCACGTAAGAGCCTGAACATGTGACTTATTCTTTCTGAACCATGGTTTCCTAGTTGGTGTAACATAAGTGATCATTTAAGCCTCACAAAATTTGTGAATTTTTTTAAATGATGAATATAATGCATTTTCAAAAAAAAATACTGTCCTGGTTTAATTGCCAAGGCTGTGTTGATACATGTCAGGTCTAAAAACAGCTGAAGGAGAAGACATACATGTCAAAAAACGAGATGGTCATACAATTTGATAAATGCAACATTAATATCATCATAATGGCATAAGTTATGTATGCAGAGGACTGTCTGAGCAATGTTGCCAGTGAGAAAGAGATGGGGGTAAGAAACTGAAACATGCAATTATATTCAGCATAAAAATGTGAGGAAAAGATATTAATGCTTACCACATACTTACCAAGAATTTCATCGGGATTAATGAACTAGAGCTAGTTAGCATTTTGAAACTCGGTGGAACAAAGAATAATACACACAACACACCCCACCAGGCAGTGAACAGAATCATATAAAGTTAGATCATGTATAAAATAAGTTGTGTAGAAGCAACACGTTCCTGCTCCTGACAAATGATCTGTTCGGCATCTTGCATGCTACAGTATTCCCTCATTTGGTCCAAATCTTGCCATGGTTCTCATCAAAAAAGTCTTGCCTGTATGCCAAGGCTGCAAATGTCAATACCTGAATTTAAATAATGGCTCAAAATCTTGAAAATTCCTCTGAACTCACTCTCTCAGTCCCCCTCTCTCTGTCTCATACGTGCACACACACACACACAGACACACACATATACATAATAAAGGACTGATCACGTGCAATGCAAAAGGTACAACCTCAAATGGCTGTCCCAAGAGCATCAGCAAAATGCACAGAAAGTAGACAGGAAGAAGAGGAAAAGGAGGTAAGAAAACCATTCAGAATTTTTGGAAAGTTATGTGGGCAGTCTATAATCACCATACCTTTGATTCAGGTGTTAGTATAACCATTAGTCTTTCTACGGCTTTTAGCTAAAGATCGAAGAGACAGATCCAGAGGATGTGTGACACCTATGACCCACTTCTTTCTGGGGGGAGGAAATCAAAGTGGCAAATCATGACCTTCTGATTTTGTTTTCATATTTGGGGTTGATGAACTGTTGTTCCCTTTAATGATCTGAGAGAAACAAAAGTGTTGGAAGTAGCAGCGACACACGTGTTTAGGACTTGACAACAACAATGCCCTTTCATGTGCGTCAAGATGTGTCATTCTGTCGATTAATCCTGATTGGCACTGACCTTGCTTTACAGATGAGAAATCGAAAGTCAGATTGTGTCAATTTGCCCAAGGTACGTGACAAATAAATAGGGTTAGAATTCAAATCTCCCGTTTTTCATTTCACCAAGTTGCCTCCATTTGAGAGGTTACTTCTGATTCTACACACTCCAATTCACAAAAATAATAAGTTTATCTCCCCCAAGATGCTGAAACAGATATATCTGGCTAGATGAAACGGATTATTACCTCTGCTCCTGAGGACAGAGAGATAGAGAGTGAGAGAGCGAGCGCGAAGGTATGGGGTGTGTGGGGGGTTAAGATTAAGAAATGACAGACTTCAATCAAGAGAAAGCTCACGAGTTAGCAGACTTTGAGTGCTCAAACATTGACAGCCACCATACCTATTACTTACTACAATAAGTAACCTTAGTAGACTTCCTTCCTGCACATAACCCATCCAAGATTTGAAAAACATTGTCCCTATATGACTTGTAATCATCAGCATCTGGCCATGCTTGCAACACACACACACACACAGGCAATACATCTTAGTAAGTCCTTAAATACACAAGTATCTGGTTTGCCAAAGATGCTTTTTCCCCCTCTCTCATTCTTTTTGACAAGGTAAGGGATAATTTGCAGCTTGGATAACAATATGTATTTTTAGACCAAAGTTCTTTACTTCGTACTGGATGTGTTTGAAACTTCCCTTTACAGCCAGAAATTCTGAGTTAACTACTTGAAGAAGGAAGAAAGTTTTAACAATTTCAAATTTAAGCAGAATGAATAATTTTAGTGGTAATGATACTAAGGATGTGCGATTGTTAAAGAAGGCAGGGAGAGCAAAGGTCTCCAGGAGCTCCATGGAAATTATCTCTGCTGCAACTGTTGAAGTAAACGTGTATATGAACAACATATGAACCGGAACCTGTGTCCTCAAGGCTACACACTAGGGTATTCTGGATGCTCTCAGGACAGAACTATGAAATACTAAATGTTGTTACTGTGATCTGCATGAATACATTTTTAAAAAATGTTTAACGTTTATTTTTTGAAAGAGAAGAGGGTGGGAGCCAGGGAGGGGCAGAGAGAGAGAGAATCCCAAGCAGGCTCCATGCTGCCAGCACAGAACCCAATGTGGGGCTTGAACTCACGAACCATGAGATCATATTCTGAGTGGAAATCAAGAGTGGGACGCTTAACCAACTGAGCCACCCAGAGGCCCCTGCATCAGTACATTCTAAACCCATGTCCCATAGAATTCCTAATGAACAGATTTTATCTTACAATACTCGAAACTTCCATTTCAGAAGCTCACAATGTGCCTAACTAAAGTACCACGTCTCTGGGAAGGCGTCTGGCAATTATTCTACAAATGAAAACACAGTAGTAGGTGCTAACCAGGATAATCTGTGCATATTTCAAAGAGCAATCTCTCTGTTTCTTGATTAAATCCACCACTCACTTATGTTAATTTTTGGTGTGCCCTTGTTCCTGACGTTCTCAATGTCTACTTGATGGTAGCCTAGAAAACTTTCACACACTTTGTTAACGGTCTTCAATCGTAAACACCAAAGCTGTTGTTTTCTCTGCCCACGAGTTTCCAGGTTCACTTTAAATTGACTCTCTGACAGTGAGGAGCGGCAGATTTCTTCCCCAAATTCTAAAACGTCCTCTGACATGGCCAAAAGTCACTGGCTTTCATCCCAAGCCCACCACACATACTGTCCCCAGTGTCAGCCTCCTGTGATCTATGGATCCCTTCACCTCATAAAGAAGGGTCAATCCTTTATGTATGCTCTTCGCCAAAGGAGGGCACACAGTGGGGGAGGACAGGGGGCTGCTGTCACTGGTGTACTGATGTTTCTAGGACTGGATCACACTGGAAAACAATCAACCATTCTCCAGCTGCACAAGCCCCAGCTCTAAACATACACGTACACACACACACACACACACACACACACACACACACGCTCTTAGAAGGTCGCGCAGACTCTCTCTGTAACTTACATCTATCTCCTGAATGCCCAGAGGGAGGGACTGCGCCAAAGGACAATGCCTGTCACTGCAGTTGTCCACTTTCAATTCCCTTACTAATAATTCATCCTGGACCTACTGGAGCCATGAGTAAGTTTGCAGCAAGTACAAGGGAAATCCTTCCTGAGAATGTCAGACTGCCCTAAAACTTAACCCTCTCACCCCCACATCCCAGGTACTTAATAACAAATCCACTCTTTGTCTGGGCTTCAGACCATGGTGACAGAGTGTAGGATTTACCTGCTAACTCAGAAGTTTCTTGCAGGGTTGGGGCTTGGAGAGGATGGAGGGCCCGGGGGAACGGAAGCATTTTGGAGGTGATACAGCTCCTGGCAGGAGTCCGGCAGTGGCTTCTTTCTGCACAGTTCCCAACTCAGAAGCCTAATAGGCCCCTCCCCACCCACACACTTTAGCGCTTACCCCCCTCACCCCTCACCTCTCCGATCGCGCCTCGCCGCCACTTCGGGACTCAAGACGCGGTGGTGGTCACCCAGGTGGAGTGGCCTTTGTATGCGGGGACCCGGTCACCGCCAACGTGCGGATCGTCAGCTCAGCTCCTCCAGCCCCGCAGCCCGTAGCTCTCGGTTACTCTAGCAGAAGAGTTCCAGGGTCCCGCTGAGCAAAGTCCCCCGGGGCTTCCTCGGCAGCTCGACTCCGGCTCCCCGCGCAAAGCCCGCCACTCTCCAGGAGGGGAGGGAGTGGCCGCAGCCCGGCCTCGCGGCTTCGGGCGAGGGCGTCTCCCGGGCGGGGCCCTGGGACCGCGGGACGCCGCCGCCGCCGCAGGAGCCCTGGGCGCCGAGGACCCACAGCCCCGCGCCGGTGAGGAGCGCGCTCCCCGGGCGGGGGAGCCGCCGCCGGCGCCCACTTTTCCCGTCGTGGGAGCGGAGAGCAGCGGAAAGCGGGCCGGAGCGGAGGCAGCGGCGCGGGGCCCTCCGCCGGCCGGCCGTGGGGGGCGGGCGCTCAGGACTCCAACTGCGTCCGAGTTGGGCCGCGGAGGGGGCGGACGGAGGCGGCGCCGGGCGGGGCTCTCCGCTGGCCGGCCGGGGGGCGGGTCGGGTGCTCAGGACCCCGACTGCGTCCGAGTTGGGCCGAGGAGGGGGCGAGCGGGGGCGGAGGCGGCGTCGCGCGTTGAATCCCGCGCGCCACGTGGGCGGGAGCCCGAGTCTGGCGACCCCGGCAGGCGCGGTCCCTGAGTGGCGGGGACTCCGAGTCCGCGCCCTGCTCTCCCCACGGCTGGGAGCGCCTGGGACCCTCCCCTCCCCTCCTGTTCTCCGCCTCTCCCTTTGTTCCCCTTGTGTCCTCTCCTCCTGGAGTCCAGATTTCCTCTGCAGCCAGGACTCTTGCCAGCGTCTTTGGTTGGAGAGGGATTGAGGGATTCCTTGTCTTTCCCTTTAGTCTCTGTCAGTTGGAACCTTGATCTAACCCAGAGCACAGACAATGTATCTTGGCCTGGGACGGTCGCCAGAGGGACAGTAGAGGGAATGGTGTGCGGTTGTGTGTGTGACGATAGATAGTCCATCATCTATCTCTCCAATGATGGTATGTGTATCTAGAGGTTTCTCCATCACTCGCCATGCTTTGCTCCCTTTTCGTGATCTTCTATAACATTCATTCTAAACCCAGTCTTTTTGCATAACTCATTTGAAAGAGCACTTTGCTACTAGCCATGTTCTAAATGTTTTGTGAATATACCCTTCCACCTTCTTTAGGACAAGACAAAGTCCTGGGTGAAACAAAAAAGGAGCTCAGACTGGGCGTGGGACCATTTTGGCTTTTGCAAACTATTACAATCCCGTGGCTTAGCACAAAATCCAAGATTTAATAGGAAATCAGGAATATACTAGAGACATGTATTGATTGCACCTGTTATAATAGTTGAGTAGGTTCACTGGTTCCTTGTATCAGTCTTTACCCTTCTAGTAAGAGACAAGCCTTCTGAAATCTTGGGATAAATTTTCATACAATTTGCAGCCTTATATTTGTTTATAAATCTGCCACTAATTTGCTGTGATATCTCAGGAATCATCAGCTTGGTTGCTTAAACTTGAAAATGAAAGGGTTGCAAATGGAGAACATTCCACAAAATAAAGGACCAATAGAATTAAAAATGTCATCATCATCAGGAAGGACAAAGAAATTGAAGAACTGCCCCCGGTTAAAGGAAATTTAGGAGACAAGAAAACAAATGGCAGGATCCTGGATTGGTTCCTAGACCAGGAAAAGGACATTAGTGAATCAACTGGCAAAATTTGAATCAGGTCTACAAATCACTTGACAGTATTAAATCACATTTAATTTCCCAGTTTTGAAATTGTACTATGGTTGTATGTTTTTTATTTGTGGAAGCTGAATAAAAAGTATACAATAATTTTACTTTTGCCACTTTTGTAGTCTGGTACTATTTTCAAATGAAAGTGAAAAAAATGGCCTTAAAAATATGACGAAATGATTAGATTAAATGACCTTTAAAACCTTTTGGAGACCAGAATTCTTCGACTGTAGGAGTATAATATAGTATCTTCCAAACCAGTTCTCATGCTGCTGCTGTTATAAAGTTCAAATGGAGATTTTAGGGAGGAAAAATGACTTCGGAAATTGCAAAGTATTTTTTAAATTCTAAAACTTTTCAAATTGACAGTTTATTTTTAGAAGGGTGAAATGCCTTCAGATTCCTGCACAGCCTTCACAAAAGTAATAACACTCCTGTATGCACATGTAAGCACCTAATATTCAAAAAATAAGTGTCAGAAAGGCAATAGCCACAAAAACAAAATAGTAAAAACATCTTTTAAATATGTACTTTGTTTCCTTTGCGGTAACTTCATTGAAAAATATGATGGGGCCACTTTAAAGAAAACAGGGGAACCATTACTTAATAATCAAACCTTTTTTTGACTTCCGTAAGATGTGTTTTTGGAAGAATCTTTTTTTTTAATGTTTATTTATTTTTGAGAGAGAAAGAGCATACATGGGGGAGGGGCAGAGAGAGAGCAAGACCCTGAATCCAAAGCAAGCTCCAGGTTCTGGGCTGTCAGCACAGAGCCCCAGCTGGAGGTGGAACCCATAAACCAGGAGGACATCATGACCTGAACCGAAGTCAGATGCTTAATCCACTAAGCCACCCAGGTGTCCCTGGAAGAATCTTCAGATTTACTCTTTAGATTAATCTAATATGAGCAAATGTAAGCAAAACAGCCATCTCAGCCATTAAATTTCAGTGTTTCTATGAACAAGAAAGTGTCATAAATGGTAGATTAGTTCAATCATTAAAGGAGCCTAGAATATTCTTCCCAAAAATACCCATACTACTCATGAATAAGAGCTTATCCTTGGAAAACAGACCTGTGCCCTGCTAATAAAGCAACATGCCTGTGGTCCTTCTCCCTCTCTGAGCCACAACTACTATTTGTGAAAACCCAGAAAACCCGTTTCTCTCTTTTCTCACAATGGTTTTAGAAATTTGCAGATACATTTGTTTAGTGTCCTTTCTAAAAGCCTTCCTACCTCCTCTCTAGGCATGATAAATGTGTGAAAATTATTTCACAACTGGGAAACAAGATTGCAAGTAGGTCCCTATACAAATATGGAACTTTGTTTTACCCATAAAGCAAATGAAAAAAGAAAGAGAATAAATACATTGGAAAGATAAGAACTAATGTTGATTCTGAAACAATGTTTTTAATATTCGAGTCAGAGATTATTGATTATCTGCCTAGCATAAAAGCAAAAATATCCAGACTGAAATAGTTCCCAGAAAAAATTGGTAAAGATACACATGCTTTGTTTTGTTTTGGTTTGGGTTTTCCTCCATATAAATGTTACTTTCCCCAACCTCCCAAATACACTTTCTAGGACAATTCACTTATAGATGTGGTCCAAAAATTCATTTATGGAAATTTACTGAAGATGGGCATTTTTTGATGTATATTTAAAAATTTTAACTGTATTTTGCAGAGCTGTTGTGGATTTACCGAAGAATTACAAGGATATTCAAAGAGTGGGATCTTAAGGTGGGCATTCCTCGGTGAGAGTGGCAGGAAGAGGCAACCTGGGACCGTTGCCCACCTTGTATCAAGTGAACACGCAGTAACTCAGTGTGGAGTTTCACTCATAAAGAAGCCGGTCATTGTCCCTACCTCCAAGACCAGACCAGTGGGTCAGATATTTTGCCCACAGGGCGAGGCAGCCCAGAGAACAGAGCTCTAATCTCATCTCTGATCCCCAAGAAATTGATTGCAATTTCAATGAAGTACAGAGAAGTTCAAGCCTAAGAGCGCTCTGAAAAGCAGTAAAAGTCATGGTGAAAGGCAATTGGGAGGAGACCTATAGATTCATTGGTGACAAAGGCTACCGGGGAGTTGTCCTCATTTTGGTGGAGACAAATGAGGACAGTGCCAGCTAGGAAGAACTCTCTTGAGTCAAATATCAGTCACAGACCTCAAGAACTATCCCTTGAAAGGAGTCTAAATTTGATTGGATTAGTCTGTAAAGGAAGTTACCTCTCAAGGAACTATTGAAAACAACAGAGCAACTAGTTAGCAATTTAGTGGAGCTAACAACTGTGTGTGATTAGGAAAAGAGAGTGTTCCACCATAAGCACCATCATCCTAGGGTAACTGTGGACAAGTCGGTGTACCCTGAAGAGCAAATCCGAGGCTTCACATTGGGTGTGTGGTGGGGCCCTGGGGTTGCGGGGAAGATAGATTTAGGAAAATAATTCGGACAGTTAACAAAGAGACAAGCAAGCAAGATAGTAATATTAAGGCCTGGGAAGAAAAAGAAAGTGCTAGAATTGTTCCAATGTATTATTCAAAATGTCACACACACACACACACACACACACACACACAAATACTGGAGCCCAGCAAAAATGTGGAAAAGAATAACCCATATACTAGGGAAAAAAAAAAACAACAGATTATGGAAAGCACCCGTGAGAACATTCAAGTGTGCCATATTTCTTTTTAATTGAAGTCTAATTAACATACAATATGGTATTAGTTTCCCATGTATAACATAGTGATTCAATAATTCTATACAAAATAAATATAATCATCACAATAAATATAATCACTATCTATCACCAAACAATGCTATTATAGTATTATTGATTATATTCCCTATGCTGCACTTTTCATCTCCATGACTTATTTATAACTGGAAGTTTGTACCTCTTAATCCCCTTTATCTATATCAACTATCTGCCCCCCCCATTTCTCCCCTCTAGCAAACATCAATTTGATCTCTGTATTTAAGAGTCTGTTTTTGTTTATTTGTTTTGTTTTTCAATTCCACATGTAAGTGAAATCATTTGTCTTTCTCTGTCTGATTTATCAAATGTCAAATTTAACAGATTTAAAAAGTACTCATTAGAGTACTCATTACTCACTAAAAGTACTCATTAGGGAGGCCTGGGTGGCTCAGTTGGTTAAGCATCTAACTCTTGATTTCAGCTCAGGACATGATCTCATGGTCGTGTTGGATGCAGCCCCCTGTCAGGCTCTGCATTGGGCATGGAGTCTGCTTAAGAATCCCTCTCTCCCTCTCCCTCAGACCTTCCTCTGCTCACGTGCATGAGCGCTCTCTCTCTCTTTCTCTCTCTCTCAAAAAAAAAAAATAGTCATTATAAATATGCTCAAAAACACTAAAAGAAACACTGATTAAAGTTAAAAAAAGTATGATGATGATATATCAAATAAGTAATATCAAAAACAGAGACAAAAATTATAAAAAAGAACCAGATGTAAATTCTGGAGTTGAAAATTACATACAATCAAAAATAAATTCATTGGAGTGCTCACCGGTAGATTTCTTCTGGCAGAAGAAAGCATTTGATGACATTAGATAGATGTACAGAGATTACACAATCCAAAGAACACAGAGAAAAAGAGGAATAAAGAAAAATAAACAAAGTTTCTGATAAATGTGGGACACTATTAAGCTCCCCAGCATGTTACAATGAGAGTACCAGAAGGAGAGGAGTCATAGAAAGGAGCAGATAAAATATTTAAAGAAATAATGATAGAAAGCTTTCCAAATTTGTTTGAAAATTTCAATCTGCATATCCAAGAAACATAACCTTATTAGATTTTCCAAAATATTTATTATGGCATGGCTTAAAACACACTATTAAATCAAAATAATCTTGAAATCACCTAGCATATTTTATTTTTGTTGTTCCATTTCATACATTAGTCTTGAAATGAACCATCCCCAAGCAAACCCTGTAGTTCTCTAACATACTAATCCAAATTAAACAAAACAAAACAAAACAAAAAAACATGATGTATCAAATTCACAAAGCCAACTCTGTAAAGCATAAATGGAAAGAACTAATTGGAGAGCCCAAATTGTTCATTATAATTTCTTTGGGATCATTAGCTAGAAGAAGGGCAGCAAGAGAGGTGGACATCTTTCCAAATGTTTCCCTAAGGAATAGTGACAGGCCATGTCAGGAGAAGACATTAGTTCTTTTCATCTAGTTTCAAAGAGCTTATCCAAAGATGAATGAGGTTAATTGAAGCCAGTTCACTAGATTTAGGGGCCTACTGTTCCAACAGAATATATTTGTATAAATTGAGTAGTGGCCTTTGCAGTGGCAGAGAAGTAAAGTCCCTTTCTCATGTAGATTTTGAGTTGACATAGTCTTCAACTGGAGGAGAGGAGAGATTTCAATGGTAAATTAAGTTCAAACTTTTGACTCAACTTGGATTGGATATTCTAATTTTTGATTGAAATTTGCTTTGTGACTTAAAGTGAGATTTTCTCTTCCCAAAAAATGAACATAAAAGTCATGAACCTGGAGGATTTTTACTCAGGGCCAGAAAAAGATCTGCTCCTCAATATTGTAAAGGAATAATGAGAGATAAAATAAAGTTGCACTTTGATTATGCCATAAGTCATGCTTAATCAATATACTGGTTTCACACATGTTGCATCTTAAACAATTTGCCTCAAATTCAGGATGCTTAATGAGCCAGAGCTCAGCTAATAGCAAGTCTGTTCATGGACAAATGCCAGATTTTCAAGGCG
Organism: Acinonyx jubatus; assembly: GCF_027475565.1. Taxonomy (NCBI): domain Eukaryota; kingdom Metazoa; phylum Chordata; class Mammalia; order Carnivora; family Felidae; genus Acinonyx; species Acinonyx jubatus. The sequence goes on from NC_069393.1 coordinate 64,075,661, forward strand.
GCATCAGCTGTGAGTGTAATTTTTAAAACCTTTTGTAATGATTTGGAGTAATTTTGCAACGGCAATTCAGCATAATGAATGAAGATTTTCTGCCTTTCAGTGTAATCCTTTTTTTGAAGTCTTAACTCTGCCATACTTTAGTTGTGTTGTATAGAATGCATTACACATTTCATAGGACCATGTAATGAACTACTGGTGTGGGTGATTTTTAATATAGACGGGATGCAGTACTACAAAATTATCTAAGGGTATTAATGTCTGAGTGAAATATGAATTCCTGCTTCTATCCATGTACTTGTAATATGACCTTTGGCAAGTTGTTACCTTCTCTGAACCTCATTGCCTTCTACTTAAAGTGACTGCCCTACATTCCTACAGAATGTGTGTAGACTGAAAAATATTAATATTTGAATAACACTGAAGAGTTTAAAATGTTTTAGAAATTCGGGACACAATGGTAATTTTAAAAGATTCTAAAACAATGTAGTATGAACCCTGACTGGAAACATTCCATAGGGCTTTCAATGGCAGGAGGCAATTCTAAAGGTTATCAGCCATATCTACTCCCTCCTCCTCATCCCATTTTTATCCTTACCCAGATGCTTTTCATCCCCTAAATGTCTCAGGCACAGGTATTTATCAAAAAAACAGAGATGCCAAACACAGATTCTCAAAAATCTATTTCATTTTTAGAAAGAAGAGTTCAAAAAAGCTAACAATAATATTTGTATTTATTTTATTTATTATTGTATATGTCATTTATTTACTAATTTATTTATTGTATTATGTATTACCTGTTATTTATAAAAATGGATGGAGAGTGGGGGAAATTGGGAGATGTTGGCCAAAGGCTACAAACTTGCAATTATGAGATGAGTAAGTTCTGGGGATCTGATGCTCTGCATAGTGGTATTGTATACTTGAGATTTTCTCTGTGAGTAGACCTCAGGTATTCTCACCACACACACAAAAAATGGTGACTATGTGAGGTGATGGAGGTGTTAACCAACTTGATAGTGGTAATCAACCCAGGATGTATTGGTACATTATCATCATATTGTGCATCTTAAAAAAAGTCACAGTGTATGACTGAAATATATATAATTTTATTTGTCAATCATACCTCAGTAAAGCTGGAAAATATGTACAAATAAAATTTTGAAAAAAATAGAATAATCGGAAAGAGTAAGCCATGTGACAAGGGAGAGTGTCTTAGGAAATAGAAATAACTGCCATGATGCTAAGAAGAGATGAAGCTAAGAAGGATAAAAGCTAAGAGATGAAGCTACAGAAGGATAAAAGAGAACAGTGTGGAGAGCACAGGGTGAAAAACAAGGACAAGGGTATTAAACAATAGTAGGCCAATATTCAGAAGGCATATCACATGGGTCTTTGTAGGTTAAGGCAAGGAAAAGGATCCTACCTGTAAAGAACTTAAAATTTGGTGGTGTGTTAAGTACAGCCATAAAAAAAAAATCATATTAGATAAACCAGCTAGGGATTGAATCATTATAGTTTATCACATTAAAAAATTAGTGTTTACAGTTCAATCTAACTTATTTATGGCCTATTTTGAGCCAGGTCACGTAAAAGAAACAAACCTATAAATGACAGTTTGGAACAAAGTTCCTACTTGGAAGAACTCAACCCAGGTAAGATATTACACTGTGAATATAATGGTGGAGACAAGCACAGGGATGTACGTAGATGGACCAAATCTGGTGTAAGAGGAAGGTTTCCTGGAGGAGGCAGCTGAAAAAGAAGCAAAGGGCTTTACAGATCAAGTGAATAGCTTGATTAATGATATGGAATTATAAGACCCCATGAGGCAAAATGCAAAAATCAGTACTGCTGAGAAAAAAAGTGAAAAGCATGAATTACACAATTCTGTTTTGAATGGTCTTCCACTCACCCATTTCCCAAACCACATATATGTGTGTCTTTATCTGTTCTTACAGGCTCAGGCTCAACTCAAATATCACCTCCTCCCTCTCTGAAATATTTTCAAATGCCCATGGAAAGAAATGTTAGCATGTCTTGTGAGCTAATAATGAATTTCCATCAAATGTTAAATTCTATGTAGGTAAGATTCATGTCTAATTTATCTCTGTTCCTACTATGATGCCCAGTAGGGGTTTGCCCAAGATAAGTGGTCGAAGACTTCTACCGAATAAATGAATTAAACTAATCTGTGTGAAGAATCATCTCCAAATTGATTATCATTACCAGCTTGTATCTCAAAATTATTTTCACTACGTTTTACTCAGTCTTGAAACAAGAGTTGCCCAAACTAATTAGGCTATTATAACTTCTATTTGAAAGACATCATTTTCATTATCCCCTTTCAATTCCAACAATACTGCCCCTACTCATTGTTTCTAGAATGTAATGACTATATGGTACCTAGAATTTTAGACACAAACTATACATTAAAAAGTATCTATTCAGTAATCTCAAGTCTGGTTGCACATTTAAATCACTTGCATACTGTTAAAATATCTATTTATGGGTTTTACTTTCTGGAAAATCAATTTAATTGATCTGAGGTGGGGGCCTGGACATTAAAACCATGGTTTCAAACCAATGAACTTCATTACATTGTGCATTATGAAAGTAATTACCTATTACAAATAAGAAAGGCTAATTCAGGAAGGTGAAGTGACTTGCCCGAGAGTCACAGATGAATCTAATTGTAGTAAAGCTCTACCTGGAGGCCAACTCCTTCCTTCCTTCCTTTCTTTATCTCTTTCTTTCTTCTCAAATTATCAAGTACAAGCATCCTTATTCATGCTTTCTGAATACCCCATGCCAACATACATACAACACTTGCCCTAAGAATAAATACATGTTGTTCTGAAGGTGACATTTTACTTTCATTAAGCCCACCCAAATGGCCTAAGTTGGAGGGGAATTTGTTTTTATGGCAGAATCAAACTCCATTTCAGAGTCCGGAGATCCTCACTTACCCTGAATCGATAATAACCTGGAAGAAATTCCAGAGGTAAGCACAACAAAAAATTTTTGTAACAATAACTCTGTACTGGATCTCTTTATCTTTTTTGAGATTGTTGTGAGAATTAAATACATAAGACACATAGGCATTTAGCAAAATTCTTGGGTCACATTTTGTCATGACAATAACTATCATTGTCATTTTGGATTAGTGCTGAGTTAGCAACAGTGCAGGTATACAATGAATGAGTCAAGAAGGAAGTCACATCATATATCTTAGTGACCCTAATATCATTACATATGCATAGTTTTATTACATTCTATATACTAGGTGTTATTACCCCTATTGCGTAAATGAGAAAATTGAAACTCAGAAAGACTAAGTAACTTGCTCAGCATCATACAGCTACTAAGTGATGGAGCTTGGTGTAGAGCTCTGGTCTAACTGCCTTCCAAAGAACATGAGATTTTTAATCACATAAGACTTCCTCATTTTTGTGACAATATTTTGCAAAAGGGTAACTGACCATTGATTAGAAATGAGGATTCATTGTTGCAAACCTAACAGTTTGAACTTAAATAAAACAGGCAAACATTTTGATCTCCCACAAAATTAGCATTTCTGATATTCCAGCCTAAATGTGTCATAGGTATATGCTGTGAACCCTCTGTGGAGACGAGATTGGTTCATGGTATCCATACACAAAATGTCAATTACTATCTCTTTGCCTTTGGTCATACTATTCACACTACCTGTAATACCATTTATCCCTTTGGGCTTCTCAATTAACCCTTATTCTTTCAGGACTAACTTAAATCCCATGTTGACATTTCCAGTCTATCTAAACCTCTCCTTTCTCTGAGTTCCTATTGCAAGTGTCATTGGAAGATTGAGATTACTGCCTCTCTTTGTGAGATACCTTTAGTTAAAAGTAATAGATGTTAGTGAAACTAGCGTAAACAAGTAGAAGACTTAGAACAACACAAATGTATCTTTTACAACCCAAGAGACATCATGAATGTGGATCTTATGAAGGACTGGAACCAACAGCAGAAAGCCTTCAAGAACCAAAGCTTTAAAGATACCTCTTCTTTTCTCTCTCTCCCTCTTTCCCTCCCTCTCTTCCTTATCTTTTTTTTTCATCTTTTATGTGTTTTGGGGGGTAAATATTATAAATAAGTGTCCAGTAAAAACTCCCATAATTCAAATATTGTGGGAAAGAGACTCTTACTGAACCAGCTGTATCCAGGTGTCCATCCCTTGTCTACTCAGACTGTGACCCAATCATAGTTGCAGTAGAGCTGTGGGTGTTTTAATTTATTTTTTCACTTGATAAACACTGCAATTTCTACTTTTTAATGTATCATAATTAACTTTGCATAAATGTAAACTTTGCATAAATGAAAAACTTTGCATAAATGTAAAAACTCTTAATGGAATACATAATGGCTTTGACTTATTTTGTGCCCTTTGCAATAAGTACTCAGCATCCTACAGTTGATTTGTTTATCAACTCATTGTGGGGAAGCTGAAGCACTCTGGTATCCTTGAGTCTTAGTAAGTTGGAGGCTATGAAAATAGATGTTGTAACACCCCACACTTTGCCAAAATGATATGGTCAAGCTTACATCCCAGGAGGAAAATCATTGCCCTTGGACAACCAGATCTGAGCAGAACAATAGGACATGGTAGGTAGGACCTGAATTAATCTGACCTTACTACATGAGGAAACAGTCACTCATAGTTACCCTGGAAATGTTAGACAATATTGCCACTATGGAGAAAATTAAAGGGATGATCTTGAAGGTTTCCAAGTGATTCTCAGGTCCAAGTGAACAAACCAGATGAAGAGCATGGCCTAGACTTGGCAGCTCCAGGAAATCACATCTTTGGAGGTCTGGGCTAGGTGGTATGATACTGTGGCAGAAGATGTTATTCCTTTTTTTTTTTTTTTTTTTTTGTATTTTTCCAGAGGCCCTTACTTTCTGTAATAGAACAATAATTCCTTATTATGATCAAAATCTATGCTTAAAAAGGCCCTGAGAATGGCAATTACATCTTACTACTGATGAAGACCTGCGTATCTCTCCCTAGGAAAGGAGGTATTTTACACCTGTATCTGCAGAAAGGGCTATTTTCATCTAAGTGTGTGTTTTTCATGGTGGCTGATACATGCCTGAGCACATAGTGACCTTTCTACAAAGTATAGTCATTATGTTTGATTTCCAAATGAACCTTGGCTCATCTTCGTTCTGGTTACCAGTCATTGTCCAATGAATAGTGAAAAAGGTTTGTGGTCACACTGGATAACCATAGATGGAAAATCCAATTTTGTGTGTGTGTGTGCAAGTATATAATGTGAACAATTTCTTTCTCTATCAAGGGATCACCAAAATTCAGTAGGTAATATTAGGAGAACCCTTTGAGTAAAGGGGCCTCCCTTCTGACCAAGAATGGGACTATTTGAGAAACCAAACTACCTGTGCAAATTTGGGTAAGTTTTCCTGCAACTCCTATGCCTTCAGGTGAAGTGATAATTTTTACTTTTCATACTAATAACAAAAATAGATTTTTAAAAATATGGGAAATAGACTAACCATGATGGTTGATGCAACAATATCTTAAACAAGACACATGAAATTCATGTATGAAGTTCCTCATTATGGAGATGATGAATACCCCCACTTGTGGTAGGTAGAATTCTTAGATGTCCCAAGTTTCCCAACATTTTGTATAGTCCTTTTCTCTCCTGAAACAGAGCCCATGAGTACGATGGACTCCCTTGATGAAATTATGTGCTACATGGCAAATGGTGATAGGATAGTCATTCCATTATGTTACATTATATTAGACCACTTCACAGCAGACTAAAGAAGAATTAAGAAGCCAGAGATATGTAATCCTATTGCCTGGAAGAAAGCAAATAGCCTTGTTGTAAACTGCCTTTGGAGCCATGAGACAAAGAATTGAGATCATTTTCTCGGAAATGAGGGTTATCCCTGGTTGACAGCTAGCAAGAAAATGGGATCTCAGTAATATAGCTACAAAACAGTGAATTTTGTCAATAATCTGTGAGCTTGGAAAAGGATCCTGAGTTTCAAATGAGAATTAAATCCCTGACCAACATCCTGATTTCAGCGTGATGATACCCTTGAGCAGAGTAATCAGTAAACCTGTACCTGCTGAACTCCTAATCTGAAGAAATCATAAGATGATAAATGAGTGCTGTTTAATTCACTGTTTGTGGTAATTTGTTACCAGCAATATAACACTAACAAATGATTAAATAGTCAATAAATTAATTAAATAATTTAATCACCATTTATGGGGAAACCATTACATGCTAAGCATCATGGTAGGTAATGGAGAGTCAGAGTCAAACATGGCCACCACCATCCCCATGCAAATGAGAAGAGATTCTCATTAGGAACCAATTTTCCTGTTAAAAAAGAAGTGCCCAAACCTCTCAGAACAGCATCATACATTTATTAGGGATAAATAAGTAGATTCAGACTGCAAAAGAGCATAACTAGAATTTACACTCAGACTTTGGAGGAGGCAAGGTTATCACAGGATTGAAAATGTTTTCTTCATGTATTGCAACTTTTCTTCTCCCACTCCATTGTTGTCTCTTTTCCTGTCCAAGCCAGGACCAAAGGCACAAGTTCCATGTCATGAAAAAGGTGTCCATCGGGTAAAGAGTGTTCTAATTTTGTGAGATGTCCACATTTGCAAAAGCATTCCTTCTCATCCCCAAAGTCCCAGACTCAACAGCCACAGGTCCCGATTTGTGGCTGTAGAAATCAACTGTGGAGCCCTGGTTTCAGCCCCACCAAGCTTAGATGAGAGTGAATAAATGCAAACAACTCCAGAATATGAGACTGAATGAAGCAGCTCTTTTTAACTTCCACCACTGTAGCTCAGGCGGAGTGGAACCTCTCTCTTGCACAGTCTTTTTTGCACATGCACGGTCTATTTCCACATTTTCACACCTCTGCCATTCCAGATGGCAAAACTGCAAGTATTTTCCTTACACTAGAAGTTTTCAAATCCAGTTTAACTGATACCACCTGAAATAGAATTCATCCTTTGGAAAGTTTTGATTGTTTTTGTTTTGTTGTGTTTTTCCTAACTGACTCAGCTTCTTTATTTGGAGTGATTAGGGAAAACTTATCTTCCTGTGAAGAGACTAATGGTCCAAAATGAGAGAATGAAAGAGAGGAAGAGAGGGAAAGGGAAAGGGAAGAGAGAGAGAGAGAGAGAGAGAGAGAGAGAGAGAGAGAGAGATAGGAGAGAGAGAGAGGAAGGGAGAGAGAGAGAGAAGAGAGGGAGAGAAAGGAGAGGGAGAAAGAGAGAAAAAGAGAAGTACACAGTGAGAGGGAAAGAGGGAAAGAGAGGGATAGGGAGAGACACAGGGGAAAGAAAGAGAGAGGAAAAGAAAAAAGAGAGAGAGAGAAACTGAAAGAAAGCTTACTGCCTCATTGAATAGCTGTCATATATGTGGGAGGCTCAGTGCAGAGCATTATTTACAGACACACTAAAGTTATGTAAGTTCCAGGTTGCTGATGTGACACCTTGGACAGGAGGAGCTCCATCCTGAGCCTAGAAATTCATTTTAACGATACCAATGCCATAGTTAATGGTACAAACACATGTTACCTCTTGTATAAGTTTTTTTTTTTTAATTTCTCCTCATCCTCACGACTTACATACTATGATAGTTTAACTGCCATGTAAATATTAGAGTTAACATAGGTAAAAACCATAGCTCAGTCTCTAGTATAAAAACTCTCCTATACAACTAATATAAATTGTAGTTGTAATTATTATCATCGTCATGGTGTTCAGTATACTTGGGCTGAAGGGCAGTTGTATATACTTTAAAGTAGATGTCCTAAAATAAACAAAGAAGAAATATTTTTTTTTATTTTTATGGATGATTCCATCTCTCCACCCCCGAATTATTTCATTCGCAAAACGGCATTCTTCTAATTACCCTCAAAATTATGAAATACAAGCTTAAAAGATCTGATTTTCTTCACATTGTCATTTTCCCCCACCATGTAGTTTCTAGTGTCCTGTGTTCACAGTGAGCCCTGCTCTCCATGTTGAGAAAATTTGGCCTAAAAAGTTAATCTGAGATTGCAATCCTTGTCTTGAAAAGAAAACTTAGATGTGGCATGAATCTTCTGCCTATTTCAATAATGTCAGGGCTCTTGCACCCAAAATGTTTGAGAGATTGTAAATTGAGATGTTTCTAAATGGAAGAGACAGGAGCCCTTTATAAATATCTGTCACTTGAAGCATCATCATTCTTAAGAATGGTGTAAGTGCTGATGTACAGAAGACACGAGGGGCACTTTGATAAATTTTGATAAGAGAAAGGGTCATTTTAGGGTTTTAGGCAGTAGTAAATAAGTCAACCCATTTCAGCCTGCTGTAAAGACTGGGACCAGATTAAGAGGCAAAATACAACTTGGAATGCTCACCCAGAAGAGTCCCTGCCAGCTTCTCCATGTAGAATTTTATAAAGATATGTTTTAATATTATATTTCTCTGCCATAGTCTATTATACTCAACCCAGGCAACCACCCACCCTGCCCCACACCAGTCAGTGGAGCTGACATCCTTTTGCTTAAAGTATTTAGAGAAATTAAACTGTCAACCTTCATTTCTTTGGTACCAACATGTATGTCGCGACCGGCGCGACAAACACCGAGGTCAGGGTCCTGAGGGTAGGGGAATGCAAGAAAAAAGAAGAGAAAGTTTGGGAACAGGAGGGTCCCCTGGGCTGATGGCCCAAGTGATGGCTTTATTGTTGCTGTACACAATCTTTTATATCCAGACTCTTATGGGTCAGGCCATTCTAAGAATAAACAGGTTTCACATAATCGCTGCCAACCAAAACATTTAGTTCTGTGTTTCTTGTGCATTTTCTAGACGGGTCACAAGACCTTGTTGATAAGATTGCTAGCAAAACACAATTCCCATGTTTGTTTCTATCTGACTCGGGGTAGAAAAAGGGAGGTAGCATTACTGCCAACACCTGCAGACCACAGGCTTCAGGAATTAACTTTCTCAGCCTTGACAAGGCTTTCGTATGCCCTTGAAAGTAGGGGAATGGGAGGGGGAACCACCGGGTTGGCTTGAGTCAACAGGGAACGTTGCTCAACCCGGTCTCAGCCTGGCCCCGGCCCGGCCTCCCACATGAATGGGAGGGGGAACGACCGGGTTGGCTTGAGTCAACGGGGAACATTGCTCGACCCGGTCTCAGCCTGGCCCCGGCCCGGCCTCCCACATGAATGGGAGGGGGAACGACCGGGTTGGCTTGAGTCAACGGGGAACATTGCTCGACCCGGTCTCAGCCTGGCACCGGGGCCCGGCCCCCCACACATGTACCATTTTTGTCTAAGAGGTTTATTTGAATTTAAAATCATCCTGATGACTCCAGAGTCACTAATATCAGATTTCTATCTTCTGGTGAGACCCAGGATACTGGAGTCCAAAAGATCAATACAAACGAAGTCTGACCGCATCAGAGGTGGTGGGGATGGGCGTGGGGGGGGGGGCTTTTCTTCTTTCCTGACTTGAAATTCTCTAATAAGCTCCAGAGATGACCACTGTTGCTAAGATAGGAGGGGAGAGGTCTGTGAACTGTGCCCCAGGTTTATAGCAAACAACTAGGAGCAGAGGAGAAATCGCTCCATCCGTTCAGTTGTCCAAGCAGGTGATCACCCCCAAATCTGCACCACTAAAGATTACTTTGAAAGCAGCAATTTGTGGGGCACCTGGGTGGCTCAGCTGGTGGAGCATCCGACTTCAGCTCAGGTCATGATCTCACGGTTTATGGATTTGAGCCCCGCATGAGGCTCTGTCCTGACAGCTCGCAGCCTGGAGCCTACTTTGGATTCTGTGTCTCCATCTCTCTGCCCCTCCTCTGCTCATGCTCTGTCTCTTTCTTAAAAATAAATAAACTTTTAAAAAATTAAAAAAAAAAGAAAGCAGCATTTTGTTACCTTCTTATCCTTTCAGAAGTCCGAGCCCCATCAAATGGGGACTGATTAATTGGCTTTTACTCCCACCCCTCCTTCATCTACTCCTTTAGTCCTGCTCTGCTCCCTGAGATCACCTTCTAAGTAAATCATTTTATCCAAATCTTTTTGTCAGGGTTTGCTTTGGGAGAAACTGAATCCAGGCATTTCTCCTTTTATGAACTCAAACTCTTCCAGAGCCATATTACTACTCACTAGCTGTGTACTAAATCTTCAGTTCAGAAAGCTGTTAATAGGTATTTTGAGGGAGAAGGATAACTTAAACAGTTTTCCTTACGGAAGCATTTATCAGAAACTTAAGTGAATTGTGACAACCCCAGAGGAGATAAAAATTATTAAAAAGCACTTTCCAAATTTCCTTGATCAGAATCTTTTTGTTGTGCATTTATCTACCAGGTTGCTGGTGACTTTTAGAGCACTGGTTAGTAATTGATTATGAGAGTTTAAGAATTTGAGAATTTAAAAGGTCCATGCTATGAATGTCAAGGATGAATGTCAGTGAGGTAGAGAGTATTACAAATAGGAAAGTTCAAGTGTCCTGAAGGCACTGGGATCCACCTTGCTGCTCTACATCCCATCCTAGTGGCCAGTCTCATCCCTTGCCTGTCGTGAATGCTTTCTCAACCCATTATAGCCCCTAGTCCTCTCAATTATAAAGTACGAGTACTGATTCAGAACTTCATAGTTCCTTTCAAGTTTTAAGCTTTAAAATTCTATAACCTTATTATGGGTTAATATATTTTACTTTAAAGATTGAGTCTAGTAAGAGGGTCCTCGATCTGAATTTATCAGCTAGGGCACTGTCTGCTGCCCAAAACAGAAAAACAACCAGATAATCATCACAATAAGCTGTGAAGGAATGTACCAGCTGACAAGGCAAAGCTTAAATGCTTCAGGAATGACCTCAAGTGAGGCTTGAAAACTCTCACCAGGACCCACTTCATTCCATCTTCGCTGCTCAGCTCTGTTCTCTTCCATGTGTTTGCTTTGCTGCCAGGCAGGTATGATCTCTGTCCACTTGTACATCTCTTCTGAATTCCATATACTTTTAACTTCACCTCCAGCTTGAAAGAGAGACTTTATCTTTCCTTCAGAATCAGACAAATACCCAGCGTGAGCCTCTCATTGGTTGGATTAGATTGAATTCCTACATCTGAAGCAAGCATTATAGGTAAGAAGGTAAGCTCTCCAATGGTTGAAAATTGGTGTGTGCACCTTAGAATCACCTGCAGAGATTTTAATAATACTTATGTTGAGGGGCACCTGCGTGGCTCAGTCGGTTCAGCGTCTGACTTCGGCTCAGGTCATGATCGCAGGATTGGTGAGTTCAAGCCCGTGTCGGGCACTCTGCTCTCGGTGCAGAGCCCTCTTTGGATCATCTGTCCTTCTCTCTCTCTCTTTCTCTCTCTCTCTCTCTCTGCCCCTGCCCCACTTGTGCTCTCTTTCTCAAAAATAAATAAAACACCAACCTTAGACTAATTAAGCCTGTATGTCTGTGACTGAGGCATTAGTATCCTTTGAAGCTCCCTAGTGATTTCAGTGTTTACCCAGACTTAAGAACCATTGTTTTAGACTTGGACTATGATGATTGATGTCCGTTAACCTGAGGAATGTTTCAAAAGACAGATTCTGATTTAGTAGGTCTGATGCAGGGCCCAGGACACTACATTTCTAATAGGTTGCCAAGGGATGCTCATGACATGGTTTATAGTCCACATTTGGAGAAATAACTTGTACTATTCAGTATCATTTCCTGCAAACGTGAATAAGGTCAATTCTACTCAGAACATGTGGGCTAAGAGTGGAGAAGGTATGACCCACCAATGGAAATCTTACCTACTTCTGATGGAATTTTCACTTCTACTGTTGAGACTGGAATTTACAGCATCAGCTTTTATAATTATATATAATAGCTCAGACACACCTTCATCTTGTAACTGTCTTTCTAAACGTCAGTACTCTAGTGAATAAGAAGTACCATTAGTGGCCAGTGGACTAGCAGTGGTCAGGAGCCAGGAAGGGTTAAACTTACTTTTATTTCTTGGTTCCTTCTTGTGAAATAATAAAATTGGGCACACTTCTTAAATAAAACATAAATTACAAAAAGTACTTTTAAACATATCTAAACAATAGTGTTTTACTTATAAAAGGTTAGTTTCAATGGCTAAAAAAAAATTGCTATGTAAAATGAGTTTTTAGAGGGTGTTCTAAGGGTAAAAATTACCTCTTAGTAAAAGGGTAATTATTTTTTCGCAAGGTTATTTACTTAGATTTGGGCAGCAAAACAAAAAGAGGATTCTAAGGTAACAGAGTAGGCCCACCCACCTTTGCATAACCATTATTAGGTGGCAGCTGGCCCTAAGGAGTAGTTTTACTCAAACATGCACTGGGTTTACACTGACCATTTGCAAATGCCTTTTAAAACACAACTGCCACCACAACAGAAACGGCTTTACTAGCATAGTTAATAATACCAAAATGGCCCCAATAATTGACCTTGCATGGAAATTGTCTAAAGTCATTGAACATTTTTTTCTTGGTAAAAACTACACAATGCGCCTAAACTGTGTGTGTGTGTGTGTGTGTTTATATGTGTGTATGTGCATATGTGTGTGTGTGTGTGTGTGCGTGTGTGTGTGTTTGATCAAGACCTGTTTATTTTAGAGGAATGAACAGCAGAACTAGGAAGGTGTGATGAGGGAGGACAAGATCCCAGTCACCCTCACAAGGCCAGATCTAGCATAGGCTCTGTCTGTGTGTGTGATCAAGGCTGACCAGCAACCTTGACCAGCCTTTCTTATGAAGGAAGAGTGTGAGGACAGTCTGGGTGGAGGTTTATATTCCTTGAGGGTGAGGCTGGGGTGTATTTGCTCCTGGTCCCTCTGGACCAGGTGAAAAAGACCAAAAGTCTTTTGGCACCCTTGACCAAAGAGCACCCCAAGCTGGTTCTGACTGTGCCTGGGGCAAAATCATGTCCTAGAGGGAAACTTTGGTGCCCTCTGGTTACCGGGAAGGCCCCATGAGTTTCAGAGCAACCTGCAGCAAGGCCCTCTGGTTAGCAAGCTCTCCCTTCCACTGGCCCCAGTCATTTCAGCAGAGCCTTCAAGGAGAGGGCATCCCAGGCAGCCAGACTTCAAAACAAGGGTTAAATCGGTAAAAAACAGATACTCACTAATTCAAGCTGAACAAATGTGGACTCTTTCTTTATCTCTATGTCTCCATTTCATCCTCTGTGTAGGCATGAGGAGTATGGGCTCCTGAGGCTGGATGGTGCAGCAGCCAAACAGCCAGAAGGTGGGGAGTCCAAACCCAGGAGGCAGCTGGGCAATCACATCTTATATACTGTCAGGAAGATACATCCCTGCCTTGTCATCAGATGATGAATATGCTCTTTCTTCTAGGGGATATTTTGAGAACTTTCCCTCTCTCCTAGTTTTCCCAGGTTGTGCATATCAGTCGCAGAATGAATCAGGAAGATATCCATATTCTTGAAATGCAGTGGCTTTTGCAGGCAACTGACCTGTTCCCTTCTCTCTCCCACCACTCTCAAATGCATCCCAAGTGCACAAAATTTTAAATAAGGATATTAACTTCTGGTGTGTTGCCTTGACCTCATTTCCAGGGACTCCGTCATATCAAAACAACATGAAACATGAAGAGTAAACACGTGAGGCTAAAATAGCACCCAGAGCCCACACTGTATTATCTAAAAGGCAATGACCGTGCAGCTGAGATCCATGCTTAGCTAACTTTGTATCTCAAAAGTACTGAAGCTGACATGAGTTGTGAAGAGCGTACCAAGACTCCCACAGTGACATCTCAGGTTGTTTCCTTACTCCCACGTTGATGACTCAGCATATTTTTGATCATGCTAACTGAATCCTTGTTCAGCCCTGATGGCTAAATATCCAATATGTAGTTCATATGTGTGTATCTGATTTCCTGGAATCTCCTACCCCAGCTGTTTGAATCATATCATAACTCTGGAGCTCTCTTCTCACATTGCCTTACTCTCCTCTAAGGTCTTAAAACCATTATCGACTATGTGTATAGTTAAGGAAAGTGAGGGTCAGAGAGTTAAGTAATTGCTCTTAAATCATACAGTTTAGAGGTCCTATTCTGAACACAAGACTTTTCAACATATAACTCTTAATGTGTTAATCTTTCCAAGGTTCCTTCCTGCAAGAATAGGCATTGTCTCAGATTTTGGGTTTTTGGAGAGCGGTGGCTGTTTGTCATTTGTTCTGGAGTACTCTGCACCATGCTCAGTGTCGGGCCAGAATGGCTGCTCATTAAATGTGTGTTAGATCGGAGAGATGGGCAGTGAGTGGTGAAGCTATTTTGGTTTAGGAATATTTAACTTCCTCTAATTCATACTTAGGTTGGCAACTTCTCCACTGTCCATATATGCCCTCAACAAGGAGATAGAAGTATCTTTATTTGTGTGCCCAGCACAGGCATACTTAAGCACTTCCTGGTTGTTGCTCTCAGGGTGAAGGTCTGATAAGAAGACACATAGCCAGAGCAATTAATTCTTTGTTCCCATTCTCTCCTGGTTGACGCAGCCTCAGTACCCATACATAGTCGTTGAGTAGGAGAATTTTACTTACTTACCTCCAGCCAGGGGCATTTACTTCCTTTAGAAACCCATGGAACCTGGTACAAAATAGCTACTCAAAAATACTTAAAGTCAGAAAATATAGAAGATGATGTAATGGCAAACGTGAATTAGTCCAATTCCTTTATATTATTGATGACAATAATGAAATCAAAAGTGGGGGAAGGTACTCTCCCATAGTTATCAAAGCAACAGATTACTTTTGTTGGCTTGACTAAACAGACAGAAAATGATTTACCTTCCCTACAATCTATTATCCAGGTTGAGAGCTATAGCTCTGGAAAGTGTCTAGAGCATTAAACATATGACTCAAGTTCAAACTAAGTATGAACATGGTGATGGGATCCTTGAGGGAATACTTCTGCCAGACCTGACACTCTGACCTTAAAACAGTTAGTAATTAGCTGTTCAGGTCAAGAATATGGACGTTCAACAAGAAAGGCTATGCAGAATGCTTTCTTATCATGAGCCAAGGATAATGTAGATATTTTAGTAGAGTCAGGGACTATAATGTCAGGAATAACAATCACACAGCCTGGATTTTTACCACTTTCAAGATTAAATAACACATAATAACTGAGAGACTTAACATCTGAGCTACTGATATGTATCTCAGTTTTCTATAAATGTGTATGTGAATTAAAATAGAGGAAAATAGCAGTAAGTGTCCAAAAGCAATATGTAACAGGAGGATGACATAATGGAGAATTCCTGGGTGATATTTAAGAAATGTACATCTTTCTAATAAACATAATATTTAAAATCAGTAAAGTATTGGGGTGTCTAGGTGGCTCAGTCGGTTAAGTGTCCAACTTTGGCTCAGGTCATGATCTCTCAGTCCATGCGTTTGAGCCCCATGTTGGTCTCTGTGCTGACAGCTCAGAGGCTGGAGCTTGCTTCAGATGCTGTGTCTCCGTCTCTCTCTGACCCTTCCCAGCTCATGCTCTGTCTCTCTCTTAAAAATTAAAAAAAAAACGTTAAAAATATTTTTAAATCAGTAAAGTATTGACTGTCAAGTGGTAGTATTTATAATGTTGCATCAAAAATTCTGGATTCTATCATTCTACGTATACTTCCCAAGGATAATTTTTTATATACCATTATGGCAAACATTAAGTCATTTATTTTACTATCTGTGAATGTTGGGAGACAGATAACTTTAGTGATTTCCAATGATTTTATATCTTTGAATTCTTAGGCAGAGTAATCAGGAGGGAGAGATACTCATTCAGCCTAAGTTTTGACAAGAAATTTATTTGAGAAATGGATAATTATAGATCTTATAGATTTGTCCAGGTTTAATGTTAAGGAAGGATGCAAAGAAAATTAAGCTGTCATGGGTACTCAATATGGGTCAGCAAAAATGCTCCATTTTTCACATATATCACCTCATGCAATCCCCACGGCAACCTTGGAAGTTAGGTATAACTACCTTAATTTTATGGATGTGGAAATTGAGGTAGAGAGAGGTGAAATGACATAAGTTCCTGATCTGTGACAGAGCCTAGATTTGATCCCTTGATTTTCTGCCACATAATACCATATTCTTCCACTAATCCCAGGTGCCTGACATCTGCTGACTTTATGCGCGCAAATAAATCAATGACATGTGAATAGGGATGTTAAGTAGCTGTCATGTCATAGTAGCAGTGACAATGAAATAGAGCACATCCTCGCAAATGATCCCACAATATTTAGCTTCCCAAATTTCCTTTAGTAAAAGTGAGAAAATTACATTTATTGATATCTATGCAATCACAGACTTAGAGATTTTTTCACCTTGAAGATATCTTTCTGATCTTTTAATGAAATCCCTTCCTTTTACAAAGGAGAAAAATGATACTCAGGAGGTAAACTGCCTTTTCAAAGTCACAAAGCAAGTAGGAGGATTGGACTTCAGAGTGGCCAAAAGCAATCCTGGTTCTCTTGAAGCTATTCCACATTTCCTATATTCACCAGCCAGTTACAGAATATAGAGGCAATGGGAGGACAACACGCTGTTCTGAGTAGTATTTTCTGACATCCAGTACTTTGAGAAAGAATAACAAGCATATAAAGGCATGCAGCTGGCATTTGAAATATGTGGGGGAGCCAAAAGGCATGTATCCCTGGCATTGGACATTGGATGGAGTTTTCCCTTATTCATGAAACATACCAGTAAATAGTAGAATATGTCGAGAGTTCCAGGCCAGGGTCTGACAGCGCTGGGTGCAAGCAAAAACCATGACAGGCTTGCTGACTGTTGTGGTTAACACTTCACATTTGTAGAGGCTTTCCAGACTAAGAAAATTGTACCTATTCTGGTATTCCACTAAGTACTGCAAAGAAGAATTGCCTACCTACAGTACTCTCTAATATTAATAGTTGGATGAAAGAAATGAGAAAGCTCTGCTATCTCGTCTCTGGGAATGAATGGAACAGGCAATACTACCTGCATTTGGCAGAGGTGGGGAACTGTGGTCAGATAGTGGAGGAGTCCATCAAGCCTCAATTGCTTGTCATGCCTACAGACTCAGTCTCAGTGCATTCTGAGGGGAACTGAGCCCTTTTATGTGGCCACAAATGATGGCATCAGGACTAAGGCAAATCACCTATGAGCAGAGCAGAGCAGGAACAATGGTCTCTCAGAGACGTGGTCTCAATCTCTGCTGAAAAAGGTCATTCTATATCTAAGTAAAGATGCAATGAAATCAGTATTTCTTTGTGGAGAGTCTAAAAAAATATATATGTATGCTCAAATATGTGACCACATTGAATGTAAAGGGTGTATCCTGTTTCACAGCAAGAAAACACATAATAATGACTTTAAAAATTTTTTTAAATGTTTTTATTTATTTTTGAGACAGACAGAGACAGAGCATGAGCAGGGGAGGGGCAGAAAGAGAGGGAGACACAGAATCCGAAGCAGGCTCCAGGTTCTGAGCTGTCAGCAGAGTCTGACGCGGGGATCAAACTCACGGACTGTGTGAGATCATGACCTGAGCTGAAGTCAGACACTTAACTGACTTAGCCACTCAGGCACCCCTGTTATAAAGACTTTTAAGACAACCTGAACTACTGCAACAAAGCTTATGAGTAGCGAATGTAGGTGGACATTTAAATTTGTCATTGCTATTTTCGATCTTAGGAACTTCATTTCTAGATCCACATTTTAAGTTATATAACACAAAAAAATGGGGAGTATGTCATGTTTTATAAAGTGCAGTTGCTTGAGACAGCACTTTTTGAATTAGTATCCGATGTGAATACTAAAGATTTTATACTAAGCCACAAGTACCCTTTTATGTAATATTACAGCAAATTTTAAACAGCCTTTAAACATGCATTTATGATCTCTAGAATTTAATTTCACAGTAATAGCTTACCATGTTGTTTTCTAGTACAATCATTAAAAGGCTTACTTATAAATAATATGATTTGCAATTGTAGACACATAGTCCTCTGACCAAGTACTAGAGTTTTTTAATATTTCTAGTTCACCTTTTTTAAAAAAATTATTTATTGTTTAGTTTACATCCAAGTTAGTTAGCATATGGTGCAACAATGATTTCAGGAGTAGATTCTTTAATGTCCCCTACCCATTTAGCCCATCCCCCCTCCCACAACCCCTCCAGCAACCCTCCGTTTGTTCTCTGTATTTAACAGCCTCTTATGTTTTGTCCCCCTCCCTGTTTTAATATTATTTCCCTTCCCTTCCCTTATGTTCATCTGTTTTGTATCTTAAATTGCTTATATAAGTGAAGTCATATGATATTTGTCTTTCTCTGACTAATTTTTCTTAGCATAGTACTCTCCAATTCCATCCATGTAGTCCAAATGGCAAGATTTCATTCTTTCTCATTGCCGAGTATTACTCCATTGTGTGTGTGTGTGTGTGTGTGTGTGTGTGTGTGTGTGTGTGTATACACACACACATATATATATATATATGTATGTATGTATATATACATATGTATGTATGTATATATATATGTATGTATGTATGTATATATACCACATCTTCTTTACCCACTAGTCCCTTGATGGACTTTTGGGCTCTTTCCATACTTTACCTATTGTTGATAGTGCTGCTATAAACATTGAGATGCATGTGCCCCTTCGAAACAGCACACCTGTATGCCTTGTATAAATACTTGTAGTACAATTGTTGGGTCGTAGGGTAGTTCTATTTTTAATTTTTTGAGAAACCTCCATACTGTTTTCCAGAGTGGCTGTACCAGCTTGCATGCTCACCAACAATGCAAAAGAGATCCTCTTTCTCTGCATCCTCGCCAACATCTGTTGTTGCCTGAGTTGTTAATGTTAGCCATTCTGACAGGTGTGAGGTTGTATCTCATTGTGGTTTTGATTTGTTATTTCCCTGATGATGAGTGATGAGCATTTTTTCATGTCTCGGTTGGCCATCTGGCTGTCTTATTTGGAGAAGTGTCTATTCATGTCTTCTGCCGATTTCTTCACTGGATTATTTGTTTTCTGGGTGTTGAGTTTGATAAGTTCTTTATAGATTTTGGATACTAACCCTTTATTTGATATGTCATTTGTAAATATCTCCTCCCATTCCATTGGTTATCTTTTAGTTTTGCTGATTGTTTCCTGCACTGTGCAGAAGGTTTTTATTTTGATGGGGTCCCAATAGTACATTTTTCCATTTGTTTCCCTTGCTCCAAAGATGTTGAGTAAGAAGTTGCTGTGGCCAAGGTCAAAGAGGTTTTTGCCTGCTTTCTCCTCTAGGATTTGATGGCTTCCTGTCTTACATTTAGATCTTTCATCCATTTTGAGTTTATTTGTTGTATGGTGTAAGAAAGTGGTCCAGGTTCATTCTGTATGTTGTTGTCCAGTTTTTCCAACACCATTTGCTGAAGAGACTGTCTTTGTTCCATTGGATATTCTTTCCTGCTTTGTCAAAGATTAGTTGGCCATATGTTTGTGGGTACTTTTCTAGGCTCTGTATTCCATTCCATTGATCTATGTGTCTGTTTTTGTGCCAGTACCATACTGTCTTGATGATTACAGCTTTGTAATACAGCTTGGAAGTCTGGCATTGTGATGCCACCAGCGTCAGTTTTCTTTTTCAAGATTGCTTTGGCTATTCTGGGTCTTTTCTGGTTCCATACCAATTTTAGGATTGTTTGTTCTAGCTCTGTGAAGAATGCTGGTGTTATTTTGATAGGTATTGCATTGAGTATGTAGATTGCTTTGGGTAGTATCAACATTTTATGAATGTTTGTTCTTCCAATCCAGGAGCATGGAATATTTTTCCACTTTTTTGTGTCTTCTTCAATTTCTTTTATAAACTTTCTATAGTTTCAGTGTATAGGTTTTTAACCTTTTTGTTTATGTTTATTCCTAGGTATTTTAATGGCTTTTGGTGCAACTGTAAATGGGATTGATTCCTTGATTTCTCTTTCTGTTACTTCATTGTTGATGTATAGGAATGCAATCAATTTCTGTGCATTGATTTTATATCCTGCAACTTTGCTGAATTCATCCGTCAGTTGTAGCAGTTTTTTGGTGGAATATTTCAGGTTTTCCATATAGAGTGTCATGTCATCTGCAAAGAGTAAAAGTTTGACTTCCTTGCTAATTTGGATGCCTTTTATTCCTTTGTGTTGTCTGACTGCTGAGGCTAAGACTTCCAATAGTATGTTGAATAACAGTGGTGAGAGTGGATACTGTCGTGTTCCCGTCCTTGGCGGGGGTGGGGGGGGGAGGGAAGCTCAGTTTTTCCCATTGTAGATGATATTAGCAGTGGGTCTTTCATATATGGCTTTTATGATCTTGAGGTATGATCCTTCTATCCCTACTTTCTTGAGGGTTTTTTTTCCAAGAAAGGATGCTGTATTTTGTCAAATGCTTTCTCTGCATCTATTGAGAGGATCATGTGGTTCTTGTCCTTTCTTTTATTGATGTGATGTATCACATTGATTGATTTGTGGATATTGAAGGAGCCCTGTATCCCAGGTATAGATTCCACTTGGTCGTGGAGAATAATTCTTTTAATGCATTGTTGGATCCAGTTGGCTGGTATCTTGTTGAGGAGTTTTCCATGTTCATCAGGGAAATTGGTCTACAGTTCTCCTTTTTAGTGGGGTCTTTGTCTGGTTTTGGAATCAAGGTAATGCTGGCTTCATTGAAAGAGTTTGGAAGTTTTCCTTCCATTTCTATTTTCGGAACAGCTTCAAGCGAACAGGTGTTAACTCTTCTTTAAATGTTTGGTAGAATTCCCCTGTTAAGCCATCTGGCACTGGACTCTTGTTTTGGGGGAGATTTTTGATTGCTAATTCGATTTCCTTACTGATTATGGGTCTGTTTAAATTTTCTATTTCTTCCTGTTTCAGTTTTTGTAGTGTATATGATTCTAGGAATTTGTCCATTTCTTCCATGTTGCCCATTTTATTGGCATATAATTGCTCATACTGTTCACTTATTATTGTTTTGCTTTCTGCTGTGTTGGTTGTGATCTCTCCTCTTTCATTCTTGATTTTATTTGGGTCCTTTCCTTTTTCTTTTTGATCAAACTGGCTAGGGGTTTATGAATTTTGTTAATTCTTTCAAAGAACCAGCTCCTGGTTTCATTGATCTGCTCTACCTTTTTTGTTTGTTTGTTTTGTCTTGTTTTCTGTTTGTTTTTTGTTTTGTTTTTTTGTTTTTTTGGTTTTGATATCATTGATTTCTGTTCTAATCTTTGTTATTTCCTATCTTCTGCTGGTTTGGGGTTTTATTTGCTGTTCTTTTTCCAGCTCTTTGAAGTATAAGATTAGGTTATATATCTGAGACCTTTCTTCCTTCTTTAGGAAAGCCTGGATTGCTATTTACTTCCATCTTATGACTATCTTTGTTGCGTCCCAGAGGTTTTGGGCTGTGGTGTTATAATTTTTATTGGCTTCCATGTACTTTTTAATTTCCTCTTTAACTTTTTGGTTAGCCCATTTATTCTTTAGTAGGATGTTCATTAGTCTCCAAGTATTTGTTATCTTTCCAAATTTTTTCTTGTGGTTGGTTTCGAATTTCATAACGTTGTGATCTGAAAATATGTACACTATGATCTCAATCTTTTTGTACTTGTTGAGAGCTGATTTGTGTGCTAGTATGATTTATTCTGGAGAACATTCCATGTGCACTGGAGAAGAATGTGTATTCTGCTGTTTTAGGATGAAATGTTGTGAATATCTGTTAAGTCCATCCCGACCAGTGTGTCATTCAAAACCATTATTTCCTTGTTGATTTTCTATTTAGATGATCTGTCCATTGCTATAAGTGGGGTGTTGGAGTCCCCTACTATTATGGTATTATTATCAATGAGTTTATTTATATTTGTGATTAATTGATTTATATATTTGGGTGGGAATGTTTGGAGCATAAATGTTTATAATTGTTAGGTCTTCTTGGTGAATAAGTCCATTAATTATGATATACTGCCCTTCATCTCTTGTTACAGTTTTTATTTTAAAATATAGATTGTCTGGGGCGCCTGGGTGGCTTCGTTGGTTAAGCGTCCGACTTCGGCTCAGGTCATGAACTCTCAGTTTGTGAGTTTGAGCCCTGTGTCGGGCTCTGTGCTAACAGCTCAGAGCCTGGAGCCTGCTTCAATTTCTGTGTCTCCTCTTCTCTCTGCCCCTCCCATGCTCATGCTCTGTCTCTCTCTGTCTCTCAATAATAAATGAACATTAAAAAAAATAAATAAAATAACATCTAGATTGTCTGATGTGAGTATGGCTACTCCAGCCTTCTTTTGGTGACCATTAGCATAATAGATGGTTCTCCATCCCCTTTCTTCCAATCTGAAGGTGACTTTAGGTCTAAAATGGGTCTCTTGTAAACAGCGTATAGATAAATCTTGTTTTCTTAATCATTCTGTTACCCTAAGTCTTTTGATTGGAGCGTTTAGACCATTGATGTTTAGAGTGAGTACTGAAAGATATGAATTTACTGCCATTATGTTGCCTGGAGACTTGGAGTTTCTGGTAGTGTTTTCTGGTCCTTTCTAGTCTTTGTTGCTTTAGGCCTTTTTTTTTTTTCTTTTTTGTCTTTCTCCCCTCAGAGAGTCCCCTTAAAATTTCTTGCGGGGCTGGTTTAGTGGTCACAAACTCCTTTAATTATTGTTTGTCTGAGAAGCTTTTTATCTCTCCTTCTATTTTGAATGACAGCCTCACTGGATAAAGAATTCTTGGCTGCATATTATATTCTGCCATTCTTTTCTGGCCTGCCAAATTTTCTGTGGATAGGTCTGCTGCAAACCTGATCTGTCTTCCCTTCCCTTGTAGTTTAAGGACTTTTTTTTTTTCCCTTGCTGCTTTCATGATTCTTTCTTTGCCTGATATTTTGTGAATTTGACTATGGTATGCCTTGTTGATGGTCAATTTTTGTTGAATCTAATGGGAGTCCTCTGTGTTTCCTGGATTTGGATGTCTGTGTCTTTCCCCAGGTTAGGTAAGTTTTCCACTATGATTTGCTCACATAACTGTTTTACCCCTTTTTCTCTCTCTTCATCTTCTGGGACCCCTATGATTCTGATGCTATTCCTTTTTAAAGAGTCACTGAGTTCTATAATTTTTATTTCATACTCTTTTGCCTTAGTCTCCCTCTTTTCATCTGCTTCATTATTCTCCATAAGTTTGTCCTCTATATCTCTGATTCACTGCTCTACCTCATCCATCCTTACTGCTGTGGCATCAATTTGAAATTGCAGCTCAGTTATAACATTTTTTATTTCATCCTGACTAGCTTTTAGTTCTTTTATCTCTGCAGAAAGGGATTCTAACCTATTTTCACCCTATGTAGTATTCTTATTATTGTTATTCTAAATTCTGGTCTTGACATCTTACTTGTATCTCTGTTGATCAAGTCCTTGGCTATCATTTCTTCCTGTTCTTTCTTTTGGGGTGAATTCCTTCATTTTGTCATTCTGGAGGATGAGAAAGAATTAATGAAGTAAAAAAAAATTAAAATATGAAAACCACACACAGACATTAAATAAAGGATGCTAGATCCTAGGTGTGTTTTGGTCTGGTTGTTGAAAGTTTGATAGGTTAGAGAAAAAAGGGAAAGATAAGAAAAGAAAAAAAAGAACAAAGAAAAAAAAAGGAAAACATTTGAATATTTGAAAAAATGAATACAATAAAATAGACTAAAATGAAACAATGAAAGTAAAATAGAATTTTAAAAAATTACAAAAATTAAAATATATAGTAGAAAAAATTAAAAATCTGTTTAATAAAAAAGGAAAATAAGAATAGATTTTTTTCTCTTTCTATATTTAAGAATAAGAAAAGCAAAACAAAAATTGAGTAAAAGGACGAGCGAACAGAATGAAATATGATACAAATTACACCTGGTTTCCCTGCTACCCAGTCTCTAGTATTGGAACTCTGTCTCTCCATGACTGGGAACCAAGCACCACTGCTTTGTCTCCAGCTTCCATCCACTCTCTGCTTCTACACTGTCTGTAACCAAGCCATCAGGCTGCCAGGTGGCACCTCTCTCCTGAGTTTTATCCCAAATGGCATTGTTTCCCAACCCGTCACTTCTGAGGGACTGTGGTTTTGACCTCCTTGGACCTTCTGGGGGAGGGTCTCACTGAGCAATGGCCAGGTGCCAGCCCACGCCCAGGAACACTTGTGAGACTGCACTGCTGCCGATGCCCAGAGACTGCAGCTGGATGCCATCCTGCCCCAGAAAACCTTCACAGGATCTTGTAACAGCAGCATTTCAGGGATTATGGAAAATCACAACACACATCTGACACCAGGTTTCCCCCTTAATGTCCTTGTTCTAACACCAGTGAATGTGGTTTTCCTCTGGGGTGCACTGGGACCTTTGCCCATGGGAAGGCACACAGCCTCTACCAAATGTCCTCCCAGCAGGGTAACTGCCTCTCCCCATGTGGCGTGAGGACCCCTTGGCTGAACCTCACTATTTGTCCTGGGGATTCACCCTTCCCACCAGAGCACCACCACGTATCGAGCTGTGGAATTTCATCCTGTATGCCTGACCCCCCCTCCTGTTTATAGAGTTAATGGAATTTAAACTCTCTCCTTTCTCTTTTCTCCCTTTTTTGTTCAGTCCCTGTGGCTGGTTCCACTTTTCCACTTTCTCTCCAGCTGCTTGGGGTGGTGTGTGCTTTTCTCATACTCTCCCCCATCTCCATCCTCTCTCCACAAGCAAAAACAGCTCCTTGCCCTCCTTGGCTTCTCTCTCCCCCAGTTCACCTCTCTGTGCTGTGTACCTGCCAAACTCTATGGTTAGGTTGCACAGATTGTTGTGTTAATTCTCAAATTAGTTTTCTAGGTGTGCAGGATCGTTTAGTGTTGGTATGGCTGCATTTCAGGGATGAGAGACACACAAAAAACTTCTATGCTGTTCCACCATTTTGACCCCTCCCCATTAGTCCACCTTTTTAACTTATTTTTTAAATCTGATTTGATGTGATAAACCTTATTTATAAGCAAAAGCCCATAGTGTTTTGCATTGTGCATTCCAGAGCAAAATGGCCCATGCTGAAATATTGGCTTTTCTCCATTATAACTGTTCAAACTTGGATTGCTTTCTTCCCTGTTTGCTCATGTGTGAAATGGGGTAATAACAACAACTTCCTTGCAGAATTAATATAAAGATCAAAAGAAAATTTAAATAAAGATCAGGGCCTTGAGCATTATTAGTGCTTGATGCATTCTGTTTTTATTAGCATTCCAAGCTAACAATGACTGAGGTAATTTCATAATAATGTGTCTTGCCCAAAATTGTTTGTTAGTTTTGCTTTGTGTAGAAAAAAGTAACTGAGTTAGTGTGATGATTGGAGATAATTTATAGCTCTTAAAGGTTAATTTTCTTTTTTATGAAAGATAACTACCAGGGAAGTGCCTCACTTTAAATGTTTGTATCTTTGTTATTAAAGAATAAATAAAAGAAAGTCACCAGTGCTTTGGCCCTGTCATAGAAGAAGAAGAATTATTTCCTTGGGCTTTCTCCAAGTTTTGCTGTAAGCCTCAGGGTATAAGGGTCAGTGACCATAGCAACCCCAAGTTTATTTCTTCAAGCATGGAGCCTGCTTGGGGTTCTCTCTCTCTCTCTCTCTCTCTCTCTCTCTCTCTCTCTCTCTCCCCCTCCCCTGCTCACACTGTCTTTCTCTAGATAAATAAATAAACATTAAACAAAAAGCTGATAAGGAACAAAAAGTTGTAATACCTCTTCCATTCTGCTCAATCTATTCTAAACCTTCCCTGCTTGCTGTATACACTAGACTTCCTCCTTCATCTCCCTTTTTGAGAAGGTACCTCTTCTGTCTCTGTGTGCAGTCTATCTATGTCTACAATGTCCACAAGGTCTTTCTTCCAATGTCAAAGGCATCGAAACCTGCACTTCTGTCACTAAGGTTGTTAATCCCATGCTCTTTCATTTTCTCTTGTTAATTTTTTCTCTTTCAGCTATACTTTGGCGTCCAGTACAGTGCCAGAAGTCTCTCTACTATTTAAATGACATTAATTAAAAACCTATGCATCTAGTTCTTACCTCTTTTTTTTTTACCTTCTAAATTTATGTGAACAGTCATTTTCACATATTCTATGTCTCACCTGTAAATCTTTCCATGGTGCATAGCTGTCGGTTTTCCCATCACCACCCAAACTACCAATTTCCCTTCACTTACAAGCATAACTTATAACCACAAGTAAAATCTCAAGTTACTTGAGCTTTGTAGATTCTTTTCTTTTAAGGTTTATTAGTTTATTTTGAGAAAGAGAGCAGGGAAAGGGGGTGCAGAGAGAGAGAGAGAGAGAGAGAATCCCAAGCAGGTCTGCATTGTCACAATGGAGCTAGACTCAGGGCTCCAACTCACAGACTGGAAGATCATGACCTGAGATGAAGTCAAGAGTCAGATGCTCAACTGAATGAGCCACCCAGGCACATCTGTAGATTTTTTGTAGATTTGATCCCACTGACCATTTAATCTTTGAAACACTCTTTTTCCCTTGTCTTCTGCGACCATCTGGATCTTATTCTGCTTCCCTAGATGTTCCTCTTTTCTTTTCTTCACTTTTTTCTTCTTTGCTAATCCTTTATTCATTCATTTATTTATTTTGAAAAATTTCCTGCCCTAAACAGTATCCCTGGATAATATTTAATGTGATAGTCACTTAGAATGTGATCGTGCTAATGACTTACAGGCTTACCTCACCAGACAAACATCTCCCTGGTGAATCACACTCATACTCATTTCTGTATTTTCACCGAAAACACAGGAGGAAAACAATGAGCTCCTTCTTAAATTTGATGAATTATTTGATTATCTAGTTTGAATCATCTTAGTTAAGATTATCATTATTGAAAATAACCCTTATCTTTTTTTGTTTACCATTATTTTTCACAGCTAGGTATCCATTAAGCATTATTAATAGTCATTGTCATTTTTCTTTCTGTTTCTGCTGTCATCACTTCTTACTTGGTCTATTTAAATAGCCTGTAGAGTAGGTTTGTGACTCCAGCTCCTCTACTCTTTCACTCAATCCTCCAGAGAGCCAACAAACAGGCATTTATTTATTTATTTATTTATTTATTTATTTATTTATTTATAAACTTTATTTATTTTTAGAGAGAGAGAGAAAGAGTGAGAGACAGATAGTGTAAGTAGGGGAAGGGCAGAGAGAAAGGGAGAGAGACAGAATCCCAGGTAGGCTCAGCACTGTCAGTGCAGAGCCCAATGCGGGGTTCAAACTCACGAATCATGAGATCATGATCTGAACTTCAGTCAGATGCTTAATGGACTGAGCCACCCAGGCGCCCAATAAGTATTCTTTTAAAATGCAAATTTAATCACTTTGTTGCTATATAGTATATATATTATATGACATACTAAATAAATAAATTTAATTGAATATATTAAATAATATAATGTAAATAATAAATATAATATATATGTTTCCCCAGAGGTATCCTCTACTCTGATTTTAATCACTTTAAATTACATTTTTCTTGGAAATTATCTATAGAGTCTCACAGCATTTACTCTTGTGTCTGTATTCCCTCACTGAAAATAATATTTGTGACATCCATTTACATTATTGTTTATGTAGAACTAGTTCATCCTGCCAATGGATAAAACACTGTCCTATGTACGATCTTGGTTGAAATAACTGTTTCTTTTCTGCTCTTTCCACATTAACCAAAGCATTATTTCATTGTTTGCCAGTTTATATCTTTTATTCTTTTTCATTTTTAAGATCAAGATTTAGTTTTTGATGGTTACCTGACAATAAGCAATGAATTGATGGAAACATCTGTTGCTCATATCTCAGTGAAGATAGACATTACCACCTCTACCTGTTGAAACTAACCAAAATTTAGTCGTTTTTTTCAATCATAGACTCTTTTCTCAAATCACAGAGAAACATGCTACGTTCTTTGACCTGGTGGGTAAATAGAACCATTTAAGAAGAGTAAGGGTCAGAGGAAGTTACAGAGTGAGCAGAAAGAATATATCCAGTTATTGGGTGATGAAGTGAAGTGAAGGATTAATTACTTCATCCAAAAGGCATACGATTCATAGGAACTGTGAATTCCTATGTGAATGTGAATTCTCTGTGAATGAAAAATAAAATACTTTCAAATAAATAAGGCTCTATCTTTTTTTCTGAGCCCTTCATTGAAATACTACCTATATTTATGTGTGTAGTTTTGAAACAGAACATGTAGAGGAGGACTTTGAAGAAGGAAAGTGTAACTGGCACATACAATTTGTCACCTGAATGGTTTTTAAAGAATGAAGCCCCCCAAATGCTTGAGAAGGGCAAGTATCTAGAAGGGGAAGAGTAAAAGGCCATCGAGTCCAAGCTGGATTTAGGTTGGACTTACCCTCCCTCTGAGCAAACCTCTCCTCTTCCTGAACCTTAGTTTTTTCATATGTTAAAAAGTTAATAATAAGACATGCCACACAGGATTGTCCTGAAGTTTAAATGATAGAATGTTTGGGAAAGTGCTCCAGAAACTAAAAGTTACATTTAATTAGTCTGCTGATTCATGAAACCATAGTGGGATTTTTAGTAAAAGTTCAGGGCATTTTAAGAATGTATTTTCTTTCTGATATCACAGTGAAAAACCATGACACTATAGTACTAGAGGCATAGTTGTATTCTAAACTGAAATGCATATAGTTTACATAATTTGGGTTAGGAAAATTTTCTGGGATGTTCTTCTAGGTGGGTGTGTGCCATAATCAAAATCATAGTCATAGTCATCAAGCAGGTAGTAGTAGGAGTAGTGACACTATAAGTATTAAATGGATAAGAGAGAAATCATCTCAGTCTCTAATAGCAAAACAGATACTAATTAATTTAAGTTAATTACACATTTGGCTGACAAAATTGATACATAGACATTGTAGGAAGTGACTTATAACCAGACATATTTATCATAAGATGTTGTCAGGACTTATTGCCCGTTCCCATGCAATTTTTCTTTCTTTGATCTGTGATTCTCTTCCTGAATCAGAAAGAGAAGGAGAATTAGGGCCCACATTCCGAAACACAGAGTTCAGATTTTCATTCATGAGATTGGACTACTTCTTCATAGTTGATGATTTTCCTTAGTGGCTCAATCCTTCTTTTGTTCCAATTCTTGATAAATTTGGCATCAGAAAAGTGAAGAATCTTGTTTTTATTATTGCTGATTTGTATCAGCTGATTTCAGTAGAAAGTACAGAATTCAGCTTAGGAGAAAAAACAAACGGCAGAAAAAAAATCCTTTTATTATCTTTTTGTCTTTGTAATTCTATTGTAGTTGAAAGGAGGGAATTCCTGACAGCACATTCACCCTGACTTTATCTGGTTGAGTTTTAAATAAGTCTTGTGATTGGTCTCATACTATAGCTCCTGGGAACTTGTTCTGTCACGTAATAGAACTGAAGAGTAGGAAGTTCTTCTTCATATAATATTCCTGGATTCAATTCTTGAGGAAATCTTCTCTGTACAATTTCACCTCCATAAAGAAATCAATGGGAGTCAAAACCAGAAAGAAAAAAAAAAGCACTCAGCAGATGGATGAAGAAAGAGGGTTTGTGAGATACAATGGGGGAAGCAATACTGAGACAGTACATTCTAGGCAAGGAGGTGGGTACAAGTCTACATCAAAAGAAAGGAATTTATATATATATAATATATAATATATGTATATTATATTATATATTATATATATATAAATTTATATATATATATATATATATATATATATATTCTCCAAATGAATCTTAGAAAGCAGCACTATCAGTGCAATCAATAAAAATTTTTCTCCCTTATGCTGGTACTCTCTTAGCTAAAAGGATTCTCCAGACACTGACTTTAGTAACATCCAGGGGTGTGTTTTCAGATTGTAAACTTCAAATTAATATTGAATCCATTTAAAACCCACGTCTTTCCAGGTTGACAGGTATAACATGACAAACAGTGACTGATGAGGAGTCTGTTAGGAGTGGGTAAAACTCTTCTTCACGTTAAAAAAAAAATTAGTGTTTATTTATTTTTTTGAGAGACAGAGCATGAGTGGGAAAGGGGCAGAGATAGAGGAAGACACAGAATCCAAAGCAGGCTCCCGGCTCCGAGCTGTCAGCACAGATCCTGATGTGGGGCTCGAACTCACGAGCCATGAGATCATGACTTGGGCCGAAGTTGGGCGCTTAACCGACTGAGACACCCAGGAGCTCCTCTCTTCTTCAGGTTTTAAGAGAACTATTACATTCTCACTGATACCCACTCACCCCCATCTCTCTTGTCACATTTCCATGACGATCTTCTTTGAACCTTAAGTCCTCAAAACCATGGATTTTAGGTGTGCCTGGGTGGCTCAGTTAAGCATCCAATTTCAGCTTAGGTCATGATCTCAAGCCCTGAAATGGGCTGTCTGCTGTCAGCACAGAGCCCTCTTCAAATCCTCTGTCTCTCTCTCTTTCTCTGCCCCTCCCCTGCTCAGGCTCCCTCTCTCTCAAAACTAAATAAACTTAAAACACACACACACACACACACACACACACACACACACACACACACACACAATGGACTTTAAAATGTAATAACACAAGAGCAGACATTCAAGCCATAGCTCTATGGAACCAGCTTCTTTTCTACCCTGCCTGTTCAATAATCAAGGACAGTTTCTCTTGATGAGTGTTATAAAAGCATCAGGTAAAATTCTTAGGGTACTTTTGGGAAAGACATCTAAAAGAAGAGAGATTCACAGTATTATTTCATTCACATGCTTCAATTAGGCATGTTTAATTCAAAGGTAAGCCATGCTGTATTTTATATACATGTAATGCTAAAATTGCCAGAGCCCAGATCTACTGGGTCACATTGCTTTTGGGATAAAACTCAAAATTGTCAATATGATGAACAAGACACTGCATGACCTGGCCCTTGTCTGTCTCTCCACATTCACTTCTAACCAGTCTTCTCTGCTTTCTGGCCACGCTGGATATTCTGAAGTTCCTTAAATGCGCCATGCCACCTCCTGCTTCAGAGATCTCCATATGCTACCATTCTTTACTGGATTTTTCTGACTCCTCTTCTGCCCTACTTCATCCTCTTTCTTTCCTGCTTACTTTTGGGAGCATTGTGTAGGTTTCACATTCTCAGGAAAACCTTCCTCGAATAACAGTCACTCTCACACTAGGTCATTTATTTTAAGTTTCCATTATGACCCAGCACTTTTCTTCTAAAATAGGTATAAGCACATACTCACACTAGTAAATATATAAATAGATTCATCCCTAAAATGTAAGAGCAGAGACCTTTTGTTCATTATCCTACCCTTTGTTCCTGTTCTGTGCCTACTGCATTTTGGACTCCTGCACGCTTTGGTTGAATAAGTAACTGTGCCTGTTACAGATTATAATAAAAGGAGTGCCTATTTATAGCAAGGGATGATGTATCTGGGAATAGCTAAATAGAACCATTAACAAATACTTTCATTAAAATAAGTAAACAGGGGTGCCTGTGTGGCTCAGTCAAGCAACTGGCTCTTCATTGTGGCTCAGGTCATGATCTCAGGGTTCATGGATTTGACCCCTCACCGGGCTCTGAGCTGAGAGTGAGGAGCCTGCTCTGCTTGGGATTCTGTCTCCCTCTTTCTCTGCTCCTCCTTGGCTTGTGTTCTCTCTCTCTCTCTCTCTCTCTCTCTCTCTCTCTCTCTCTCAAAATAAATTAATATTTTTTAAATAAAATAAGTCAACAAAGCCTTTCACAAATATAAACTAATTTGCTGCTCACTAGAGTCATCAAAGCAATGCGCCTAAAGACAAATGCACATGCTTCCTTCCACACTGCTGAAACAACCCTACATAATGATTTCACTTCTCGTCAACATTCTTCCCATTTACACTCCAAGGTTTTCTCAAGTGCCTTTTTCCCACAGTGGTTACTGGACTATTTAATAATGTTAACAGTACCACTTAAGGATAACAACTACAGCATATGTCTTGGAAAATTTAAAATGCTCCCAGAGTACTTTTATCTTGTGTTGTGGATAGATAACTGTGATATTTAAATCCAACTTGACAAGTGCACTATAAGAGTGAAGAGATTCTCTGGTATTTCACAGAAAAGCAAAAATCATGTATCATTCAGGAACTGTTTCATTCAAAGGGGTGAGCAAAAGGAAAAGTAGAAATTCCAGTGGTTTATGCACAAATAAGCAATACCTGTTTTGGGGGAAAACATGACTGTTCCAGAGGCATTATTAGGGTAAAAACACATTAAAATATGGAGTAGGGGGAGTGAATAGATGGAGATAAGGTGTCCCAGAGGAAGACCAAAGGGCTTAGAATGTATGTAAGTGGAAGCATAGCTATTGTTATGTTGAGTTGAAGAAGAGCTTCTTGGGCAGATATTTGAACATTCAGAAAGGTAGAGCTAAGAATAGGAACTTATAGCTGCAATTTTTTTAAATGCCCTAAATCGGAATCTGAAGTTTACCAGCGGCTAAAGGACATATACTTCAAACTGAAATGCCAAGACCAAATGGGCGAAGAGAAGGATTCAAGAAGTGGGTACTCGTGGGAATGTGTTAACTGAGCCTAGTCCATGAAGTCTTTCTTCATTCCCCGCCAACTACACAGTCTCTTCACTTGGATTCCTCCTGTACTCGCTGTTTCATTTGGATGGTAACGAGGTTTTGGTACTTCAGGTGATCCTTATCTTGAGAGGGTAGTCTGCCTCATCTATCCAGTAAGGTCAAGGAGACCAGTGTCAATGAAACCATGGCCCACCTTCCATTATTTTCTTGGCCAACACAGTACATGCCACAAAACAGTGCCTATAAAGTCATAAGTTTTGAAAGTCTCACTGTACCCCAAAGACACAGTCATTATTTTCAAATGCAGCTTAAGAAATCTGCTCCTGATAAAGCCTTGGTTCTAGTGTTGGACACCCAACAGAACAGTGATTTTCAGATCTAGCTGTCTAATGCAGATGCTGTCTGGTGGAATATCCTAGCAATCACAACATGTTTCTCTTGGAATTACAACGGATAAATTCTCTTTCTTTTTTTCTTCTCTCTGCTTTGAGAGACCCAGAGTCTGGGTCTTAACAGTGCAAGTGATCCCAATTTATCCACTAGTATGCATTTAATTAAGCTTGTTTCTAGGTTACTCCCTTGGTTGCCTGATAGGTATTCCTGGATGCTAGCCTATATGAGTTCTGAGATGGCCTGTAGTGGACTCTTCAAAATAATTGTTTTTTAGAAGCTGTGGGACCAATGGATTTGTTCACTTTGTCTAAAATAAACTCATGATCACCCTTGTTCTAGCCTCCTACTTATGAGACTTGAAATTTAATGTTTAGGTACATAATCTGGAGCTAAAATGAAATGAGCAAACTAGATCCTTAATTCATTTATGTTAATTCAATAATTTTAGGAACTCAACCCAGAAAAACTCATAACATTTTCTTTATTCCTTTTTTTTGAGTATATTTGACACACAATGTTACATTAGTTTGGGGTTTATAACGTAGTGATTCAGCTTCTCCATACTTTATGTTATGCTCATCACAAGTATAGCTGCTATCTGCCATCATACAACATTATTACAGTACCATTGACTATATTTTCTGTGTTGTATCTTTCATCCCTGTGACTGATTCATTCCTGTATTTGGAGGCCTGTATTTCCCATGTCTCTTTACCCATTTTGCCCATCTTCCCACACCCCTTACTCTGGCAACCATAATTTGTTCTCTGTATTTATAGGTCTGATACTGATTTTTTTTTGTTTATTCATGTTTTGTTTTTAAAATTCGACATATAAGTGAAGTCATTTGGTATTTTTCTATGTCTGACTTGTTTCATTTAGCATGATACTCTCTAGATCCATCCCTGTCATTGCAAATGGCAAGATTTCATCATTTTTATGACTGAATAATATTCCAAATATATACCATGGCATTTTTATCCATTCATCTATCTTGATGTAAAAAACAAAATAACATTTTAAGTTTTATCCCTTAGGTTAGATGCCAGAACAAAAGGTAAATTGGAATTAATTCTGTATCTATTAAATTTTGCTTTGTAACCAAATTTCCTAGAACAGAGTATGTTTAAACAACAGCTCTTTATGTTGGTGTGGATTACACATTTGGGCTCCACTCAGTTGGCTATCCTACTTATTGGGTCCTGGCTTAGCTATTTTTGGATGAGAACTTGGCTAGGATGTACAGGATATTTGTAATATCTGGGCTGAGTATTATTTCTCTCTACATCTCTGTTATCTACTAGTAGATGAACGTCTTATATCTTAGTGGCAAGATTCCAAGACATATCAAGGAATGATAGGTAAGAAAAATGAAATGTTGCCTCAGTTTTTGTAGTAGGGATCATTCCATGGTACTTTAGCTTCCAGTGCACAATCTCTTTTTAAGTCTCTGCATGAATCAGATTTCTATGGTCTCAGTGGCCACAGCAAACCATATCCCTGAGTTGAGAGCCACTATGACAAGGGACTACCCAAGGACATGGGCAGAGGGAGGAATCAACAAATTGAGTGTCTTTACTGAAACAGTTTATCAGAGATTCTACTTTTAGTTGTCACTGCCTCACTTACTTTCCTGAACTATGTCACTCTATCTTTTGAGGGTTTTGATGAACCAGTTCTAACACCTTTTCTAATTTAAAATTCTATAAACACATGACTCAAAAACCTCAAAGCCTGAAGGGAAATATATTTGCTATAGTATAGTGAATATTTGTATATGAATGAAATATAGATAAATAGAACAAGGAATACCATTATGCAATGTGCTTAATTTTTACCCATAACAATTAATCTTCACCAATGGGGCATTCATATGCAATGTTACTTTATAAATCAAAGATAATAAAACAGTAATCACAAAAAGAGGTGTTTAACACTATGGAGGAGTCAAACACTATGCTATTTTTTTTCCCATGGTGACTTTTTAGGATCCTTACAACATTTCTAAGAAGTAGGCTTTATTACCTCATCTTTGGGATGTAAATAAATGAAGGCATAGAGACAGTAAGGTGACAGGACTTGTAAGTTGTGTTTTTATATTCAAACTCATATCTTTCTAAGTTAAAGCCACTATTCCTTTACTCCATCTGGAATGAACTAAGCAAAGCAGTTGTATTTTCAATGGACATTAATTGAGGAGATTTTTGCAAATACCAGAAAGAATGATGTATGAAAACAGTGCAGTATTGATTTTCTTTTCCTGTGGTACTTCTATTTTATTATTTTTATAACATTATTGATTTCATTTAATCTGTCATTGTTATGAGAAAAACTAATCATCACATGATCAGCAGGGTCTATGATATTATATGAAACTTCATTCCTCCTC
The DNA here is from genome assembly GCF_027475565.1 of Acinonyx jubatus. Taxonomy (NCBI): domain Eukaryota; kingdom Metazoa; phylum Chordata; class Mammalia; order Carnivora; family Felidae; genus Acinonyx; species Acinonyx jubatus. The sequence goes on from NC_069393.1 coordinate 64,111,120, forward strand.
CACTTGGGCAAATATAATAGGATTGACCTTCTGACATTCAGACCAAGAAAAAGGAATTTCCTGTGAACAGTGAAGTGTCTCTTATAGGAATAAAAGCCTATAAAATGGATATCAAAATAAAAGATTCTGGGATTCTACAGACAGTACACTCTCCACTGTCCCCCACCACACACACATAGACACACATAGGTTCATTAGTCAGTACCCTTGAGCTGGCGGCACTGACTTCATGATTTTTGTACAGGGGTTAGAATGTTCCGAAAGTACACAGTGTGCTCTGCCTAAGACTAAATAGAACCACCATCATTTAAGTGAAGGCAATTTTGGGGGCCATTTTATATGTGGCATTAAATTATTTGGTTTAGTGTGATGGCCAGTGACTGATTCCCTAACCCGCTTAACTAGGAAGTTTTCATGTAAGGATGTATATCATGAAGTGATTCAGTCAGCTACAACAACAGGCTGCAGTGTTTTTATAGACACGGTCATTGCTACTTATAAAACCCATTGAAATCTATATAGTAAATTGCCTTTGCTTTCTTTCATTCTATGACTTAGTCTTATTTTTTTCACATATATAAGCAAGAAAAATCCATTAATCCTGAAACAAATATGGTGGAACTGGACTCAGAAAGACTATACTTAGTGAATGCTTAACTAATTGTTCATGCTGCCTATAGAGTGTGCAGTTTGAGGTGTTTTCTTTTTCTAGTAACAGAGTGGTGTTATCTTTAATAATTTACTCACTCTTCACTTGTTATTGTGTGGAAGACACCAATTCCCCCTGACAGTAGCATCACTGAGAGGCTCTCTCCATAGTTTTAGAAGTAGCAGAGACCAACAATATCATGTAGTCGGTTTTCTAAATACCTGGGGCCAGAAAGCTAGTCTCCATGAGATAGCATTGATGCCTTTGGCCTCAGTAACATCCAGGCCTTTACATCAGGTGGGCACATTTGGTTTCAAGTTATAATAAATTACTTGAGTGAATTTAAGATTAAAAAATCGTAATATATGACAAAGATATAGATGTTTCTCTCAGAGACAAAGGTGCTTTGGTCTTCTCTCTTAAAATTGCCTCTGTTTACCAAAACCTTATTATGGAATGAGTTCTGGTATAGATGTATAGATGGTATTGACATGGGCAGATTATTAGTCTCCATTCCCAAGGAAAGGACTGTGATTGACCCAGTTGGGGCCTAACACAATGGTGAGTTAATTATTTAGTCTCAATTTTACCACTACCATGTAATATTTTCACAGTCTCCCCATTGCCATGGCCATAGGGTTGGCACAATATACATTTCTCTTGAAACGGAGTTTGAGCTTTGCCAGGTGACTTGGCTTCACTAGTGGAATACTAGAAGTTTTGACGCAGGTAGTGCATTGAAAAGTGTATGCATGTGTGGGCTCTTTCTCTTTGATCTGATGATCCACCATGAGAAGAGTATGTACCATGCAGCTATTGTACTTTTAGCTGAGGTCTCTGAACAAACTTATCTGGCGTAGGCATGAAATGAAACAGCAGCCTGAAACTAAGGCCAGTAGAGATCAGTTAAATGCCAGTTAACTTACAGTCCCATGAACATAATAATGTTGTTTTAAATTTGGGGAGCTTCTTATGCCACAGTATTGTCATAACAATTGACCAATAGAGAAATCAATACTGACAGTTGTATGCTGCCATAAGGAACTTAAAATGCATTGCACTGACACAGAGAAAGAACAATAGGTGGCAATAAAACTATCACAGGAGACTAGAAAAATATCAACATATTTGCAACAAAGCAAAGACAGAAATGTACCTGATAGACATAAAGCATCGTATGACAGAATTCCAAGGCAAAATATTGAAAAGGTAAGCTGTTAGAAACTACATTTGATAAGGTTCACTGAGGAAGAAATAAGCTCAGAAGAGTAACTCTGGCTTACAAAAACTATTGAAAAGAGATATAGAGAGCCCTGAAATATGAGGACTGCAATGTGGTAAAATGAAACTGTTTCCAGGCAGTTAAAAGCTATGGACATTTAAAAGCTATGGACTTTAGAATCAAAAACAAATCCATGCAATTTCTTACTTGGATTTCTGAAGATAGATGCTGCTTACTCTGAAATTTATTTTAACACCATTATATATTATTTTTAAAGTGTATTTACTTATTTTGAGAAAGACAAGAGAGAGAGAGAGAGAGAGAGAGAGAGAGAGAGAGAGAGAGAGGAAGAGAATCCCAAGAAAGCTCCACACTGTCAGTGCAGAGCCCATTGTGGGGCTCCATCCCATGAACCAAACTGTGAGATCATGACCTGAGCCAAAACTAAGAGTTGGATACTTAACTGACCGAGCCACCCAGATGCCCTAAAGCCATATATTTTTAAGCAAATATAACATGTATTAATTTTAGACTCATTTCTTATATTTTGTAATGTTGCCCTTTAATTCAGTTTTATTGACAATGAATGGCCTTTAACTCTTCTGTAAATTCCTGAGGAACATGTATCTCAGTAGGTAATGTCTCCTAATTAGCACATAGTATGTAGATTCCATATATTTTTTTTTCCAGTATCCACACCAAAAGTTAATTTGTTAAAACATTTGGGGCTGCCATATTTTTAATGCAGTTACAAGACCTTTTTGAGTATGGCTAATAGAATTTCTGCATTATTTTTGTTATCTAAATCACATTTGCAGTGAAACATCCATAATTTTCATTCCTATTTATTTAAAGTGTAATAAGAAATTGAACATGTGAAAAAATCTGAAGGTTTAATCATAGGTTTTTATTGTCATTGTCAGTTCCCTAGCTCATACACCTTACAAAACTTTTATCTTTTTCTTTCTTTCTTTCTTTCTTTCTTTCTTTTTTTTAGAAATTTATCCTTTTGACGTTTATTTATTTTGGAGAGACAGAGACAGAACACAAATGGGGAAGAGGCAGAGAGAGAGAGAGAGACACACACACACACACACACACACACACAGAATCTGAAGCAGACTCTGAGCTCTGACCTGTCAGTACAGAGCCCAAAGTGGGGCTCAATCCCACCAACTGTGTGTGAGACCATGACCTGAGCCGAAGCTGGACGCTCAACCAACTGAGCCACCCAGGTTCCCCCTTTTTTTATTCAAAAAAATTTTTTTCATGTTTATTTATTTTTGAGACCGAGAGATCATGAGCAGGGGAGGGACAGAGAGAGAGGGAAACAGAATCTGAAGCAGGCTTCAGGCTCCCAGCTATCAACACAGAGCCTGACACGGGGCTTGAACCCACAAACTGTGAGATTATGACCTGAGCCAAAGATGGATGCTTAACCAGCTGAGTCACCTTGGTGACCCTCAAAACTTTTATCTTTAGCAACTTGCCTTTATCAGGTCTTTAAAAATATATATAATGTCTTTTTATGCCAACAACGTAATTTTACACTTTTAAATCAATATTTTACAATACTAATTTAACCACAAAATTAAATAAGCACACAATAAGTGCGCAATTATTGTGGCAGGCAGACTCTAGGATGCTCCATCTCAGTTACCTCACTTACTGTTATTCACATTCTTGTATAATCTCCACTGTAACATATTCTAGTGACTTGCTTATAACTATAGAATAAGGCAAAGTGATGGGATGCCACTTCTATGATTGGCCTACCCAATATTTTAATTTGTATTGTGCTATCAGAATCTCTTTATTGCCTATCACTTTTACACTTTGATAGCAAGCTTCCATGCTGTAGAATTTCACATGGCCAGGTATTTAAGAAAGCCTCCATCCAATAGCCAGCAGGAACTGAGGCTTAGTCCAACAATCCTCAACATACTGAATTCTGCTAACAGCCCATGAGTTTTGAAGCAGATCTGTCTCCACTCAGTCTTTTAGATGATACACCAGACTTGGCTAACATCTCTACTCATTGCCTGGTGAGAGACTCTGAAACAGAGGATCCAGCTAAGCCATGCCCAAACTCCTGTCATCCAGAAAGGGTAGGATAATTAAAGTGTGATTTTTAAGCTGCTAAGCAACAACAAGAAAAACAAAAATCCAGAGCACTGCTGTTAAGACTAAGAATCATGGCAAAGACATAATCAAGGAGGTGGTTGTTACACTTTTGCTGGTAGTTCTGAAAGCATTAAGGTGGCTTGTTGTAGATCCCTTTAGCTGGACAGATGTATCCAGCTAAATCTTGGATATGTTGGAGATATGGTCTTGCAGAATCCTAATATACATATAGTCTAGAGAGGCTTATTTGAACATAACTGTGGCTGTGGCTTTCGACACATAGAATAGACATAAATTATTGTACAAATATAAAACTATTCAAGTCTTTAAACCATTTATACAAATAAAACTGAATAACTCCAAAATGCAATTGGAAAATGTGTTACAATTAACAGATTACTTAAAAAGTTTCTCCCAGACATACCCACTTCTTTTTTTAAATATAATTTACTGACAAATTGGTTTCCATAAACACCCAGTGCTCATCCCAACAAGTGCCCTCTTCAATGTCCATCACCCATTTTCGCCTCTCCCCCACCCCCTAGTAACCCTCAGTTTGTTCTCATTATCTAAGAGTCTCTTCTGGTTTGCCTTCCTCCCTCTCTGTAACTTTTTTCCCCCTTCTTCTCCCCCATGGTCTTCTGTTAAATTTCTCAAGATTCACATATGAGTGAAAATATATGGTATCTTTCTCTGACTGACTTATTTCACTTAGCATAACACCTTCCAGTTCCATCCACGTTGCTGCAAATAGCCAGATTAAATTCTTTCTCATTGCCCTGTAGTACTCCATTGTGTATATAAACCACAATTTCTTTATCCATTCATCAGTTGATGGACATTTAGGCTCTTTCCATAATTTGGCTATTGTTGAAAGTGCCGCTATAAACATTGGGGTACAAGTGCCCCTATGCATCAGTACTCCTGTATCCCTTGGGTAAATTCCTAGCAGTGCTACTGCTGGGTCATAGGGCAGTTCTATTTTTAATTTTTTGAGGAACTTCCACACTGTTTTCCAGAGCAGCTGCACCAGTTTGCATTCCCACCAACAGTAGATACATCCACTTCTTAAAGTTTATTCAGTGTCTGCACTGTCCCCTGTAATCTGGTATGCTGTTTGCTTCAACTGGATTCCAATTCCTGGGCAGCACTGACATTGTTACCTTGCATGATTCCTGCTTCTATCAGGCTCAAATAAATACAACAGCTTAAGTTACAAGCTGTCAAGAAAAAATACTGTTATAAGAGAGAATACAGGGTGACTCACCATTTAATAGTGCTTATGTAAATTGCTGGTGTCCTACAGAGAACTTTAAATAATAAAAAAAAAATGAATTCTGATCATCTAAGTGCAAAGAAAAGGAAATGTAATCATCCATTCCCCCGTTCAATCATTTGAAAAGTATAGCATCATTGAGAAGTCTCATTAGTGCTTAATGTTTCCAGGTCACTTCACTGTTCATGAAGATATTGCCCTGATCTGCAGACAATAGAGCTGACCATATAGAACAGTCAAGCAGGCAGCTGTGATATTTGTGTGCTAGTAGAATGCTGACTGAAAGCTCAGTCTTTGTGATTTAGACACTCATAGGGCTCTTCAAACTTAGATGCTCACAAGGCTCTGCAGATTTAGGCCACAAACTCCAGGTGGCCGTCAGTGTGCAAATCTTAGTGCAGGTAAGAGGTGCATTTCTTTGGGGGAAAGAAAAGGGCTATATGAGGAACTAGATTTAGAAGCAAGAGGTGTGTTCTCTGGACCTGACATCCAGAAGCAAAGCACAGACATTATTAGTTTTGTTCCATCTAAAAAATGGGGATAATGGAACAGGAAACAAATGATTTCACATTGAACACAAGTGAATTTTCTTTTTATTTCTGCTTCTCATAGTTTCTATAGAATCATTCAACCCTCCACACTTTATGCTGCTCATGAAACCTGTGATACAGTCTCTTCTTGGCTTGGGTCAGTTGCAAATTGGATTCAGAACAAGATACTTTCAAAGCATCAGTGAGAAAGATAGGAGGGGTAAACCTGGGCTGGAGGCAGTTATGTGTGGATTACATTGCCCAGTTCTCAAAAAAAAGAAACTGAACCACCCAATCCCCCACTTCTTACCCCATGGACTTGCTGTACTCTGAGGAGACTTTTGGGCAACTCTGTGAACAGGATCCCTCCTCTGGCTTTCCATAAGGCAGTACTAAGCTCCTCCTTTGTTCCTTTATCTGGCCTATTTAAAAATTCTCTTCTATACCCTCTTTTCTACATATGTTCTCCAGATAATACCTATATCTATATCTATATCTATATCTATATCTATATCTATGTTATCTCTATCATAGCAGAAAGAACTAGGGTATTTGAGTTTGCAGCTCAATTCTTACAATTTATTCCAAGTTGTAGAACTTTACTTATTTGCAAAATATTTGCAAATCATATATCTGTTAAAGGATTAATATCCAAAATACATAAAGGACTCATATAACTAAACAGAAAAAAAAAGAAATTGACTAAAAAGATAGAGGATCTGTATAGACATTTTTCCAAAGAAGATTTATAGATGACCAGCAGGCACATGAAAGGATGCTCAACATCACTAATCATCAGGGAAATGAAAATCAAAAGTGTGTGTTATCACTTCACACCTGTTAGAATGGTTATTATAAAAAAAACACAAAAAATAAACCGCCTTGGCGAGGATGTTGAGGAAAGAGAACCCTTGCACACTGTTGGTGGGAATGTAAATTGGTGTAGTTACTATGAAAAACAGTACAGAGTTTCCTTAAAAAATTTTTAAATAGAACTACCACATTACCCAGTAGTTCCATTTCTGAGTATCTATCTGGAGAAAATGAAAACACTGACTCAAAAATATATATATATGCTCCAATTTTCATTGCAGTATTATTTACATTAGCCAAAATATGAAAACAACCTAAGTATCCATCGGTGGATGAATGGATAAAGGACATATGATATATGTAAAACTGAGCCATAAAAAAGAATTTAATCTTGCCATTTGCAGAGACATGGAAGGACCTGGAGGGCATTTTGCTAAGTGACATAAGAAACCAAACTTATGGATACAGAGAACAGACTGGTTGTTGCCAGAGGCAGGGAATGAAGGTGGGTGAAATAGAATGGAGTCAAAAGGTACAAGCTCCCAGTTACAAAATAAATAAGTAATGGGGATGTAATTTACAGTATGGTAATACTGTAATACAGTTAATAATACTGTGTTATATATTTGAAAGTTGCCAAGAAAGTAAATCTTAAAAGTTCTTATGTTAGAAAAATAACATTTTGTAACTTTTATAAAGATGGGTGGTAACTGGTCTTATTGTGGTGATCATTTCACAGTGTATACAAATACATATTTAAAAATGTTTATTTTTTATTTTGAGAGAGAGTGTGAGTGGGGGAGGGGCAGAGAGAGAGGGAGAGAGAGCATCCCAAGCAGACTTCACGCTGTCAGCACAGAGCCTGACACGAGGCTTGATCTCACCACTGTGAGATCAGGATCTGAGCTGAAATCAAGAGTTAGATGCTTAACCAATTGAGCCACCCAGGCTCCCCTCACAGTGCATACAAATATTGAATTATGTTGTACACCTAAAACTAAGATGATATTGTGTGTCATTTGTATAACTAAATTAAAAAAAAAGAAAGAGAACAAAGGAAAGGAACTTCACTCTGATTCATTTTAGTAAATAAAATTATCATTTCATTACATTTAAATTCAAATCTATTAGACTTCTTTTCACCTAAGGATAAGGGATCTTGTTAATAATTCTTCAAACACCATGCCCTAACATTTTCTCCCCGATGATTGGTTGCAGAATAACCTAATCATGTAGCTTATACTTCAGGATCCCTTACTTAAAACGACCCTCATCCCAAGCCTCTTAGTTTCTCATTCTAAAGAAATATCTAGTTTTATTTTTACCTAGTTTTGTATTCATAGCTTTGTGCGGTTTTTGCCTTAAAAGGGTTCCTCGAATTGTTAATATTTGGGCCCACTAAACCTGGATCCTTCCCAAGCTTTTCTTTTGTATAACACCTTGGCTCAGAGAGACAGGCAGAAATCTAGAAATGCCACAGTGACTCTGCTCCCATATTTTCTCCCCACCTCAGAGCTTTCTAACTCATCTGAATGTCCTTGGAAATACAAAGTGGGAGTCATCGTAAGTGGAGAAAATCAAGCAACTAAGCCGTAAATTTGTGAGTGTAAAAAAATTGGGGTGTGGGATAGAGTAGAAGCATGAAAGATAGAATTCTGGGAAGAAAGTAGTTTAGGATTAATATCTTAGCCGTGTCATGAAGCCTGGTACAGTCCTTGACCCTAACTTATATTGGAAGATAAATAGAAAAATTAGAGTTCAGGGATGCCTGGGTGACTCACTAGGTTAAGCGTCTGACTTGGGCTCAGGTCATAATCTCACAGTTTGTGAGTTTGAGCTTCGTGTCAGGCTCTGTGCTGACAGCTCAGAGCCTGAACCCTGCCTCAGTCTCTGTGTCTCCCTCTCTCTGCCCCTTCCCCACCCATGCTTTGTCTCTCTCTCCTCTCTCTCTCAGAAATAAATAAAACCATTAAAAAAAGAAAAATTAGACTTTACAAGAACAAATAGATAATTTACTACTCAGGATGATAGGAGACATTTAAAATGAGCAGTGAAGCAGAAACATAGATCAATTACTTTTTTTTTTCCTTAGCCATCACCGAAAAATAGAATTGCAGATTTTTTTTCTATCTCAAAAAGCTACCCATAAAGAAGAGCTGACACACGATAAAATCTGAGAAGGAATCTGACAGCAAAAAAAAAAAAAAAAAAAAAAAAAATTAAATCTATCAGTTTTAAGTCAAGGGAAGATGACAGAGGAGAGAGGCTTTTCCTGATGCCCCACGAGAAGGTATGACTATTTAGGATAGAAGTAGAGTCATTTAAAACATACCTCTGGCTGTTGTGGGCTGGAATTGACTCCTCAATCTTTCACTGCCTGTGAGCCAAACCCTAACACATCTCATGACCTCATTACGAGTTCACCATAACACCCACTTTTTGTGGATGAATTATACAATTGCACTTATCTGGATAAACAGCAGGTTACCTGACACTTTCCACAACCTGCTTCATGCCTTCCTATGGGTTTTCAATTTTCTTTATAAATATTCTAGAATATTTTAGAAGAATTGTTTGTGGTTACATTCCCCATTAGTTTGAAAGATCTGAAGAAAATGAAGTAAACATTCTATTTCCTTTACCACCATAATGATTCTATTCAGTTTGATTCTATAAAAACTTGTTAGGCATGAACTATCTTATGATCCTTTTGCATTGCTATATTGGATATTTATGTATCTCTTGTAATGGTGGTTAATTTTTTCATATATTTATTCTGTGACTTCTCAGCTAGATTATTCCTTTAATGAAAGCTATTATAAAATACTTGCAAATGTTAGATACTTCCAAAAATGTAGATATAGATATATATCATAGTGCTTACTCTATATATCCAAACAAAATGGTGCAATGGGGAATCTGAATATGTGAAGGCATGACTGAAAGCATGACTTTATAGAAAATGCCATCATGAATTTTCCCATAAAAACAGCGTTGATGCATTTAAATGTCTTTATTCTATGTAATACAGAGGAAAAAAAAAACAGAACACAAACATGATCTTTGCCTATTTTTCCTGATTTTCTTGCTAAGTTAACAAGTTCTTTTTCAATAACAAAAATATTGAATATTGCATTGCACTATGGAGACAACACAAAGTCAACTCACCAAGCCTTAGTGACTAAAATGAAAAGTAGCTTATATGGCTAGTTTGAAAGTGGGGCCATTCCTAGCTGAAATACCTTAAAAGGAGAATGTGGCTCTACTTGGACTCTAAGGCCTTGGGAATTAAAATGGACACAACTTTCTGGAAATTATGCTGTCTCTTCCACCTAAAGCAGCAGTTCCTTACGCTTTTTTATTTGGCTCAACTGGTCAAATCATAAACCATGTATTAGGAATATCCTACACATTCAATGTTTCCTAAGTAAAAAGGCCAGATCATTGCTCCTATGAACCACTAGACTTGTTCATGTAGTTGCAGAATGTTTAGCAAAACTATCATCTGTAGTTACGTGGGAAAAGAAAATATCTATCTAATTACTCTTGGACCTGGAAAAGAAAATTTGTGGCCAGATTTCCAAAGTGCCAACTGGTTTCTTTGAGCTCCTTAAAATGAGGTATGGATATAGAGAGATGAGATAGAAAGCAAAACAAGCAAAAAACAAAGCCAAACCCCCAAACATGCTCAGTAAAAAAAAAAATCATAGGAAAATAAAGACGCCAAGAATAGCTTGGTTTGAAAGTAAAATTGTTTTTCATCAGTAGCTTCAATAGGTTGTCCAGGATTCTTAAATTAAGAAATTAAGGAAAAAATATTTAAAATGCCTGTAGTCAATATTGAATTCATTGGAGAAATACTTAATACTCAAGTATTCCTTCGGGATGGTAAATGAGAGAACCAATGCCTACTAACATCATCCTCCGTTAAGTCTTGTACTAGATAGCCAAGCCATCACAGGAAGGTAAGGAAAAAAAATGCAAAGGCATCTAGAATTTAAAGAAAAATATAAAGCTGTTATTATTTGTAGATGACTAGTTTACCTAGCACATAAAAACAATTATAGAAATATGAAATTAATATGCCCTTGACAAGTGTGTTACCTATAAGATCAATATACCCCAAATATTGGAATTCGATGTTACATTAAAATAAATGCAAACTGCAATTTAAAAAAAAAATTGCTACTAACAATTAGCATCAAAAGCAAGCATCTAAGAATAAAATTAAAAGAAATATGTGCAAGACTACTGAACTGAAAACTACAAAATTCTATTAAGATACATTATTAAAGTCCTAGATGGATCATTTTCATAGGTTGAAAAAGTCAAAATATAAAAGTCATTTTTTTTCTTCTCAAAGGCATCATGAATTAAATATAGTGACATAATCCAAATCATGTAATTTTCATCTTTTCATTATTCAATAAAATAAAAAAACAGTGCTGGATCTTAATCTATTTAAGATACATATTGAAAAATATATGAATATTTTATATATTGCAGATAGACTTCACATCTGAATAATGGTTGAAAAAATATAATTAGCTTTATAAATAAATGAATAGAAATAACATTTTTGCTATGTTGAACTTAGTATTTCCTAAAATATTTCCTAAAAGGGCAACAAAAAAATAAACTGAGAAGAAAATGAAATAAATTATGAAACAAAATTAATAACTTTTTTTATTAAAGGATGCCAATAAGAGAACAAGATGGCAATCCCCAGTTTGAAAATGGTGTTTTTAGATGCATATATCTGACTGATGATTTGTATTCTAAACCTACAGACAATAACTATAAGTCAGAAGACTGTATTAAAAATAAACAATCCAATCGAAAAATGAAGAACCACCTAGAACAGACACTTTATACAAGAATATTCCTGAATAATGAATAAAAATCTAAAAAAAAATTCATTTCTTAATTCATCAGAAAAAAAGAAAATTAAAATTATAACCAGCCTACTTTGCACCCGTAGAAATTTCTAAGCTATAAAAGATGACTATCAAAGTGCCAGCAACAATGTGGGGCATATAGAATGCTCATATACTCTGTTAGGAGTGCAGCCCTTTCTCTATTTGGAAGTATCTAATGTAGACAATACATGTCATACACTGCAACTGAGATAGCCTATTTATTTATTTATTTATTTATTTATTTATTTATTTATTTAGAGACAGAGAGTGCACACATGCACAAGTGAGCAGGGGAGGGGCACAGATAAGGAAACAGAATCCCAAGCAGTCTGCGCAGTCAGCCCAGAGCCTGATGTGGGGCTTGAACTCACAAACCAGGAGAGTATGACGTGAGCCAAAGCTGGATGCTTAACCGACTGAACCACCCAGGTTCCCCAAGAGATAACCTTTCTACTCTTAATTTTAGCCAAATAAACACATACATGTGCTTACCAAAATACCTGCATTAGAATATTCACAGAAGCACAATTTCTATTACCCATGGATAAGAAATTACCCAAATTCCCATCAGTGGAGTAGATAAATATACTGTGGTGCATTTGCCAAATAAAATACTATATAATACAAATTGATAGCTTACTACCATATGAGCAGAGGTTCACAAAAGCCACATTGAGAGATAAAGGACAAAAACAGGCAAAACCAACCTATGCCCTTACACGTTAATAGTTATTCTTGGTGGAATAGACTTACAGAGAAAGAGTGGGACTTTTGAAGGATTTGATAGCATTTAATTTACTGAGTTCAGTGTTGGTTATATGGGATTGTTCACTTTCTAAAATCTCTTGGGCTGTAAACTTATGGTATATACTCTCCTCCATATTTATACTCTACCTTGAAAAGGTCCACAAAACAGCCCCAAGCATGGTCAAGCTGCTTTCACATTCATGCAGTCTCTATATCCCTCCTGCGCCTGCTTCCAGCTCATCAGCTTTCCCTCTGCCTTTCATATATCATCTGGAAGTCTCTCTCTCTCTCTCTCTCTCTCTCTCTCTCTCTCTCTCTCTCTCTCTCTCCCTCCCTCTCTCCCTCTCCCCCAACCCCCACTCCATAGCACATCCTTCTGTAGCTTTTTTCCGAAATCTTTCATGGTGCTTCTCTTCATCTTAGCAAATATTGAAAAAAAATCATGGTCCTGTATCTCTTTGTTTCTTCATATATTATCCTGTTTTTATTTATTCTGTCTTTTCCCACAAGAAAACATGAAATTACATGGAAAAAAACATCTGGACCTTACTCAGCTTTTCAGGATATTTACAAGGAAATATTTAGAAGCAAGTGTTGTTGATAGTGTCAAAGACCTAATTAACCATCGCAAGATTCTTTGAGACCATGATCCTTCTGGATGCTGGTAGAGGCAGAAGCTTGTAACTGCTGGTTCCTACCTAGTGGAAGGAATTGTCATTAGGTACAATTTTCAGGAAGTGCACCTTGAAGAAGACTGTATTTACAAAGGTTTGGGAAGAAAGGAAGTGGACAGGAGGGAGATTTTTCCCAGTCCTTGTCACCCACCATGTTAACTTGGGTTAATATGTCATCAGATGGGAACCCTATCCTTCCATATGCATTAGTTTCTTCACAGTCTTTGAAAGATACATCTAACTTGCATTGCTTCTGCTAGTGCAATTCATCTCAGGCAAACAATTTATTAATAATACAATTTGTAATCCCCAAATGGCCTGGATGACACTGCACTGACTGAATGTTATTTAAAAGCATGATTCCGGGGGAGAAAATGCCATATATTATGCCTTCCTGGCCATTTTAATTTTCTTTTATTGCATCTTTGGCAGGAGCATAATAACTATACATTAAATAAAATAAGACATTACACATCATGTATTAATTACTATAGTGTTAAGAAATATAGTCTCTGCTCTCAGAGATGGGAAATATAAATAAATGGAATTTTAAAATATCACTTGTCAATTTTCCTTCATTCAGAATGAAATTATAAATATGTTTCCTTGGTTTTCTAAGAGGGCAGCTATGGTTTTGGAGGAGGGGCTCCGGTAAGCTTGTGCCAGGGAATCAGGACAATTCTGGGAGATAAAAACTATCCAAAGGGTTCTACCATCATTTTCATACCTGCTTTAGTCTTTGGCAGATACTCTTGGATTCTGGCAGGAAAAATTAGGCATTGAGTGGCTTTCTCAGTTCACCATTGTCATTTTCCCCTCTTCATTGTTTTTCTGCAAATGCTGTCTCCCTTCCTTATGTATTGTGTACTGTAGGCGAGGGGTTCTGAGAGCACAGTGATTACTTCCCAGAACTTCAAATCAAACTTCTTAAGATTTTTTCCTAGCTTTATTGAAATATAATTGACAAATAACAATTGCATATATTCAGAGTATACAATATGATGTTTTGATATATGTATAAATTGTGGAATGATTACCATAATCAAACTAATTAATACATCCATTACTTCACACAGATAATATTTCATGTGTTTGGTGAGAACACTTAGTATCTACTCTCTTAGCAAATTTCATATCTATAATGGTGGATTATTAACTATAGTCACCATGTATAGTCACCACGTACATTAGACCCCTAGAACTTATATATCCTACAACTAAAAGTTTGCACCCTTTGACCAACATTTCCCCATTCTCTCCCCGCCCACCCAAAGCCCTGGTAACCATCATTCTACTCTGCTTCTGTGAATTAAGCTTTTTTAATTTCCACATATAAGTGAAATCATATATTACTTAACCTCTCTATGTTTGGCTTACTTCATTTAGCATGATATCTTCCAGGCACATCCAAGTTGTCACAAATGGCAAGGTTTGCTTCTTTCTTATGGCTAATAATCTATTTTTTATATATACTCCATTTTTTTATTCATTCCGATATGATTTTAAGTCCCAATTCACCTACTTACTCTATGATCACATGATTCTTCTCTTAACTCAGCTTGTTCACCTGTAAAACGGGGTTAATCATAGCTACAAAACCAAAAGTGTTAGGTGTGTACTAAAGGAACAATACATGTTAATGCTTAAAATTATTATTAAGCATTCTATTATTGTTTATTGTTAATTTATTGTAGAACCGTCTTTCCTGCATGAAGTAGAGACCCCTTACCTCATGTATCTATCTCCCTTCCACTTGTATCAGAGCATCATATGTGAACTCATTTTAAATGTAGTATGAGGAAGCTTTGATAAAACTGAGGTTGTTTCTCCTTTTTGTTGAATCCAGAAGTCCCAGGAGGATATCCCTGACTGTCATGATCCAGAAAAAGCTGATTCAACCCCCACCAATTGGAGATCTAAAAACTTCCCTAGGATTTTGTCATATTCTCATGGGACTTGGGTTTTTGTGAGTGCTTCCAAAATCATTTCAAGGAGAATGAATGATCAAAAATTATATTTATATTTTTATATATTAATATATAATATAATATTATATATGTGTGTGTATATACATACATACATGTGTGTGTGTGTATGTATATATATATATATATATATATATATATATATATATATGCCTAGGGGTAATTTGCATTTTCCCTCCCATCTCCAAGTATTTTCTAATATTATTTGAGATTTTATATTTCACTGATTATTTGGAAATTATTGTTCATATTATTTTTTTAGTGAAAAAAGCTAGGGTCTTCAAATTTATTTCCAAACTAACGTTATTTGCTCTCCACAGATTTGGTGTTACATGAGATATGTAATGTATACTTCCAAACTGGTAATAATGGGATAGCAGAGTGCTGATGCATAGGGGCCCTTGTACCCCAATGTTTATAGCAGCACTTTCAACAATAGCCAAATTATGGAAAAAGCCTAGGTGTCCATCACCTGATGAATGGATAAAGAACTTGTGGTTTATATATACAATGGAATACTACTTGGCAATGAGAAATAATGAAATATGGCCTTTTGTAGCAACATGGATGGAACTGGAGAGTGTTATGCTAAGTGAAACAAGTCATACAGAGAAAGACAGATACCATATGTTTTCACTCTTATGTGGATCCTAAGAAACTTTATAGAAATTATTGTTTGATAATATCATTTAAAATATTTGTGATTTTATCTATAAAATATTGCTTAACTTTTATACACATGGGATTTTCCTGGATGTATTATTATTAATTTTATTAAAACCATTCAGAATAACATGATTACCATCCTTTTAAATACACTGAAGTTTGTTTTGTAGTCTAGAAAACTCTTTTGGAATCAAAGTATTTTGCAAACTTAAAAAAGTGTTGTACTCTGTAGTTGGAAATACAGTTCTATGAATGAGAATTGAATCAAGTTGGTTTTTCAAATCCTTTGTCTCCACTTAAGTTTTTTCTGATGTCTGCCAATTGCTGAGAGAAGGCTTAAAATTTTCAGATATAATTGGGAATTATTTCTTTATTTCTTTAATTCCTTTATTTTTTAGCTCTATGCATTTTGTATGTTTCTTTTGTATGTTTTTAGATTTCTTATAAAGCACATGCATATGTTGTTATATCTTTAGGATGACTGTTGTCCGTTTTAATTGTGAAATGTTCTTTTAAATCTCGGGTAATACTATTCATCTTGAAGTCTATATATCTGTTGTTAATAAAGCCACTTCAGCCTGTTTATGCTTACTGTTTGCATGGTACACAGTTTTCCCTCTTTAATTTTAAAACTATCTGTATTTCATATTTATATGTGTATCTTCTGGATAGCATGTAGGTAAGTTCCTTGTGTACTTTGATCTAACGTCAATCTCTGCCTTTTAATTGGAATGTTGTAGAATATTAATATTTAACATAATTACTAATACAGTTATATTTAAGTAGATGATTTCATTAATCATTTTCTGATTGCCCCTCTTATTTTGGTTGTTTTATCTTTCTAATCCCTTTCCTGTTGTCTTCTGTATTTTTGAATATTTTTACTATATTATGTATGTATGTATGTATGTATGTATGTATGTATGTATGTATGTATGAATGTATGTATCTATGTTGATATTTTTAAAACTTTTAATTCCGGTACTGTTAACATACAGTGTTATATTAGTTTCAGGTGTAAGATAGTGATTCAGCAATTCTACATTACTCAGTGCTCATCATGGTAAGTGTACTTTTAATCCCCTTCACCTGTCGCACCCATCCCCCCCGCCACCCCTCTCCCCTCTGGTAACTGTCTGCTAACCATAGTTAAGAGTCCACTTTTTTGGTTTCTCTCTTTTTTTTCTTTGTTCGTTTGTTTCTTAAATTCCACATATGAATGAAATAATATGGTATTTGTCTTTCTCTGATTGACTTATTTCACTTAGCATTATATTCTCTAGGTCCATCCATGTTCTTATGAGCGGCAAGATTTCATTCTTTGTATGGCTAAGTAATACTCCATTGAATACTTATACCACCTCTTCTTTATCCATTCATCAATCGATGGACACTCAGGCTGCTCATATCTTGGCTATTATAAATAATGCTGCTATAAACATAGGGGTGCATGTATCTCTTTGAATTTGTATTCTTTGTGTAAATAGCCAGTAGGGAGATTGCTGGATGGGAAAGTAGTTACATTTTTAAATTTTGAGGAAATTCCATATAGTTTTCGACAGTGGCTGCACCAGTTTATGTTCCTACAAACAGTGAAGGAGGCTTCCCCTTTTTCCGCATTCTCGCCAACACCTGTTGTTGCTTCTGTTGTTGATTTTAGACATTCTGACAGGTGTGAGGTCATACCTCATTGTGGTGTTAATTTGCATTTCCCTGATGATAAGTGATGATGAGAAACTTTTCATATGTCTGTTGGCTATTTGTATGTCTTCTTTAGAAAAGTGTCTATTCATGTCTTCTGCCTATTTCTTCACTGGATTATTTGTTTATTTGGGTGTGGAGTTTGGTGAGTTCTTTATAGATTTTGGATACCAGCCCTTTATCTGATATATCATTTGCAAACATCTTTTCCCATTCCATCAGTTACCTTTTAGTTTTGTTACGTGTTTCCTTAGCAGTGCAGAAGTTTTTTTTTATCTTGATGAGGTCCCAATTGTTCATTTTGGTTTTAATTCCCTTGCCTTTGGAGATATGTCAAGTAAGAAATTGCTGCAGCTGAGGTCACAGAGGTTTTTTCCTGCTTTCTCCTCTAGGGTTTTGATGGTTTCCTGTCTCACATTCAGGTCCTTCATCCATTTTGAGTTTGTTTTTGTGAATGGTGTAAGAAAGTGATCTAGTTTCATTCTTCTGCATGTTGCTGTCCAGTTCTCCCAGCACCATTTGTTAAAGAGACTGTCTTTTTTCCATTGGATACTCTTTCCTGCTTTGTCAAAGATTAGTTGGCCATACATTTGTGGGTCCAATTCTGGGGTCTCTATTCTATTCCATTGGTCTATGTGTCTGTTTTTGTAACAATACCATACTGTCTTGATGATTACAGCTTTGTAGTAGAGGCTAAAGTCTGGGATTGTGATGCCTCCCGCTTTGGTTTTCTTCTTCAATATTACTTTGGCTATTTGGGGTCTTTTGTGGTTCCATACAAATCTTAGGATGGCTTGTTCTAGCTTTAAGAAAGCTGGTGGGATTGCATTGAATGTATAGATAGCTTTGGGTAGTATTGACATTTTAACAATATTTATTCTTCCAATCCATGAGCATGGAATATTTTTCCACTTCTTTGTATTTTCTTCAATTTCCTTCATAAGCTTTCTATAGTTTTCAGCATACAGATCTTTTACATCTTTGGTTAGGTTTATTCCTAGGTATTTTATGATTCTTGGTGCAATTGTGAATAGGATCAGATTCTTTATTTCTCTTTCTCTTGCTTCATTTTGGTGTATAAAAATGCAACCAATTTCTGTACATTGATTTTGTACCCTGCCACTTTGCTAAATTTATGTATCAGTTCTAGCAGACTTTTGGTGGAGTCTGTCGGGTTTTCCATGTACAGTATCATGTCGTCTGCGAATAGTGAAAGTTTGACTTCATCTTTGCCAATTTTGATGCCTTTGATTTCCTTTTGTTGTCTGATCGCTGATGCTAGGACTTCCAACACCATGTTAAACAACAGCAGTGAGAGTGGACATCCCTGTCATGTTCCTCATCTCAGGGAAAAAGCTCTGTTTTTCTCCATTTAGGAGAATATAAGCTGTGGGCTTTTCATAAATGGTTTTTATGACGTTTAAGTATATTCCTTCTATCCTGACTTTCTCGAAGGTTTTTATTAAGAAAGGATGCTGTATTTTGTCAAATGCTTTTTCTGCATCTATTGACCGGATCATATGGTTCTTATCTTTTCTTTTATTAATGTAATGTATCACATTGATTTGCAAATATTGAACCAGCCCTGCAGCCCAGGAATGAATGGTGAGTAATTCTTTTTATATGCTGTTGAGTTCAATTTTCTAGTATCTTCTTGAGAATTTTTGCATCCATATTCATCAGGGATATTGACCTGCAGTTGTCTCTTCTTTTGTTGGTCTCTGTCTGGTTTGGGAATCAAAGTAATGCTGGCTTCATAGAATTACTCTGGAAGTTTTCCTTCCCTTTCTATTTTTTGGAAAAGCTTGAGAAGGATAGGTATTATCTCTGCTTTAAATGTCTGGTAGAATTCCCCAGGGAAGCCATCTGGTCCAGAACTCTTATTTGTTGGGAGATTTTTGATAATTGATTCAATTTCTTTACTACTTATGGGTCTGTCCAAATGTCTATTTCTTCCCGTTTGAGTTTTGAAAGTGTGTGGGAGTTTAGGAATCTGTCCATTTCTTCCAGGTTGTCCATTTTGTTGGCATATAATTTTTCAGAGTATTCCCTGATAATTTTTTGTATTTCTGTATTGTTTTGTATCTCTGTAATAATTCCATTTTAATTCATGATTTTACTATTTGGGTTTTCTCTCTTTTCTTTTTGAGAAACCTAGCTAGAGGTTTATCAATTTTGTGTATTTTTTTCAAAAAAACCAACTCTTGGTTTCATTGATCTGTTCTATTGTTTTGTTTTTTTGTTTTTGTTTTTGGTTTTTTTTCTATATTGTTTATTTCTACTCTGATATTTAATATGTCTCTTCTGCTTGGTTTGGGGTGTCTTTGCTGTTCTGCTTCTATTTCCTTTAGGTGTGCAGTTAGATTTTGTATTTGGGATTTTTCTTGTTTCTTGAGATAGGCCTGGACTGCAATGTATTTTCCTCTCAGGACTGCCTTCACTGCATCCCAAAGCATTTGGGTTGTTGTATTTTCATTTTCATTTGTTTCCGTATTTCTAAAAATTTCTTCTCTAATTGCCTGTTTGACCCACTCATTCTTTAGTAGGATGTTATTTAACCTCTATGCTTTTGGGGGTTTTCAAGACTTTTCTTGTGGTTGATTTCAAGTTTCATAGAATTGTGATCTGAAAGTGTGCATGGTATTATCTCAGTTCTTTTGTATTTATTAAGGGCTGTTTTGTGACCCAGTATGTGATCTATCTTGGAGAATGTTCCATATGCACTTGAGAAGAAAGTATTGATTGTTATTATTCTTGGTGGTATTGCTGAGTGCCCTAAATCTATTTTTATTTTTTAATATTTTTTCTCTCTCCTGTTCAGCTTTCTTTCTTTCCATTATTTTGTCCTCCAGTTCACTGATCTATTCTTCTTCCCATTTCTACTTTATTCTCTGTAGTGTATTCTTAATTTCAGTTATTGAGTTCTTCATCTTTGATTGGTTCTTCTTTACGTTTTCAGTCTCTTAAGGGTCACACTGAGATCCTTCATTCTTTTCTCAAGTCCAGTATTTTTATTACCCTTATTTTAAGTTCTCTATCAGGCATATTACTTATATCCATTTTGCTCAGGTCTCTTGGTGTGATTTTGTCCTGTTTTTCATTTGGTACATAATCCTGTCTCCTCATTTCATCTAACTCTCCATGTCTGTTTCTATGTGTTAGAAAAGTCAGCTGGGTCTCCTACTCTTGAAAGTAGTGACTTATGAAGAGAAGGTCCTATAGTGTCCTGCAGTGCAATGTCCTCTCTTCACCAGAACAGAGCACTTCTGTTGCTTCGGAAGTGTCTCCTACGTATGTTGCATACACCTTACTCTTCTGACTGAGCCATATTTGTCTTCAGTCATCTGCAATGGCTCTCTTTGCCTGTTGTGGGCAGGGTTTGGTCCCTGTGTTGTTAATGGGCCAGTCGGGGGCTGCTTTGGGCCTGATTCAATCAGAATAAGCATTTGGCAGAGACGTAGTAGTGCCACATGGCAGGGTACTGTCCTTGTGTTGTCCCCTGAGAAGCTTTCGTTGGTGGGCTGGGCTTGCAGTTAGACCAGATCTCAGCCTCCAGCCCACTACTGGGGCCAGTCATATTGGTGTGTGTGTGATTACCTTCTTCTCTTCCCAGGACAAGAATCACTTTGGAATAGTATTGGCCCCTGTGTGGACCTTATGCATACTGCCAGGCTTGTGATGCTGTTTTGGAGGGGCTCTGGCCAAGGGTGTATTGGAGGTGGCAGGTCTGAAGGAAAATGTATGGGTGCAGAACTCAGTATTAGCAAAGTTCACAGGTGATTGCTGTGGGAGGGGACCTGCAGTCTTCTAAAATTCCTGTGGAGGCTTGTTGGATTGGAGAGGATTCATCCATAGAATCACATGGGTCAAGGTGCACTGTTAGAAAATTAGGTGGAGAGTGTGGGCATTGCACTGGTTCCCACAGTTGTCTCTGTGTCTAGGCTGGGGGTCCAGGGACAGAAATGGCACCCATCAGCCCCATTGTTCCTGGAGAAGTCTCCCAGTAATCCCTAGCCTTCCAGCACAGTCTGAGATTAGTAAACAAATCTCCCTCTGGTATACCCTAGGCCTTTTTCAAAGTGCTGCTTCTAGACTGTATCTCCGAGGGGCTGTTTGCCTTGCTGTGTCTTTAAGTGTGAGGACTCAATTTTCTCTTGCTCTCTCAGCTTTCTCAGAGCCACGCCTGCTGATTTTTAAAGTGCCAGGTGTTAAACCCTGCTTATTGTAAGAACTTGTAAAATTATTCCACTCTGGTTTTCAAAGCCAAATGTTAGGGGGATTCATCTTTCCCATGCAAGTTTCTCATGCCTAGGGTGCCCGGTGTGAGTCTATTTCTCTCCCCTCTCAGTGCCTGGACATTCTTCCCTCTTGTGGACAGTCCCTCAGGTCCATTTAGCTCCTTACTATATGTCCAACCCTTCCTACTCCCTTCTATGTGACCTCTTCTCTATATTTAGTTGTGGAGAGTCTGTTCTGCCAGTCTTGGGGTCATTTTCTCAGTTATTTACACTGATGTGAGTGTTATTTTGTACCATGGAGTGAAGTGAGCTTAGGATTCTCCTACTCTGCAATCTTCCCCAGATGTCTTATACTATTTTAATACATCTATTTTTCCCATATTTCTTTGTATTTTTACTTATGATAGGTAGTATTATTTATAAATCTAAACTTTAATGGTTTGCTTACACTTAATATTATTTCACTAAATCTAAATTAAAGCCAATGTTATAACATTTGCTTAAAAAAAAAACCCAAACCAAGAGCACACTGTATAAACTGTATGTTAGCCAACTTGGCAGTAAATTATATTTAAAAAAAAGTGGTCATCTATATTTTAAATAGCTTAAGAGGAAAAAAATCTTTTGCATTTACCCAAATAACACAATTTCAGATATTATTCTTTCATTTCTGAAAATTCAAGTTTCCTTCAGGTGGTATTATTTTCTTCCAGTTTATAGAAATTCCTTAATTTTTTGTAGAGAAGATATTATGGTGACAATCTGTATTAATTACTCTCTTAAATGGATTATACTTTCATTCCTGAAGGATATTTTTGCTGAAAATAGACTTCTTCACTGATAAAGTTTTACTTTTTTTTTCTCTCCTTGTCCACTCTTTAAACATGTTGATACACATTATTATTTTTTCTCCATGATTTTTGATAAAAAATCATATTCTTTGAATTATCACTTCACTGTATATAATGCATTTTTTTCTGCATTGGTTCTTCATTTTTTATTTTTTTTAATTTGTTTACTTTTTTTCTATTCTTCATATTATATCACTTTCATTAATCTTTCCTCAAGTTCCCTGATTTTCTTTCCTTGTTATTTTCATTTTGTTATGGATCCCATATATAGCTTTTGAAAAATGTAATTCTGATGTTTATATTTTGGTCTTCCTTATATTTATTTCTCTGCTGAAGTTTTCTATTATTTTATTCATTTTTTATCTTTCTTCCTTTTGTTCTTAGATATAATTATAGTAGCTGTCCAAAAGTCTTAGGCTCATAATTTCAACATTTGGGTCATCTCAAGGATGATATTTGTTTTTGTTTTTGTTTTAAATCTTTTTTCTTGAGACTATGTCATGCTTTCCTTGTTCTTAGTATGTTAATTAAGTTTGGATTATTGCTAGATATTATGAAGGTTTCAATCTATAGTTCATGAACTCTTTGATAACCTTTTGCTAAATGATGATGTTTTAACAGACCATCAATGCAATATCAAGTAAGTTCTGTTGTAGCTTCCATTGTTTAGATCCCAATTCAGTTCACAAGCTTTGCTATATTAGTTTTTGGTCTGTTTGTACATGTATGGCTTAGCAGTAAGGTTAAAATTTGAATATGTGTTCTAGATACAACTTCAGTTCTGAGAGGCTTTCTTATTTTGGTTTGTGCAGGTGTTATTCAGTAGTTTGCATGATTTACATGAGAATTTTTCAAATCTTATTTTGTTATGGAAAAACACTTAAGGTGAGATCTATCCTCTTAAAATTTAAGTCTGTAATAAAGTATTATTAACTAGAAGCACAATGATGTACAGCAGTATTATTAACTAGAAGCACAATGAAGTACAGCAGATCTCTAGAACTTATTCATCTTTCATAACTGAAACTTTATGCCCACTAAACAGAAACACCACATTTACCCTTCCTCCCAACAGGTCAGATGGGAATGGGATGATATAGTCATTGTGCTGAGAGGGAAAAAAATGCCAACAAGGATTACTATACCTTGAAAAACTGTCCTTCAAAAAATAAAGGAGAAATACTTACTCAGACAAATGAAAGCTTATTACCACCATTTATGCCTTATAAGAAATGCTAAAGATGATTCTTCAACTTGAAGTGATAGCATACTGAACAGCAATGTTTATGTATTTGAAAATATAAAACTCACTGGTAAAAGTAAATTTTTAGATAAATATTGATTCCAAATCTTACATTCTTTATCTTAAAGCATAAGTCTATTAAAAAAATTATGGATAGCTTTTTCAAGAAAAAGGCAAGAATTTCAATTTCACTTTACTCAATGCCATCTGTGGAGAAGTCATAAAGTAATGTGGCAGAGGGGTGCCTGGGTGGCTCAGTCGGTTGAAAGTCCGACTTCGTCTCAGGTCATGATCTCATGGTTCATGAGTTTGAGCCCTGCATCGGGCTCTGTGCTGACAGCTCAGAGCCTGGAGCCTGCTTCAGATTCTGTGTCTCCCTCTCTCTCTGACCCTCCCCCATTCATGCTCTTTCTCTCTCTGTCTCAAAAATAAATAAACATTTAAAAAATTTAAATAATGTGGTAGAATATTGTGGTGGCTAAGGGTGAAAATTCAGGCTCCAGATTACATGTTGAGATGTTGGTTGACATTTATTGTATTATGACACTGAGTTAAGATACTGAGTTAAGTTTCTTAAGTTTGTAGGGTTGCTTAGAGACAAAAAAAGAAAATAGATACAGCGTTTGAATAAAGGCAGGAATTTGTCAATGATTCATTAGGAAGGTATGGAGTGTGTGGGTAAATTACATAGGTAATGTAATTAAATAGGTAGGTAATTTTAACCTAGGCCCCAACCATAGAACTTCTGACTCACTACATCTGGGACTCAGGTCTCTGTATTTTAGAGGAAATTAGATTTCTCCCAGCTAATACTAATTATTAAATTTGTTTACATTCATCTTCAATTAAAAGGACTATAAAACCTCTTCTACCTCTGAAGTTCAGTGATTTTGAAGGTTAAATGTGGCTGTTTGGGGAAGAGTACATGGAGAAGTTGGAGTTGACCCTCATGATCAGATACAGACACTAAATTACTATGTGCAGCATTGATTAGAAAACTCATACTAATGCTCCTCTTTGATTTGTGTGGAAACTTGAAGTCACCTATAGATCAGAGATACAAGTAAAATAATCTAAAAGACCTTTTAAGGTAGTTAAAAACTAGAATTCAAAGTAGAGTTTTCATATATTGGGATGTTGTGTGTTTGCTTTGTTTTTCCTTGTTTCAAGCCTTATTTTTCTTATTCACTTTCTCCATATAGTTAACACATACAAATCCAAGAAGAGAGTGGTTAGTTATAAGACACAAAGTGAGAAAAAACATCCCACATATTTGTAGGGAAAACTTACTAGAATTTCCATAACTAAACTTGAGAAAGGTTGAACATTCATGGTGTGAAGAATGCTCTTTTTTTTAAAGAACATTCATTAACAAAGCCCGAAGCTACAGTAATCAAGACAGTGTGGTATTGGTGATAGAAAAGACAAATAGATCAATGGAATAGAATAGAGAGCCCAGAAATAGGTGTCCATAAATATAGTCAATTGGTCTTTGACTAAGAAGCAAAGGGAATACAATGGAGCAAAGCTAGTTTTTTCAACAAATGATGTTGCAACAACTGGAAATCCACATGTAGAAACAAAACAAAACAGAAAACACACTAAATATAGACTTTATATACCTCATACAGGTTAACTCAATATGGATCATAGACCTAAGTGTAAAACACAAAAATTATGAAACTTATAGAAGATAACATAGGATAAAACCCAGGTGACCTTGGGCAACTGAAGCCTTTTTAGATACATAATCCAAAACATGCTCCAAGAAAGAAAGAATAAAGTCAACTTTATTAAAATTTAATATTTTTGCTTTGTGAAATACAACATTAAGAGAATAAGAAGACAAGCTATAGACTGGGAGAAATATTTGCAGAAAAAAATATGATACAGGAATATTATCCAAAGTAAGCAAAGTATTCTTAAAACTCAACAATAGGAAAGCAAAAAACTCAATTAAAATACAGGCCAAAGTCTTAACAGATACCTCACCAACAAAGATAGTATAGATGGCAAATAAGCATATGAAAAGATGTTCAACATCACATGCCATAAGAGAAATGGAAATTAACAACATAAATTAACAATGAGATAGCACTGTATCCCTACTAGAATGGCCAAATGCAGAACACTGACAACCCCAAATTCTGGCCAAAATGTGGAGCACTGGAGAACTTTCAGGCAGCACTGGTAGGAATTCAAAATCCTGCAGCCATTTTGGAAGACAGACAGTGGAACATTATTCAACATTAAAAAATATGGGCTATCAATTCATGAAAAGACATGGAGGAACATCAATGTGTATTACTAAGTGAAAGAAGCCAATCCTAAAAGATTTTATCAAACAAGCTAAATTATGGAGACAATAAAAAGATTAGTGGTTGTGAGGGTTTGGAATGAGATGAGTAATCATATCACAGAGTATTTTTAGGGCAGTGAAAATACTCTGTCTGATATTATAATGATAGATATGTAGATTATACTCTGGTACAAACCCATAGAATTTGTGACAGCAAGAGTGAGACCTGAGATCAACTATGGACTTTAGATTATCATAATCTGTTCAGTATGTGTTCATCCTTTGAAGAAAAAAAAAAGTACCATTCTGGTAAGTGATGATGATAATGGTTGAGATTAAGCATATGTGGGGGTAGGGGTATATGGAAAATCTCCGTATCTTTCTCTTCATTTTGTTGTAAACTTGTAACTGTTCATAAAAAATTCTCAAATACATAGTAAATAGCCCCACATACCTATTTCTAAAAAGCCTTCAAATTAATAGCGTTTGGGGTTTTCTTTGTCCTTAAATCCTACCTCACTAAGCATCTTTAAAATTATTTTTAAGCAGTTTTCCTGTGAAATTATTTATTTTGGATCAACCTCTATAAAATGCTGGGTATAAAGAAACTAAACAATAGCTATTTGTTAGGATATAAAGATAGGGAATCAAATACTTACACTACAGCATTTTCCATAAAGAATTTGACAAATGTGAATATAGTTTCCTCAAAAAAATAAAAATAGAATTACCATATGATCCAATAATTTCACTACTGGGTATTTACCCAAAGAATACAAAAACACGAATTCAAATAGATGTATATGTGCCCCTATGTTGTTGTTGTTGTTGTTGTTTCAGCATTATTTACAATAGCCAGATTGTGGACAATCCAAGTGTACATTGATAGATGAATGATAAGGGAGAAGTGGTAAATGTATATATGCAATGGAATACTACCCAGCCATTAAAAAGATGAAATCTTACCATTTGCAACAACATGGATGAACCTAGAATGTATAATGCTGAGTGAGATAAGTCAATCAGAGAATGACAAATACCATATGATTTCACTCTTATGCAGAATTTATGAAATGGAATGAAGAAAGAAAAAAAAAGAGACATCAAAAAATGGACTTTTAATTATAGAAAACAAACTGGTGGTTACCAGAGGGGAAGTGGGCGGGGGGAGGGGGAGATGGGTGAAAGAGGTGATGGAGATTAAGAAGTGCACTTGAGGGGTGCCTGGGTAGCTCGGTGGGTTAAATGGCCAACTTTGGTTCAGGTCATGATCTTGCGGTCCATGGGCTTGGTACTTCTTTCTGTGCTGATAGCTCAGAGCCTGGAGCCTGCTTTGGATTCTCTCTCCCTCTCTCTCTGCTCCTCCCCTGCTCTCACTATGTCTCTGTCTCTGTCTCTCTCTCTCAAAATAATAAATAAACATTAAAAAAAATTATGGAGTCCACTTGTGATGAGCACTGAATATGTACAGAATTATTGAATCACTCTAATGTACACCTGAAACTCATATACAACTGTATGTTAACTCTTTTTAAGAGTTTGACAAATGTGTGTATGTGGAGTTTGACTTTCTACACTGCAAGTATTTATTTTGAAAAGAGAAAATGTCTACTTTTGTCACATATGGTCAAACAGTCTTTTAGCTTAAAGAAATGCCTAAAAATGTTTACCGAGGGGTGGGGGGAATGTCTTTTCTCTTGATTCTGCTGACCTATGCATCAATCTGATAAAATTTCTCCCATGGAAGCTTGCCTTTACTTTTGGGATTTAAATAATTGCCCTTTAAATTATGACTCTTCTGAACATTTAAAATTTACAATAAGTGAGATAAAGATGCATAGATAGGTAGGTATATATAGATAGATGATAAAAATTTAGATACAGTTAGTACTTCTCTGGTTTTAAGAGAAGCCCTCTTGGCTATAAATTCCTACTGCCTGCATTATATGAAAAAGAAAATTTGCTTTTTATGCAACTTTGAGAAATTACTTGAGTTCCATATAGAATTCAAAAAATATGTTAAGATCCATATAGAACTCAGAGACTCAATTGCTATAACCACACTTTCAAAAGCACTTAACAGGAAAGAAGCTTAAAGCCCTTTTCTCTCAGCATATATAAACCAAGCATAGCATGGACTGACGTTTCCATCTGACTATGCAACAATCTCTAATGCAGGATTTAGGAGTGAATTATAACCTTATGCAAACAGCAAAAGAGGGGTAGGTCTGTTTTCAACCCCAATCATGGGGTCAGTTAAAAATAAGGGGTAAAATTATCATTCAATTACATTTTTTTCAACGTTTATTTATTTTTGGGGGGACAGAGAGAGACAGAGCATGAACGGGGGAGGGGCAAAGAGAGAGGGAGACACAGAATCGGAAACAGGCTCCAGGCTCTGAGCCATCAGCCCAGAGCCTGACACGGGGCTCGAACTCACGGACCTCGAGATTGTGACCTGGCTGAAGTTGGACGCTTAACCGACTGCGCCACCCAGGCGCCCCAACAATCACATTTTTTAATGAAATGAAATGAGTTAGTCACTTTTTCAAACATGTTTTCCAGGTAATGCTCTTACATAACTTAAAATCATACTGACACAAAAACCATTGCAACAGCTTTTAAATTAATGATACAATCCTATAGATAATTCCTTTTAAATAGCTTAGACATATGGATGTATAAATCATACATGTTTGAAGAAAGTAATTTTCCTCAAAGGGTTCTACCTGTTGGAATCTTATTACAGCACAAATCGGGAAAAGATTTCCAACTGAAATAAAAATGTGAAACTTTCTCCATAGCAACACTTAAACCCTGAGGGTCAAACAGCTGTGAATATATTTAGGACTGTCCACTTTTTGTGAACTTTTGGTTCCAAACATCTTATATAAATGGCAATTAACATTGTAAAAAATTTCAGTGATGTAAGTGGCTTTCGTCAATTCTGACAAATTCTATTTCCCTTTGTATTAGTTTTCTAGAGCTGCTATAAGAAAGTACCACTAACCTAGTGGCTTAAGCTGAAATTTAAAAAATAATAATAAAATAAAAATAAAGAAATTAAAAACGCAGTATCTCACAATTCTGGCTAGAAGAGTACAAAACTAAGTTGTCAGAGGGATTTGTTCTTTTGGAGGGCTTGAAGAAGAATCTGCTCCGTGTGTCTCCTTTAGTTTCTGGTCAGTTGTTGGCAATCTGTAGCATCTCTTGGCTGGTAGAAACACTGCATTTTCATATTCACATGACATTCTCCCTTATGTGCATCTCTGCATCTAAGTTTTCCCTTTAGATAAAAATCCTGGCCATATTGGAGTATGGGCGCATCCTACTCAGTATGACTTCATGTCTATTAATTATATTTGCAACAACCCTATTGACAAATAAGGTCATATTCTGAAGTACTGGGGCTAGTATATCAAAATGAGTATTTGTGTGTGTTGGGGGGGGGCACAATTCAACACATAATACCCTTAATATGTGTTGTCTTTTCTTAATGAGTGTCATCTTGCAAGTATCTTATAGGTATTTTTTAAAGGCTTATTTTCTTCTGTTCTTCAATACTTTGCAGATATTTATATGCTCATTGGAACACAAAGATATCTTTACAAACCAAACATCAAATCCTGGGATTTCTAACAGGAAGTAAATTATGCATCCTAACACCGAACAGTAATACAGTCTTTCTATTACTTTTGACTTAAAAAAAAGTTTCTTGGGGGGGGGGGGGTTAGGTTTTGCTTCTAAAAATTCTATTCCAAGTTTTATTTATTTATGTATTTATTCACCCTATTTATTCATCTGTTGATTTACATTATGGTGAAGCTAATTTCACCTAAGTGGGACAAGGTCTAGGCAGGAAAACTCTCAGCTATACTTGCTCATTTTGTTCCTAGGTCTAAGTAACACACCAAAATATTATATGAAAAACTTGGGGCTCAGAAAGAAAGCATTTATTATTCAAAGTGGGGGATCTAGTCCATGTAGAACCAAGTAGTAACACAAGAGCCATATTCTTCCAATGTTTCTTCCTTTTCACAATGGATGCAAATTTGTGTCTATTCTTATACTGCTTTCATCATAAATGCCACTTGTGACTTTCATGAGTGTTACCTGTTTCCCTCCAATGAAACAAAACGGTGTTAATAGAGAGGTGTATATTGTGGCTCAGTGTCACCTGAATCCTCCCCCTAGCACTGTGTTGACCATGCTTGATGCCTTGCAGAAGGGCTTTGCTCAAGAATGGCTTATGGCAGGTGACAGTTACAGATGATCTTACTACTTTGATCAGTTGATTCAGAGGTTTGAGGGGAGTAGAAACATAGAATAGACCCAGTTTGTAGTAATGTTACCAGAATTTATGGTAAAGAATCAGATAACCTAGGGGCGCCTGGGTGGCTCAGTCAGTTAAGCGTCCGACTTCAACTCAGGTCATGATCTCAGGGTACGAGAGTTCAAGCCCCGCGTCGGGCTCTGTGCCGACAGCACAGAGCCTGGAGCCTGTTTCGGATTCTGTGTCTCTCTGTCTCTCTGACCCTCCCCCATTCACGCTCTGTCTCTCCCTGTCTCAAAAATAAATAAAGGTTAAAAAAATTAAAAAAAAAATCAGATAACCTGGGGATTGACTCATTTTCTGATTAGATAACCTCATTACCAAGTGATACTTACTCTGACTACTCCATTGAGAAGTTTTAAAGATGCCAAAGATGAACAATATCAACACGTTTAGCATCACAGTAATACCTAGCCATGACATCCTAGAATAATTATGCTGGTTCCTATATGATGTGGAACAGAGGGGGCCAACAGAGCAAAGTGAAGTAGGTAAAAAGATTGGTATGTATTATTATGTCTGTTTTACTTTATATTTGTAAGGATAAAAAGAAATATATACACTAAAAACCTTGGCTTGTGAGCATAATTCATTCTGGAAACATGCTTGCAATCCAAAGCATTTTGTATATCAAAGTGAATTTCAGGAACGATTGGCTCACTTGTGATCATGTGACATTTGATGTCATGTATTACTCATATTGCAAGACATCACTAATTTATCAAGTTAAAATTTATTAGAAGTGTTTGCTTGTTTTGTGGAACACTCACAGAACACGTTACTCGCAATCCAAAGTTTTTACTGTATAAGCTTTTAAAAAACCAGCATCCTTCCACAGACACTTTTGGCATCTAATATATGCCAAGTATTTCTGCATATTTTGGTACTTCTACTACTAGTATTAATTCTGAAAGTTAATAGTTTATCTAAAGCTTTGTTCCCAGGCACCACACAGAAAAGCACATTGCATGTGTTATCTTAAGTAATCTTCACTGAGCTAAGATAGACTTCATTATTCTCATTCCATAGATGATAAGTTTGAGGCTTGAAGAAGTTATAAAACTATGCTAGGTCACATAGCTAATGAGGAAAAGAGCAAAGACCATAAAGGAATGGGACCTGGGATCAGAACTGCCTCTGTCTTCCTGTTCTGGTGTCCTTATGTTCTATGGGACTAGGAGTCACCTACGTATTAAACTGGTCCTACACAATCTGTGGCTCCATGGGCACCAGTTTGAAGTCTCTCCTGGTGATGTTGAGGGTGTGTTATATTAGGACAGGGGTAGACTCTCCAGCTAGTTCCCCTGAAGTTGTATGGGGCTTGTGATGAGACTAACCCCTGGCAAAATTATCATCTGGATTCAATTGGTCCTCAGTAACCCTATCTTCCTTGTGTAATCTACTTCTTATGCCCATTCATATGCCCAACAGATAATAGTAAGTACCTACATTAGAGAGTAGTCATGAGAATTAAGTGATATAATAGTGTAAAGAACTTAAAGAGTTAGGCATATGGTAAGAACCCAATACACTGCAAGTAATATAGACACATGCATGGGCATATACACAATTGTTTACCTTTGTATATACAGATAGGAGAATGGACCTGCCTTGGGAAAACCACCATTTTCTATGTGTCAGAATTGAATCTACTGGGTGCTCTACTCCATCACCCTGACCTTCATAAAGGCTTACTACAGTGTAACAAAGCAGGTACAATCAACTATTATGAGGCCGAGGGGATAGCTAGATCCTTTACCTATGGATTACCTAGGCTGAAAGTAGCTTTGGCTCACAAAGACAGTAGACATCCCACAGCATCAGTCTGACATCTTCTGACATCTGCCTGAAACCTCAGTCTGTGTTTCTAAGGCCTGAATAAATTTCTCTCTCTCTCTCTCTCTCTCTCTCTCTCTCTCTCTCTCTCTCTCTTCAATCATCTCAATTCAACCTCTATATTAGGATGTCTCATTACTCCTCTTTCATCTTTATACAGAGGAATGAAGATGTCTTCATAGAGGAACAAACTAAAAAGGCTGAGAATCCAGACTTCAGTCCTTTTAGTTGCCCTGTGATGGAGCAAGAGAAGACTTCAGAACAAGGGCCTATTCTAAATGTGGCATATATACTATTGTAGCCAATATTAGAATAATTCTGGTGAGAGATGATATTTCCTTTTTTTTAAATGTAAAGTACAAAACCCTGTGAAGATGGGCAATATGTCCCAAGGGAAAGAACTAGAAAGGCTTGATTTGAGTGACATCAGTTAAGCTAACCCACCACATTCTAACTCAACCCATTTCCATTGTGTCATCAGTTTGTATTTTAAATAAAGGTATCTATTAATAAAAAGAGTTTATTTTAAATCCTTAAATTTCAGATTTATAGGAGACCACCAGGAGACAGTTACCTCAGCAGGTATTGACATTTGGCATTTCAAATTTCACCAAGGACTTGGTTTACATAGGGCAGCCAGCTAAGGCAGCCAACTAGAGGAAAGTTCCAGTCACTTATTGTGTAGAAGTGTTGTTTTAGTCCTTGTCCCTTTCCCTGTCAAGAGGTGTGATTCACCAGCAAGACATCATTCACGTGTTAAGGCTGAGATGCTCCCAGGGAACCCATTTTCAGGGGCATGATTTGCAATTCTTGGTGTTTAAAAGTTTGCTTTTTACTTCAGATGGCAAGAGAGCTTCTTTTATCATCCTGAGATAAGGATGCTCCCTGTACATCATTGTGGCAGGTATGGCCAATTATATTCACAGGAGTTATGGAGGATCTGAAGAGTCCTCACTCTCTGGTCTAGCCAGTAGAGTCATGATATTCAGCTTACTGTTTGGATTTTAAATGAAAGCCAAAGTCAGAAGCATAGGTCTTGTTTGTTCAATCATGTAATCAATCATAAAGAAAAAGCAAATCTACACTAAGGTATACTAGCAGCTCTAAACCATGAAGCCACATCATTTTTTTTTGTTTTTGTTTTGTTTTGTTTTGTTTTGTTTTGTTTTGTTTTGTTTTGTTTTGTTTTGTTTCCACTTGTGATTCTTGGTTCAGGTAGTCTACACTATACTTTGTTCTCTAAGGATCAAAGTAATCTGATAAGGAGTGAGAAACTCAAACCTAGGCTAGACACATTTGGATTCTGAGAAATGATTCTGCTTTAGTCCTCTACGGGAATGGAAAAATCACTAACAGCAGAAATGCTGTTAGTATTTGGATGTAAGATCCTACATGGCATACATATTGCTGAGTCACAGTCTCTGACATTGATCTTGTCTCAGACGTTCTTCAAATATTGCGTCTATTTATCAGAAGGTAAAGATAATCTCATCTCTCCTGCTCATTGACCAAACTGGTACTGGGGAATATTGGTTTTGCCAAGATCAAGAAGCCTTGGTGAGAACATCATCTGTGACATTCAGATACTTATATAATTATATCCCAAGTCATATGGTGCTACACACAACTTTCAGATTGGATGTCCCACCACAAATTCTGGCAGTAATAGAATAAGGTTAGCCATGTGTGGCATTGAAGAATTGAAGTAGCCTAAAGTTTTCCAGTAGACTTTGCACATCTCCAAACAATAGTCTACAATCTAGGGGATCTCAAGGGATGACAAGCAGCATAACAACAAGTAACTGAGAACAGCGAATGGATATTAAGGAGGAAGGCAGGGCACATCCTGTCTTCTAGGCAGAATGATCCAAAGCCTGAAGGCCAGCATATCAGGAGAAGAAACACCTGGCCAGCCAAGGGGGTGTTCAAGACAAGTTCAGGCCCATGGTCAAAAGATAGCTATCCAACCCTAAGGTTACTACTTGGTTTTCAAATCAGATAGGTAGTCAGGTGGACCCCATCCAATACTGGGACAAGGCAGAAATACTAACCTCAAAACCTTACACAGAGAACTTGGTGTTAGATATATAGATGTTGGGTATTTCTGTGACTGAGTGGGAATTATTTGGACTCTAGAGTTGGAAATGCAGACTAATCAGACAGCCAATTATCAAGCTTAAAGAAAAGAATAAACGCTTGCTTCTGATAAAAGCGATAGGATAGCATAGCATTTAAAAAAAATTAAATGTTTATTTATTTTTGAGAGAGATAGAGCTCAAGCAGTGGAGGGGAAGAGAGAGGAGACATAGAATCTAGAGCAGGCTCCAGGCTCTGAGCTGTCAGCATAGTGCCCAATGCGGAACTTGAACTCATGAACCACTATATCATGACCTGAGCCAAAGTCAGATGCTTAACCAACTGAGCCACCCAATCATCCCAAGATATCATAGCATTTGTAATGACACTAAGCCTACCTAGTGACAAACAACAACCAGAAAAGAATAATGTTCTTTCTTTCTTTCTTCCTTCTTTCCATTATGTATGTCAAGGAAAGTTAAACTTTTTGTCTGCAAGATCATTCTACTTCTTGCATTCACTGGCCTTAGTCGTATTTATACTTTTTGGCACAGATGGCATTTATAGACAAGAAAGAAGGTCTATTCTCCTTAAAGAGCATGTGTCTCTAAATGAAGCAGGTATTTCTAAACAAGAGAATATATGGCTGATGAATCCTGCATGTATCATGTAGCAATTGCCCACTCCTCACCCTCTTCAGAAGGTAAAGCATGTTCTTATTTTGTTTTGCCTGAATAGAAGAATTGTTCACCCAGGAATGGCATGCTATTATTTTATCATTATCCTCTGTGCTATAAACTTGAATGGAAGTTTAAATGAGAATGGAATGGGGTATTCCATGAGCCATCTCCCAAAAGTTGGCATGGTTACACATGCTTATGAATGCAGGCTCTTTGGCCATACCTGCCAAAAGCCAGGTGTTTGCCTTTGCTAGTTCATCCACGCGGGCCTCAGTTTACTCAAAATGAGAGGATTAGTCTAAATGATGTAAAAACCCCTGTTCCCCTTAATTATATAGATCCATCCAGGGGCCTATGAAGCGTATATTAACACATTCCAGCTTATTACTATCAGAGCATTTCTGTATGTGAGAATAATGTTAGTGATGTTAATCTCTTGTAGGTATTCCAGATGTCTAATAGATATTTAATGTATGAGTAGTATTATTGCTTCCAAAATGAAATTGTGTGCCTTCTGTATGCTATTTAATGATGATGGATGCTTTTAGAGGTATGAAATAAACATGCATTACATAATTCCCTATTTAGTTTTCTGGAGGATACCTTTGTTTTAATGGCATTATATAGGCGATAAAATAGCATCTAATTATGTTCACTCATTTTGAGGAAAAATGATAGTTAATGATCTCGCCACAACTCTCTAGCTTAATTTCCCTTATCAAGCTATTTTTGGATAATCATTTCACCTCTCTACACCTTGGTTCCCTCTTTTGTTAAAATGATAAGGTTTGATTAGAACAATATTTCCCAAAAGTAGTTTTATAAAATGCACCATAAAAGAAACAGAGTTCTATAGTTAAGTGTTTGGAAAATGCTGCATTTTACACTTCTCAGAAATCTGGCTTTCTCATCACACATTAGAGGCTCTGAGAGGTATGAGAGGGAAGAAACTTGTTTAAGTCTCTCAGTTTATCTCAGATTTAGTTAACTATAGAATTTTTTATTTCTGAATCATAGCAATTAATAAACATCCTTCACATGCAGTGATCACTGGATGCACATTGAGGACACTTGAAGGTATATAATTTCCAAGATTTCTTGGATTGTTTATGTGGGTTAAAATTATAGTGTTGTCAGAGAATTTTTAGGGCAGGGAAAATGTTCTGTATTATACTATAATGATGGATATATATCATTATACTTTTGAAAAAACCCATAGAATGTACAACACCAAGCATGAACCCTAATTTAAACTACGAACTATGAACTTTGGGTGATAACACGTATTGATGCAGGTTCATCAATTATCACAAATGTACTACTCTGGTGGGAGATGAGGAGGTTATGCATGTGTGGGGCATGGATATACAGAAAATCTGTGCCTTTTTGATTTTGCTATGAAGCTAAAACTGCTGTAAAAAATATAACATCTTAAATTTTTTTTAAAAAACGATGTTGTTGCCATATTAGACTGCTGAATTATATAACAGGATTTATAAATCCTCATTATGAGAAAGCCCTTCCCTAATCTTTCCTTATTTTGGGAAACAAACAAACAAACAAAAAAGGTTTAATAATTTCTATATAGCTCTTTCCCTCTACCTACTCTCAGAGTCTGAGAGAAGAGTGTGGGGGCGGTGGGGGGCATGCATGCATATTTGTATAAAACTTTCCCACATTTTAAGGTGAGATAGCCGAGAAGAGCATGAGGTTGCAAACCAAATGCCTCATATTGTGTCTGGTCATCACAATACTCTAAGCAGATCAACCTTTCCAAGTGCTAATTTTCTTATTTGGAAGATGGATTCAATAGTAGCTGCCCTGCCTTCCTTATAAGGATGTTAACATTAAAATGCATAGGAGCACCTAGGTGGCTCAGTTGGTTGAACATCTGACTCTTGATTTTGGCTCAGGTCATGATCTCACAGTTTGTGAGATTGAGCCCCCAGCTGGACTCTGCACTGACAATGATGAACCTGCTTGGGATTCTGTCTCCCTCTCCCTCTGCCCCTCTCCCACTTGTGTGCACAAGTGCTCTCTCTCTCTCTCTCTCTCTCTCTCTCAAAATAAGTGAATAAAAACCTTTACAAAAAAGGAATGACATTGGATCTTTCCTATTATACATCCTTGTTTTTTCTTGAGGGGGAGCATCTGCTCTAGTCTATTCCACTGTATTCTTTTATAAAAGACTTTGTGAAAAACATTGTGTTCTCCAAATACAAAATGACTAATTTATACAACACCTATCACTGATATGAATTCATAGAGTCATCATACTTACATTTAAAAACAGTACATACAACATAGAACAAAAAACACCCTTTTGCAGAATTTAAGATTGTTGTAAAAAGTGTTTCAAGTAACTAGGCTTGAATGGGAGCATTTGTCAAATCAGTGGATTTCACTGCATCTTGGAAAGAAGAATGAAGAGCCCAATGATGGAATTTATACTCTGTGCTTGCAGAGTTGGTTTTTGCCTAACACACATTATTTCCTCCATCCTGAGCCGTATGCTGGGAGTTAGGCTTTGTATGCTTTTGCTTCAAGCTGTATCTTCATTTCAGACATAAAGTCCCCCATGTGCCTTCTGATTAGACTATAAATCTTTCAAGGACAAGGACTACATCATATTCTTCTTTTGTTGGTTTCTTAGCCTTCAGAAGATGGAGTAGGACAAGGAAGACACTCTGTAAATATTTATTGCATATATGAAGAAGCAGGAATGTGGGTGAGTAGATGTATTATAATTTTATTTTAATTATTTGCAAACTTTTTCAGAGGTAACCACATAATGAACTTCACACTATAATTTATCTGCATTTCATATTTGCCTTATATATTGATCTCTAAAAAATATACAGTGTTTTTTCATGTTTTCAAAATTGTATTATTTTTGCTTTCTGCAGCTTACTTTTATTCACTTCAGAGATTCTAATACATTTCTTTTAACTGTTCAATAGTATTTTATTGCATAATGTAGCATATGAGATTTTGTATTTTTTATATTGATAAAAATTGGGGGTTTATCCCATTTTTTTTTTACTTTTAACAAAATGCTGCTGTGGACATTCTTATACATGTTTTAGGTTGCACAAGTAAGCAGGTTTCTGGAGAATAGCCCCAGGAGTGAAACTGTTGTGCCAGAAAGTGTACATATATTCAGTGTTCCTAGGGATCACCAGACTTCTCTTCAAAATGGTTATTCTATTTATACTCCTATGAATCCTCACTTTATAAAACTTCAGCTTTCTAACACTAACCTTAGCCTTTAGGCACCAGCTTCTACAAGAAGAAAGTCTTTGCTCCCAGGCTGGTTTAAGGAGCTGTGTCTCAAAGCTCCAAAGAGATTTTGTGTGTTCAAGAGCAAGGAAGTTGAAGACCTGCCATGGTCTGAATAGGTTCCACTTTCAATTCACAACTTGATGGCACAGTGGTACTCAGTATCTAGAGTCCAAGATTTCTTTCCTACTTACCCTCAATGGTTTCTAACCCATTTATTATATACAGAGTTTCCAACACAGTTGATGATTACCATTGATGGGAAGAAAGGCTTGCATTTGTCTGAATTGATCTGTGTTAACAGAACTGACTGTGTTCCTACTCACTGGCTTCTGGTCTTCCTGGGTTCTAAGAACTTGAATATTCTGTGACATGGTGCTGGGGGTTAGCAGCACCACAGGGTGACAATATGGCTGCTGAGGTTCTGAGGTCTGGGAAACTGCAAGTTTCAGTTTTCAATTTACTATGTCTCTGTTCCATTTATTAAATACCATAGTACCTCAAAATAAAGTTCAATTTAAAAAATCAAATTCTCAGCTGCACGGGTGGCTCAGTTGGTTGAGCATCCGACTCTTGATTTTGGCTCAGGTCTTAATCCCAGGGTTGTGAATCTAGCCTTCTATCAAGTGTCAGGCTCTGCACTGAGCATGGGGCCTGATTAAGGCCCTTTCTCTCTCTGCCCCCTCCCTCACTCACGCTCTCTCTCTCTCTCAAAAAAAAAAAATCAAATTCTGCAACGATCACCCAAATTTCAAAAGGTAGCTTGCTTTAGGTCTTTTATTATTATTATTTATTTTGAGAGAGAGAGAGAGAGAGAGAGAGAGAGAGAGAGAGAGCACGCACATGGGTAGGAGAGGGAGAGAGAGAATTCCAAGCAGTCTCTGTGCCATCGGCATGGAGCTCAACATGAGGCTGAATCTCACAAACCATGATAGCATGACCTGAGCCAAAATCAAGAGACACTCAACTGACTGAGCCACCCAGGTGCCCAGGTGATCTTTTAATTAAATATTTGCTACCAAAAATAACCCATTCCATTTACAGCTATGGTCACTACTGGCATATCTTTATCTTCTAACAGTTGCTTTTGCCCTCAATGTTACCTGAAAGTAGTAATCTCTCAAAAGAGATGAAGATTCATATATGGTTTTACATTTTTTAGTTGTCTATTTGCTTAGTTTTTTATGCATTTATACCTGCCTTCTTTCAGATAGTGTATTTTTGTTGTAGTTGCTTATTTACCTTTAAAGAAAAAAATTATTGAATAAAACATTAGAGAAGTGAAAAATTCATAAATGCACAGTTCAATAAATTTTCACCAAGTGGATACAGCTTGTAACCAGAGCATAGTTGAATAAACAGAACATTCTTCACACCTGCAGAGGCCCCCTGGTTCTCTCTTCTAGGCACTCTCCAATGTTCACACTAAGTGTTTATCTGGTTTTAAATTCACACATTGCAT
The DNA here is from genome assembly GCF_027475565.1 of Acinonyx jubatus. Taxonomy (NCBI): domain Eukaryota; kingdom Metazoa; phylum Chordata; class Mammalia; order Carnivora; family Felidae; genus Acinonyx; species Acinonyx jubatus. The sequence continues at coordinate 64,150,723 of NC_069393.1, forward strand.
CAAAAGAACATTTTACACATGATACCAGTAAAGGCCAGAAAGAGAAAATAATTCATTCAGGGTTACACAGGAGTAGAAGAAACAACACTAGAACTGACTTGCTATATGTACCTTCAAACAGCCAAGGAGAAATGACAAAAAGTCAAGCACACATAAGTTATACAATTCAAGTCTTGACAATTTTCAGAGCATATGCTAAAATATAGACACATTCAATTCAACCAGAATTCTTGCTTTTAAGCTGAAAATACTTTCCCATCACATCATATGTCAGTTATTAAATATCTCTATGAATTGCAGTTTGATTATTTTGTGATGCAACAGAAGCACCATGAAATATTGGAGACCAACATGTCAGTTTGCCTTCTCATGTACATCTTAGTCTAGTTACTTCAGCTCCTAAAGTTTTGAGTTATAGAATTTTGCATTCGATCTCATCTATAGAATGAGAATAAAATCATCTCAGAGCATTATTCATAGAATTCTTAATAATGTAATCTCAGAGTTTGATTCCTCCCAAGAACTCATCTCATTAAAACTTGATCTAAAACCTGATCACCTCCCTTGTGATCTCAAACCCATGCCCTAAGATTACTACTGGGCTAACCTTCTCAATTTTTAGCCCCTATAGCTTTTATGGTAATATTATCTGGGTTTGGACAGACAATGATGCTATCCTATGTGCACACAGCAAGGAAAATTTCCCATCTCTAGATGAAGAATCAACCAATGGCAGGGCAGGGGATGCTCACATAAAGGATAAACCATTGATGGGCAGCTCCTCTTGGAACATCTTCACTGTATTTTTAACAAAAGCCATGCTTGGCTGGAGAACATCTAGAGGCTGTGTCCAATTTCTGCTCTGAAGGGTTTCGGAACCACTTACCTCACTCAAAGTGGCAGCCTAACCTGTGAGGGCCTTCAGCATTCTCCTCAGGACCTTACAGCAACATTTGATGTTCTGAGATGGCTCTCTAGCATTCATCCATGTAAACACCTGTGCCGTATCACTGGCCATGGTTACTTTGTGCATGGCCCCTTTTCTTTCTTCTTCTTCCCTTACCTCAAGTTCTCCCTGCCTTTGCAATTGAGTTCTGATGCCTACAGGCCAGTTAGAGGACCAGAAGAAAATCAAGAAACCCAAAAATGGACATAGATGTAGTCATTAGCGACTGACAAGAATTGCAAAGTGTCATCTGCTCTGAATCTGAGAATGGAATATTCATTTCCCACCATGGCTATCCCTTCTGTGATTTCTCTGGGACACAATTCATATCCCAGGGAAGGGAGATGTTGCAAGAGCTTCAAAGGACACCCCACAGATTCTTCTCTTCTGAGTGTTTCAGCTGTCTCCAACATCAGTTGGTTCATAGCAGACTGAGAGCCTGAGGTATTTCTCAGTATTTGCTGTGTGGAGTCTTCTTCCCCTGCCCTCTGAGCAAATTTCATTCCATCCTTCAGGAAATAAGGGGCCACATCAGGACCCCACCACTCTTGTTTCCTCATCATCTGTCTGTAGTCTTTATTCTACAGTCAGAAAGATGGAATACAAAGAGCCTCAAATTTAGAGTCTGAAAGATCAGGAATGGACCTAACCTCTGCCAGTAGCTTGCTGTGTGCCCTTCGGGGAGTTTAATTAGACTCTTTGAGTCTCAAATTGTTGACCTGTAATAAATTAACATGTCTCAATGCTCTGGGTAGTTAAAAGGTGTAGGTTATGACTGGGAATCTGACATATAAGAGGTACCTGAACTCAACATCAATCAAGTCACTCCTTTGCTAAAAATCCTACAATGGCTTCTCATCACTTACACGTGTGGAGTTCAGACATTTCTACCTGGCTTTCCCTAGTATCTCCAAACACAGGTTATTTATGCGATCTGAAATTTACTTCTCCCCAACATATATGTTCCTCCACCCAGGCTGAATTCCTCTACCCATTAAGAATATTTTCCAAGCTCACTTCAATCTCACTATCCTGGCTCATGATCCACTCCCTCATGTGGGAGAACATTACACTTCAATCTCATCTGCAGTCCAAATACTACCCATCCTTTAAGACCCTGATCAGGTTCTCCCTCTATAAAAATTCACTCAAATATTCCAGCCAACACTGACTATATCCTTCTCTGAAATTTTTGTTTGTTTTTAATAATGGTAAGGACACTTAACATGAGATGCAACTATGAGATGCAATGTCTAAGTGCAGAATACACTATTATTATTTATAGGTACTATGTTGTACAGGGCATCTCTAGAACTTTTTTGTCTTGCTTAACTGAAATTTTATGCAACTGTTGAAGAGAAATTCCCCATTTCCTCCTCCTCCTCTTGGCCTCTTGGCCCCTGGCCTCCATTCTACTCTCTACTTCTATAAATTTGTTTCATATGGACAACTCCAAACGGATCCTTTGTTACCTATAGGCTCATTATTTAAGATGTGTTAGTTTTCTCTTTGTCATTGTATATTTTATTAGAACGAAATAAATTTATATACTCCCACCAAATATACATATTTTAATAAACACCAAGGAATGACTCAAGAAAGCTTAATTGAATGGTTTCTTCGCTAAGAGATTGGGACGCCAAACATTCCAGTCATTCCCATAATTTCAATAGGTGGATAGTGTTTCTCTCATTCATTTATTCCCTGAAACAAATTATTTCTAGTCATTTTCATATGCCAGACATTCTGCTGGGAATACAGATCTGAATAGGATGAATACAGTCCCTTCTCTCATGTAACCTACAATCTAATGAGGGAAATAAGTGTAATGAGCTGTAGAAAATTGTATTATTTTAGAAGCAATGGCAGGATTTCTCTTGGAGAGAGAAATTTGATGAATGGAATTTGGATAAGGACTTGGGATAGATGAACCTCTACCACCTACCCTAAGTGCCCAAGTTCAGGCTGATGCCCAGGTTTCACAGAGAGAAAGTGCTCTGAATTAAAGAAAGAAAGAAAGAAAGAAAGAAAGAAAGAAAGAAAGAAAGAAAGAAAGAAAGAAAGAAAGAAAGAAAGAAAGAAAGAGATGAAAAAAAAAAGGATTTATTTTGGCTTTGTAGAACAGCTAGATAGGCAGGAGATGAAGGGCAGAAATAAGGTTGGGTGTATGAGCCCGTTCCCAGAAACCCTCCCTCAAAAACTCTTCAATAAAGTATAATATATACATAAACACTTTTAATTATTGTTGGTTTGCTCTTGTCCATAGTGAGCACTGCCATGAATTTAAACTTAAGCCCACGTAGTACAGGACACTTATGTCCCAGCCTTCTTCCCAATTCTTTCACTTTTTCATTACCAGCCAATCTGTGGATGGATGAACTTTCTTAAGCCATGACATTGACAGGTTCAACTCAAATTTATCAGATCTCAAGAGGCAATAAGGCCCCCAGATGACATTGGTGTTATACAAGCAAATCAGCAATCAAGTGAAGAATAAATTCCAGTATTAAATTAGACGACAGAAAAAGCAGAGCCTAATGTAGTCTGAGGAAAGGGGGAATGGCAGAGAGGGTTGTTGAGAGGAGAGGGGACTTTCAAGAGGAAATGTCATTTATGCTGAGGCCTGAAGACTGAGTAGAAGTAAGCAAAGTAAAAACAGATAAGATTTTGATGTGTTTAGGTTCTCAGGTATAGGAGCCAGAAGAGGAATAGAGGGAGGCAGGAGAGGGAAAGGGGGTCAAGAGAAGAGAGACAAGTGCGGAAAATGGAGACAAAGGGGAGAACTGAAAGAACAAAGTCCACACTGCACGACACTTAAGTATAATCCAATTCATCCAAAGTGGGTAGTGCAATTTCTCCAGAAAAGTCCAGTAAACCTTCCTAATTTGCAAGTTTCCTAAAGCATCCTAATTATGGTTCTATATAGACAGGTGTACTGTTTGGCCCCATGCCTGAGCTACAAAAATGCCATATTCCTGTGAAGTGAGGTGAGCCAAGCTAAGCTTTGAGACGATTGTCTACATGAGCAAAACTCATATCTAATTTTAAGGTATGATTCATTTGGGAGACAACTGGCTACCCAGAAATTTGTGAAATTGAATAATTGATGAAGTCAGTTGTGAGTTTCCTGTTTGCCAACCCACCATCTAGTAGTGTCCAGGGCTCTGTAAGTGCTCAGGTCCCAATTTATGACCTCAACCTGCCCTCCACCTGAGTTTCCATTAACCCTGGTATTTATTCTCACTTGTTCGAAAATACAGATAATTTGATAATTATACTCCCTTTAGCTGACTAAAGTATTCCATGTCACCTGTCCAGAAAGTATAAGTTTTCAAATATACATGTCAGGTGCTATAATAGAGATCTGGCAAAAAAAGCTTTCGGTGGTAGAGATGGGAGGGCACTCACTACATACACACTTACTTCAACTTTTAACCATTGAGACTGAAAATCAGCTTCTTGTTGGTGAAAGATTCCTTCCTGTTCATGACAAACCAAAACTACACACACATACATGCATGCATGTGTATACACACAGAGATCTATGCCTATTTACACTCCACAGGAAGCCAGGACCCCAACCTCATTTCACAGCAACCCATGCTGCCTGACTTATGCCAACAGATCAGGCCTGAAATTATACATTGGAGCTTCTCAGCCCAACCACATTTCTCCACAACCCCTAAGTAATTATTTGAGAGAAAATTACAATACACATTAAATAAAGTAATTTATTTCCTAGATAAATTTCAGACTCTAAGCACTTTTAAGCTGGTAATTTTTTAATACAGTAATTGTGGAATTAGGAATACATTTTTCACTAGTCAGTCATTATTTTACTTTGAACATATAAAAATGGCTTTTAAAAAAGAGAGAAATAAAAAAGGGTGATTAAGAGTTTTACGCAATCAAATGAAAGTTTCAAATTTTATTGGCAAAGAATAAAAAGACTAATTAGATTCAGTTTATGGGTTTACATGCTATTTCTCAGTAGAGGTGCATGATGAATTGTGAGGGGGGAAGCTGACATGGTTGGATTCTCACTAGCGTCCTCGTGCAACACAGAAAACTGAGAGGAAGGTGTTTGTTTTCCCTGCTTCCCCTCTTCCCCCAACATCATCTCAGCCTCGTTTGTCAGGAAAAGTTTGCCTGTCCTCAACTGCACCACCACCCTTGCCAAAGCACCGCTCATCTGCTCATCTCTTGTTGGGGACCAGTCTGCTAGCAGGTCTCCTCCTTCCTCTCCTTTCCTGCCAACCATTCTTCATAGTACAACAATGACTACCTTTCCAAATGTCCACTCTGACCCTGGCAGAGGAAGTACTCTTCTCATGCAAATCCTCCAGTGGACCCCCTCCTTCTTCAGTTCTTTGGATACAAGATAAAGATCTTCAGAATCCTCCTGGGGTCTTGCCATACCTGTAGTTTGTCACAGAGGACACTCCCATGCTCCAACGGCACTCTGTCTTTCCTTTCTCTTTTTCCCCTTCCTTCCTTCCTTCTTTCCTTCCTTCCTTCCTTCCTTCCTTCCTTCCTTCCTTCCTTCCTTCTTCTTTCTTCCTTCTTCTCCCTCTTCCTTCCTCTCCCTCTTCCTTCTTTCCTTCCTTTCTTTCTTTCTTTCTTTCTTTCTTTCTTTCTTTCTTTCTTTCTTTCTGTCTTTCTTTCTGTCTTTCTTTCTGTCTTTCTTTCTGTCTTTCTTTCTTTCATTTTTCTCTCTATGTTCTCAGGGTATATATTTTAAGAATCAACCTTAGTATCAACATTAAGGGTTAAGTATGTATCTGCCTCTTCTATTCTGCACATAAATAGTCAATTATAATGATAGCACCCATTATTTATTGGGATGCATTTTCAATGACTGGGATAAAGTAAGTATTGATATTTCTATTTTTCATTCCTTCACGGTATATTTTCTGAGAGTCATTTATGTACCAGATACTGTGCTGGGTGCTGGGAATAACAATGTGTTAAAGGCTCAGTTCTTGGCTATATGAATATTTACCATTCTTTTGTTTTCACTACCAAATACCTGTATCTGTTTCCTGTATTTGGTGAATTCCAAAGAGTTTACCTCCCTGTCTATAAGATGAGGATACAAGACACTCATGCTCCTAGATTCCTCTACAGGTAGGGCCCAGATATGTGATCTGGCTTCTGTCAATCTGAGGTGTCCACATTGGACTTTGATTCTGAAGTCAGAGAGACAAAGAAGCAAAGACTTTGCACAATCCATTTTGATGAGGGTGACAAAGGTCAGAAACCATTCACTCAAACCCCTTTAAAAGTAAATCAGTCTACCCTACTTTTCCAACAAGTTGTGTAAGGCTTGGCAACAATATTTCAACTTCCTGTCCTGCAACTGAGATGGACAGGTACAGGCAAGAGGTGAAAAGTGCTGATTTTTTGCTTTAAAAATGTAAATAGCCATATGCATAAATTTCTATTAAATTTGGTCCTCCTTAATTGTTGTTACTAGTCAATGTATTTTATGTAAATTTCTTAAGAGGGATCTGGCCAGGGGCACCTGTGTGGTTCAGTTGATTAAGCATCTACCTTCGGCTCAGGTCATGATCTCGGTTCTGTGGGTTCGATCCCTGCATCAGGCTCTGTGCTGACAGCTCAGAGCCTGGAGGCTGCTTTGAACTCTGTGTCTCTCCACTCTCTGCCCCACCCCCCACTCACACTCTCTCTCAAAAATAAACATTAAAAAAAGTTTTTTAAAAAGGATATCTGGCCCAAATTAAAAACTTTATATAACTGTTGGCTAGTTTTCCTATTTTATAGTTATACAGAGTCTCATTCTTTTTAACTTTCCAAGTTCATTATTGCCTTTATTATTTTGCTTTTCATTTTCTTCTCAAAATCCTTTGTGAGAAGGAAAAAGATACGTTAGGTCTTGGTGTTTAAAGAGAAAACTGAGACCCAGGGGAGGTAAATCACTGCCCTACTCAGATTATTGGGGATTTCTGAAGCAGAAATTGGAAGTCTTTCTAGTTTTCTGATTCTTTTTTTAATGTTTTTATTTATTTTTGAGAGATATAGAGAGACAGAGCACAAGCAGGAGAGGGGAAGAGAGAGAGGGAGACACAGAATCCAAAGTAGGCTCCAGGCTCTGAGCAGTCAGCACAGAGCCCAATGCGGGGCTTGAACATGTGAACTGTGAGTACATGACCTGAGCTGAAGTCAGACACTTAACTGACTGAGCCACCTGGGCGCCCCTCTAGTTTCCTGACTCTTGAGGCAGAGCAATTTTTACTATAGATCTTAACACAACGTGCTAGAAGGATAGGGAGATGGGTGGATCCAATGACTGATTTTCCTACTTTGCTGAGGATGTTTATCTTTAATTTAACGTCTAAATCCATGGCACAGCAGGATAAAAACCCTTGGTGGTAGGCAGATTTCTGAGAAGAACCCTAAGTTTCCTACTCTTGGATACACTCTGTATGATCCTTTTCCTTTGGTGTGGTGGAACCCCTGACTATGATTGCACAGCCCTCTCCCTTGATTGGGTCACGTTAGGTTAAGACTCTTGTGGCAGATTGGAGAGACATTTTTGTGTTGGCTCTGGGGAGGGACATTCTTATATTACAAGATGGTCACATGACCAGAACCTAGGAGCCCAGAATGACCCTTGGCCACTAGCCAGCAAAACAAAACAAACAAACAAGCAACAACAACAGAAACAGGGTCCTCAGTTTTTCAGTAACAAGTAACTGAATTCTGTCAACAACCTGAATGAGCTTGGAAGAGGACCCTCGTCCCAGTTGAAAATGCTATCCTACCAAATTATTGATTTAAGTTTTTGAGACCTTGAGCAAAAGACCTAGCTAAACTGTGCCTGCCCTTCTGACCCACAGAAACTGTGAGGAAATAAATAAATGTTTATCGTTTTAAACTGCTAAATTGATGGTACTTTGTTAGATAGCAATATAAAATTAATGTCCTTAAAGGGTCCAATATCAATCTCAAAAATAATATGGATGATGATAATAATAATAGCAATAATAAAATATATAATGCATTAAATAGTAATACACTTAAATAAGGAAAATCTGTTTATACCAGAGTTGTGCTCAGTTAAGTACTTGACCCACACACCCCTTTCCCTTATCATATTAATGATGGAAGTGGAGCAGATTACTACACTGTATATCTTTTAACAACCATCATTGATATTTTATAAGTAAGCCTTTAAACTAATTATTCCTAGACTTTTTCAGGGTTTTTCAGAGGCATAACCTAGTTTTAAATAACACATTTTTGTAAACACTGGAGACAAAGTATGGGCAGAGATTTGGGATGTTGAGGCGGAACCGATTCTGGTGGACTTGGATGCAGTTTTTGATGATTTTCTGTAGCTGCTCCTATCATTACCATTCCCAGTAACAATCACTGCCGTCCTTTGTTGTGGAGGCAGCACTGTACAGAGAAAAATACCCTACCTGACAACTGACACAGTTAGTCTGCAGAACAGCATTATGCATTAGACATCGCTTGTCCTGTCACTATCAGCACCAAGGCCATGCAACAAGATGATTTCTGTATATATTATGAAATGAGCACATGATCAAGCTAATTAACACACGTGAGATTGCATCAACATCAGCTGTTTAATCTTTTTTTTTTAATTTTTAAATTTTATTTAAATCCAAGTTAGTTAATGTATAGTGTAATGATGATTTCAGGAGTAGAATTTAGTGATTCATTACTTACATGTTAATCAAGTTACCTTACCCTCTGGACTTAGATTATTTCCCTGAAAAGTAAGGAAGTTGGGTAATGAATCCCTATGTCTCCTTTATCTTTAAAATCCTGAGTTCTTAATATTAGAGGAAAGACTATTCTTATTCTTTTTAGATAATAATTTCCTAAAATGTTGCCCAATGTATTTATACAGTCATATGAATCAACCACAAATATTAATTGAGGCTACTATGCCAGAAGTTCTTCATTAGTTGTTATGACAGATGGAGAAAGCATTTAGCACAGAGCCTCTAGGAACTAAAAGTCTAGTTAAGGAGATAAGGCAGCATTTGTGGAAAAGGAGAAAGTTACCAGTTCAGTAGGTCATTAATGTTCAGTAGAGAAGGGAAGTTTTGCTGTATTTTGTGGAATGAAAGATGAGGTCGGTGGGAAAGGAAAGCAAAGCTTTCCACATGGGAAGTGCCAGTTGGCCCTGAATTAAGGGGATACATTGGATTTGAAATACAGTAGTGAATACATTACATGGCTCCTAGTGACCTTCGGGAGGAAATAAGAATAGAAATGTCCCATTGAGGCAGAGCAGTAGAACAGGTTTGGTTAGATTAGGTGGTAGTTCTGGGAATAGTAGAGAATTAAGCTGGTCTCTAATTCCTATTTCCCAGAAGAGGATTGGGCATCTCCTCTTGCCCCCATGTGGCACTCTGCAGATGCCAAGACTTCATTATATTCATTTTTTCAGACCCTGACTAAGAAAGGGAGAGACGACATTTTCAGTCCCTCATAGCTCTTTTTTCTCAGACTGGAAAGGCAAGTTGGAAGGCGATATTTGCTATTATGCTTAGAGGTCAAGTCCCTTTAGTAATTAAAGAACTGCCTTGGAACTTAGCTTGAAATTGTGGATGTCTTAGTTTTTACGCTAAGCGTCAAATGTCCATAGATTGTGTCTTTCAATTTTCTCTATGGAGACACATTATTGACACACTCTAATATGATAGATGCTGTGAGCACCCCTATAAGAGAAAGGATTGGGGATCTCTGACAATGAAAACATTGGGACTTGGACACGTCTGCAAAGTCCACTTAACACTGCCCACCCCATACAGCACAGGAGGTGGTGAGAGCAGAGAGGATACATAGACTTGAGGAATAGGAAGGACACCATGTTCTTGGACCCAGAGATTTCTATCTTTAGAAGTGTGGTGGATGCTGATACCTTCCCACTCAATTTTTGAGGAATCTGATGAATATCATTAGTATAAAAGTGATGGCCGTAACTTATAACCCCCAAATTCATAGTACTCAAGAGAAAGTTACACACACTTGAGTATTAATTGCTTAGATATGTCAGTTTTTGGTCCTCTGAGAAGAAGATGCCAACATGGGTGAGAGGTGTAAGAGACTCATTGGAGAAACACCTGTGAAAGGTAGAGGGTGAGGGAACAGGGGTAAGTGGAGACAACCTTCAGACCACACTGCAGGTCTGAAACCTGTGAGGGGAGAAGAAAGAAAGGTGGATTCAAAAGAACTACAGCATGGTTCTGAAAAAAATCTCATGCAGGACTGATTTCTATGATGGCAAAGGGGTGTCACCATGATGGAGACATAGGTCATTCCAGACTTCCCTCCCAGTCACAGGAAAACCACTTAACAATTACTTAAGGTCGAGACACCATTGTGAAAATCTTACCATGGCAAAGAATATGGTGAACCTAACTGAAGGTGTGCCAAAGTCTACCTGGCACTGCTTTGAGATTTGTCTGAGATATTTAGGGTCATTCAGAAGATACAAGAGCTGAAATCAATATCATTATCACAGAAACACTTGGGAAAACAACCAAATCCTCTCTTTATACATCTCTTCTAGATAGCCGATGTTTCTATTTATATACTAATAATTTTTTTAAAAAAGGCGTAATTATCAGCAATCTAGCTCTACTTATTTATTTACTTATTTATTTTACTTTTCACTTTTTTTTTTAGCAATCTAGAGGTTTTAAAAATCTTCAACTTTAGAAAAAGATGTAGCCTCGCGAGTGAGAATTTAGTATTGAAATGTATATAAAATTTCCCCCCTACATTGCATTCCCCTTCTTTGCAATTAGATTTGAGTGCATTTTTTCCAATCCTTAAAAGTCAAAAATTAAAAAAAAAAAATCAAAGCAAAGACAAGATCTCTTTTCTACCAAATATATTTTACTATTTCCTTTATGATCTTGGAGTATGGAAGATGCCATGTGTGTCCAACAAGTCATTCTTACAGCAGAAGCCGTGTTCATGATGAAAAAAATGGGAAATAAAATATCAATGAGCAAATAGGATGATGCTGTTGCTAAACACATTAAACATCCTCTAACTTCTAAGACTGGGATTTAGAGATGTCTCTGAAAATTAATATTAGAGTGACTGTGGACAGATGGCTTAATTTCTATAAGCCTCAGTTTCCTCATTTATAAAAGAAAAATTGGAAGATATAGCTAATTTGTTGTAAGTTTCAAATGAAAAGATGCTTACCACGTGCTGGAGAGAAAGTACTCAGTCATTGACAGCTGTTACAGGAAAGCAGTAAAGTGTGGTGGTTACAATGATTGGTTCTGACTCAGATGGCCTGGGTACAAATTCACGCTAGCTGTGTGACCTTGGGGAAGTTATTTAGTATTGCCGAACTTTCATTTCCATTTCTGAAAAATGGGGTAATGACACAACCTATCTTACACTGTTAAGGGAGTTAAACAAGATAGTATACTTAAAGAACCTAGAAAAGCGCCAGGCATATATTAATCTCTTTGTAAATGCCAGTTAAAATGATCATTCTTACCATAATTACTGTCACCAGAATAAAAATGTATTTTACTCACCAGTAAACATTAACTGGAGACTGTCTACTGCAAACATGAGACGCTTGTTTTAAGTTAAGATGTCCTAAAATAAAAGAGACTATTGCTGGGGAGGAATGGTGTCTCTTCTAAAGTAAACTCACAGCATTCTCTTAAACTGTTTCCAATATTCTTGTTGACGCTTGAACCTCCGCATATCCTAAGCAGTACAGTCCCCTTGTTTTGTCCGAAACCCCACTTTGAGGCCGAAGCAGTGACACAAAGCTTTCAGGGAGGGAGGGATATCCAGTTATGGTCTCTCATGCATCTGTTGGATTTGCCATTTTTAAAGATGAAAGTTCCTAAATTATTAACTTTTCTCCAAGTGATATGTGATGGTGAAAATAATATCTGCATGAAGTATTAAGTGGTTTTTTTGAACAAAAGCCAAGTAATTTGACAGAGCGTAATAATTACACTGTCAAAGAATACAAGTTTCCACTTTCTCAGAGAAATCTATATTGCCTGGTTTCGGTTTCACAGGCTGTCATCAAGATGGTAAGATTTATCTCTCCTTTAATTGCACCATGGCAGGTGTTTTATGGAAAATGTATATGCTCTGCCTGCTTTTCAGAAGGGTACGAGGTCCACGACATTGCTTTTATATTCCCTTACGTGCACAATTAAGAGTCTGGCTTGTATCCCAATGGAAGTGGACAAGAACAGGCGTTCAAGTCCTGCTGTGCCAGGCAGATGTGGTAACATATATCACAGTGAAGATTTATTAATAGTGGGAAGACCGAAAGTACACTTTTCCAAAAGAGCTTTTCCCTGAATTGAAGCTCAAAGCAAGTGCCTACCAAAGAATGTTAACTTCATGGCTAGTTCAAGGTTTGTGAGTAGTCTCCCCTTTAACCCCAGAAATGTCACATACAAATCATAAAGAGGCAGACAACAATCTAGAACGGAAGACACAGGGGGTGGAGTCAATTGTGGCCTACCTCCTTGGATCAGCAGCTTATGTCATCATATGTTAATGTCATTTGTCTGCATGTATTCCAACTCCTCAAAATCCATTTCTGTTTAATCTCATGCATTGGAAAAGATTTAGAAGGTACAAAGTTTATGTCTCATTTTGAGCTAGGTCCTGACATTAGCAAGCAGGCGGCATGTAATATGCTCCCTTCCTCAGAATCCTTAAAACCACACTGGAAAATTAAAACTTGTGTTTGTGAAAAGGCTTTTACAGTTTTAAAATGAGATACTTAAAACTTATGTTTATGTCCTAGAAATCAGAGCACAGTGTAAGGATGGGTTTTCCAGGGAAGCAAGAAAAATTGCCAGCACAGACCGTGCTACAGAGATATCCTACATCGGTTGGGGGATGTGTAGACAACTTGCTATTCTTCCTTATAGTGATATTCCATGGTTCTATCATGCTTGCCATCAGGAACAATGAGATGAAAGTGATGGAATGAATGAGGTATTTCTGGACCTTGCCCTATTTTTGTCCCCTTCAGACATGACCAAAGTTATGCCCTTGGCTCCACCTGTGATCCTATTTCCCACTCCATCGTCTATATGTGAGGATTCAATGAGTGTATTCCAGAGGAAGTGGCTTGTACATTGTCTCAGACAGTGTAGATATAAGATTTAAAAAATAACATACATTTGATATCTACAACACAGAACCTGTCTGGGTACAAAGTGGACAAAAGATTCAAATTTCCACCTTCATTGTTTATTTTTCCCACAACCACTTCTGCTATATATGTCTTCATTCCTTCTCCGTCTCAATCTCCCTTCTAGTTTTTGTTTTAAGGGTTTACTTAAATTCCAGTTAGTTAACATACAGTGTAATATTAGTTTCAGGTATACTATTTAGTGATTCAACACTTACATACAACATCCGGTGCTCATCACAACAAGTGCCCTCCTACATCTTACTTCTTGATCCTTCACCATATAAGTCCAACTTAAACCTTTTTCTCTAGATATTCTTCAACCTTACCCAACCTCACGGTGAAGTAAATAATCTCTACTTCTCCATACATGCCATAGCCTTTTCTGACACTTCCAATGATGTTCTTTGTACCATTGAGTGTCCTTTCTCTTTCCTCCTTAGAAAGATTTTTTTGTAAATAATAAGTATAAATAAATATAAACCTAAACCTAACCCTAAATATAAATATAAGTATAAATATAAATATAAGTATAAAATCTGCCATTGCCTTAATTGTATTGCCCTATAAGTATATATTTGAACTTCCTTTTCTGGGTTAGAATAAGAGCCTTGTCTAACTCCTGTCCTAGCAAAACATTCGGCACATAGTATATGTTCAATAAATGACAGATAAGTGAGTGGATGACCAAATAAACGAATGTTCCCAAAGTTGTAAATGTTAATGATTTATGAAGTCAACAGGTATTTCTTCCTAGCAGGAGCTCGCCATGAAAAATGATTTTTTTCCCCAAATGTCATGGTTCTTAAGAAAGGCTAAATGAAGTAAACCCTGTCTACTATTTAATGGTCATTAAAATGTGAAGGCCCTAGATAATCACTGTGTATGCATGTGTGTGCAGTGTGTATGAACACATGTGTCACCATATTCTCCAAAGTTTACATTCTAGTCAAATACGTGAAAAGTTTTAAAAGGATAATCTTCCAAGGAAAAGAAGTTATAAACTAAATCCTAAGTAATTTATAGAAAAGAACCCAGACAGTTTTACCTTTATGTTAGTAAGCAGCGTTTACAAAATAATTGTACATGTACAATTGTCAGCTCTTGGTTTAAGCAACTTACTGGAGTCCCCTCCTTCTCATATACTCACTCAGAAGCCATGTGAAAATCATGGCCAAAGAACCAGACTCTTCCCTGACGGTCCCAGAATCCACATTGCTAAGAAAACTGCTTCTCAGGAACAATGGTATGGCAACTGATATGGCAATGATATGGCAACAGGCTACCCACAGGCCTCCTCAGGGAAAGCTGCCCTCCTCACACTGGATTTGGTGACAGCCAATGCGCTGGGGTCTCTAACGGGAGTTGCAGTAAAAAAAACTCAGGACCCTCTGGCCAGCCACACTCTTACACATATTTGCGTTACTAGCTTAAGGACCTTTCAGGTCCCTTTATCTGGGGCTTTGGCTGAGGACTTTCTTAGGTACCCCTGCCTAGACCACCTTGGAAGGTGACAGAATCTTGAAGGCACTTTTCTACATTATGATTTGGTGTTCAATACTTTTCTGCCTTTAGTCTTCTCCCTCTCTCTCCTTCTGGTCCCTTGGTTCACAAACTATGCCAGTCTTTTTTTTTTGTGTGTGGGGGGGGGGGGGGTTTGGTGGTGGTGATTAGTAGGCAATGAGTCTCTGCAACAGGTGTGTATAGGAAAATGGAAAAGCAAGTCAGTTCCTTCTCCAGTTTGGCCTCTTGCTTACATTCTAATAGTAATTGATTAAACACAACGATTACTTTCAATTTTGGCTTCAACTGGCTACTCAGACCTTGGAAGCTGAGGTGAGCTGCTGACAAACAGTATGTTTACTTTGAAATGGTTACAGATCAGATCTCTACCACCACCACCACCTTGTGATGAGAGTCTGAAGGGACAATGGAAGTCCTCACCACGTCGTAGAAAGCTCCTTTAATTAGAAGAACAGGAGCACTGCTTCCTCCAAGCTTGTTGCTGTTCTCATGGCGCCTTGTGTCTCTCTCGAAGTTAATCCCATTCTGGGCTACCTATAACTATGTCCTTCTTTCTTTCAGACCTTAGTTCTTCATCTCACGTCCCACTCATTTCCCCTTTTGGTCTCTGCCTTGGAGAGCTCACATATCACATCAGATATATCTGACTTTGACTTACTCTCCTCTTTCCCAGTAGCCAGATCCAGCAGACATGGGCCGATCTGACCAGGCCAGCAGAGAAGCAACACCTCACATGCCTTCCCGACATCGCCCTGCTCTACAACTACTCAATCTGATCCAGGCACTGTATGGGACTCTGGGACACACCAGAGGGTAAGACTGGCACCATCTCTATCCTCACAGGCTTACATTCTAGTAGGGAGCACAGATAATGAACATGAAAATAGGTGTGTGCTAAGCAGGCTAGAAGGATCACACTTCTATCTCTGTGACTCATCTGTTCTCTGTTTTCCTCACCCTGAGGAACAACAGGCACATCAGAGAGACATTATATGAGGGCAGACAATTTGCGTTAAAGCTGGACTTCTGCTCCATTACCTTCGTGGTTATGTCTGTGGCACAGTGATCTTTCCAGTGCTCTGACAAGCTTTCAGGCAGGGTGGCGCCTATTTGTCTGGATTACGTAGCAGGCTTTGGAGCAGCATTCCCTCTCTATTGCCAACACCTGATCCAGGGATCCAGCTCTTCAGAAAGAAGGTCAGGTTTTTCTGATGCTGGACAGTCCTTCTGGCATTCATGTCCAAAAGCTGCACCAGAGCCGCACAATTGATCGATCCCTTTGCCCGAGGCCATCTGCAGGATCGTCCACCCTCAACTCTTAGAACAACCTCAGACAGGAATGCTCAGTGTTCTCATGCTTGCTTGTGAGACAGCTGTGCTCTGAGATCCCATTCAAATCACAGCAGGTAAACCACATCCCCAGTGCCCATTAATCTATTATGCTAATATCTATAAAATTAAGGCACTGTCATTTTCTTTCAGAGTGGTTCCCAGTCCCTGGAATCCTTTCTTGAGTCTCATTTTAAGGCCAAGATCCAGATCCCTGCTAATGATGCCAAATGTGTGTCTGCCTATATGTGTGCATAACGCCAACTCTGGGTTCTTGTCTATCATCATACCTCAGAATTTCTGAGTGGACAGCTAGTCCTGACCAGGACCTGTGGTGCTAGAGCCCTTTGTTCTAAGCCTGAATGTTGTCGAAGAACCTTCTCTCTGCATCTATACCTGTATCTGTACAAAGGACCCAGTTGGTGCCCCTAGGTCCAGATCTCACAGCTCAGCCCTTTAGCTGGAGCCCCGGGCAATATCCAAGTCTTCTCTCTATGTCCAATCATCACCATTATGGGAGAGAGCCAGACTAAGAACTCTCTCCCTCCCTTCAATATGGGTACCACCATTACCTCTTATAGCACGTGAGCTCCTCTTTTAATCATTGATTCCACTCTTTATACTAAATGTGAACAAATTATGAGAGATAGGCCTACAGAAGAAGTTTGGGGTTAAGGACAGGGATAGCCTTAAAAGCTCAGATTTTCTGCAGGGTGAGTTACTTATTTTATTTTATTTGTAAATTTTATTTTGGAGAGATTATGAGTGGAGAAGAAGGGCAGAGGGAGAGAGAGAGAGACAGAGAGAGAGAGAGAGAGAGAGACAGACAGAGAGAGAGAATCTCAAGTAGGCTCCATGCTCAGTGTGGATACCAGCATCCTGGGATCACAACCTGAGCTGAAATCAAGAGTTGGATGCTGGACCGACTGAGGCACCCAGGCACCCCAAGAATGAGTTACTTTGAAGCTACTTAAGGTAAATGACAATGACATTTTAGTGTCTTTAACTGGGTGGGATGAGCTGGGTCAGGACTCACAGCAAGGTTTCTACCTTTATTCACTTTGAAATGAGGCACAAAGGCAGAAACAGAATTATCACTTGACTGGTGCACAGTGACCTGAGGCCAGACAGTCTCCTCCCTGGTAACATTTTTCTCCAGTGGGACAAGCTACTTGAGGTGCATTTTTTTTTTCCATGTGATCAGGTTAAATTTCACAGTTCAAAAGATTGACAGTAGAACCATTTCTGCAATTACAACAGCACTTCCCATGTCAGGGCTTCCCTCACAGTGAGAAGAGAGGCTTGAAGACTGGAAGGAGGAAGCATGCTATGGGTCCCTCCAAGATAAGGTTCCATCTTTCTCTCTCCACCGTAGTCATGTCCCTAGCAAGGAAGGACAATTGGAGAATACATGAATTATCTACTAATCACATGCTTTACTCTGAAAATTGTTTTTAATTTGCCTAATTGCTTCTCTATGGTAAATTATAAAAATTGTGAAATTCCTGTTGTCACATATTCTACGAATATATCTTCACATATTTTTTGACAATTATAATCATTTATTCAAGCAAAACCAAAGTTAAGAAAGAAACTGGAGTTTTTACAAGGGTACAATCAACGTTTATGAAGGCATAAGACATTTTTTCCATATGAATTAATTATAATAAAAATCTTAATATAAACATCAATATGAAGAAAAAAATAGAAATAATTCATAAACTCTCTACCTAAAAATAACCTCTAAACACTTTTGTGTACATACTTCCACACATTTTCCTACCTGTATTTTTTTTCAAAAAGAGGTTTACACTGTAATTTTTATTAACTTATTTTTTATGATGTATCATAACACTTAGTTTTTAAAGTAAGCTATTATGACTTGATTGTAGGAGCTAATGGAGGAAAAGTTTCACCAAACCTCAAATATTTCCCATAAAATTTGAAATGCATGGAAGTGTAAGAGGCATTGTATTTATTAATAAATTTTTCAAGGCAAATAAATTCAAGTAAATTATTCAAGGTAAAATTTCTCTCTAGAGCAAAAGATTAGTTTGGGCTTTAGAAGTATTACATGAACTATAATTAATATATTTTTATTTTTTGCTGTGTTGTGGATATTTTAATTGCTGTTTTGATGGGTTTTTTTCCCCTCTAGCTAGTATTCTTTTTTTTTCCTTTTTATTGCAGTATAATTGACAAAACATTATATTAGTTTCAGGTGTACAATGCAACAATTCAAGATTTGCATATATTGTGAAATGATCTCCACAAGTCAGTTAACATCCACTACCCTACATAGTTAAATATTTTTTTCCTTCTGACAAAAACTTACAAGATCTACTCTCCCAGCTACAAATATACAATGCAGTATTATTAACTATAGTCACCATGCTGTACATTACATCCCCATGGCTTAACTTATATTTTAACATAACTGTTTAATATTGACATATTCTTGCATCAGTACATTCATTTGGCAATGACATGTTTAAAGCTAGATTGTATTCAATTAAATTCATATATATACATATATATGTGTGTATATATATATATAGTGTATATATATATATATGTATATAGCCAATTGTTTAATCTACATAATGATGTTTTCAGTTTTTCAATATTAGCAACAATGCTCTGGTGAACATTCATATAATTATATTTCTACAGAGTTTTAAAAAAATATTTTTCTTGGTTAAACTCTTAGGATAGAATTATTGAGCCAAATGGTATATGACATGTTTTCACTGAACTAACAGTTTGATAAATGAAGGGTAAATAGAGGGTAGTTGAGTATTTTTCAACCTTTACCATTACCTATTTCTATAACTATAATTCATGCATGGACATGCTACAATAGATACACATTCACACAAGCCATTAGAAACAGGACTGATTCTTAATTCAATTCTCACCTCGAGTAATTTGTCAAAGTTACCTTTTATTATTCTGTTTCTCAAATTAAGAGATTGCTTTTGAGAACAATTAAAACAAAAATTCATCATATGTTCTTAAAACGCCTTGTATGTTAGAAGGAAATGACTACACATGAAGCAGAAAGAGTTTTCAAAAGTATTTCTGCCTACTGTCCCGCAAGTAACACGTATTTATGGATATGTACATAAGCGCCTTTGTACACATATATATAAAGGCAGGTGTATACGTACATACATGTTTACACACAAACAGGAAAACATAGCTGGGACAGGCTAAAATAATTAATCTCGAAGAATGCTCTTTCTCGTGACTAAATGTCATTGATTCCAGGCCATTTTAGAATATACTAATGAGCAGTTTGGAAACGTCGCTGATGATAAGTGATGTGAATTTCCGCTTGAGAGGGGGTTCATTTTAGCAGCACGGATATGTCATATGGAACCGCACACGCAGAACTTCAGCAGCTGCATTTGGGCTGAGCTGAGCACAGAGGAAGTTTCTCTAGGGCCAGCACCACAGAGAAGCAGCGATGGAGGCCCCTGCAATCACAAGGGTGGGCTGTCTAGACTGTCCCTGAGCTGCGTGGAGCACACACTCACACACATATGCGCATGGTTTCACACATGCTCCAGTCGCAGTTTAAAAAAAACATTTTTCAGGAGCGCCTGGGTGTCTCCGTTAGTTAAGTTCCCGACTTCGGCTCAGGTCATGATCTGCCAGTTCATGGGTTCGATCCCCACGTCAGCTGTGCTGGCAGCTCAGAGCCTGAAGTCTGCTTTGGATTCTGTGTCTCCCTCTCTCTTCCCCTCCCCGCTCACACTCTATCTCTCAAAAATAAATAAAACATTAAGAAAACACTCTACCACTCAAAAACAAACAAAACATTAAAAAAAAAACTTAAAAATATTTTTTCAAAGGGACCCTTGGGGTAAAAAGCCTTGGAAAATACTGTGGTAAGGTGATGAGGCCTCTTGTCTCTAGAGTCAAGTGCCTAGTTTCAGTGGGGGGAGGGGTGGGCATTACCTATCCACAGGTGATCTTGAGCAGTAGATTATTTTAACATCTGCAAGCTTCAAATCTTAGGTGATTCCAGCTCTGCATGCCTCAGCTTCTTTTCATAACTCATTATCTAGGAGGACCTCGTGGTGGAGAGATTAAAGAGCTTCTACCATCATCCTCGTGGAGTCCATTGGTCCCTGAAAAGAAGCAGATGGGGAAGAATGATTCCACCCACCTCTGACTTTTCACAAATCCTAAGATCTTGGGCTGTAACGAGGACCTCGCTGATGAAACACAAGGTAAAAGGCGTAGGACCCTGGAAGGGGCGGGGCGGGGCCTAAACGTTAGGTGAGAAGGAGGTTGTTTACCTGGCTGTGCTGTGTGGGTCAGAATAAACCAAAAACCCACAACAAGTGTTTCAGTGTAACAAACTGACAACTACTTGTAAGAGGAAGGGAGAAGCAGGAAATGGGGGGAGATAAAACAACCCTGCAGTGTGGGAGGTCTCCTGCTCCTGCTCTGCCCAGGACCACCCCATAGGGCAGATGCTCCCAGAGCTAGCAATTACCAGGCACCGTCTAGGAAAAGGCAGCGGCTGAGAAGGGCCAGGTAGAGCTGCGAACTTCTCTGCGGCCTGCCCCAGGGCCACGGCTCTAAGGGAAAAGAGGTAGTTTTACACTTGCACAAAACTGATGAACTAAGCCAACATGGGCAACTGAGAACTTGGCTCGCTATTGCCCAAATCCCAGTATTCTCTCCAGCAATGGTGGGGCTGCAGCAAGTTTTTCCCTAGGTGTGAAAAGCAAACACAAAACCCATCTGGATATTTGCATATCATCTCTAACAATCTATTGAAATAGCAGGAAAAAGAGCAAAGGTTGCGTGGGTTTGGCTAACTATAATTTGTGAGTTATTCACGGAAAGAACTCTATTTTAAAATGTTTAACATACTCTAAAAGGCTTGAGGCAAAGTTACATGGCTTTTGGCTGCCAAGTAGAATTTAGTATTCTGTGTACCTAAAGTCTTCCTTTTACCTTCACCCAGGATAAACACACTGCCAGACCGAGCCTTTTTTTTTTCCCCTGGAGAGACATAAAAATCAAAATTTGTCAAAATGACTTTTTGGGATTAGTAAACTTTGTAAATAAAAGAGACTTGCAAAAAAAGGAAAAACAGAAAAAAAAGCCAAACATAAAAATGAAAAAAAAACCCACAAAACACAGCAAAACCAAGAGGTAAGGACAGTGGAGGAAGAGTTTGAATTTAAGAACAGGTGATACCTTTAAAGAAATGAAAAAGGAACATGTTCATTTGAATGTCAAAAGTAAATGTGATCTGTTCATAGTTAAGAGAAAACCAAGCAGCATTAGGGTTATGGTTAGAGAAGGATAGGGATCACCTAAGACGCCAACCCCCTTTTACATTTTAATAGCGTGGTAATATAAGGAGTTAGACAAACAGGCCCAATTTATTGGAAAAAAAAAATGTACCAGCACGGAGAAGGACCGACCAGATGGTGGTGCAGATTGACCTCATAGGGGAGTTGAGCAGAACATTCAAAGGAATGTACGGTTTTATAGAAGTCCATAATTCCAAGTATGTGGGTTTGGGAATCTCTCGGGTTATCTCTCCCCCTGACCTGGTGGCAGGCCACTGTAAGTAAATCAGCACTAGCAGGTTCTCTTTGTTAGACCCACTCGGCCGGTTCGGCACTCCTGCAAAAACTGTTTGCCTAGGCAATAAGAGTTCACATGTGGGCAGGTGTTAGTTGAAAACGGATCTCAGTGTCAGGGGTGTCTGCGGCTGCAACCAGCTCACCTCCCTCCCTGAGAAGCTACCGCCATATAGACAAGGGGTAGAGACTGCTAATACCTTCCTCTCCCACTTCACTTGGTTGGTTGTCCCTGGGCACAAGGTGCTGAGCTTCCTGGACTCCAGAGTTATTCGATGTTGGAAAATCAAGATGAAAGAAAAAAAAAATCAAGAGGTTGTTGTAGCAAGAGCATTTGGAGACTGATTCTCTCTGATACCTGTGGATTCCTGCCGCCTTAGTGTTCTCTGCTTGCACTGACACCCCAGAGTCCAGGGACATCAGAGAAAGGTTGGTTCTCGCTCCGTACCTTGCATATACCTTTATTGCTCTGATATCTGAAACGGCACGGTGAGCTGTGATCCTTAGTCATTCTTTCTTTCATGTGTTCACTCTGGTCTACAACTGAGAAGGACTATTTAGGGTTTACGTGGCCTGGTGGCAACAGAAGGAAATGAAGAAGTCTCTCCACAAAAGCCTGCAGCAAGGAGAATTGGTAAAATGTTAACGTTAGAGAGGAAAAGAGCAGTCGCGTAGGCCAGCCTCTCCATTTTACCAACAGGGAAACTTGCAGAAAGTTGTGTGAAAGGGAACATTGCTTTACCCTTCTAATTCTGAGCCACACAGTTCATTCCTGGTCATAGGAAGAACTCACAGATGCCCTTATCGATCCAAACCCTGTAGGACGGCAAAAATTTACCCTCAAAAATCTGCCGTACTTAACTTTAAAATCTATGTCTACCGCTTGTAACCATCTTTGTGACCTTAGTCACGTTTTATAGATTTTATAAACTAATGTTCAGGGAAGTTAAACAATTTTCCCAGTGCGCAGAGTGTATTCTATATGCTGAATGTGAACTTCATGTGCGCAAATAAGATCACCTCGCAAAACCTTTGGCAGCACACGGCACTTGGTAAAAGAGGGAAGATATCAATATCATGGTCATTGTTGTTACTGCTGCTTGTAGTACAGAAAACATCAGCTGTCCCTCTTCAGAGTGGCCAACCTCTGCCAATAATCTGCCTTTAGGTTTCTTCTATTTCATTTTCATGTACACTCGGAGCATGTTTCTTCAGCTTAATTCCCATTTCTGAACTGTGTTGGGGAAAAAGAAAATGTTTTCTCCACTCTTCCCTGCTCCAGAGTTCTTCCAGCTGGTTTAAGAAATAAATTGATATGGAGCAGAGTAACAAGAGAGAAAAAACAAAACAAAACAGAACAAAGCAAAAACCTCACAAAGTTTTATTATATGCACACGGAAGCCCAATAATGAGATTGAGACCCAAAGAAATGAGCAAGGCAGGCAGTTTTCATACATTTTATTTATTTTTATTTTTGAATGTTTATTTTTGAGTGTGTGTATGAGGAGGGAGGGCGGGGCGGGGCGGGGGCGGCAGGGAGAGGTGAAGGATCTGACCTGCCTCTGTGCTGACAGTGGAGAGCTCAATGCCGGGCTCCAGTTCACGAACCATGAGATCATGACCTGGGTTGAAGTGAGGCACTTAACCTACTGAGCCAGCCAGGCGCCCCAGTTTTCATACATTTCAGACGGAGACAATAAATTTGTGAATAATTGACAGGATACAGAGAATAGGTGTTTGGGAGCTTTAATTAGTAAGAGATTCTAAGCAAAATTGAGGTGGTGAAAGTAGACTAGAAAAAAATAATAAGGTTTGTTTCTACAGCTTTTCCACTTTAAAGTTCCTGTCTCTGGTGACAAGGATGTCATTTTACATCTTAGTACAGGGAGGGTGGTTTTCATGTGGGAGCGTTGTTTCCTGCTTTCTGGGGGACAGAGGAGGGTCAGACTGTCCTTGCACAGGATGCTTCCTGAACATTTCCCAGGTAGCTTCAATTCAAAATAATTAACATGCCATTAGGAACATTTGGGGGCAGCCTGTCCTGGGTCCTTAAAGCTGCAGTTTGCTCCCCTTTTAAAGGCGTTTCCATTTGTGCCCCATCACCATCTGCCTAGCTTCTGCATTTCCTCATGCTTGTGAGTTATGGCTATTAGATGCTAAATTACCGCTGAGAGCAAGTGGCAAGTGATGGTTGGCAACCTTTGATTGTCATGAAACTGGCTCTGTAAAAAAAAGAAGCAGAGCAAAACAGGGTTTGGAGATCACATAGAAAGCATGTACATATCAGTTTGTATTTGTTCAAGTTGCAGGACGAAGGGAGTCAATGGGCAGGAAATGGACAGTTTCAGCTAATAAGACAGATTCTTTTGGAAAACAGAATGTCACTGTTAGTTGCCACATAAAATAATGGGTTTGTTATTGTTGAACCCCAGCTACGTTAACAGAACTAACACTTGTTCCTATTGAGATATTCCCCAGAGTTGCATTTTTGTTAATAAAGATAAATTCCTTGTGGGACCCTCAGATGTCATCTTCCTATTCTTGGGACCATTCTAACAGTTTCATGACTTTGGGATCAGATAATGCTGGACACTTATACACTGTGATCTGCCTCCTGCAGTAGCTTCACTGGCATCTCAGAAGCTGAGGGAATACCTGAGGTGTGCCCTGGGGCTGTCTCAGTAACATCTTGAGATCTGACCTTGGGAAATCTACAGAATAGGGAATCTAGAGGTAGAAATTGCAGAATTGAAGAGCTTAAAGTCAAGCTGCATAAAGTAGGCGGGGGGGGGGGGGCAAACATGTAGTTCCTCACTTTTTCTTCTCTCTTTTGACAGTAAAACTGATTTTCAGAATTTTCTTGACATTCTCCCCTGTTCCTTCCTCTGTAGTCTGTTGCTGTCTACTTCTCTACCCAAAGAGCTTTCCTTAAGATCAAAGGGAAGGAAGAATTCTTCCTCAACCCTTAGGATCTTGTAGCTGAACTAAGAATTAAATTTAAATGAGACAGGCTAACAAAAGAAATAACCCAAGTTTTATTACGTGTACGTGGAGGCTCAGTAATGAAATTGAGATGTAAAGAAATGACCAAAGCAGGTGTTTTTTTAAATACTTTTTGGACAAAGAGTCAATAAATGTGGGGAACTGCAAGAGAAAGAAAAGTTTGGGAACTTTAATAAGGAATTCTAAACAGAATTTGAACTGGGGTAGTACATAAGTAAAAAATAACAAGGGTTGTTAATTGTAATTTATTTTTGAGAGAGAGAGCGTGCAGGGGAGGGGCAGAAGGAGAAGGAGACGCAGAATCCAAAGCAGGCTCTGAGTTGTCAGCACAGAGCCCAACACAGGGCTTGAACACATGAACCATGAGATCATGACCTGAGACAAAGTTGGGTGTTTAACCGACTGAGCCACCCAGGAACCTCTTGGGGTGGTCATTTTAAATTGTCTAGTATCAGTCAACATGGAGATTGTGTTCAACCTCCTGGACAATCAATCAATCACTTGGATATCACTGGACACCAGAAAATAGTAGATAACAAAATCCTCAACACTAAAACTTGACTGAGTTCCCCTGGTTAGCAATACTGAAAGTATGCTGTCACACATTGGTGCCTGGAGCATACTATATCCTGGGGTAAGAAGGAACTTTGTATTTGTAAGCTTCCAGGCTCTGACCTATGTGTCTCTTTTCCAATTGTGACCTATACCTTTCCTTGTAATAAACCATAGCTGTGAGTATAATAGCTTAAAATGATGTCTGTGAGTCTTTCTAGTAAATTATTGAAATGGAGACTGATTTTTGTGACTCCCTAAACTTGTAGTTGATGTAAGTCTAGGGAGATTGTGCCTTCAGATTTGGCATTTTGGTTAGTTGTTGTTGTTGTTGTTGTTGTTTGTATTCTATGGAAAAAGAATTTTCAGATGGAGTTAAGGATCTTGATTTGGGGAGATTATCCTGAAATATGTGGGATATATTGGACTTCTGATCTACAGAACTGAATAGAAACATTTTTTTGTTGTTTTAAGTTACCAAAATTTTTAGTCACAGGAAAGTAATACACGCAGTTATCAACAGTCTATTTCATGCAACCATGGTCTCTGTCTAGAAAAGGCTTCATGAATCTCCTGCCTGGTCTCCTTAATCCATGTTACCCCAAACTAATTGATTTCCACATTATATCTAAACAGCACTTAGTAAAAACAAAACTGTCTCTGGTATGCCATCTTTCTTCTGTTTATACCACTTCTTCAAAGGTGTCTCTATTGTTCCTAAAAGAGATAAAAATTATTAGGGCACTTACATAACATAAGAAGAGCCTGCATGGTCTAGCCAGTGCCTGTCTTTCCAGCCTCAACTCCTGCTTCCTATCTTTTTCTCTTTTACCCAACCCCCACCAACCACATCCACCTGCTTTATGCTCCTTATACTTGTCACAGTTACTGCTTGATTATCTCTTCTCCTGCCTATGCAACCACACCTAGAAACTCCAACTCAGTCTCCATGTTCCAGCTCATTTTTGCATGTTTGTTATGCATTTGCTTCTGTGTATCTGTCTGCCTGCCTGTCTCCTTTGAAAGTGCTGGCTTTGAGAGTGTAAGCTCCATGATGGAAAGAATAGTATATGCTTATCCATTGTATCCCCTACCTATCCTAATGGAAGCTCAATCAATTGGATACACGGAATACACACAAACTAGAAGGCTGCTTTGCCACTTGCGGCTCTGCCATTGACTTTGGTGCTCACAAGAAAGAAATGTTCTGTCTTTTGTTATTGAAATTTATATATGCACAGCACAAATGCTACCCCTAGGGACCCATACATTTGGGAATAAGTCCTTTAAGGAGTGTTCTCAATCTATTGAAGTGCGTGGAGGTAATTAGAATGCAAGACTTGTCTCTGGTTCCCATTTTTCAGATTAAGAAGTTGAGAATTAAGGAAGGTTGTGGTCTTGTCTGTATCATCCTTCTAATAGGCCTGGTTTTAAACTCAGCATTTTATATAATTCCCTGTTTTTTTTTAATGTTTTCCCTTTACTAACTCCTTTATATAAAATATATTTATAATATAAATATTTATATTATATGTATTTATAATATAAATATATGCTTTATATTTACATAAGTATATATTTATATAAATATATGTATATATTTATATTATAAATATATATAATAAAATATATATATATATATATTTTCCCTCTTTTTCTATGCATGTGGTTGGAGAGAAGATACATAGCAGTCTCCCTCCCTATCTACACACACACACACACACACACACACACACACACACAAATAAATATATCTCTGTGTGTGTGTATACATACATATATTGAGAGAAAATATACACCGGTCTCATAGCATTGAATATAACCTCTTTGAGGGAAGGGTAGTGTTTTATGATTCTATATCAAGTTTAATGGTAACACTAGATACAGGTGGTCTGATGTTTGAAGAGTGAGTGAGGATCTGACCAAGGCAGTCAGATCCCAAACCATTGATATCAGAGAAGAAACAATAGCTAGACACTTTAGGGCAGAGATGATTTACTCCCTGCTGGGTGGAGTGTTTAACTGGACCACCAAGTCCCCTTATATTCCATATCTCTCGCACAACACAGAACATGACACTCCTAGATAAATACAGCATTAAATTAAATTGGAAAGCTTTATAATAAACAAAAAAATCAAGATCTGCTTTTTAGGAGTACCTGGGTAGCTCAGTCAGTTAAGTGTCCAACTATGGGTTTCTGCTCAGGTCATGATCTCACAGTTTGTAAGATGGAACCTTGTGTCGGGCTCTGTACTGATGGTGCAGAGCCTTCTTGGGATTCTCTCTCTCCCCCTCTCTCTGCCCCTCCCCCCTCAAATAAATAAATAAACTTAAAAAAAAAAGAACTTCTTTTTAATCCCAGTGTTAACTAAGGCCAAAATTTACTTCAAAACTTGAAAGATAAATTAACCCTTCACTTGCTTCTATTCTTATAGAAATAAGATGGACCATCAGGTGCATGTGTTGAAAGCAGTTTCACCCTCTATAAGCCACAGTAGGTTGGGTTATGAAAGACCTGTTTACTCTGACTTCCTTCCTTCTTCCGTTGGCTCCCCCAGTATAGTCCTGCTGTGTTTTCTTTGGGGATAATGGGCTGGTATAAGATCTCCATATTTAATAAGTAATGACCTCTATTATTTTCAAGAAATGACAGAGAAGTAAAGAAAATAAATCACAGATAGCTTCAGAAAACACATTGCTTGGGAGAGATTAAAGAAGAAAAAAAGCACTTTCCCTGTGCCACTCTTGATTGTCCTTGTGATGTTCACTAGTCCTACCTTGGCCCAAAGCCAGTAAGTGCAGGCTAGGAGATGTAAAAAGTTGACTTCAAACAAAGTAACTGCAGGGAACCTTTCTTGGCCCAGACATTAACTTCACACTAGAATAGTGAATGATTGTGAATAATACTTACTGACTTTTTCTCTTGAAAAGAGACCCCACTGGGCCATAAGAAGTATTACAATCAGCCCCATTCCAATTCTGCACATTCTCCCTTTATACAAGAATAACAACCCATTCCTGCAGAGCCAAGTTAGAATTTACAGACAATTCCACTTATAAGCATTAGAGTAACTCAATATTGAAGCTACTTTGCAATGAATCTTGGAAAATTCAAACATTCCCTTTACTCTATAAAAAAATATGGCTCTCAAAACTATGCTAATTGGTTCTGTGAGTTCAGTTTGTTATATTTGTGTAGGATTACCTACAACTTGCTTTTAGTTCATTTTACTGATCATTATTTAGGAGGGCATATTGTTTTAAGTGGTAAGTGTTAATTTCATTTGTGATCTATGTGTCTTTTTCCCCTAAAATAAATCCTTTGGTTTATCATTTCTAATATTGTCATTTTAAATATAGGATATGGAAAATGCACTGTTTGACATCATGTAGCCAGTTAGCACTGGATTTGTGACAGGCTGACAACAGGGAAGAAGAAAAGAAAACAGAATCAGACTGTCCTGACCATATCATTAGTCATATCCCAGTCTTAGCTATGAAAGGAAGAGAGGTTTCTCATGCCTAAGGGAAAACAAACAAACAAACACCCTACTGGAGAATCCTAACTCACTGTGCAAAATGAACTCTAATATATATTTTTTCTTAATAAATTTGTTTTTACCATTACTTATTTATGGCGGAAAGGAGATAAGTATAAAACTTTTCAGGAGAACTGTCATTTCTGAATTGTTATGCTTAAGTCTAGAATCAAAATATTTGTAAACCAAACTTATGAGAGAGACCAAATATATTAGTTTCTTTATTTTTATTTTGGAGCTTAGATACTAGAGATCTAGGATTTCAACCAAAATAAGTTACAATTCACTTGAGGGAAATGAAAAGTCCAAAATTAAAAAGAAAAAAAAATAAGTAGTCTTAATAGGAGGAGATTCTAATAATACCTGCTCACATTTCTACATTAACTCATGTAATGTTGAATCTTTCTATATCTTTGCTTTGAGGGATACTAAGACTCATAACTGTTAATTAAGGCTTAGCAAAGCAGAAACACTGCCTATTTTAAAACAAAATAAAATAAAAGTTATACAAAACAGTAATATATGTGCCAGAAAAATCTTCTCTATGACATGTGATAAATTTCTGCCACTCTACAACAATTGCATATAAGAGGTTAGACAGTTGGTATTAGGGTTGGTTATAGAGGAGGCCTTGATAATGTGCTTTCCTCTCTTCTTGTGTGGTCTATGGTCTCTGCTGCAAGGGAAGGATGAGATATTAAAGCAAGGGGCTTTATTTTATTGAATCTGAGCCATAGGCCGTTGGCTAGTTGGTTCAATTGAAACTACTGCTCGTTTTGATAGTAATTCTGACTACCTTGCCTGGGTGGAATCAATTTTTAGAAATCTTATTATACCATACACTTATCTTTTTAAATATATATCAGTTGTGAACATGCATGCAATCCCATGAACACTTGATCATTTCTGTCTTCTCTGATAGGCTATAAGCATCATCAGTACAAGGACCATGTATTTTTTTTCTCTTTTGTGTATCCTAACAAGCTATTCCTTTTAGTTGTGTATTGCTGTGAACCAAATTACTACAGATCCTGGTGACTTAACACAACACTCATTTGTAAAATAATACAGACAGTAGAAACCAGTATGGCAATTACTAAATTAAAATAAAGTAAATATATACATGGAATTACTACAATGGAATATCATTTAGCTTTAAGAAGGAAGAAAATTCTGATACATGCTACAACATGAATGATTTTGAAGAAATAATGCTAAGTGAAATAACCCAGTCACAAAAGGACAAACAATGTATGATTCAACTTACATCAGATACCTAGAATAGTAAGAATCATAGAGACAGAAAGTAGAATGCAGATGTCAGGGGCTAGAGGAGAGGGAAATGGAAATTAGTGTTGAATGAGAAACTTTCAGTTGGGGAAAATGAAAAAGTTCTGAAGATGGATGATGGTGATGGTTACACAATAATGCGAATATACTTAATACCATAGAATTTTACACTTAAACATGGTTAAGATGGTAACTTTTATATTATGTGTACTTTAACACAACACACACACACACACACACACACACACACACACACACACACACACAGCCCTATTACCTTATAGTTCCTGTGGGCCAGAAAGGTATATACAACTGACTGGGTCTTCTGTTTAAGGTCTCTCACAAAGTTACAACCAAGGTGGGAGCCAGGGTCAATATCTTATCTGAAGACTTAACCAGCGAAGAATGAACATCCAAGCTCCTCTGATTGTTTGGAAAATCTGTAGCTCAAGGGGTATTGAATTGGGGGCCTCAGTTTCTAACCAACTGTTGGATATAGGCTACCTTCAGTTCCTTGCTTCAACCTTCAACCTTCAACCTTCTTCAGAATGGCATCTGGTTTCATTAAAGCATTCAGCCAAGAAGGAAATAGAGTATGCTAGTAAGGCAGATGTCCCACTCTTGTGTAATCTAATTGTGGAAATGACATCTTTCAATGTTATTCTTTTGGTTAGAATGAAGTTATTTAAGGGGAAAAGATCATAAAAGGTCATAAATGTCAAGAGATAGGAAACACCAAGGCCTCAAAATGGGAAGGTAAATGCTTGGAATGGAAAGTAACTCCAAAAAGAGGCGGGACTCTGGGAACCTATACAATGATAGGAAGTCAGAGCAAAACAGAAGGCTAACCCTGAGTCGTTGTCAGGAAAGCTGAAATTATAGTCTGAGATTGTGTCAGAGTGACCCTACAGAAGGAAGACAATGATGTTGTTTCAGAAAATAATGATCTACTTTCTGGGCTAGAGGATGCCTATAACCTAAGAGCAATGCCAGGATGGCATCCACATTTAAGGTCCAATCCAGGTCAAATGCTCTACATTTTGGCAGATGTGTTCTCATGCAGCTCTTTGAGGTAAAACCGAGGTTGTGTATTTCTCTAATTTCTTTCTCTAATTTCTCTACACGACAATGGGGATGTGATCCAAGTAGATTGTCTGATAGGCAGCTCTGAGTTTAAAAGTTTGATTGCAAAACAATCACCAAGTCAATCAACTTCCCATCTTCTCTGTCAGTAAGATTTGGAAAATACAGTTTTGAACCAAGGTCATGGAAGCTGATCGGGACTTGCAAGCTGAGGCTCTGTTTTTCTGATTCTTGGAAAAATAAACTTCTGGAAGGTCCATGTAGACTCTTTGATTAGGAACCTTGTTTGGGGGGAATGGGTGAGATTGTGAGTTGGAGTAGAGAGAGAAGAATTTGTTTCCGTTTTCATGGAGAGTCATTATTTTGTCGTTATTGTGCTTTTCATAGTAAGATGCTCACTAATTGAAAAGCAATGAAAAAAAAAAGAAATGGACAAAAAAATGTCACTTGAAAGTAGAAAAGGGCACAGAGGAAAAGAATGGAGTGCAAAAAGACTTTTCCGACTTAATCTGAAGCAGTTCCCTCCAATGTTCTGCATGGTTATTATTTGTTCTAAGTGACAACAACTCCATATTCCAGAAAACCATTTGCCTTTAGTTTAGCACTGTGTGAAACCAAGAATGGCATTATTCTTCTGAGTCAACCCCCTCCCCCAACTATGTGAATATGGAATATATGAATGTTTATTTGCAAGATAATGCTCAAAAATTGCAGGTACATATATATGCAAATTGAACACATATTTAAAAATACTGAAGAATTTTCATAGTTCCATTTTGTTGACTCTGAATACAAAGTCAGTTTATAAAGTAACCATAATTCACTTTCCCTAACTTATCACATACCATCATTATTGTAAGGTAAAATGACACTTGAGTGTTTCAACGTAATTATAACTTTTTTAGGAATAAGGGTGGGTCGACGTAGAAGATGTTCCTACTGGATTGACTTCCTTGACTCAATTGAGCTTTTTCACTTAACATAAAAACATGTAGTTGGTTATATAATCCTTCCAGTGAAGTTCTTTTCTCTCTCCCTCCCCTGGGCCTTCCCTTCCTTCTTTCCAGTTGTGAAATTCTGACTAGCATGAGGATGGATACCTCAGACATCGCCTGAGAATCATGAATACAAACAACTATGATCTAGCTGAGCCTTATCTTTCATCAAAAACAAGTAAGTTTGTTTCCAGCCTATTTTGCTGATTCCAAATGCATTATAGCTCAAGTAATCCTGCATGGGAAAAAAGTGCCAAATACAAATTAATTTTGAAGACTTTTATAATAAAGAACCCAATATGTTAAGCAATATGAAGCTCTTCTGATAAAAATGGTATAAATACCCTACCTTGTTGGCTCTGTCTTTTTTAGTCTACTTTTCCAAAAGCTACACATATAAAAGCAATAACTATTGTCCATCTTTCCATAACTTACACTACTCCTTACTGGTTTGAATGCATTGTTCTTTCTAGAAAGGTCACTATTACCAGTGTTACAAATATGCTCTTTTTATTTTTATTTTTTTTTATTTTTTAACGTTTATTTTTGAGACAGAGAGAGACAGAGCATGAATGGAGGGAGGGTCAGAGAGAGAGGGAGACACAGAATCAGAAGCAGGCTCCAGGTTCTGAGCTGTCAGCACAGAGCCCGAGGTAGGGCTCGAACTCACGGAACACGAGATCACGACCTGAGCCGAAGTCGGATGCTTAACCGACTGAGCCACCCAGGCTCTCCAACAAATATGCTCTTTTAACTTGAGGTGTCATCTGTAGTTTTAAAACTCCTCTCATTATAAAGGACATTATTTTCCCTCTCTTATTTCTATATTTTTAAGTTTATTTGTTCATTTTTGAGAGAGAGAGAGAGAGCGCACAAGCTGGGGAGGGTCGGAGAGAGAGGGAGACACAGAATCTGAAGCAGGATCCAGGCTCTGAGCTGTCAGCACAGAGCCCAACATGGGGCTAGAATCCAGGAACCATGAGATCATGACCTGAGCAGAAGTTGGATGCTTAACCAACTGAGGAGCCCAGGCACCCCTTTCTTATTTCTTTTTGAAATACTCTGAACTTGATTATCACTCTTAGTGTGCACTTGAGACATGAAATCGTCAAAAAAAAATTTTGGCTTTCAAACTTTCCAGGAGGATCTCTCAGCACACCAAGATTAGCTTTCTGAAATCCTTCCTTCATCAACCAGCAACTCCAGGAGCCTTCCTTCTTGTTGCTCAGATTTACCTGACAATTACTGGGGAAACTCTTCATAAAACAAATGCTTGAATGTAGCCTAGCATGTTGTGCCTGCCAGTGTATGATTTGGCTTTCAAAATCTACCTCTTCCTCATTCTTTGCTTAACTTATTATTCATCTGTCTTAAACACTTCTAAAGATCTTGTACATTTTTCTAGACTCTAGCCTCTAGAAGGCACAAGCTGTGCATAATCCTTGAGTTTGGCAGAAACCTCTGGTTCCATTCACTTCCTGTAGAGGAAGAATGAAACTATTGTTCACACAAAAATGTGTTATGGCCAGTAGCCTATTTTTTATGGCCCCCCAAAAGAAATACAGTGAAACACGCTAGTGAAAGGTCCAAAATGCCTTACTCTTATTTTCAGACACTCAAATTGGATGGCTTATTGCATATGAGTTCCATTATACTGTTTTATTGTAAAGGATGAACTTTTTTGGAAAAAATAAATGTGTTATAAATTTAAATAAACTCTGATACCCTCAGTTTTATTTTCTTAAATCTGGTATTTTTAGTGATGATTTGACATACTGTAGTGCATATACTTAATTCAATAAAAAAACAATGTTTTTCCAAAAACAGTGATAGAAATGGTTTAGAGTAAATATGTATGCAAATTTAATTTTATGTTTAATCTAAAATACTACCTGGAAAGGTAAGAACTCAGAAACACACATACATAATCATGTTTTCCTTACTATCTTCATAGAAAACTAAAAGTTTGTGACTTGTATGTATAATTAATATATACTTATAATTATATGAAATTATATGCTATTTATATTATGCAAAATTATGTTACATTATTAATATAATTACATGTTATATACAGTTATATAGATACATAAATATCTTTTTACTTGAACTTGGAGATTCATTCCCTATTTTATATAAAAATATAGTACAGACCTGAAGAACAGCTTACTTTTAAGTAATGACTCATTGCTGCCAGCAAAGTTCTACCAATTATTACATTATTCCTTTTTCCCCTCACACTTAACCTTCTGTACTCTACTTTACGATTCTGGAACTGAGACTACAAACTATATCTCTCCTTCATTAGATGACTTCCTCTTAAGTCCCATTAAAAAAAAAAGACACAAAAGGAAGACAGGAGGAAGGAAGCAGGAATTACTCCTTCCTATTTTGTTTGCTATTTCTGTCAGCAATAATCTTTCACCCAAGAATCAATCAACAATGTTACATGTTCCAGTTTCTTTTGTTATTTTCCAAACTATCCTTCCTGTGCTTCTTCAAAGCTAGCAGAACCATCTGAATGTGGTTTTTGGAAATGGTTGGGTGGTTACTTGGTACTAAATGCTGGCTGTTTTCTAAAAGAACATAGGAAACTGACAGTCCATGGCCTGCAGTTTCATCACAGTGAAGTAAGATATCACCTGTTGATTATGGCAAAGAACCTATAGAGAGGTTGTACTGGGCACTGCATTTGACTGTTACAGTAGTGATGATGGCTATGAGGGCTACAAGATGGCTAATGCTCATTGCACTGGAGCATTTTCCGAAAGAAATGTTAAGCTCTGAGATCAGCTCATTGTCAAAGCAACAGCTTTGAATTTCATTGGTGGCTGGAAACTAATATCATATTTCTTATAACCATAGAAAACATCTGTGAAAAATCCACATTTTATTATATGGGTTACATAATTACCAGATAATGTGATGTGAGGATATAAAACCTCTTTTGTGAATCTCTCTGTGTATGTTATATACAGTTGGCTTTAGCCTCAGAAATACACAATTTTGTAACATAATATATGCACCACTGATCCCTTCTGGTGGCATTTCCAAGCCTTTCTGTTTGGTAAAAGAGCTGTCAGCAATCATAGTTATATGTTGATTTGTTGATGATGAAAAAAAAAAAGTGCTAGGCTGACCTATATATATCCAGAGTCCAATTTAATTTAGCAAAATTTGGTGTCCTTCACATAAAACAAAATGTTTATCATGTTTCTATTTTTCTGTCTTGGAAAATAAGTAAACTAAATGGGTTAACAAAGCTGAGCTGTCTGATACTCCAATCTCTGGGAAATTGAAATGTGTAACACCACAGACGTTT
Source organism: Acinonyx jubatus (assembly GCF_027475565.1). Taxonomy (NCBI): domain Eukaryota; kingdom Metazoa; phylum Chordata; class Mammalia; order Carnivora; family Felidae; genus Acinonyx; species Acinonyx jubatus. The sequence goes on from NC_069393.1 coordinate 64,186,121, forward strand.
CATTTGGAAGACTTATTGGCTTCAGGCATTTAGAAGAATGCTTCTGAAATCATTAGCTGGTCACTAAAGCTAACCTAGCCAAAACTTCAGTGGCCACACACAACAAAGAATGCAGACTTCATATTTAGATCATGGAAGTCACTAAATAAATAACAACAATGAACTCTGGAGAAGGGTGAGAATCTGGTTTCCAAGGGTTGCCATATTGTATGAGGTAAAATGTTCAGTTTTCAACAACAAAATGAAGCAGGCAGAGAAACTAGAAAATATGGCCCACACACAAAAAAACAAAATCAGTCAGTAGAAACTGTCTCTGAAGAGACCCGAACATTGGGCTTACTAGACAAATCAACTATTTTCAGTAAGTTCAGATAACTAAAGGAAATCACGTCTGAATAACTAACATTCTTTTAGTTTAGTATGGGTTTAGTTTAGTGTAAGAATGATGTCTTGGGTGCCTGGCGGCTCAGTCAGTTAAGTGGCTGACTCATGGTTTGGCTCAGGTCATGATTTCACAGTTTGTGAGATCAAGCCCCACATTGGGCTCTGTGTTGACAGCATGAAGCCTTCTTGGGATTCTTTATCTGCCTCTATCTCTGCCCCTCTCATGTTCTGTCTCTCAAAATAAATATTTTTTTTTAAAAAAAGAATGATGTCTTGACTAATAGAGACTTACTAAATAGGTGAAAATTTTTTTAAATGATTCAAATAAAAATTATGGAGTTGAAAAGTCAATAGTGAAATGAAAAGTTCAATGGAGATCTCAAAGGCAGATTTGAACAGGCAAGAAAACAAAAATCGGTGAACTTGAATGTAGCTCAATTGAGATTATCTGGTTCAAGGAATAAAAAGAATAACACAATGAAGGAAAATGAAAAGATCCTCAGAGACTGCAGGATGTCATAAAACATACTAATATCTGTATAAGGGAATCCCAAGAGGAGAGGAAAGAAAGGGGCAGGAAGAATATTTGAAGTCCTAATGGCAAACTGTTCCCCAAATTGATGGAAAATATTAATACAGACAAGCAACTTCAGCAAACTCCACATGGGATAAAGCCATATAAATCCTCACCTAGATACATCATAATCTGCCATCATCAAAATCCATGCAGTCCAGAAGTCAATGGGATGACATATTCAACACGATGAAAGGAAAACACTCTCAACCAAGAATTCTATACCCAGTAAAACACTACCAAAATAGAAAGTGAATTAGATATTCCTGGTTATATAAGAACTGACAGAATCTGTTGCTAGTAGATGTGCAAAAAAAAACCAAAAACAAAAACAAAAAAAAGATAATCTTGTCTATATTGTCTATATTTGACTATCTGTAGTCATATCTCCTTGTCAAGTAGTATTCTGCTTGTCAAATATATTTCCTTATCAGGATAGCAGTTGTTCATACTCTCTCTTTTCTAATATCTGGCTTATCTTTTGAATTTTTTGCATTGCTTTGTTATAATCACTCCTTCCCTTGAGTGCTGAGGAGAAATGATTCTCTTGTCTGTAAGCTGCCATAAAATGTTCCTCGCATTATTTTTATAAATGAGTTTTCTATCTCCTCAGTCATAATGTGTGGTAGTCAGGTTAAGACTATGCATTTTATTATGAGAATCTAAAACTTTAGATTTGGAGAACCAGCAAAAGCTAATAAAGCAATTCACTTCAAGACCCATTTTGTACATTGACAACTGAGATCCCAGGAGATATTTTTCAAATCCATACAAATATCATTCTTGGGGCACCTGGGTGGCTCAATCGGTTAAGTGTCTGACTCTTGATTTTGTCTCAGGTCATGTCATTGTTCGTGAATTCAAGCCCCACATCAGGCTTTGTGCTGACAGTGCAGAGCCTGCTTGGGATCCTTACTCTCCCTGTCTCTCTGCCCCTCCCCCACTCATGCTCTCTATGTCAAAATAAATAAATACACTTAAAAAAATATAATTCTCTCGTAATATAAGGGCTCTTTTTAACAGTGAGACTATGCACTTGGGTAGTCTAGGCATCTCAAGTCAGTAGCTTGCAGACTTTTTGTTGACCAGCATTTTATTTGTTTTTTTGACACAATATTTTAAAATCAGAAGACCTCATATAAAAACTATGTAGAAACAGTTGAGAGATCCTATAAATTTTAGGCCTGTGTTCCATATACAATAGGTTGTTGCTTTGGTTTCTTCCAAGAGCTAATTGACACCTGATGTATTTTATTTAAAAAAAATCCAAAAATCCAAACCTTTTCTGTATACATTCTGATTCTTGTAGACAGTTATATTTGTGAACCAAACCTTGGTATAGTATCATATACTTTGATGAACATTTTAATGTATGCTATAGGAGAACTAAGAAAATACAGAACTGGAATACACATACACAAAAACATATTTACATATACATATACATGCAAACATATATACAGGTTAAGCTATCTCAGGTTTTTCCATAAATCAAATAGTTGCAGAGACACACAGTGGCTAAGAGGTCTCTGAGTTAAACAGCCTACTTCAGATCCCAGTTTCACCACTTAGCAGCTATGTAATATTGGGGAAATTACTTATTGAGATGTAGTTTCATTTATAAAGCAAACACAACTGCATTTTTTGGAAAAATTAAAGAAGAGGTATGAAAACTATTAGCAAAGTGCTTGATAAATGTTAATTATGGAGATTTACTCCAGGCTGGGGGCTGGGACCAAGGTCTCCTAACTTCTAGTGCAGAAATTTTCCTATATTCTCTCCCTGTCACACCTGCCATTTCTTAGTTGCTTTCCTCATTCCCTGCCTCTGTTGCTTCACTAACTAAAAGCTTCATGGAGTAGGGAGATTCTGAAATGTCTTATATACAAGAACTTAATGAGCAACTGAACATTTTCAGCATTTGTGATAACCAAATCTACCCCCAAAGATTTGTATATGGGAAATCTCATAATTGCCTTGTGTGGGCAGGGCTCACTGAATCATATTTAGTTTGATCTTGAATAGGACTAGATGGTTTTACGTCCAATTAGCCATGACTGTTAAAGAATAAAAAAAAAGAGGATAATCAAATTTCATGGTTTACTAGGTAAATCAATGGCTGTAGAAGTGCAGATGATGGCCTTTTCAAATGTTGCTAAGAGCCTTACACAATTCATTGGCCACCTAAGTGGGTAGTTTTACCTCTGCTAAATCAATAATGTGCAAAATTTACCTGTACCCCAAATCCAAATTACTCAGCCTCATGTCTGGGGACAGCCACACTTCACATTCTCAATGTTCTTTCTTGTTTCTCCAGTTTCAAGTATTTAACCCTGAATATTGCAACATACCATTGATGATTGTATGACCAAATATTGCATAAGAAAACCCATGCAGCGAGCAGAGATATTTTTTTCTTTAGAAAGGAATTCCTAATGCCTCTGGGGCCTCATGAATAAAAGTGTATGGAATAAGCATGGCAATATTTTAGTTTGTACTTTGGCTCACCTGCCTCACAATTACATGATGTAACCATTGAAACTAAAAACAAAAATAGCACCACACCAAGCAAAAAGAAAATATATAAAAGATGAAAAAAGAGAAATGGAGCTGGAGACTGCAAATATAAGAAATATTTCAAACTCGTAGTGAACAAACTTCAGAATCTCTATAGGGAAGAGCCCAGAAATCTGCCACCATAATGTAAAACTTTTGAGAACTTTTTGAGAGTTGAGGAAACACACAGAGGAAGCATACTATTGGAATCATTTCAGCAATAGATCTTACCATGTAGGAGGTATCATAGGGACTTCAAAGTTATGGAACCAACCATTAGGAGTGTGTACACTATTAAGCTCTTTATATGTAATAACAGCAGATACTAATGATTAAGTATTAAAATGAGTAATGCAAACGATAAATGCCATACTAATTCAGTGATAAAGATCTAATACTAAATCAGAATAATCTGTAAAAGGAGGTAACATGATTTGAAACAGGTCTTAAAGTTTCACAAGTTATTAAAGGATGAACAGAAGATAGGATTTTCTATGTAAATATGGAGAATATGGATAAATGGAGAGAGATGGTAATAATACATTGTGGGTGATGAGAAAGATATGAATTATGAATAAATAGGAATAAAGAATTTTTGAGTGTCCTGTTTCCAAAAGTATTCCTGGTAGAAATACCTTCTCAGTGGAAATCTCTGGATCCAGTTTACAGTGTACCCAGTGTGAAATTGACTGAGATATTTGACCCACAAAAATCTCCTCCTTTTACTGAAACAGTCCTACTTTGGGTCTAACATGATAGAAAACAGAATGAAGCCCTTGAAACAGCAACCAAAACCTTCACCTAAGTGCAGGCCAAAGTGATAAAACCAGAACAAAGATAAAAACAGAGATTTAGGAACCTCTGTATATCTCTAGCTGGAAATCAGAAGAGCCCCTCTGTGAAAATGTACATGTGAAGGAATATCAACCCATAAGACTTAGCATAGTAAATTATTATTGAAATAGTAACTAAAAACCTCCATAATTTTAGTAGTCCAAAATTCAGAATACTATTCTTTCTCAGAATTTTTGGTTACTTTTAATAATTCTCTTGCTATATCCTAGATAGGTGAGAAAATTGATACATGCTCCTCCTCTTCCTCTATTTTATAAAATCAGAGAAATTTTTGCTCTTTCTCTTTCCATCTACAGATTCAGTCAGTACCACTCATTCACAAGGTTCTGGAATTGTTGTCAGTGGTGAGATGGCAGTTGAGTGATGTGTGGACATGCAAATATTTATCTGCTGAAGAAATTGCTTGGATTCTTAGTGGCAAATGGAGGCATTTGTTATTGGGAGAGGCTCTGGTAGCTATATCCTGCCTACTTCCTATAACAAGGCTTCATTTCTCTTGGCATTAAAAAGGTACTGTCAGTTTTTATCCCAAATGCTTATCTAATGGCCAGAGGAAGGCTACACACTGGAATAAGAGGCAAAGTCCAATACATAAGAAGGCTGAATTGCGAAGACTCGAGAGAGAAGCAGGAGACAGGGAGGTTAGAGAACCAGTAAAGCAAAGATCATAGTGGTAACTGAGATTGGGTAGCCCTCAAATGTTTTGAAGAGGAGAAATTCCTTGAATGCTCTCTGACCTTCAGGATCTACCGCTGCCCCCCACGACCATCCTCAATCCACACAGTTTCCCGATGTGCATGTTGTGGTTGGGGTTTTCTTCATCCATACATTTTGTTTGTTTTTTCACCTTTTAGGACAATATAGTTTCTTATTCAGTGAAGGGACCTACAACATTTCTAGGGTTATGGAGTATGAGAAGGAATACGTAGTTTTGTTTATTTCAAAATTGATTCAAGATTGAATTAGAACTCCCAGATGAGTTTCTCAGAGGTGTATCTCCCTCAAATGATTTCACTTTGTTAGGATGTAATTTCACTCTCCAATTAGCATTTACCCCCCTGTATTGAATGTCTCATAAAGTGTTCAGTTAATGTTACCTCAGCCTTTCCACCTATTATTAAAGGACTTCCCCCTCTTTTTATTATGAACCAATGTTCTGACTAATCAGATTCTTCAGAATGATTTTACTAAAGGTCATATTTTCTGAGGGAGATACACGTGATACATTTAGGGCTCTTGCCAACCTGTTATTATTGTATTCCATTGACTAATTGCCCAGGACTCATTGCCAGCCTCTTCAAACACATACTCAATAATGCTCTCTGTATCCCTGAAACTGTTCTCAGAGTTTCTATGTACTTAAAATTACCCACGACTGTATCACTTCTGCTGGAGGACAAATGTACTGATACTTGTTCTTCCTCTTTTTACTGAGAACTTACTTTTTGCCTAGAACCGGGTTGTGTGTTATGGAGGATATAATGATTAACCACATAAGAATACTGCCCTCAACAGATACGCAGTCTTGTGGGAAAGAAGGGAATTGATATTTTTGAATCATTGACTACTTAGCATGCAAAGTTATTGGTACATATTATTTAAAAATTCACCATGAGCAAAAATCTCAACATAACTCAGACGACAGAAGAAGGTTCAGAGAAGTGCCATGATTTTTCAATATCATAGACTTATCATTCATAGAGTTGACTGTTACTTAGATCTGCCTGACTCCTATCTCCATGTTCTTTCAACTATATTATATGTTTTCAAGTAAATAAGATACCAGGCAATAAAGTCATTACTTATATGGGATAGAAAAAGATCAGAAGAGAAATCATCTAAATATTTCCCTGTTCATATTTGTATACCCAATGCCTGGCGTGGTACCTGACCTAAAGCTGGGAATTGCTAGATACCTATTTAGTGAATGTTCCTCTTTAATGTGATGAAAGGAGAAAGGAGGGTTTACAAAGGCTTCTGAAAGAAGTAGAATTTGAGCTTGGTTTTAAAGAATGGACAGACTCAAATCAGGAACTGAAAGAATAGATGAGATTTCGTGGAATGTGGACTAAAATGAAAAAAGGCATTGAGATGTGAAATTGTAAATTGAGTTTGAAGAACGGTGAATAATCAAGTCCAAGTGAATGGAAAGTGTTACAAGTGGGAGAGTAAGTAAAATCCTTGCGTTAAAGGGACTCAAAATTGATAGTGCAGTAGTAGACATTTGCCTATTTATGCATAAATCAGAAAATAAATATTCTGTGGCCAAAAGATATTACTCAAAATGAAGTAACTCCATGAAATCCCTGTACAACAACCTTGGCAATTTCTTCGTGGAAGTAGAGATGTTGTTTGAATTTGTCTATTGTAATATTCCTCTGAAGACTTGTACTTTTTATTCAAAAACAAAAGGGGATTTTATATTGTGTTTGTCATATAATATATTGAATATGTGAGCAATTCGTTCATATATTCCTGTGTGCCTTACCATAATAACAGTTTCCCAGAATACTAATAAATCATATTATCCAGCAAGGTAGGTCACATTTATCCTGTAGCATAATGTATCCTGTGGCAAAATGCTGTAGAGTACAGGTGTATCATTTTGAGTACAACCTTACTAAGTGTGCAATTATTTCTATATCATACCCATAGGGGCAAATGGGTAATATAAATAAGAAAACAACATAAGACATTTATTATAATTGTAGAGAAAAATTCATATCAGAAATGTAAAGAGCTATTTGAAATAATTCTGTGGATTTGCAAAATCAGGACTGAAAATAGCAGGCTGGAAAACCTTTTGAGTGGCATTTCCTCTCCAGGAGATTCAGTTTTAAGGATCAAACTCAGGGCAGCATCATCCAAGCTACAAAGCAAAAATATCAGTTGGCCACTGGGACAGAAAGGAACACGATCTGACAGGATGGCCCCTTTCCTGGGTATTTATTCTCTCCTACACACTTGAATTTCCCTTAGATTCCTCTCTATATTAGTTGACATTGCTGTTGTAACAAATTAACACAAAGTTAGTGCTTTAAATAATGTATATGTATAATCTTACAGTTCTGGAGTTAAGGAAGTCTTATGAGTCTTATAAGGTAAAATGAAACTGTCAGCAGAGATATGTTCTCTCTGAAAGTTCTAGGGAGCCTTATACTTTGTATAAGATTGTAGAGGCTGCCCACATCCCTGGACTCTTGCCCTCATCATCAGACATTCCATTGTCACAGCTCCTTCTCAGACCCTCCTGCTTCCTTCTTAAAAGGCCCTTGTGATTACATTGGATCAACCTGGATAATCCAAGCTAACCTCCCATTTCAAAATCCTTAATTTAACCACATTTTCAAAGTTCCTTCTGCCCTGTAAGGTCACACATTCAAAAATTCTGGGGATGAGCACACACACATTGTTGGCAGCGTCATGAGGGGGATCATTCTGCCTATGACACTTTCCATGTCACTGGCAGAAATAAAATGCCCAGAGAGACTCTGTGAAAAAGTCTTATTACCTTCAATCCTGCTTTTCCTTCCCTTTTGAAGTATAGGTTGGCTTTACTACCTAAATAAGCCTTTGATCCATTCTTTAGAAACCATTCATGGAGGCTGCTCACCTAAGGGCAAAATCGGAGGTTCAATCATGAAACCAAAATGCCTACTATGGAAAGGATGAAGTCCAAATCATATTAATTTAGTAGCTGAAAATCACTAGGCTATCTGGCTCTTGCATGGTATGAAAGCACATTTATTAACCACCTACTTTGTGATCAGCACTGCTGAAAGTTCAACGGAAAAGACGCTGCCCTCCATGAACACGCATTCTTATAAAGTGAAAAAGACAAAATGGTACACTGTGTCTGTGGCAAAAACAAAACAAAACAAAACAGGAAAAGGAAAAGTATGATTTGTGTGAGTATAGAATAGGGAACAAACACTGCATCTCATTATTTATAAAATACTGATAGTCCCTCTCTTTCTCTTTCTCTCTCCACATACGTAAAAATATATATTTGGTTTTTTGTAATATTTATAAGTATTTACTTATTTTTATTTATGTAAATATACATTTCCCTCATCTAGACAAGGCCAGTATTTTATCTCCAGTCTTTGTTGTTGAGGCAGAGAAGCTAAATAATCCCAGGTTATAAAATTAAAGATGATGAAGCAGGATTAAAAACTGATCATATTATTAATTTATCATTCCATCTTCTATCAAAAAAGAGAAAATATAAAAATAAGAAAAAAAAGAATACCATAAACAGAAATATGTTAATTCTTAAATCTTGTAAAATATAGCAGTGAGCAAATTATGCTGGCCCACATCCAATTACAAATTCAAATCTGGCTGAGTTTAATATTTGAATTATGAATCAGACAACCCTATTAATGCAGATACAATTTAAACTTTAAAATTAAATATTAATGTCCCTTAAGCAGCCCTCTTCCTTTCTTTTCTCTACATTATCTCACATTTCAGCCAGAAGCAGCAATGAAATACTCCCCGGACATATCAGCATTTGTCTACACTGAGTGATGTGACTCAGACCTGGGTGCCACCACATGAATTCAGCTCTGAGCATTTCCCTAGTGCCAGAGAGGAGGGAGACCCCTTGGGCAGCTTTTTCATATTTTCATGGTCTTTCCTTTGTTTGATCATCTGATCCTTTAAAATAAATAACAGATAACTTAGAGAAACTAGGTACCTAATGTACTGTATACACAACTGAGTTACATATAGTGAAGAGAAACATGCTGCTATCTGGGCATAAGGGAAGATAAATATAGCTCTAAAACATGCATCCACATTCTCTGTAACTTGACCTCTTTTTTTTTTCATTTCTACTGAAATTTCCTATCATTGCAAATGATCATGACCTTGTCTACTACCCTTTACTGTTTTCTTGTCAAGAGCTAATCTAATCTTTAAATAGATTGGTGAAAAATATTTTATGCTATAATAGTCCACTGATGTTTAGAGTTTCAGAGTTTTTAATATTTTCTAGAGACCATGAAAGTGTACGTCTAGGAAAAATCACAGCTATGCTCTAAGACTGTTGTGGAGATTAAGTAGGAAAGAGTACATAGAGTTCCCAGCCAAGGTTGAATAGAGGTAGTCATGAGACTGCTATGAAGTAGCAAGTTAAGAAGTTCATGAACAAGCCTACTGAATGACCTTACCTTCCTGACTTCCTGTTGCAATTAATTTTAGTTCTCCAGCATGCTGGAGACCCAATAGCACAAGGGTTAAGACTTGTGAAGTTGGACTGCCTGCACTTGAATCACAGCTCAACTATTTACTATACTTTTTAACTTTTCTAAACCTCAGTTTCCTTATACATTAACTGGGTTATAATAATTACCCCTATACATCAGACTGCTGTGAAGATTTTTTTTAAAAAGAAAGAGAACATGTGTAAAGTATTTCAGAATAGTGATTGGTACATGAAAAGTGCTTAGGAAATTTTTAAAGTTTACTTATTTTGAGAGAGGGAGAGAGAGAGAAAAAGTGAGAAGCGGAGAGAGAGAGAGAGAGAGAGAGAGAGAGAGAGAGAGAGAGAACATGTGCAAGCCGGGGAAGGGCAGAGAGAGAGGGGGAGAGAGAATCCCAAGCAGGCTCCATGCTGTTAGCATGAAGACCAATGTGGATTTTGATCTCTCAGTTCATGAGGTCATGACCTGAGTTGAAATCAAAAATCAGATGCTTAACCAACTGAACCACCCAGGCACCATAGTGCTTAGGAAATTTTGAGTGATGTTAACAACTGGTGATTTGCCAAGGTGTCTGATTTACATATCTCCCCAGAATGCCAAGGGACGACTATTCACATGGTGAATGCCAGCATGGTGACAACAGGCTCCAGATTTTATAACTTCTAGTCTCCACAATTGGTTTTAAACTACTGTCTGTCCTGTAGTATCTTTCAAAATGTGCAGAAACTAAACATAAACAGCACAAATGCTGTTACACTTCTTCCTAATTCACAACAACCAAGACCAATAAATCCCAACACTACTTCTGAGTTCTGGAAAGTGCTTAGGATCCTTCTCAGTGTAGATCTGGACCACCACTATATTAGTTCACTGTTGCAGCTATAACAAACTGGCACAAAATTTGGGGCTTTAAATGACATAAATCTATTCTCTTACTGTTCTGGAAAAGAGAAACTCAATTTAATGGGGCTAATACCAAAGTAGTAGATGGCTATCCCCGTATATAATGATACTGGTGATTATATTTAGTACTTATTCGAATAATCCTAGATAATCTCTTCAATTCAAAATCCTTAACTTATTCCCATCTGCAAAATCTCTTTTTCCATATAATGTAACATTGGAACAGGTTCCAGAAAGTAGAATCTGTGGAATATGTAGAATCTGTAGAATTTTATGGGCTTTTATTTAGTCTACCATAACCATGATTAATTGATAAGAGGCAGTGTATGAGATTCAGAAGTAATGAACTTGATGGAATCAAGATGACAAATTTGAGTAGGAAGAGAACAAAGAATGACTGATGTTTCCTGTAGCATCTGCTCCTGTTGTGAACACTCATATTCATTATCCCAGCAAGATGATTTGTAAGAACATAAAGTTAGCTCATTTTCAAAATTTGTCAATGTAAAAGCTCAGATAATAAAATATTTAGATTCATACAGGTGCTGAAGTAAAATTGACAGGAGAATTTATCTTTACAACTGAGTGTTGGAGGAAAGAATGCAGAGAATGGGTTAGCATTTTCCTTTAATATGTGGAGGAATGCCACTCTATTTCTTCAACCATTTATGGGGAGATTAATAAAACCTCAATGAGATAATTATAGAACAAAAAAGAACTAACCACATTAGATTTGGGGTAACTTGTTTTGAGGGTATAACCTTGAGGTAAGACCCTTGATTTGAACACAAGGGAAAGAGAAAATACTGTCTTATTTTTCTCCAAATTAAAATTTGATTATTTTCAGGTGTGAAACTAAACTGTGGTACAAGTAATGGAAGGGTCTATGTTACTCACGGAGAAAAGAGTTCTGGGTGACTTCTTGATGACCCTCTTCAGTTTAGTATTCACAACTTCCAACTTCCAGCATTTCAACATGAAGACATTTAATTTGAACCAAGATTATGAGGTGGGAAACTTGACAGATACTCACTAATTGTTATTTGGATAAGTAGAAAGTGGGGGCTTGTTATAGCTTACATTCCTATAGCCAGTTTCTCTTTACAGTATCTGCCCATTTCAGAATGGTCCCCTGATTTAAAGGATTGAAGATATGGAAGTCATTGTTTTGATTCTGAACCTATGACATTTAAGTGGATCACGTGTAGGCACTGAATTTAAGTTTAGACAGTTGCCTTATCTCATATAGGAATTTGGAAATCTCTAAGAGGTTTTGATAGAACATATCTTTGTACATATCTGGACATGTCTAGATTGGCAAAATTTACATTTAAGAATTGAACGTACAGTAAGAATTAGTCCAAAAAGAATGGAAGAGAAGGATGGAGTGCATGGATGAGGACAAAAAGAGGTTATATTCAAAGACACCAGAAAAAAAAAACACATTTTCCACCAGGATCTATTTTCTTTCTAATGCTTGGCTGTATTCTTCATCAGTAACACTGACCATGAAGAAGCTGGACAAAAGGAACCACAGCTTGTTAAGGCCATTATTTGACTGTTTCATCTTTTTTTTTGTTTTTCTTTTTCTCTTTTTCACTCTTTCTTTCTTTTTTTCTTTCCTTCCTTCCTTCCTTCCTTCCTTCCTTCCTTCCTTCCTTCCTTCCTTCTTTTTTGAACCACACCTTGCCTTTTTTTCAACACTGCTATGTTGGTAATTCTTCAAATGGCATCTAAAAGTTATCAGGATACTCTACTCTTCACTAGCTCTATGTTTTAGATATGAACCTAGCTTCCTAATGAGAGTTATTTCTTTAACTAAAAGGCAGGTTTATATAACTTGTATTCAGGTTAGTACATGAGATTAGCTTTTTCTACTGGACTAACTTGCTGTTACCCCAGTATTTCCATAGGCAATGGGAAACATACAATTAACACATACTTTTACCATAACTGTCTTTCTTGAACTTTTCCACCTCTTCATTATCCCTATTCTTTAAAGAGCATCTATCACACAAATGGCTGTCAAAAGAAAGTTGGAGTAGCAATACTTAGATCAAATAAACTAGGCTTTTTCATTCTTGTATTGTTTTTATCCTGCTTTGGTATTAGGGTAGTACTGGCCTCACGGAATGATATGAATGTGTTCCTGTTATTCAATTGTTTGTAAGATTTTGATAAAGATTGTCATTCTTTTTTTTAATGTTTGGTAAAATTCACCAATGAAACATGTGGTCTTGGGCTTTTCTGTGTTGGGAGATTTTTGATTCCTAATTCATCTTTCATTCTTGTTATTGTTCTAAGAAGGTTTCCTATTTCTTGGATTCAAGATCCTTAATTCAATTATGATCACTTGTGCATTTTTTATGAATTATCTGCTGTTTATAAGTTATATGATTTGTTAGTGTATAATTGTTTATAGTAATCTGTTTTCACACTGTGTATTTCTGTAGTTATCTCGTATCATTTTCTCTTCTATTTCTCATCTTGCTTTTTGAGTCTTCTTTTTTCCCCTTTAGTTAATGAGTTAAAGCGTTACCAATTTTGTTTATTTTATTTTAATTTTTTTTGGAGCAACTGGTCATTACTTTCAATATGATGTTATTGTTTATTCTGGTATCTATTTTATTTGTTTCTGATTTTTCTTTGTTATTTCCTTCCTTTACTAAATTTCAGCTAAGTTTCTTCTTTCTCTAATTCTTTGAAGAGTAATGTTGTTTATTTGAACTTTGTTTTTCTTAATGCAAGCACTTATACTATAAATTTCACTCTAATATCTGCTTTTACTGCATCCCATAGGTATTGGAATATTGTATTTTGTTTTGTTTTGAGACACATTTTGACCTGCTGCTTAATTTCTTATTTGGCCCATTGCTTGTACAGTAGTGTGTTGTTTAATATTTACATATTTAATATTTACATTGTGGATTTTCAAGCTTTGTTTTATTGTTGACCTTTAGTTTTGTACCATTGTGGTTAGAAAATGTACTTGATATGATTTCAGTCTTACTAAATTTGTAATAGTTGTTATATCTCTTTTTATGATTCAACAAGGGAATTCTTCTGTGTGTACTTGAAGAAAATATGTATTCTCTTTTTATTGGATGGAATGTTTTATATATATCTTTTAGAACCATGTATTCTGAAGTGTGCTTCAGGTAAAAAATGTTCTTGCTGAAAACAATAATAATAACTTTAACTGGAGGTATTAATTTAAAATAAAGCATATCAGAGGGGAGGTTAGGGGATAGGTGAAATTGGTGAAGGGGAATTAAGAATTCACTTATTAGGGTGCATGGGTGGCTCAGTCAGTTAAATGTCTGGCTCTTGATTTTGCCTAGGGTCATGATCTCACAGTTCATGGGATCAAATGCTGCATAGGGCTTTGCACTGACAGCAGAGCCTACTTGGGATTCTCTTTCTCTCTCCCTCTCTGCCCCTTCCCTACTCTCTCTCTTCCCCTCTCTCTCTCTCTCTCTCTCTCTCTCAAAGTAAATAAATAAAATTAAATAAAATAGAGTTCATTTATCATGATAAGCACTGAGTAATGATGTATAGAATTGCTGAATCACTATATTGTACACATGAAACTAATATAACACTGTATGCTAACTATACTGAAATTAAAATTAAAAATACTTACTAAAAACAAATAAGGAGCATCCTGGCTACCTCTTACATAAACCATAAGATAAATATTAATATTTACATTTTACAAATGGATGGATGGAAACCCAGATTAGTACATGAGTTTAATGCTAAGTAGCCAGTAAGTAACATGCTTGGAATATTAATTTAGGACAGCCAAGGGTCACAAAGCTATTTATAGGGCACCATTCTTTTTCTCCCTCTTCCTCATAGACAAGCAGTCATTCTCAGATCTTTTGCTTATCCCTGACGATAGGCACTGAATGTGGATTTATCTTCTGTGCTAAGACTGTTTATGTTTTATTTGAGCAGTTCCTTCAAGTCATTGTGAAATACTCCCAGCCACACCCCAGAAATTAATGGACATGTGAATCCTATTTTGGAAAAAATACATATACCTTAAAGGTAAAGACTTCTCTTGGCTGTGTGTGTATATGTATGTATATATACACACCTACACACACACATAGTGTGTATATATACACACACACATAGCTCTGTTTTTATTTCTAAAGCTGTTTACTAATGATTTAATCTTCTCAACTTGCTAAAATTAATTTTCTCCAGCTTTACTAGTCCCAAGTAGCTTCCAGAACACAGGCAGTGTTAACACATATCTGGACACTGAAGTTGAAAACTGAATGACCTATAGTACCTAAACATAAGATCTTAAACAGGAACAAGGTGTGAGTTGTTGAAATGTAGAAAAATCCTCACATTTTTCCTTGAAGAATTTCTTATTATTACTCTTTGAACAAAAATAACATTTAGCACTGGTTGAGAATTTAACAAAAACCTTACTGAAAAAATGACATGCAGTATTTAGCTTAATCCTCATTATAATTCTTGGTAGACTGTAATTGTTCCCATTTGTCATGTTTTAGAATGAATAGTAAGATTAAGAGATTGCCAAAAGTCACTGATTTTATAATGGTTGGACATCACTCTCAAGTTTATCTGAGTGATGCATTTAACCACTGTATTATACTAATTTAAAACTAGTAAAAAATAAATTTCCCAACTGCTCCAACTCTACCCTGTCTCTTGCCATTCAAGTAATAACTAAAGCATAGCCAACTTGTTCACTTAGCTTAGCCTTGTTCTGGTCTTAAGAATAGATGACTAGAAGCAATGATAAAATAAACAGTAAAAAAGAAAAAGCAGAAAGAGAAAAAAAAAGGTTTTAGGTCCAAACAGGACAAAATGATAATAGAGATACATGCAATCAGACCACAGGTCTTTAGTCATATATCCTACTTTGAGGAAGATTATGGTAGGTAACTTTATAGTAACATTTCTCTCCCAACTACTACATTCTCCTATCCCAGTCCATGAGTGTCCATTTGTTGGCACTTCTTTTTCTTTCTTATCCTTTAAGCCAGTCGATGTTTGTTTCAACCTATCGTTGACACACATGATCTTAGTATGCCTTCTTCTTACTCAGGTGATTCCTCCTTATCCTCCCTTGGTTCTTCCCATTTTTTTATGTTCCATTTTCTCATTTCTTTCTGTCCTATTTTTCTGTATCCTTTCCTCCCTTCCTCTCTTCCCATGCAGTTAAGTCAAGAGAATACAATAGGTTTGAAAAAATGGACCTATTTCTTTTTATGCCTTCCTCTCAAAAACACACCTGATATCCTAGTTTCTGTGATAAGAAAGCATTTGTGAGAATGGTATAGATCCTTTAATCTCAATTGAGAATCGCTTCTGACAAGATCTTGAGAGATTGGAGCGTCAATAACTACCCTCTTTTACCCATTCTACACCTTCTGACTCACCATGTCAAGGAATTCCCTTGCAGCCTAATCTAAGCCAAGGTTCCTGGTGAGCTCATTGACTGTTGTTCACCAGAACAGAAAATATTGAGCGCTGGTCACCACCTTCTCTTGCAAAAAAGCCCTAGACATGCAGTCATTTTTTTCATTTCTACTCCATTCTAGGTTCTTGAATTGATCTGAGTATGTCTATGTCTGTTACCTTTGCTGGAGTTCCATTCTGACAATTGTTTAATAATTGTGAGGGCGCTCTTCAATCTTTCTCTACAGTTTCAAGGATACTTGAGGATAGAGTTTCCCACAGGAATGGATACCATCTTCATTCATCCAATCCCAATCTGTACCTCCCCCACATGATTTCTAGAATCATTGATGAAAAAAAATATCCTGCCTGAGCACTCTGGTCCCAGTCTCAATTTAGTAACAATAAAGATCGATTGCTAGGAACCCTACTTATGGGTTTATGAAATTAAAAACCCTTATTTTATTACTGCCTACACAAAACTGGAGATCCCTTGAGAATGATAACCGATCACTCTCATTATTAACTTGATTTCACCTCCTTTCTACCCATTATATTACCTTTGTTAAATATTGCATGACCATAAGAAACTAGAGATAAAGAGGAAAGGCTTAATTTTAAGATATGAAAACAAGCAAGTCATTGTTTCTAGTTTGAGTGTGAAATGAGAACTGGAGAATGTGTTATTAAATAAATATATATTTTAAGAGTCATTATATTTCTTTAAGAAAATAATTGACTAGGTTATCTAATCACTGACTGGGTTATATGTCAACTAAGGGTAAAAGCATTTTCTCTTTGAGATGAACAAATGAGGATGTAGGGAAAGCAAGGCAGAGACTGAGAAGTTGACTAATTGGCTAACTGAGGACAGAGGATGAGAAGGAGGGAGAAAGAGCATGCAAGCAAGTGTTGCTGTGTTGAAAGCAGCAATATGTGAAATGATGTCTATAAAAGAAATTATGAAGCAGCCATTGCAAGTTAAATAATGATGTTTAGTTATTGAAAGACTGCATTTCTATGCATCTTTTCCCAGCTCCCACTACACTTTTATATCCTAAAGAAAACAAAGGGGAAAACATTCACTTTGCAGTTTTCATTATAGGTATTAGTCTTTGCTTGCTTTAACTTTTGTCCAGAGATCTCAAATTCCTTTCCTTAGAACTTTGCAAGGTCCCATTTATAGAGGTAAAAACCCAGACTCTCTGTTTTATTAATTATGCAATTAAAGCCAAAGGAGTTGTTTCTCTGCAGATGAAAAGAACATAAAGGACACACTTATCAGTTATCTACCAAATGTCTCTGCAGATGGGTACCTAACCCTCACTTCAACCACATTATGACCATTCTTCCATTCTTTAAGACTATATTCTTGGGGTGCCTGGGTGGCTCAGTCGGTTAAGCGTCTGACTTCAGTTTAGGTCATGATCTCGTGGTCCGTGATTTCCAGCCCCGTGTCGGGCTCTGTGCTGACAGCTCAGAGCCTGGAGCCCATTTCAGATTCTGTGTCTCCCTCTCTCTCTGACCCTCCCCCATTCATGCTTTGTCTCTCTCTGTCTCAAAAATAAATAAACGTTAAAAAAAATTTAAAAAAGACTATATTCTTCAAGACAATGTCTGTCTACATGTGGTAAAAAAACTAAAAATAGCTTACACTAAAAAAAAAAAGTAAAAAAAAACATGAAAAAATTGGAAGCACTCAATCAGTATGCAATACATAATTGTATGTGTGCACACATGTGTACACACATACGTGTATGTGTGTGCATCATAACTCGGGATGACACTTTTCTTCTGGAAAAACCTACATCTAAGTCTTTTATTTATTATCACTACCATGAGGCTTATAAAGCCAAAGCTGAAATGTAGGTAGTTCTCCATGTGTATTTCTGATGGTCTGGTTGATTTTGACATTGAAGTTCTACTTTTTGCTATTTCTATATTTGCTATTCAATATTGTGCATGGTCATTACAAACTATTATAGATGCACCTTTTCAGGGTTTTTCAAAGAAAAAATAGTTTTACCTACTTTTTTTAGTTATTTGTTTTCAAATTATGAACATCAGCTTATTTGTTTATATTGTGTTTATGCTTTTTATGTGTAGATTACCAAGGCTAAATATTTTAGTAGTCTTATGAGTCAATAAAATGTTCAGAGTGCTGGAAGTTTCATGATTAAGTAGCACAGAAAAGGAGGAATGAGTTAGTGGTTTCTTAATAAGAAAAGTTTAAAATACTTGAGCATCTATGGGAAACATTTTGAAGTTTTAAATCCTGGATATGGAAAATTTAACAGTAATAGGTTTCTAGATCTATTTTCATGGGATGAGTAAGATATGAAGGATTAATTTTAATGAGCACTGTGTGTGCATATGGGAGGAAGGGGGAGGGAGAGAACTGAAAAAAAAACTATCTTAAAGTAAGTTTACATTTTCATAAAGGGCTGTAAAATGGCCCAGTTATTATGGCCATTATAATGTCCATATGGGAGCAAGTGTAGCATATTGCTAAGGAGCCTTGGCTTTGAAATCAGAAAAATCTAACATTGAAAACATATTCAGTTATTTCCTAGCTTTGTAAAATTGGTAAACTTCTCTGTGTGCTACACTTTTTTTTTTAGCCTGTAAAACTATAATATTCATAAAGGCTATTTTACTAGATTATTGGAAAGTTAAGTGAGATAATGGATGTAAAGCACTCAGCACTTTGGCACATAGTAAGCCATAAATAAGTTTGATGATTAATGATCATGATACTGTGAGATATGACACCCTCAACATAGCTTCTCCCCTCAATGAATTAATTTTTGGGAAAACAAATTTCACAAAAACTTTCTAAAAATTAAAACAATTAGAACTCTACAAGGCCTTCTGAACTCCATTAGAAAATCTCACAACAAGGGGCGCCTGGGTGGCGTAGTCGATTAAGCATCCGACTTCAGCCAGGTCACGATCTCGCGGTCCGTGAGTTCGAGCCCCGAGTCAGGCTCTGGGCTGATGGCTCAGAGCCTGGAGCCTGTTTCCGATTCTGTGTCTCCCTCTCTCTCTGCCCCTCCCCCGTTCATGCTCTGTCTCTCTCTGTCCCAAAAATAAATAAACGTTGAAAAAAAAAATCTCACAACAAATTGCACAGAGGCATAAAATTCCAGGAACAACCTATATTAGAATACAGAGAAATAAAAGGTGCACATAAAAGATGTAGAAATGAAGGTGACAGAGCTGGTTGTCAGCATTCTTGACTCTAGAGTTCCAGACCATTTCCCCAGACCATTTGAATTGTACGTTGAAAACAACCACAACTTTTCTGTTTATTTTATCCCTACCATTGGAAAAAATCTGCTTAATAAGGTTGATCCCAAGTGAACACAGAGGTGTTCAGCATGAGAGAAACAACAAGGACAAGAGGGAAGAGCAGCGTTTGAAAGGCACTAAGCAGTATAGTTTTTCTGTCTCTGACCACAGAGTGAGGAGAGACCAATATACCTTCTTCCCCTTCTCTTCCATTTGACTAATTTCAGACAGGTTTCTTCCTGACTATAGGCCCCTGCTCTCCCTTTTCCTGGAGCATTATTTACTTCCAAAACCTTCCAATTGTAAATTTTTTATCTTCTCCTTTGAGATGTAGATTTTCTACAACGCAGAAATATCCTGCTCAAAAACCTGGGACCCATCCCATTGAAATGTTACCCTTAGGAAAGATAGAGCTTCTATCTCCCAATGTCTGAAGGGGAGTAGGATTAGCATTTGGATAAACACAATTAGCAAACCCTGCTGGCCTTCTTTGTATTGACTCACCTGCCCCCAACATCCTCTAGTACTTTCCCAATAATTTACTCACTCTCTTAAACAAACTTCCTTTTGTTTCAAAAGGATCGAATTCAGTCTCTCTCTGTTGCTGCAAGAGACTTGAATAAAGTCTTTCTTGCTTATATAACTGGTCTGGTGCAATTTTTCTTTCATGGGGCACTCTATATGAATTTCTCATAAGATGGGCCAAAAAGTCTGCATGATATCTTCTAACAATCAAAAATCTACAATGATTTGAAAAGGGTAGGGGATGATTATAATTAGATACAATGACAGTATGTGTGATAGGATGGAATGAGAAGAGACAGTGGCAGGAAAGATCAATAACACCCAATTGCTACAATCCAGGTGAGTAAGGAATTAAGAATAAAAAGGTGAGTTAAAGAAGCAGCAGTGGAAACTCTTCCAAAAATGCTTTTTGGGTAGAAATGACAATATTATTTGGATATGTGAGCAAAGTGAATAGAATGTTCACAAAACAGTGAATGCTTCGCCTACTAGTTAATTCAATAATTTTCAGTGCCCAATAGTCATTACACTAGATGTCCTAAAGCCTGCCCTTCTTTGGTTGCCATCCAGTGATTTCCATCAACTTTTAGGATCCCAGAAATGAATGTCAAAGGCACAAGTCAGGCACCCATTTTCTATGTGAAAGGTCCATAGATATTTTTGTATCATTAATTCTTTGAAGGACATATATAGGCTTTACAACAGGAATTGTATCTGCTTCTCTTCACAGTTGAAGGACTTAATTTTAGATAATAAATTGTCCAATATTGACTCACAGTATACGTCATTTAGACTTAAAAGTAAGATTTATTTCTTTAATATTATGCAAAAAAAATGTGTTGATAGATTAAGGTACGACTTTCTAGAAAGTTGACATTGAAAATAAAAACAATCTGTCAAAATCCCTTAGGATTTCATCTTCTTGCTGTGGAAACATAAATGGATGGGGTGTTCTGGCTAATTGCTATGATGTGGTCAAATGACCACCTCACATATGAATCCCAATCAAATATCTATATTTATTTACATTTGAAGATGTCTCTCCCAACTTATTTTCAATAAAGCATGCTTTCTGAATTGTTCTTCCATCATGGGAGATCTTGTAGCCCTGAGCTCAGTGTATCCTATCCTTCCATTTTTGTGCCAACAATCTTACACCAGATGGAAAGCTAAATAGTAAGGATTTGAGCTAAACACTGGTGTAATGGAAAGAGCTAAAATTAATTGGCCACCCAGGAATTAAAACGTCCCTGTGGATGCCGTACCATACATTAGCAATGGTCAACATAAGTTTTAGTGGCATTTTTGGCATGTAATTTTGCAAGTCTTTAGACTTGAGTCAGTAGAGGATTGTTGGAGACAATGAAGAATATATGAAAGCATATCCATTATGTAGATGCAGAGCTACCCAAGGCACCCTGAATGCTTTACTCATAATTCTTTTTAATTGAAATCCAATCCAAAATGATTACAGATGTTTTTGAGCAGAAGTTGACGTTCCTTAACAGAGATCATGGGTAATTTCAGCAATTTCACTAACTTGTTCCTTCCCTCTCACTGCGATGTCTCTGCCACCATCCTACCATATCTATCTTGTTAGTTACTCGATGAACCAAGCTATCAGAACACCATATCCTGCCCTTGTGCTTATTATGAAAACTCCATAGTAGGTGTAACACATCAAGAAGTTTCTGATGACCTCAGTAGGCCCCTTTCAGGTGTTTGAATGTCACCATAAAGACAGTCACTGAAAAAGAATATTGATAATATAAGAACCTTTTTAAGAGTGATCACCGTGTTAAAAAAAAAAAGTGATTGCCATTTAGTAAAACTGAAAAGTCCCACAGTAGACATTTAGGGGATGTCATCTGACTCTAAACAAACCATTCAAATACACCAAAGCACAGAGCCAAATATCAAAACTAATGAAGTGCTCATAAAACAATGTATATTAGCCAGGAAAGCAGAATAAATGAGACAAGAGAACAAACAGAATATTTAGGGTATTGGGACAGGAATAGGAAACACAAACCCATAAGACTTCTTTTTATTTATTTATTTTTATTGTTGTTGTTGTTGTTGAGAGAGAGCTGTAAGCCAGTGGGCAAGTGGGGGAGGGATGGAGGGAGAGGGAGGGAGAGAATCTTAAGCAGGCTCCATGCTGGGCGTGGCTCAATCTCACAACCATGAGATCATGACCTGAGTTGGAATCAAGAGTAGGTGACTTAACAGACTGAGCCACCCAGGTGCCCCATAAACCCATAAGACTTCTGTCTGCCAAAGGGGCTGTGAAGTATGAATGAAATGATTGAACTGTGCAAATTTATTTGTTTTTGTCTTCCCAACACTGATCTTCAATTCTTATGGTATTATTCTGTTTTTACCTGGTGAACAACTAGTTTGTACTTTCAAACTATGTTGTCAGGGGAGGCAGGCATTACCTATAGAGATTGGAATGTAGCTCAGACATGTCATCTTACTGGCCATGGAGTAATATGTGAATGGAGTCAGGCCAACCAGAGAAAATGATACTCAATTCTATACCTTCTGTTAAAAACTTTGGGAATACTACACACACACACACACACACACACACACACACACACACACTTTGCTATACTCACAAATTAACAGGGTATATACCAGTAGCTATAGGAAATTACCATGATGAGACAGCCTGTTTTAGAATGAATCCAACACACATACATATACACGCACACATAAGTGCACACACAAACACAAACCCAAAAGAGAGAGGCCAATACTAATAAACTCATTGAGCCCCTATCTAATTTCCCCACATTATTCATATACATATACATAAGCAAATAAATAATATTATTTTGCTTAAAATTAATTTAGGTTAGATTGCTGCCACTGGAATTCCTCAGAATAATCATGCTATGCAAGTTCTTAATTCTAATGTTATGTGTCTTACTTAATTTCTCTTAAAATACAGGACCTGATGAGCAAGGCCCTTTATTACCCCACACAGCTAGTTTATCTTAGGAAATAATCCCAACAAATGGGTGTGAGGATTGGGTAGTAACAGAGTAATAGGCAAAGCTAACGTAAACTTTTGTTACAAATTTATTATTACAATGGGCAATAGGTGATCAATGCTACTAGGAACATTTCCAGTATTGCTCATTCCCAAAATGGAACAAGGCAGGAGCTACTAGTCATGTACTCAATATATAATGGGTAAATCTAGGATAACCACTAATGAATCTCTTTTTCAAACTTGTAAAAATGGGAAGAAAACAGCATCAGCGTTTCAAAGCAATTCTGAACTCAAAAGGTCTGGTCCATGGAGGGAGCAAAAACAAAGCCTGGCTTTATCTTGGTCATGATTGTTCTTGACTACATTTTATATCATAGATTAATGACATTTTCAAAATCAACATTTGTGTTTTTACTCTTTTTAATTTATCCTTGTGGTGAAGTAGTGATTATACTGAGATGCAGTATAATTATTATACTGAGATGCAGTATGATTATACTGAGATGCAGTAAAATTATTACCTATTACTTCTATGAGATTAGTATAAGAAGAGTCAGTAGGTAGAAAAGCAAACCCCACTTACTATCCTGACTCCACCTTGTAACAATGAGTGCTCTCTCTTTTCCATGTGGACAGTCTTAGTTCTTCAGGTAACAGGAACCAGTGATTAATGAATAAAAGACAGAGAATCCATGGTAATCCATGAAATGTATTCTCTTTAGAGTGATAGAAAAAGTAGGACAAGGATACTAACTCCAATCAATTGATAATGCCTACCTAGAATCTGCACTGTTTTACATGAGTTTCTGAGGTCATGTAGTGAAGAATAACTCTATCTTTCATCAGTGATAAATAAGAGGATGCAAAAGGTTAGCAGACATAAATTTTACTTGCCATTCGTAAGGAAAGAGTGAAAGGGATATTATCTTGTTGATGAAAGAAGGGACTAGTCAATGCCTTTTATCCTGAGTTTGTCAAGAATAGCTACAGTATGCCAATTCTTCATTCCCAGATTGTATTGCCATATTGGACGTATATGAGTTTTGAATAGTTTTCTGAAGGCATCTGTTATCCTGGCATTGGCGTAGTTCCAAGATGAGAAGTGAGAATTACATGGTACAAGGCCTGAGGCAAGGTACTACCAGGTTGTACTTGCAGAAAGCTGGTCATGTAGTGGTTACCATAGCTGTGGAGATTATATACATTTAGAGACAAAAGTTATTTTAAAAAAATATTTATTTATTTTGAGAGAATGAGAGAGAATGTGCAAGTGGGGGAGAGGGAGAGAGAATCCCAGGCAGGCTCTGCACTATCAGCACAGACCCCAAGGCAGGGCTCAATGCCGTGAACTGTGAAATCATGACCTGAGCCGAAATCAAAAGTCAGATACTGACTGAGCCACCAAGGCACCTTGACAAAATAAATTCTATAAAGATATTCTTCTATCCACTTTTTATGACATTATACTCTGCAAT
Source organism: Acinonyx jubatus (assembly GCF_027475565.1). Classification (NCBI taxonomy): domain Eukaryota; kingdom Metazoa; phylum Chordata; class Mammalia; order Carnivora; family Felidae; genus Acinonyx; species Acinonyx jubatus. Next base: position 64,210,343 of record NC_069393.1, read on the forward strand.
ACCCTATGTTAATGAATCAACAAATTCCATAGTATTTTACCAATGTGAGGGAGTGACATTCCTGCTGTGATGGCTTAGGAATATATCTAACCATTTATTACAAATCTGGATTCAACCTTTGCACAGTAAATCATGCCATTCAAGCTCAGGGCACAGCTGCTATCTAGAGAAGAGTGTCAATGAAATAAAAATTAACAATGCAGCATGCTAATAAAATAAGGAAATCCCAGTATTCCTCTTAAAAATGATAATAGCCTGACCTATATTTATTCTTCCTTTCTGCAAAAATTGGTGTTTTCTCTAAGTTTTTAAGAATAAAACCAACAGATATGAAGCAGAAAAAATGATAGATGTTAAGAAATTAAGGTGCCTCATAATGGGTTATAAAACTGTACCTCTTTGTTGCCCATGCACTATTGATGAGCTTGAAATGTTTTAAACCTCTTTAATTTATGATAAAACAGTTTTATTTCTTTCAGCAACAGCAGATATAATTTCCTTATCTATCATTAAAATGGTTTAATACCTTCATTAATTCACACATCATAAAGCAGAAAGTGATTTTTATGCCTACTCCAATCACTCATTACTTCTGTTCCAGAAAAGAAGGCACTGTTTTCTGCTGATTCCAAAGATAGACTGAAGGAATATCTTCATGATCTATCACAATTAGAATGGGAAGATAAAGAGATGTGGCTTCTATCACCACTATTTCTTTAGAGCCATGAATGACTAGGGATATTGGTAGGCTTTGGAACAAATTAGAAACCCACATTGCGTTGCTAGGTGTGTAACAATGGAAGTCAACAATGGTGACTCTTGGGAGCAGACAGCTAGTTGCCTTACCAAGCCCACGGGAGACTTCTGGATATGCTCCCTTCCTACCCCATCATTTTTCATAGGGGGCAAAACCTCTGATGAACAAAGCACATGTCTGGATTTGAAAGTAGCAGCTCCAGATAACTAAAGATGTCTGATTTACCGCTCCCAGAGGAGCCTTGAACATTACCTTATTTTTTTCATCTACTGAAGATCTTCTCAAAGGCTCTTTCCCCTATGCAGAGCACTGCTTAAATTTGTATTCAAAATGTATTGGAGAGAGGGAAGAGGCATTTTTAACACCATAGTAATAAATTATTCAGTCCCTAAGTGATATGGGCGGTAATGAAACTTACAATTTTGGTGATTTTCTAAAATTGCTATGATATAAAGAACAGCATGTACTATAAAGGAAAGAGCACTGATGAGTTGGTAGATTGGCCACTGGCCATAATTTCAAAACAGATGCTCAGAAGATACTGTGCTAAGAGAAATTCTGATAACTTAGTCCCATCAATAATTTTGGTTATGGTGGATTCTAGCTGTCTCATGAAATAATATGGAACACAACACCAAGGATGAAGGATTAGGAATTTAATTATGAGGAAAGAAATAAATAATTAAAGAAATCTATATAACCTATGATATGAAAGGAAGATGCATAGCGCTCTCATCTTCTGCTCATATAAAACATCACCAATCTACCAAAAAACTCTCTCATGCAGAGTACTGAGAAAATCTCAAAACCTTTTGCAACATAAACCTCCAAGCAAGCATTCTGAACTTTTCAAAGAGAATTCAATGTGTAATCTCTGAGCTATGATCATAGACAGTTTTATCTTCACTCTGACCCCCAATACAATGTGCTGGTAAGAAGAGAATGTTAAAAGTGCATTAAAAAAAAAAGCCACTGGCATTTTCACAAACTACCTGGAATGTTCCATCTCACTATTTTAGAATATTTAGTATCTATTTTTCACTTTCCCACGTACATATGGCATGTTACAATTTACCTAATTCTTTCATACACATTATCATTTTTGATCCTTACAACAGGTATATGAGGTAAAGCAAAGCAAGTATTATTACTAATTTAAGATTAAAAAATAAAAAAGTAAAAATACCATACTAATGAACAACAAAAAATAAAACAACTGATTTTTTGCTACATATATGTATACACATTATACATACATATATATATATACACACATTATATGTATATAAAGATTAATTATTTGTTGTGAAAATGAAGTTTAAGAATAAATTATTAAGTTCTATTCCAGGGAAAGCATCTAAGAATTATTTGCCTTCAGTTATAAAGGGTCTTCTTAGTTTTTATGAGATCTTACTTGGAATCCTGTTTGTAACTAATAACTTCCCTGTCTAATCTAGCAATTCTGTCTCCACATAAATGGTATCTCAAGATGCCAAGATTACAGAAGCCAGAAAAATTACACAGTAATATTTCGTGGGAAAAAAGATGTCTTTCTCATCTTCCAGGGCAATAGAGGTAGGTAGGTAGGTAAGTATGTAGATGACTGATAGATATTTAATTATTCTTTCAGCTGTCTGTGTGACTGACTATAAATATAAGGCACAAGTAACTATGTGGCTCTACTAATGTTCCTCTTTGTCTTCATCTGTATTGTGTGTCATTGGAATGTAAAAGGCCATTGGTGGAACCACTACCATTCTGATCTCAGGAGGGATCTGTGGTCAAAGATGATGAGTTGCACGCATCTCAACAGACACAGTTTCCTCCCAACTTGGATGTCTAGGCCTTTCTGTAGAATAAGATAGTAATGCTTTCCTTTTAGAAAGAAAAATGTCTTAGATTAAAAAAGTGTAATGTTGTAAAATGTAGATTTTGAAAAAATAACAAATTGAAAGGGCTTGAAGTTTTTGATTTTAAGGTTATTATGCTCTAGTAGTCAAGAAAGTATTGGCATAAATAAAGACATATGACTTAAATGGATAGAATAGATGGTTCATAAATAGACCCACATATTTATAGAAAATTGATATTTGATAGAAGTGCTACGGCAATTCAGTGAAGAAAGTGTAAGTTTTATTTCAACAAATGGTATTGGGACAATGGATAGTCATATTAAAGCAAGCAAGCAAACAAACAAACAAAAAACATTTGTCTGTTACCTCAAACTGTATACAAAAATGAACTTACAATGGATCAAAATCTATAAGATCTAGGGCTATAAAATTTTTAGAAAAAAATGCAAGAGAATAATCATAATGACCTTGAATTAGGCAACAATTTCTTAAATAGGACATAAAAAGCGTAGAACAAATAAATAAATTGGCTTAATCATAATTAAGAACTCTTATTCTCCAAAATATACTATTAAGGGAAATAAGAAAGTCTCAAATTATGAGAAAATATTTGCAAAACAAATATCTGACAGACAGAATGTATCTAATATATATCTATATATATCTAATATATATCTATATATATATCTATATATATATCTATAATATACATATCATATATATATATTTATATATAAATATATAATAAAACAAATTCCTAATAAAAAGGAATAAAATATTTTAACATATATCCTAATAAGAAAGATATGTGAATGGAAAATGAGCACATAAAAAGATGTTCATCATTAGTCATTAAAAGAATGCAAATTTAAACCCTAATGATACACTATACTTCCAGTATGAGAGTTAACATAGGAAGACTGATCCTATTAAGCAACCCTGAGGATAGGAGCAAGTGGAACTCTCTTTAATGGTGGGGATCCATCACTAATGGTGGGGATGAAAATGTTACAAACATTTGGAAAGCACTTACACAGCTTCTTAAAAAGAGAAACAGATGTCCATTGCTAAGCACTGTAGTATGGGCAGATCACTTATATTCTCAGTGTCCCAGTTTCCTCCTTGTATTTGTTTTGTTTTGTTTTTAATTACTTTATTCAAGGAGATAGTAACAGCACCTACCTTGTGTAATTTTTGAGAACTAAATTAGTTAGTATGTGTAAAATACATGGGATTGCCACTAACATTTAAGTGCTATTTAGCCATATATTATTAATGTGATTTTTACTCATTTTATTCTTTCTTCATTTAATTTTTAAAAATGTTTATTTATTTTTGAGAGAGAGAGACAGAGAGAGAGAGGGAGGGGCACAGAGAGGGAGACACAGAATCCAAAGCAGGCTCCAGGCTCTGAGCTGTCAGCACAAAGCCAGATGCAGGTCTTGAACTCATGAACCATGAGATCATGACCAGAGCTGAGGTCAGACGCTTAACTGACTGAGCCACCCAGGTGCCCCTCATTTTATTCTTTCTAAGCCTAACCTATAATCCACTTTAACTCCCATCATTTATTATCTCCTTCCTTATAGATATATTCTAATGGAACATTTTGATTTGGAGTATCATTCTGATTATACAGAAAATAGTTATATTCTTATGGAAAGATTTGTTTCCCTAGGTAGAATTGGCATCATCCTTACTAGGCACAAACTTTGAGGGAAGTAATCAGTTTACTTATCCTTAGGATAAGATACATCAGTAAATCTGATGTTTATACCCAGAAACTAATTATTTTCTCTCTTGAACAGCACACTATCCAGTCAAATAGTCATTGGAAGTGACAATTTCATTGAATACAAAAATTAGGAAGCTGATATGAAACGTCCACAAATTAATTTTTCTCCAATGTACTGTGTATAAATGATAATTCATCATTTGCTTCACTCCACACCCCAAACACACTTACGTATGATTAAATTTATTTTTCTGTCCCTTAACTTTCAGATATTTATATATACTGTTTTTTTTACTGTTTGGCCTCTTGAAGATATTTTCTCTGGAAAACAGTCTGTTTATGAAATCTTTTGATAATAAGCCTAGAAAGGAGGCTTAAAAGTTGGTAATCAAAAATCACATTCCATACTCCACTACTCTAAAATTTCACAAAATTACAAGCAATTAAGTAAGCTTAAAAATAATAAAAGTATTTAAGTTCCTAAGAGCATTTTAAAGAGATTTTTAAAATATGCTATTACACTAGAAATTAAATCACTTTGGTCAGCTAGGAAGATTAAGGCTATGTTTAAAAATACATTTAAGTTAAAATGTAGTTACAAGGTATAATATATTCACTTATAAAGTCTCATATTGCTCAAAAAAAAAAAACCTAATGGAAGTAAATGTCTTCTGCACATTTAGGCATGGCTTATGGCATCTATATTATACTGGAGAAAAAATAACAATTTTGCAGCTCAATGAGAATACCAAAATTGATTTAAGCTTCTTTTCATTGGAGCAAAAATTTATTACACTCATCATGAGCAAGTGAGAATTTAATTTTCAAATGAGACTTTTATTAGAATTAAAAAGGAATCATTTTATGATAAAGTTTGAGGGAAATGTTTTGTTGTTGTTTTTGCGTATTTGTTTACTAGACATGAATTTGCTGAAGATCATTCCAATTGAAGATTTGAGAAAATCTTCAATTCTTTATAACAATGAAAGTACTAAGGTATTCTGAACTCGTGGTTTCTAGTGCAGAATATAAGGAACTTAGAAGTTGCCACTCCATCCTAAAAACAAGGAAAACACTAAATAAACTGAAAAAATAACAGCTATTTTTGGATCTGGCAGAGATGTGATGTTTCAGGGCAAACCACTGCCCCCCAAATTAGAGGATCATACAGGCAGACGCAGAGAAGAATAACTTACTGGAGCACAAACTTCTGTGGGAAATAATGGCAGGGTACGAAAACCTGAATTATAATTGATATACTGCTGGAGGCTTCTTGTAGACAAATACGAGAGCTAAAAACTTCTGAGGAATCTAGTAATAGAGGGGTCTCTGAACTGTTGTCAGTTTTACCTCGAAGAGTTCTACCAAATCCTCACAGTAAATATCAGAGAAAAATCCCCTTTTGCTTTCAGCAGGAGATGGGGGAAAGGTTTCATTTTGAAAAACCTAACAGCATTCCATTCTTCTTGACAAAGTCAACTCCCAGGAGAAACAATTTTACTAGAACTTAGCTTGCTGGAGTTTTATTAGAGACTAACCTACCTGGAGGTAGAAGGAGTGATACCCAGTTCACAGAATTCTGGTCAGTTCTAAGTTTCCATAACAGCCTGACTCCAACCCCTCTAGACTTCCCCATAAGGGAAGGGAAATACACAGCTGTGGCCTCTCCAACCTTCCTGTCCTGCTTGAGGGGAAGGAGGAGACTGAGAAGAGCTGTGGTAAAGTTCATCATTTAGGGACACAGGTTACCAAAAGACTAAGACCCAATCATAGGACTACTGTATAATTCTTCCCCATTCATTACATTATTAAAGATGTCTTGCTACCTTTTAGTATGCCCTATAATATGTTGTTGAAAGGCAGACTAATAATTTAGAAAAACTACGACTAATATGCTAATGGCTTTAATGCAAAAAGTAAACAACTTGAAAGAACAGAAGGTTAATATAAGTGAGAAGATGAGAATTCTAAGAAAGAATCAAAAAGAAATGCTGGGGATTAAAAAATACTGTAACAGAAATGAAGAATGTCCTTGATGAACTCATTGTAAACTAGACATAGCTTGTGAAAGAGCCTCTGAGTTTAAAGACCTGACACTATAAATTTCCAAAAACAAAAATAAAAAATACTGAAAAAAGAGAACATAATATCCAAGAGCTATAGGAAAACTACAATAAGGTGCAAAATACACACAATTCAATAACCAAAAGCAGAGGAAAGAGAGAAAGTAACAGAAGCAATATTGGAAACAATAATGACAGAGAACTTGCCCCAAATTAATGGCAGACACCAAATCACAGATCCAGAATGCTCATAGAATGCCAAGAATAATAAATAAGTGAAAAAAAGATACCTGGGCATTTTATGGGCAAAACTCAGAAAGTCAAAGACAAAGAAAAATCTTGAAAGAAACTAGAAGAAAAAATACCATATCTGTGGATGAAAAAACCAAAAAGAATTCCATGCAAATTCTCAAAAAGCCTGCATGCAAGAAGAGAGTAGATGGGATATTTAAAGTGTTAAGAGATTAAAAACACACATCTAGAACTTTATATTCTATAAAATATCCTTCAAAAGTGAAGTTGTATTGGGGTGCCTGGGTGGCTCAGTCAGTTAAATGTGAGACTTTAGCTCAGGTCATGATCTCGCTGCTCCTGGGTTTGAGTCCCGCATCAGGCTTTGTGCTGACAGCTCAGAGCCTGGAGCCTGCTTCAGATTCTGTGTCTCCCTCTCTGCCCCTCTCCTTCTCTCTCTCACTGTCTCTTTCTCTCTCTCTCAAAAATAAATAAACATAAAAAAATTTAAAGTGAAAGAGTATTTATTTATCTATCATACCTGTCTGATAGAGAACTGTTAACTGAAATATGCAAAGAACTTTTAAAATCAAAAATAAGAAAACCAACAACCCAATTAAAAAAGTGGGCCAAAGAGTTTGATACCTCACTAAAAATAAACAGATGGCAAATAAGCATCTGAAAAGATGGTCTATGTCAGATGTCATCAGGGAAGTACAAATTAAAACAATAAAGAGGTACCACTACACATTTGTTGAAATGGCCAAAATTAAGAATTCACAATACCAAATGCTGGCAAAGATGGGGAGCAACAGGAACTCTCATACGTTGCTGGTGGGAATACAAAGTAGTACAGTCATTTTAGAAGACAGTTTGGCTGTGTCTTACAAAACTAAATATGCTCTTGCCATATGATGTAGTAGTTGTGCTCCACAGTGTATACGCAAAGGACCTGGAAGGCTACTACTGTGTGATTCCAACTGTATGACATTCTGGAAAAGGCAAAACTATGGAGACAATAAGAAGATCAGTAGTTGCCAAGGGCAGGTAGGAGTGAGGAGATGGATATGCAGATCACCAAAGAATTCAATAGCAATATAAATGCTCTGTATGATATTACAATAATAGATATATGTCATTATACATTTGTCCAAACCTATAACATGTAAAACATCAAGAATGAGCCCTATGATAAAATGAATTTTTATATGTCAATGTAGGTTTATCTTCAGTAAAAAAAATGTACCATTCTGATGAATAATGTTGATAATGGAAGAGGATACACATGTGTGGGGGGAGTGGGTACAGGGGAGTCTCTGTACCTCTCTCTCAATGTTACTATAAATCTACAACTGTTCTAAAAAGGTAGTCTTTAATAAAATTAAAATTAAAACACTATAATCTATCACCAGAACTTTCTGAAATATTTACATAAATGTATTTCAAATGAACAAACTCTCTTGAATTTAAAGACATTGCCAGCACATGATGATGCCTTCTTCTTAACATGTGGGGCTCAAGAGTTCAGAGCGAGAGAAATAATAAATAGATACTAAGAAGACTCCCTTGGGGAAATGGGGCAGGCACTGGACCTTTTTAGTCTACTGCTGTCTGGATGAATGGAATGAAAAATAAGAGAGAACTTATGCAAGCGCTACACAATTGTAACAAACATGGCATGGGGTAGGAGGCACTTAGCAATAAGTTTGGTAACCGTTATATGGAGCATAGTCTCCAGAGAACCTAACAAAGAAAAAGAGATTTGAATGAGTGTGAGTTGTGTTTCATATAAACAAATAATAGTAATGAAAAACAAAATTTAATTTGGGTTTCCTATTTGAAATACTAACTTGAAGGAAAAAAAAAACTAGGAAATAATTGATTCCTTTCCAGATTGAATAGTTAGTGGGCTGAATAGTCCATACAGAGAATAAGCAAGATCTGAATCAAGGCATACCTTGCTGAATTTCAGAATTTGAAAATTGAAAAGATTGTAAGCATTTCTAGAGAGCTAAGATAGGATTGAAAATAGAATAGCAACAGGAGTCTCAATAGGCTTATTGGTGAAACAAAACATAGATATATGTGTTCAACAAATTTCTAAGGAAAAAAAATTACCTTTAACCTAGACTTGTATATTCACCAAAACTCATAATCCAGGGACAATAGAACAAAGAGAATTTTCAGACATACATAATCTCTTTTCTCCTTCTTTTTCTCTGCTTGCCCCATCCCCTCCTCCTCCTCTTTTCCTCTGCTCCTCTATACATTTATTTAGAAAGCTACTGACCTAGAAGGAATACAACCACAGAGATTAAACAAAACAAAACAAAACAAAAACTGGCAAAGATCATGGCATCAAAATCTGGGAAACAACAAGCTACACTCAGTAGATATAAAGCATACAGAATGCAATCTATTTTTCAGTAGGAGGTCAGAAGTCTGTGGAATGCGGATCTCCAGGAGAATAAAACTGCAATCAATAAATTCTGAGTTATAGTTCAGATTTGGAAAGATAAATATTGCCTGGCATGTATGAGATTTTAGATGTAGTCCACAGAAAGCTTTACCTTGCACTGGGCAGTGCCTACAGTGCTAAACCAAGGAAAACAGTGACTAGTTATTTAATTTTTTTAAATGTTTATTTTTGAGACAGAGAGAGACAGAGCATGAAAGGGGGGGGGGGGGGCAGGTCAGAGACAGAGACACAGAATCTGAAGCAGGCTCCAGGCTCTGAGCTGTCAGCACAGAGCCCCATGCGGGGCTCAAACCCACGGACTGTGATATCACGGCCTGAGCTGAGTCAGATGCCCAACCCACTGAGCCACCCAGGCGCATCATCAGTGACTAGTTATTTAAATAAACATTGCTACATATGTGCTGGATGTTTCCATGTCAACTTGATTAAGGTGGAGCTTTGGCTAAGCTGGAGTTGTGTATCTCAGAATGCCTACTTCTGTATGACACCAGATTAGGTATCATACAGAGAGAGAGAGAGAGAGAGAGAGAGAGAGAGAGAGAGGGAAATTTGTATGAAACTTGGAAGGAGGAAATACAGCAACTCCCATTAATATCAGAAGATTGTCTTGAGAAGATATGCTCATAAACAGAGATCAGCTTAGCATATACGATTTGTCTTTGATGACCTCTGCTTTGCATCTGGCTTATTTTCCAGAGTGCAGACTTTGCTGCCATCAGCCCTCTACCAGATGAACAACTGCAGAATCCCTGAGTGGTAATTACCCAACAGCACACCTTCCTGTCAATCTCCTCACGAGCTCACCCTTTATAGATCTGCTTTAACAGCTGGATTTTGCTTAGCTTTTCAGATTTCACCCAAAGCTCTGATTTGTTCAACTGTGCCAGTGCTTCAGAGGAACAATTAGTGATACTTTCTCTAATCCTGACTCCTACTGTCTGACCTTTATCTCTCAATCTCTTGCCACATGTCTAATATCTAAAATAAGTCCTTTGATCTCTTAATTCTCTACTTTTCCTCTATGACTAAAGTTTTGAAGATTCGGTTACTGGTATCAGAAGTGGTTTCATGGAAAGAGAAGCTTAAGAAAAGAAATGTGGAATTGGTTTACTCATCTGACAAGATTTAGTTGGACTAATGACACTGCTGCCAGGGATAAATAGGACATTTACAGTACCTGTTAGGCCTTGGCCAAAGAGTTATTAACTTAAGACCTTTGGTCATTTGGAGAAAATTGCTTTCAGAAGGCAAGAGTTTGGGTGGTCAAGTAGCTGCTGCCATAGAGCCACAGAACAATTAGTGGAAATAAAGACTATAATGATTGAGGGCATTTGCGGTTGCTTCTAAGAGTCGTGAAGTACTTGAGAAAAAGAAAATTAGCATAGGACATCACATTTCCAGATACATGTTTGAATAAAAAAAAAGAATATTTTCATTCTACTTTGAACATAACCCATATCTCCTATAGTCACAGTGTTGAAATTGTTGAAAATCTAAATTCAAGACTAAACTTTACAGGTTCTTTTATGTTAATGCTAGGGTATTATTGGGAAGGAGTGGGACATTGAAAATTAGAATAAAAATAAAATGGCAAATTCTGATGAGGCTGAAGGTTTTGAAGCTCCAAATTCTGCCAAATCTCAACTGTCAGGAAAAGCATCTCATCCTACCCTATCTGAATGGAATTTTTATACCTTTCTTGACCATGTAATTGGTTCTCCTGAGGTAGTTGACTTGTGGGGGAATGGGAATACTGTTCAAGACTTCTCCATGCAATATCTCATTGCATCTAGATTTATAACCATATCTAGTGCCAGCAGGTTCCAGGAGACTGGGTCTATGGCATGAGCCCAGAAGGCGGATGGAAGGCACCGACATAATTTTAAGACGTTGCTAATTTACTTCAGTAGAACTGGAATATATATGGGGATAAATTATGAAAACTTTGAGTCAGAGTGGAAAGAGCATATTGTTGAGTTAAGCCAACTATTTCAAATGGGTACACTGGACAAAATCCTGGATTCAGTCAGCTGGAGCGGTGAGGAATGGTTCTCACAGTTTTCTTAGTTAGATGTCTGAAAACTGAACTCAGAGGTGCTCTGCATTGAATCAAGCTCAGATAAGAGAATGTCCATAGTTTAAAACAGAGAAGATTTCCCAAAATTTAGATATTGGAATGCTTGAGTTGATTTATTATTAATGATATGCTCAACCCAGAGGACAGTGAATTTTGCCTTTAAGGAAAATTGGCCAAAGATACAGAATTACTCTAATTTGCAGACAGTGACTAATGGTTTGCCTAAATGTTCGAATATTTAGAAGGAAGACAGTAGAAAAATTGATGACCAATGGGTATAGGGAGAAGGTGTGTGCCAATGCTCACAAAAGAATAAACTCAGGTGGGAGGGAATCTCAATGATATTAGTAATCATTTGGATAAGATAATATTCAGTGAGTGTCAGTCTCTCTGTCTAGGCCTTCCTATCCTTGTCCAATGGACTCATGAACAAATTGACCATGATGACCAGGTTAGAGTTTATGCATGGTTTCAGAAACTCGGATTTTATTTCATGGAGGCTAATCTGGTCACAGCTACTGGTAAGCGCTCAGCCTGACAACAGCACAGATTAACACTGAGCTCACAATTAGCTGGGGAACCAACCAGCCATTAAGTAGCTAGTTGATTACATTGGAATATTTTCATCAAGAAATAGGTAGTACTTTATTCTCGTTGAAGTGGGCACTTGTTTTGGATATAGATTTTCTTTCCTGACTACAATGATTCTGCCAAAACTCCCAACTAAAGGTTCACAGGATGCCTTATTTATTGTCACGCATGTGACTTAGCATTGCTTCTGACTAGGAAGCTTATTTTGTAGAAAATGAAGAGTACCAGTAGATTTAATCTCAGGGAATTCATTGTTTTCACCACATTGTTCATCATCATGATGCATCTAGCTTAACAGAATAGAAGATAACCTTTTAAATATGCACTGACAGGATCACAGGATGTAACACTTTGAGGCTCTGAGGTATGTCCTCCAGGATGTATTTTATCCTCTGAGTGTGTGATAAATATGCAGTAATCTTTATTCTACTTCCAGAATTCATGGATCCAGGGATCAAGGCATGTAATTTGTAAACATTATCCTAACTAAAGCTCTAATTATCTATGATAAAAGTTTTTTCTTGTCTAATACAAAATTTTGGGGTCTTCTGGTTTAGAAGATTTTGCTCTAAATACTTCCAACATGTGACACAACAAGGTAACTTTGTTAACTGGATGCTAAGAATGTCATTGACAACTTCTGGCTTTTCATGTCAATGAACCAATAGACAAAGAAGAGAGAACCGACAATTAGGGTGATTGATCCTGATTACCAAGGAGAAATTAGAATGTTTTTAGAAAATAGAGACATGGAAAGATATGACTGAAATTAGGATGTCTTCTGCCTGTTAAAAATCTTAATAATAAACATCGACGATGAAATATAGACAGAACTTCTAATAGCACAGATGTTTCAGGTGTGAACATTTGAGTCATCCCACCAGGCATGGAATCATTGCCAGGTGAAATTCTTTCTGAAGGCAAAGAGTATGTGGTGTGGGTATTGGATGAAAGAAGCTTTGAATACCAGGTATCAACATGTGAGCAATCACATAAGTGAGCCCTTTACTGTTTATGAATATTTCTTCTATGCCTTGACATGAATATTTTTGCATGTGAAACTCATTTAAAAATTTTCCTTCACTATTTATCAAACATCTAAAAATAAGTTGTGTTAAGAATAATAATGAGTAGACTTAAATCTCAGTATTGTAAATTCAGAATATATAGGAAGAGTACAACGAGATGAGGAAGAAATATACCCAAATAAAAATAAATATGAAAACATGACAAATGATAATTTTTGTGTCTGCTCTGGGGAGAAGTTTAGTGTGTTTTCACTTTTCCAAAGAATAATTGTATCATCTTATAGGAAGCATGGTTTTGCTAGTGATTTTGTGTAGAAGCAAATTTGGTTAAATGATGTATGGATGAATGACAAGTTGAAAGAAATTGTTAGTTCTGGATTGTACTATGTCAACCTGATTAAGCTGGGAAATTTATTTCCCAGAATGAGCATGTAATAGGTGGAATGGTGGCCCCCAAAAGAAATGACCACCTAGAACCCATATTTGTAAAAAGTATTTTGCCAATATAATTAAGTTTAGGGTCTTGAATTGAGTTAATCCTTGATTATCTAGGTGATAATCCAAATATGAATGCCCTTCTAAGAAGAGAAGACTACAGGAGAAGGCCATATAAAACAGGCAGAGATTACACTTATGCTGTCACAAGCCAAGGAAGGCCTGGAGCCACCAGCAGCTGGAAGAGCCAAGGAAAAATTTTCCCTTAGTGCCTTTGGAGGGAGCATGACCCTCCCCCATTCCCTGAGTTTGAATTTCTGGCTTTCAGAAATGTGGGAATAGTGCAGATTTCTTTTGTTTTAAGACAGCAAGTTTGTAATTCCTACAGCAGTTCTAGACAAGTAATATAACCCGTTAGGCTGTGCTATGGCTCTGGGTTCCATTTATTGAACATAGAAACTTGGAATTCACTTGGAACACAGGAGTAACAATAGACATTACTCTCTAAATTTAGGTATAATGGTGAACGGGTGAGGAATTCATTGTCCTAATGGCAGAAGATGCTGCCCAATAGTGAACTCCAGCCCACCAGCAGTGGTGTGGCTGTAGGAACAGAAGTGGTAGTCACACAATAAAAATAACTTTGCATAAAACTTTCCACAAACTCTCCCCTTTCTGGGCCCACTTTGGCAGTTGAATGTATTTTCCATGAAAGTTCTGACTTATCTACTTATATTAGTGTTCTGGGTGGTTCAGAGGCGAAACTTTCTTATCCATGATTCATATTCCCCTTTTCATACATTTTCCTTCCCAGCAATCTCCTGGGAAATTTCATGGTAAACAACTATAAGGGATAACACTGGTTTTTATAATTAACACAGATTTACATACTTACCATGACAATGTTCCAGAAAATGAGAAAATTTTATTTGTTTTCATAATACACACAAAAACTAGTAGGAGCTTTTTAGTCTGTAAGTGATTAAGGATAAATTGCATTTTAATTTAATTGACTCTAGAAAAATGGAATCATAAAGGGCTTTGACATCATCAAATCCTCCTGATTTCAAGAACCAAAGATGGAGAAAGAAAATTCTAAGGGTCGTACATCAAGCTAGAGACAGATCTAGAATTCAAGTTTCCTTGACACAGTTTTTTTTTTTAAATCTTTCTACCACACAGAGTTTCTCTGAGAGAAGCTTGATTCAAAGAATGAAAATATATCTAGATTCAGATAACAAAGTTCTATAATGGCAGATGACAGACATATATACTTACATTTTGTGACAAGAGATTTGTCCTAGGGAAGGTAAAAAAAAATAACATTGTGATTCAGTATTTTCTATTTCATTTTTAGTCTCTTTTGGCTAGAAAAGCTAATAGATAATGAGTTCAGGCTATTGGTGGATTTTATTGATTGAATTATGCCCCCCCCCAAAATTTGCATGTTGCCTAACCCCCAGTTCCTCAAAATGTAAGTTTATTTGAAATTAGGGTATTTATCAAGTTAAAATGATATCATTGGGGTGAGCCTCAATCCATATGGCTGGTGTCCTCATAAACAGAACAGGGAGGAATTTGGAGATAAAATGGGAGAAACATGTTCCTCTGTCTCCTCATTATATCTGTCTTTCTGTGTTTGTATATATTAGATGAAGTGGCTGCCTCTCTCAGTCTTGAGGGAGTGGTCTTGAGAAGGAGTTGTTCTGTGTTGCACAATCTCCTTTCACAGCAGATCCAGGAACTCTCTGGGCATCTCTTATGTGGGTTTCATGTGCCCGCCAGCTGTGATGGGGTGGTGGCTACTGTGCAGGGAGGGCAGGTCTTGGGCACTCACCTGTCCTGGTTGTGGCTCAGCCATTCCATGGGGAATTGGTTTCAAGCCACCTGCACTTCCTGATTATGGTTAGGTCTCTGTATGGGGAGGGTATGTCTCAGAGCACTCGTCCAGCCCTCTTGCATCTTGGCAGCTGAGAAAGAAGACAGGGTTCAGAACACACTCACCAAGGGGTGCTTGGTCAGCCCATTTAGACACTGGGTAAGTAGAGCATGCCCTCCAGTGCTAGCTAACAGGCTAGAGAGAGGGCAACAAAAATGGTACCTGGTGGGTGTCTCACTAGGAAGATAAGATGAAATCACCAAAATGGCTTCTACCAGTTCATCCTTCCCTGGCAAAGTCCTTGCAAGTTCCTGCCTCTTGGACATCCACTTTAAAATTAGTAAGTGGGTCTAGTAACTTTTAAATCTATTGCGTTTGTACTAGCTCTCAGGGCAGTTTGAGAAAATTGAGAAATTAGTATGGAAACCAGGATGTCTACATTCAACTCCTAGCTTTATCATGTGTACAAGCCCTTTAAGAGCAGAATCTTCATTCCTTATAGTTCTGTAATTCTCCTGGTCTTAATCCCCATTGATTTTCAAAACCAGATATTTTGGAAGTTCATCCTTTCAGTGTCAGCTCCCAGAGTCTGGGTGCTTCTTGTGGGGCATAGTCCCTTCACTCCTCTAAGAAGAGTTCCATATTTTGGGAATCCGTCCCAATTGGAGGGTCACTGCATCAGAGCTGGGGTTCCTGGTGAGGTCATGTCTTTGCCTCTTCTACCTCTCTCAATGTGTCCACTTTGTCTTTTGTTGTGGAGTTACTATTTGTCTATATTTCAGGTCCTTTTCAGAGGAAAATTATTCCGTAAATAGCTGTAGATTTGTTGTGTCCATAGAAGGAGGGGAATTCGGCATCTTTCTAGGCTTCCATCTTAAGCCTCCATCCGTAATAGTTTTGTTTTAAATCCTATTTTAAACAAGTTAATATTTTATAGTTTCTTAATGAAGTCCCAGACTTGATCCCAAAGCTAACGTGGTGTGAGGGAACTGGCAGAGCACTTCTGAGGTTGGCTTGTTACAGATCAGTTTAGTGTTTCAGATGCTTGATGTTTCTCAAGAGTTTTTAAGTTATCCCCAAAGGTAATAATATGGGAAGAAATTTGTATGGAAACCAGGATGCTTGCTTTCAACTCCTAGCTTTATCATGTGGGCAGGCACTTTCATTCTCAGGGGCTCAGTATCAAGACCAGGACAGGATGGGGCAAGTGAGATGCTCAGGGTGTAAAATTTAAGGAAACCCTTATATGTATATATTAACTCTCAGGATTGTGAAAGTGCAGTGTCAGCCCTAAGAACGAGTGCCTCCTTACATTTTGCACCCTAGGCATCTCACTTACTTATTTTCAGTGCAGGCCCTGCTCTGTTCCCTTTCTTTGAAATGAGTGATTTGGTCTTAATCAGTGGTTCCCAAAGTGGGACACACAGAACAAGAGTTTTTTGGCTGTTTCAGAACATAAAGTTTTGAAGATGAGGGGATTAAGTTTGGAAATGTGGTATAATACACCCCTCTCTTGGAGATTTATAATACATCTTATATTATTGGTCCTGATCTGAGATACAGAAGTTATACCTGTTTAACTTGTTGTAATTAATTGCTTCTAAAGTTATTGATAATCAAAAGTTTTTGCTCCTCCCTTCTTAATATCCAAAAAAAGTAATCTTAGAAAAACTGTGTCTCAGGAGTTTTTCAAGAAATTTCTAAATTAATCTTTGGAAGAACAGTCCTATGAGTTAGGCACAATTGATATCTACATTTTACAAAGGAGGAAACAGAGATCAAGTAAAATAATTTGAAGAGATGTTTGGGCTTTAGCAATGTGCTTGTATGGCATTATGTCGGACTTCACATTCATAAAGAAGTTTTCTGGTCTTCCTTATTACTCTAAAATTTAGCATAACATTTTATTTTTAGAATAATGAAAATGGGGCACCTGAGTGGCTCAGTCAGTTAAGCATCTGACTTCAGCTCAGATCATGACCTCATGGTTCATGAGTTTGGGCCGTGCATCGGTCTCTGTGCTGACAGCTTGGAGCCTGGAGTCTAATTCGGATTTTGTGTCTCCCTCTCTCTCTGCCCATTCCCCACTTGAGTTCTGTTTCTCTCTCTCTCTCTCTCCCTCAAAAATAAATAAACATTAAAAAAATTGACAATACTGAAAACATTTTTGTGTGAATGAAGTAGTATCTTTTCTTTTTTCTTTTTTAAAAACTTCTTGTGCTAACCATGCATTCCTATCACTTTTTGTCAGCATTGATTAGCTCAACAGGCTTTCAGAGACTCCTACATAATCTGAATTTCAACCTCAGGTTATTGTGGTTTGCTGAACGATGCCCAGCTTCAATACTGAGATAAAATAGAATAGCAAAGTGATGGTATCGAATGGCACTTAGCATAGAGTTGGCTGCCCAGAGTGTGAAGAGGGAAGCAGGTGACAGATTGAATAACTGTCTCCAAAAGACCCTTTTCTATGTAATGTAATGATCTTGCTGGGAGTTCATTATGGAGCAAAAATTATATCAGGGATTGTACCAGATTCTAAGCATACAGTTATAGAAATGATAGACATGAATCATGTTTTCTCACGACTTATAATGTGGTAGTCTCATATCCTACATATATATCCATGTAAAGCTAATGAATAAATTGTGAATTGAGAAAGACACTTCCAATTCTCTACTATTCAACACTTCTCTCCCACTGTCCAATGTGATTGGCAGAACACATCAAGTTAAGGGGCTGAGAGATACTTCACCTCTATCCACAAGAGAGTTATTGTATTTATATTTAGAAACTCAATCCCTCAGCAATTCTTTCAGTCCAGGAGCTGTGGGTTCAAATACAATTTCCATTAGTCCATATTCAAGAAGGCTGAATACACACTTTGCCTTCAGTGGCAATGACATATAAAATCCCCTTAGGACCTGAAGTTACTGCTGAATTGTAGGGCTTTGTGCTTGGAAGAAACTAATGAAATTCAAGTTGGCTACACTTGATATAGATCCTCTTTTTCTGGGCCCATCAGAGAATTTTGCTGACTTCCTCTTAGCACGTAGTAAATTATTGGCTTCAACACATATATGCTACCAGGTTATATTTAGAGGGCTAGGTCATCTCACATTTTATCACGTTCTGAATTCCTATTTTATAATGAGATCACCATCTTGATTTAGTGATCTGCCTACTATTAGTATTAATATATGTTATGGTATGTCTGACTGACCAGTGGGGTAGCTTGCTAATTAGTTATCTGTATATGGGACCAACTTGTATGTGGGGAAAAACCCCATTCTCAGGAGGATGGACTTATCTTTCTCTCTCCTTCGTTACTTCCTCCATCCTTCTGTTCCTTCCTTCCTTCCTTCTTTCCTTCCTTCCTTCCTTCCTTCCTTCCTTCCTTCCTTCCTTCCTTCCTTCTTTATAGGCTAGTCAAATGAAGCCATGGAATGGAGAAAGAACAAAGAAATCTTTAACTGGTTGCATTAAATTAATTGAGATGGGCTTTTTCTTATAAAGCCTGGTTGTTAGGGAAGAGATGGTTGATTTGCAGTACAACATGAAAGGTTTAGGGGATGCACCTATTAAGGTCCTGCTATTTTTTTCTCTTTTCATCTTACAAGAATTTAAGAGCTTGAACAATATAGAGCATGTATTACTTATCTTAAAACTCCTGGTGTCTACCACAATATCTGGTCCATAGTCAGTCAATAAGTATTATTGAATAAATAGACATTTTAGGGTTACATATAGGCTTAGGGAAAGGACTGGAATTAGAGTGGGTTCTTTCTGTGTGTAAGGCACTGTGATATGTAGATTTCACATATGATATATTTCTTTGACTAAAATAGCCTTTTGGAGTAGGTGGTGATATTATTATTCTTATTTTTCAGATGAAGAAGTTAAGGGTCAGAAAAGTTAAGTGAATTGACCAAAGACACACGGCTGATAAGGAAGCATCTAACCCCAGGATTATGTGGCTCTAAATCTCCTGATACTTCCTAAATATTTGTCGCTGACTTCAGCCTGAATCTCTAGCTAAGTCTTTAGGGCACAGTACAAAATCTGAGACAGTTTGCCACACTCAAAAATAATTAAAACATTGATAAAAAAATAATTAACTCAAACTATTATGACTATGAAATACCCTTCATGCTGGATATTAGTTTGTGTAGAATCTGTTGGAATCTGCATCTAAAAATGAGAACAGGTAATAAAGACCACCTAATTATTTACTATCTTAGATTTTTAGGGCATACTTAAATATGTTACTATGGTTGATATAGTGGTATACCTTTTTTGAATAATGAGGAACAAAATAAAACTCCCATGATATTTCAGTCTTTGAATTCATGTGTGACTGAAAACTTGACTTCAGATTTCCTTTGACTTTCTACTTTTGTGCAACATTATATACATTCCTGTTTGTTATTTGTTTTGTTTTATTTGTTAAGCTGTTTGGGGTTGGAAGTTTTCGTTTTACATGAAATTAATTCCAGCAAATATAGTATATACTCTACCTGCCAGTTCTGAATCTATGATTTTCCAAAAACTATCCAGGGAAATTGTATTATGGTTTGGACTAGGAATGCATACTCCTTTACATCCCATTCTGGAATTGACATGAATCTTTTTTACTTTAAATTCCCGAGGTTAGAAATAGACTCTAGACTACTTAAGTTCTATTTTCCATCTTTATTGAGGTAAAATTTACAAATAAAATGGTAAGATATTTGAATATATATACACAATATATTATAATATAATAATAAATGTAAGATATTTAGATATATACACACACCCACACATACATTGTGAAGAATTCCTTCCATGTAGTTAACACATCCATTACCTCATATATATGTATATTATATATGTATATATTTTATATATAATATTTAATTATAACTATATTATACATTATTTATATATATTTAGAATTATATGTATATTTATTTTTATATATATGCATTTAAGTTTTATTTTCTTGGCAAATTTCAGTTATACAATTCACTATTTTCAACTATAGTCACCATGTTATACACTATAGACCTTATAGCTAAAAACTTGTACCCTTTTACAAACCTCTCCCTCTGTCCCTCACTTATTTAAATTCTTACTTGTGTTTACTTCAAAGATCTTTAGAAGCTTTCTCTTTACAATGATCATATTGAGCCCCTTGTTCAAGGGAGAACTATTGCATCTGTGAATTTTCATAACTGAATTTGCTGCACCAGCAATTATGATCTCATGAATTATTTGGACAACTTACCCTTCACTGATAAAGCTTGAGAATTTAGCATCCACTGACCTAATTGAACGTGTTAATAAAAATAAATTTATGAGTTTGTTCAAGAATTTTATGACATTTGGATATTTTCTAATTTATTTGTCTTCCAGATACAGCCCATAGTTTGGGGCCTAATTTTGTCTACCCTAGTAAATTACATTATATGTTCTTATTGTGGAATATAACAAAACTGGTTTTAAATAACAATATGGAGTCATCTGAAAACACTTAAGGTTAAAGCAACATTTTAAACACCCCTTTATTAGGTTTTAGAATATTGCTGAGTTTTTTTTTATCTGTCTTCAGCAGATTTGGTATGGTTTTATGATTAATTATATTTGCTATGTTTCATGATTCAGTGAAATTGTAATAACATTTTAGATGCACTATCATTTATCACCCAAGCAGAGAGGCACCTCTTTCTTTCTCTAGTTTGCACTTTATCAATTTAATATAAAACCTAACCTGATAATCTTTCAACTTCAAATATCTTGGGATATGAAGTGGAACTCAAATCATCTCAGCTCTCAATATGGGGATTATATTACAACACTAAAAATAGAATACTTCATGTGATAAATTATTATTGTTTGCTAATTGGTAACTATATTTAATAAAAAAAGTTTTACTAACATTATGGAAATGATTGAATTTAATGTAAAATGATGTCTGACCCATAAATCTATTTATTTATATGTTTATGTATGTATGTATGTATGTATGTATGTATGTATTTTGACATATGAGTTACATATTTCCTTCTGGTGTTTTTTTTCCCTCCTTTACATTTTTAATGTGAACATTTTCAACAAGTGTCATAGTTAAACATGCTAATTTATTTTTATTATTGTATTTATTTTTTTTAATGTTTATTTATTCTTGAGAGAGAGATACAGTGTGACCAGGGGAGGAGCAGAGAGAGGGAGACACAGAATCTGAATCAGACTTCAGGCTGTAAGCTGTCAGCACAGAGCCCAAAACGCGGTCAAGCCCACAAACTGTGAGATCGTGACCTGAGCCAAAGTCAGACACTTAACTGATTGAGCCACCCAGGAACCACTAAATATGCTAATTTAATACATATGGAGCAACTAGAAAAAATTCAAGATGATTATATAGTACATAAAATTTTTTTTTCTAAATTAATTACCAAACATGTGGCCCAAACACCAGTTACACTGAGTCTTGAGCTGAGTTCCAATTTCAGGGTTCTTAACCTCAGGTTAGGATAGGCTTCAGTAAATTTCTATGCATATGTCTACATTATATATACATACACTTTCTTCTGTTAAATATTCATAGCTCTCATATAAACTCAATAGGGTCTATGACCCATTCCATCTGAGTCCTTCTGACATAATAGTTTCTCCATTGGTAAAGTTGAAAATAATAGATTTTATTTTCCCTCAGTGTCATTTTACCTCTCAGATTCTGATCATTCATCTTGCATGTACATACTAACCTATTTTTCTCCCTCCTTTCCTTCCTTCCTTAGATAATATAGTCAGCTCTCCCATTTATAGATGAAAATAAGTTCCACTGAGGAGTAGAGGCTCTCCAGAACTCAGGTGGGTTGTTTCTTCCTTGTCTGGGAGCTGGACGTTAGGGTGTTTGCAATCAGGTTTTACCAGAGGGAGATTTTATATACAGTTGTTAAAATGGAATTGTGAGAGTAAAAATACACAGACAAAAGGTGAGGGTCACGGCTGCAGAACTGACATGGTCAATGGATTTACTAAGCCAGAGGAAGAAGTTTGCCTTTTTAAAAAAGTAAAGGACTAGAAAATCTCTAAGGATCCAGGAAATGTGGTCAGAAATTGTAGATACAGAAATGATCAAATTGTAGGGGGTCAAGGCAGAAAACAGGACAGAGCAATTGCTTGGAAGAAGTAGTATGGCGTGACATTCCAGGATTCATACAAATAGACTGTATCAAGATGCACGGCAAAGTCAGCTCCATTTAAGGGCATAGCAGCAAGCCCAAATCTACTGCTCCGTTATTTCGCTTCCATCCTGCTTCCCACACATAAGTATCCCTCTCTATAAGAACAAATTCAAAGACTACTTAAGAATGGGAAGCTTCTGGAACTAACTAGGATAAAGGAGGGCAATTGTGACCTTGGTGACAAAGAAGCTATGGTGTATTACACCAAATGGAGAAAAGAAATGAGATTGAAAATTCAAGTCTAGAGCATATATGTGTTCACTGAGCATCAGATCAAAGCCTGGCCCCTCCTATATATACAGTGGTGAGGAGAGAAAGTACATGTGTGAGTGATCTAGTCTTTGCTTCCCTGTGAGAGATCTCCCTCATGGATGGGCTCTCGTGTAGCATTTAAGTAAGAGCTGCTCACTGCCTGGATAACTTGGATACTGAAAGGTAAGGTCTACAAATGCTTTTTTTTTTTTGGAAAATTTCTACCACCAAGGTTTAAATAGATTGTCTGAGGTCATTAAGTAAAAGGAAAGAATGGTGTGGGGAAAGGGGCATCAGATTTTGGAGGTCAAATGACACAAATAAAGTCAACTCAGTAATTTCATCACTAAGCAATTTTCCTGTATGACAAAAATGCAGATAAGTGCATATTGGATTCAGTTCAGAATTTAATTAGATTATTTACATGGCAGAACTTTATAAAGCTCTTACAAATGTTAGCTTACTTATTTATTTGAAGGATAAATATATGTCCTGGGACTTAGAAGGCCCTGGAACAATTTAGAGGTTAAGGTTGCATACAATAAACACATTAGTGCTCAAGTGGGGCACAGTGGGAACCTGTTCCTCTGCCACTGGTCCTTACGGAGCATCTGGAACAGCCTAGCACACTGAGCCAGCTCTCATCATGAGACACATTATGACTCTTCCAGGACTGACCTTTTCTCAATGGGGAGATTTACCAGCAAAATGTTTCTACTATAGTTTCTCTGGTCAGGAGGGAAAAGAGGCTAAATCCAGGATGGTTCAGCAGCTCCTAAGCATAGTGGTGGAACAAACATTTTATCTCCAACCTTTCTATCTTGAGTGGAGGAGACAATTTAGCTTCTTTGTAGAAAACAGACAAACAAAAGTATCCATCATCAGAAATTCAGAATCAACAGGGGTCCCTCTGTTTACATCTCTGAGCAGCACAATGTGGTGGAGAGTGATCTGGATTTGAAGGGAGGAGATCTGGTTTGCAGGCTGGATCCCCCATTAACTTACCTGGAGAACTTCAGCTGCTCATTTAGCCTTTGTTTTCTCATCTGTAAAAATGGCATTTAAAAATCTGTTCTATTCTAATGACCTATTATGTAGTTTATACAAAAATCTTTGGAAAGCCAAAATATTATAGAGAGGTAGGCATGTCTCCCACCCTTATATTGTTTCTATTGAGGAAGAAATCCAACTCTGTTTATGAGACACTAGATTACACCTACTTCTACTGGAAACAAACAAACAAATAAAAACATATTGGAGAAGATATCCCTAAAGTTGTGCCTTGGAGGTCATGTGTAGGAGTTGAAACATTGTGCTTTTTAGAAATATGTAGACTTGAGGGGCACCTGAGTGGCTCAGTTGGTTGAGTATCAGACTCTTGATTTCAGCTCAGGTCATGATCCTAGGGTTGTGGGATCAAGTCCTGCATTGGCTCTGTGCTGAGCATGGACTCTGCTTAAAATTCTCTCTCTCTCTTCCCCCCCCCCCCGCACTCATACATGCTCTCTCTCTAAAAAAAACTATAATTAATGAATTTAAATATTAAAAAAAAAGAAGTAGGTAGGCTTGAGTTTAAATCCCAGTTCAATCATTTACTTGCTAGGTAATCTTGAATGATTTTCTTAAACTTCCTGGAATTCAATTGTTTCACCCATAAAAGGGCAATAAGGATGACATAATTGACATCAGAGAATTTCTGCAAGGTGGAGACAGATGCTAGATTTCTATACAATATCTGGCCAACAGTAGATTCTCATTAACTGTTAATTCCATTCCACCCACTCTATTCAGTATTAAACTGGATCATATCAATGGTGTGACTATCGCACTCTTTATCACGTAAACAGTTGGCTTCTTCGGCTATTCTTTGAGTTTTTGACCTGAACAAAATACATAAAAGTGATTTTACCTGGATGTTGTAGGAACGACTGAGAAAACAAATGCATAGCACATTAAGAACACATAAATGTGTTTAAGTGAGAGAGGAGTCATTTCTTTGTGAGGAATTCCTTCTTCTTAGATTTAGGGAAAAAATCAAAATAAAATGAATATATTAATAAGCAATGTGTAATAGTAAATATGAAAGAAAGACTGGTAATGAAGATTTATATTTTTTTCTTCCGGGTAAGTTTATCTTTGATAAGTCACATGTTTCTGCTGAGCCAGTTTTCTTCTTCACAAAGTGATATAATTCAGGACAAAGCCCTTTCCAGCATTGGCATTTTCTAATATGATGCTGTTCTGACCATGTTATTGCACCTTTGCCTTGGATTAATTCATCCCTAAAAGAGGAAGTTTGGATTGATTGTTAGGAGAAGGCAGGAGAAAAAGTTCATATGGCAACATGGACGAATGACCACATTTCCAGCCTTACTCTATCTCTCTGAAATGCAGCCCTGTTAAGAGCCACTGCTTCAAGACTCTGGTTAATGAATATCTGCAGCAGCATATTACACTGCAGGCCAACCAGTGACCCTCCCACAGGCCCGTGTCTCTTTCAAGGAAGGTATTGTTTTATGCTTTTCTCTTGGCTGGAGTTAATACAGTTGAAGTTCATCATAATCCCAGTGCTGGTCAAGAGTGAAAGAGACATTCTGCATCACCAAGAAGAGCAGGGTGAATTTAACTTGATGCATAATTAATTTTATAAGGCACAGTCTCTAATATGGGTGTAGCTAATAGAAACGTTTTATTCATAAATGTGTTTTGAATGTGCTGTGGCAACCCATGTGGAGGTAGGTTATTTTTCACCTGGGGGTCACTTTTTACCTGGACACAACGACTAGAGTATAAGAGGCCCTTCCACTGCTCAAGGGAAAATGCCAGGGATTTGACAGTTTTCTTGAAAACAGAATGGCTTTAGTTCCCTGACATCAGCATGGGGACTTTCTTTTTGTTCTTTCCTTTATCAAATTCAGTGGTTCTTTCACTTCAGGGTACATATATATTACTGTGCAGAGCTGTATATTTCCAACTGCATATATTATACATTTTAGGTGACTCAAGGGACTTTCCAATATAATTTTGACAACATGCAATTTTTATATTATCTGCCGAATATAGAACCTAACCTTAGTAAAAGAAACAATTCCATTTCATTGTTTTTCATCTTAAATATTGACAATTCTTAAAATCATTGATAATAATGAGCTAGCAAAGCTTGGATGTGAGCTCTCATCCACTTCGGTTGAGTCTAAGCATAACATTTCCATAAAGCAACTTGTCAATCTCTATCAACCTTAAATGTGCAAATTGCTTGTTTTTAATCCCACCTCTAGCAATTTTTCTTGAAGACATATTTACACATGTGCAAAAAGATGTATAGACAGATGTTTATTGCAGGGTTGATTGTATTAGCAAAACAAATCCATTCTTTGGACATTCATGGACATTCTTCCTTAGATACTGCCATAGTGTATTTTCCATAAACGTATTGTTCCTTACTTTCATCTACAATTCCTTGAATGATCAGGATTTTAGTTACATCTTAAGTCTTCCCTTCTTTCCTTTACCTTCTTGTTACATACACAATAATCTTTGGCCTATTTCAAGTAACTCCAAAGTGGAGGGGATAATAGATGAAAAGATTTTAATATATCTAGACAAATAACAAGGTTGTAGCCAACTAACAACTTTGAAGCAGATATATCTGTAAAGATGAAAAGGTCTCCGAGACAATATCATATTATATAGAGGTATCTAGGGTTGTGTGCCACAATCAAGGCCACAGCCTTGGCTCATTCAGAATTCTGTAGTATAGCTGTGAGTCCTTCAGCTGGGCTGAGTATAAAGCCTGAAAAAACTATTGAAAATACCACTTATCAATCTTACACTCGTCCTTCTCTTCTTCACAGAAGTGCAAAAATATGTTGATAGTATTTGGTCCTGGAGAATGCCTTTGTAAGTTGGTCCTAAGGAAATTTATTATTTTTTATCAAATAGGTATTTATCAAAAATTAAATTTGTCCAAGGTCTTGTACACACTTTACATATATTTAGTTCATGTGTTCCTCTCAATAGACCCATGAGATAAGTAATCAATGTCCTCATTTATGGTAAGAACCAGAAAGGTTAAATAACTTATCCATGATCATACAGCTAGTAAGTGACAAAGTCCACATTTAAATGTCTATTTGACTCCAGAGTCCATGATTACAGCCACAAAACTGGCTGATGATAATGGATAGACAGTACAGTTGTAAACTTTGACCCAACTGACAACACCTTTTCCCTGACCCAAATGCCACGCTAGGCACATAAGAGTGAAAAGGACACTTGGCTATATTGTTTTTGAAGATGCAAAGAACTACTGCCCTGCTTTTCCCTGCCTGAGATGGCCAGAGAATATCCTTGATGTAGTTCACAGTCTCCTTAGAGTAGCAGTGATTTGACCTCCTGGTGGTTTCTAGTCCAGCCCTTTCAGAATCACAGAATGACACACAACACAATGCAACTCACCTTCTATGTCTACATCAGTTGCCAGGCACCTGAACTCACACAGAGGACACCCAGGTCAGTTCTGCTTGCTATTTCTCTTTGATCCAGAACTGCATTGTCAGGATTAATAGCTGCAGGGACTGACCTGTCCATGATTAATGGCCCAAAGTCAGAAAGAACATCCTTAAACTTGCACAGGTTGTTTATTTTCTTACTTTAAGGACCCAAATTACACATCTCACCTTTTGATTCTAGCTTTTGGTCATCATTTATATGGCAACATGGATCAGATTTGTCTTTTTGGCTATGATGTTATAAACAATAGTGCTACATAGAGTTAAATTGTGTGAAAAGGGAGAGTCAGGAAGCTACAGAAGCAAAGGGAAAATAGCTGGTTTGGGCCACCTGACTCCTTATCTTGATCAGATCACCAAGAAGTCATGGGCCCTCATGATATCTGGGTCTTCCACAGCTGTAATGTATCCTGTTATCACACTTTCTGGTTTGCCAGGGACATTCTTGGTTTTTGCTCACATTCACTTATTGATAGTTTGCAAGATTTATTTCATGGGAACCCCAACAACGAGGAGAATGTAGTTATCTTCTCCAGAGTTTGGTGACATTCAAAGAAACTACCCCAGGAAGGATATGACTTTAGAGGAGGGGCCCTGTGCAGCTGAGCTCCTGCACTTGTCTTTGGCATGTAAGAAAATAATAAACTTGCTTAAACTAATTTGCCTAGACACAGTAGGGCCAGGGGTGGGAACTATTTTAAGGATATAGTATATTTGGTCATTTCATGGATGTGGATCCAGTAGCTGGGAAACTATAAGGAGTAAAAATGTCTTCCCATTTGTCCCCATCTTTTATCTCCCCTGACGTGTCTTAATTTCTATTGTTTGTGTGTTTGTTTGTTTAAATAAATCTGGCTCTGAAGCCAGATATTTAAGGATCTTGAGGTACATCAAAACTTAGTCTATTGTGACTAACATACATAAATTCAGTTCTTTTGAACAGGGGCACCTGGGTGGCTCAGTCAACTGAGTGTTTGATTTTATCTCAGGTCATGTTCCCACGGTCATGGGATTGAGGCCCACACAGGGCTCTGTGCTGAGTGTAGGTCCTGCTTATGATTCTCTCTCTCTCCCACTGCCCCTTTTCCCCACTTGCATGATCACTCTCTCTTTCTCTCTCTAAAATAAATACTTTTAAAAAATATATTATAATGACCAAATCTATTTCATGGGTAATTCTTACCTTAAGGTGTCTTAAGACCTAGAGAAAAAACCAATAATGTTTTCTATATAAAAGGCACTGTCAGATAATGATCTTTACTTTTATCATTGTCAGGTTTTTGTTTTATTTATTTTTTCCTAATAGCTGGGATGGTTTTCTTTGTATCACCTACTCTTTTTGTCCTGACATCCTCTATGACTTGAGGGGGTCTGAGTGGGATAGAATCAGAGTTGTAAGTGTGGAGAAAGCAAGTTTGTGTTCCAGATAGGAATCCCCTTTATAATTCCAGCCTTGTAAGTATTGTCTTCCCAGCAAATGAACTAATGGAAATAATGAATACATGCCCACATACGTACACACAGGCAAGCCATTTCCAAGCTCTGTCATAGAATCTCTCAGTGCTTCACCAACTTGATCCTTTTTATTCTGCTTATGCCAGTGGCTGATCCTAGTTATAAATATTTTCCAAACTGCAGCTTGGGACTAATGGGCCCTTTGTATTTGAAGGTTAATCTCTCTTCACTGGTTTCATCTGTATAAAGGAGAACCAACATCTCCTTTGGTGGGCTGGTCAGTGGATCCATAGGTGATGGTGATGTGTGGGTCATATTCACTTCATGATGTTTTTTAACTATCACCAACTTTCCAACCAAAAGGCAACCAGCTGGCAGTTCTGAAGCCTGGCATTCAAAGTTGCCCCATAATCTCATATCTGAGTCTGCATTTTCACTTTGCTGAGAAGTGAAGAAGCTCATCTGTCATTTGCTTCTGCCGTCTTCTGGTTCATAATAGCCATCTAGGGGCTCTCCTGTCTTCTCTCCTTGAAACAGCTTTAAGATCTACTGGCTGTTTTGCCTAAAGTGGGAGGCTAAGAGAGAAATTAGCTGTCATATCAAGGCTTAACCGTTAAGTAAAAGTAAATAATGTCATTGAAGGCATTAAAGGAATATGCCTGGCTTTTTGGATTAGTGCAAGGGAATGAAAAGAAAATGTATTTGTGGTTTCATGGGAAAAACCTAAACCACATACATCTCTTTGAATTACCAATTGTATGGCCTTAGGCAAGTTAATTAAACTCCCTGAGCTTTACTTTATTTATCTATATAAATGAGGATGACATATTTTTGAGAAGGACTATTTTTACCCTTTGGAAACATAACTGAACCTCATCTAGGGCTGGAAAGCACTAGAGTTGATTCACTTCCCTTTCTTGGTGCAGGTTGAAATGGAAGCTCAGGTTCACACTGGGTTTCACCAGCATAATTTATTTATTATTATTATTTTTTAATTTTATTTTTTAAAATTTACATCCAAATTAGGTAGCATATAGTGCAACAATGATTTCAGGAGTAGATTCCTTAAGCCCCTTACCTATTTAGCCCATCCCCCCTCCCACAACCCTTTCAGTAACCCTCAGTTTGTTCTCCACATTTATGAGTCTCTTATGTTTTGTCCCCTCCCTGTTTTTATATTTTTGTTTCCCTTCCCTTATGTTCATCTGTTTTGTCTCTTAAAGTCCTCATATGAGTGATGTCATATGATTTTTGTCTTTCTCTGACTAATTTCACTTAGCATAATACCCTCCATTTCCATCCACATAGTTGCAAATGGGAAGATTTCATTCTTTTTGATTTCCGAGTAATACTCTATTTTATATGTGTGTGTGTGTGTGTGTGTATATATATATATATATATACACACATACACACACACACACACACACACACACACACACACACACCACATTTTCTTTATCCATTCATCCATCAATGGACATTTGGGCTCTTTCTATACTTTGGCTATTGTTGATAGTGCTGCTGTAGACATGGGGGTGCATGTGTCCCTTCAAAACAGCACACCTGTATCCCTTGGATAAATGCCTAGTAGTGCAATTGCTGGGTCATAGGGTAGTTCTATTTTTAGTTTTTTGAGGAACCTCCATACTGTTTTCCAGAGTGGCTGCACCAGCTTGCATTGCCACCAACACCAGGATAATTTATTTTTATTGAAGTATAATCAATATACAAGGTCATAGTAGCTTCAGGTGTACAACAAACTGATTCAACAATTGTATATGTTACTTAGTGTTCACCGTAAGTGTAGTCACCATCTGTCACTGTACAACATTGTTACAATATTATTGACTATATTCTCTGTGCTGTGATTTTCATCTCCTTGATTTCTTTCTTTTATAACTGGAAGCTTATACTTCTTAATCCCTTTTATCTATTTCACCCATCCTTCTCACCTACCTCTCCTCTGGCAATCACTAGTTTGTTTCCTGTATTTAAGAGTCTGTTTTCTAGTTTATTTGTTTGTTTTGGTTTCTTTTAGATTTCACATATAAGTGAAATTCTATAGTATTTGTCTTTCCCTGTCTCACTTATTTAACTTAGCATAATACCCTCTAGGTCCATCCATGTTGTTGCAAATGGCAAAATTCCATTTTTTCATGACTGAGTAATATTCCATTACCTGTGTGTGTGTGTGTGTGTGTGTGTGTGTGTGTACCACATGTTTTTTACCCATTTATGTAAAGGTGGACATTTAGGTTGCTTCCATATCTTGAGTATTATAAATAATGTCTGTTTAAACATAGGGTGTATATATCTTCAAATTAGTGTTATCATTTCTTTGGTTAAATACCCAGTAGTGGGATTACTGGATCAAAGCTGGAGGTATCACAATCTCAGATTTCAATATATACTACAAAGCTGTTGTCATCAAAACAGTATGGTACTGACACAAGAGTAGACACATAGCCCAGAAATAAGCCCACATTTATATGGTCAATTAATTTGGCCACATAATGAACAAAGGAGGCAAGAATAGGGAAAAGACAATCTCTTGATAAAACTGGACAGCCACAGGGGCTCCTGGGTGGCTCAATCAGTTGAGCATTTGACTCCTGGTTTCGGCTCAGGTCATGATCTCATGGTTTGTGAGTTCGAGCCCCATGTCAGGCTCTGTGCTAACAGCATGGGTCCTGCTTGGGATTCTCTCCCTCCATCTCTCTCTCTGTGTCCCTCGGCTTGCTTTCTACATCTCTCTCTTACAATCTCAAAATAAATAAACATTAAAAAAAATGGACAGCTACATACAAAAGAATGAAACTGGACCACTTTCTTATACCATACACAAAAATAATCTCAAAATGGACTGAAGACCTAAATGTAAGACCTAAAACCATAAACCTCCTTAAAGAAAACATGGGCAGTAATCGGCAATAATCTTTTTGATATCAGCCTTAGTAACATTTTAAAATTTTTTAATCTTTATTTATTTTTTTTGAGAGAGAGAGAGAGAGAGAGCAAGGAAGGGGCATAGAGAAAGAAGGGAACAAATAATCTGAAGTGGGTTCCGTGCGGACAGCAGTGAGCCCAGTGTGTGGCTTGAACTCATGAACCATGAGATCGTGACCTGAGCTGAAGTCAGACACTCAACCAACTGAGCCACCCAGGTGCCCCCTTACTAGCATTTTTCTAGGTGTGTCTCCTCAGACAATGGAAACAAAAACAAAAAATAAACTATCAGGACTGCAACCAAATATAAAGCATTTGTACAATTCAGGAAACCATCAACAAAACAAAAAGACAAACTACTAAATGGGAGAAGATATTTGCAAATGATATATCCAATATAAGGTTAATATCCAAAATATATAAAGAACTTATACAACTCAACACCAAAATATCCAAAAACCAAAAAACCAAAACAAACAAAAACAACCCAAAAAAATTCACAAATAATCTGAGAGATATCACCTTATATTTGTCAGAAAGGCTATAATCAGAAAGACAAGAAATAAACATTGTTGGTGAGAATGTGGAGAAAAAGGAACCCTCATGCATTATTGGTGAGAATGTAAATTAGTGCAGTCACTTTGGAAAACAGTATGAAGGTTTTCTCAAAAAATAAGAAATAGAAATACTCTATGTCCCAGCACCATTTAAAACCTGGGTGAGTGTAGAGACCCAGCTTACTACTGGCCTTTGCTGGATACCACCCTGGTAAGGAATAGAGTTCCCTTACTTCCACTGTATGAAAAATGGAGATCAGCTTTCCACTTTGCCCTACGTGGGTATGGGATTTGGAACACCATCTGTTTTCAGTGAGCAGGGGATTGAAGATCAGCTCCCCATTCAGCCCACAGACATTCATGGGCAGAGTAATTGAAGTTCTGCTACCTGCTTCCCTAGGATGCTTTTCTAAAGGTAGAGTAGAAGGTTAGTTGCCCCTCAACCTCACTAACACTGTGGACATGGTATATGTGTGTGGTTTTTCTGTTGGTGTTTGGATTGAGTAGGTTGGGTATTGCTATTTTTTAAGCTACCCCTTTTCTGATCCTTAGGGTAGGGAAGACAGATTTTCCTTGGAAGAATTTTATGTTAGCAGTTCTGGGCTGATGGCTTCTGCAATGCCCTGTCCAGGAAATATGGGAGGCAATGAGAAAACCCAGGAAACTCCCTGCCATGTTGTTCTTTAAGTCTTGAGGTATCTGGGCCATCTACCTTCTTTCCACCTTAAAGGGTTTTCCTAGGCTTTCTCATTATATTATCTCCAGGGCTTCTTATTTGGGCTAGAAGAAGAAAGCCACTCCATCTTGTCCAGAACCAGGAGTCCTCTGATAATGTGCTTTTTAATTGTAAAGACCAAAATAAATATAAGAAAGTGTTGTGAAGATTAAATCCGAGAAACAATGGTTTAGACAATTATGTAGGGAAGAAAATTATATTAATTCAAAGAATAAGCTCTTCTCAGTCTCTCTGGCAAAATTATTGTATCCTAACAATAAATATGGTAATGACAAATTTTCATAATTAGTTTACTAAAACAGGTTCTCTCCATGGAATGACTTCTGGTAGCATTTAATTATACATATTGTGGTTATTGTGCTTTTAAATGTATTCCATAACTATTCCTTTTCAGAAATTCAAAATGTTCATCACTTCACTTAGTGAACTGGTATGATAGTCATTTGTAATGCCTGCATTGATAAAGGTGGAAATCTGTGTTGAAACTCTCTCTTTGTCTTATTAAAAACAAAAACAAGGGGTGCCTGAGTGGCTTAGTTGCTTAAGCTTCTGAGTTCAGTGAAATGTTCAACTTCTAGCTCAGGTCATGATCTCACAGTTTGTGAGTTCAAGCCCCACATCGGGCTCTGTGCTGTCAGTGCGGAGCCCAGTTTGGATCCTCTGTCTCCCTCTCTCTTTGCCCCTCCCCTGCTCACTCTCTCTCCCTGTCTCTCTCAGAAATAAATAAACATTAAAAAAAAAGTCCCCAAAGCATCTGAATTTTTTTGTCTTATAAGACATCCTCTAGTTAGAGAGAAGGATAGGTTAATGTCATTCTTAATCTACTTTTCACCGCAAATAGTGTTCTATGGTAACAAAGCCCTGTCCCTCTACTTCACTTCTAATCTTCCAGCTTGATACCACTTATTAGCACAGTGACCAGTGTCTAGGAGTCCAGTTATGTGTCAGTGAAAGTCAGTATCCTGCCATTCATTAGTTGTGCTTCCTGTGCTTGCTCAGTGTGCCTTGTGAAAATAACGGTTAGCCTCATCTTACCAAGATTTGTTTCCCAATATGTATTTACAAAACTGCACCAGCATTGTGATACAAGAGCTAGTGGATAAATAAGGATAAATGTTCACGAAAATGCTATTGATAATGATTATTATAGAATTTGTGATTATAATAAAAGATGGAAGGAATTTGCAATTGAGTAAGGAAGATGAACTGGTGAATGCACAAAACTCTTAAAGATACCACAAAAGCACAGCCAGAACCCATGAGAAGCTCTAGAGCCTAAATTGTACCTAAATTTTGAGGCAAGGAGATTGGACTTTTGTACCTTCAAGTCAGTCACTATTGTCTGTGGCCTAATCTTTTGGTGATAGAGGGTAATGTTGTAGGCGAGGCAGCTTCTATTTAACTGAGAACAATTTCCAGGGGTAGGGCATTATTTTGAGCTGTTAGCTAACAACACTCATGGATCCTCCTATGCATGTGTTATAGGTTGCATTGTGTCCCCTCCCACGTTCATATGTTGAAATCCTAACTCCCCATACCTGGGAATGTGACTTTATCTAAAGATAGAGTCTTTACAGAGCTAATCATGTTTAAGTGAGTTCATTAGGATGAGCCATAATCCAATGTTGCTGATGTATTTATAAAAAAAGGAAATTAGGACACAGAAAGTAGCATAAATAGAGGGAGAAGAGAGCCAACCTACAAGGCAAGGAGAGACAAGCCTCAAACAAATCCAGCCCTCGTGCCAGCAGAAGGAACCAACACTGATGATACCTTGATCTTGAACTTGTAGCTTCCAGAACTGTGAGACAATACGTGTTTATTTTTTCAGCCACCGAATTTGTGGTGCTCTGTTATGAAAGTCCTAGAAATGAAGACATGCAAAATATAGGTAATGAGCTCTTTCTCCAAGCATTTGAGACACAGAATCAAGAAAGAACTTGAAATCTGCTTATCTCTGGAAAGAAGTTATAAACTGTAATACTTTAGAGCACTTGTAAGTATAATGTTTTGGACATGTGGAGAAAGCTAGTTTGTGATAGGAGAGAAAAGTAAAGCTACTATCCAGAGGGATTATAGACACCTGTGAGAGTAAGAGCACACTCTGATGGCTCTGTTTTATCTGAGGTTCTGAGTTAGGGTTCCTTGTATTTATTTATCAAATTACCTTTTCTGCTTAATGCATCTTTCCTCACTCACAAGTTTGAGTGTGATTGACTGGAATGGAATCCAGTGATCCAGATGCTGAACTAGCTCCGACCTTATCTCAGTTCCAGTTTTCTTAAAGGCATCAAATCTTTGGCCAGATTTTGCCTTGTGGGCATAGCGTTCAGTGAATGGAGTGTGGGATGGATTATAACTTCAAATACTACCCTCCTCCTCCCCAGCTGGTTTTCTTTGGTTTAAAATGAATACAAACCACTACCACAGAGACCCTGGGTGAGTCTCAGCCTTGGTGCTAAATGCTACTTTTGTTTAATCCTTCCCTACTTTTTCTTAAACACCAAATCCTTGTTTTAATCACCCAGAGCAGTTTGTGAGACTCGCCAAGATAACAGATGACTATCATCAAGTTTATCAATCCTCAGTTAATGGGTGTGTTATTACCTCCTTCCCCATGACCTCCCTAAAGACCCATAAATAGAAAGTGGTGATAGTGTATGCTAAGAGAAGCAAATGCCTTCTTTGCTTTGGTCTTGTGGTTTTTATCTTCTGAGGAGAAAAATCTTAGTTCCCATTTTATTATTATTTTTACTATAATGTTAAGTTTGGACACCATAAAGTATTCCCTGGGAAATTAAAAACTTGTTTGTATAATTATGTTTCTGGAAGTAAATAAACTCATAATAAAAACATAATGCTATCATCAGGAAAAGAAAATATGCCTAGACAAGTCTGGTCTAGCTCCAAGACCTACATATGGATGGTTCTACAATGAAGGATGTCCACCCAAGGCCAGGCAGAAGGCTAGGTGCAAAAGACAGGTGATTGTAACTCTTGGCCAGAACATCCCCCCAAATACATTATTTCATCTGAGGTTTGGGAATATTCCAGGTACATGAAAAGAATCTTCAACCTAAATAATTGCCCAATTTGTAAATATCTTCATGAGGAGAAAAATATAATTTAGAATGTCAGCTTAGAAAAGGAGGAATACAACTTATTTAAGATAGATAAATTTAGTAGGTAAGACACATATCTAGTTAAGGTGGAGGAAATAAGATTATTAAAACATAGTATTTCTACAGATTCATATTTTTCCAGCTATTCCTTAAATATAAAGATCCACAAGGTGGGGAGTTTGGAACGTGACTTACTTAGCTAAGGTCTTGTATGTACCTGTCATGGGTTCTCAGAACAGGTGATGCAACATCATGCTTTATTGGGCTGCATAGGAGTGACACAGGATCCTGAAGATGAACAGAAAAAAAACGAAACAAAACAACACAAAAACTCTAATGTGGATCTGAAGTTGATATTTAACTGTTCTAATAATCAGTCTGCTTTAGAAATCTGCCCTGTGCTCTCTCTGAAGATGAACTTATTTTAAAGAACTACCAAAAATATTCAACTTCTTTGTCCTCTCTACTGTCATTTTCCTGGTATTTCATTTCAGATAGAGTCTCAGGGGACAACAGTAAATATTTGAAGTTACTGTGACTAAATTTATGCTGATGCCATCACTATCTGCAGCACTCAAACAAGAAGCAAGCAGTACAGTTAGTATTTCTCTCAGTGAATTATTCTGATAGCCTTTCATAATATTTAACTTGTGTTAGCAGGTGATGGATCCAGTTATCCTGTGGTAGAGAAGTAAATTCACACAGCACATTTTGTATCGGTAGCCTGATTAAATGTCCAGAGCAAAGGCAGAAATAAGCTCCTTCATCAAAAGTTTTTTGAACCTTTGGGGCACCAGGGTGGCTCGGTTGGTTGAGTGTTTGACTCTTGATTTCTGCTCAGGTCATGATCCCAGGGTTGTGGGATCAAGCCCTGTGTCTTAAGTCCTGCTTAAGATTCTCTTCTTGTCCCTCTGCCACTCTCCCCTGCTTGCACTCCTCTCTCTCTGTCTCTCTCTCTCTCTCTCTCAAATTAAAAAAACAAAGTTTTAAGAACCTTTAAGTCTTCTTGAAGTCTTGGTATTTTTTTATACTCCTTAACATCATCATCATCACCAACTTCCTTATTACTATCAATTATTATCATCTTTGTCATAACCATAAAAATAACAAAAGAAAAATGCATTTCATGCAAAGGGGATTCTGAGCTATGCACTCAAATGTGTTATCTCACTTAATTCCAACATAGGCTCACAATCTATGAAATAGGCACTTTTGTTATCTTTTATAGATGAAATTTAAAGCTACCAAGTGACTTGCCTAAGGTAGCTCAGATAAGTGCCAGTGTCTGTTTTTGTTTTTGTTTTAATATGCCTGAGGCCTTAACCACCTACCATGCCACCTCTCATCAAAAAGCATATCTGAAACCTTTAAAGCAGAGGTCTTAGAAAGTATTCCAGACATCAACTAACTTCTTTGCCCTTGAGTGATAGTTGTAGTATCCTATAAAGGGAAGAACTGAGCTTCTAATATCTAAATGTTTTCTTTGTTTGTTTGTTTGTTTTCTGCAAAAGATTGTCAGTCTTGAGGAAATAAAAGCATCATATGACACCTATTATATGCCAGGTTTTTACATTGCTTATTTTATTTTTGAAGCTATCCTGACAGGTTAATAT
This sequence comes from Acinonyx jubatus, assembly GCF_027475565.1. NCBI lineage: Eukaryota > Metazoa > Chordata > Mammalia > Carnivora > Felidae > Acinonyx > Acinonyx jubatus. Next base: position 64,247,898 of record NC_069393.1, read on the forward strand.
ATTTAGTTTTGGAAATGTCCCTGAAAACTAGACAGGTGAAATAACCTCCCCAGAGCCATACTGAAATTGCAAAGACTAGAGAGAAAAACCCAACTCTACTGTGCTAACCACTAAGCATCTAATTTGTAAGACAGTTGTTAGCCATCACTGACCCCTTGGTCAAATCTTGGTGAAAACCTGAGATAAGGTAAAGACCAAGAAATGAGGGGGTAAGGGTTGAGAGTACCAAAGTTTAGCCAGGAAAGATAAGTGGGGCTAGGGGAAAAGAAAATGTGAGAGGTCCAGGGGAAGGCAGCAGGCACATGAGGCAGTGGGCAGGGAGGTGGAATCAAGAGTTGGGGGCAAAGGCAGTGCAAGATCTGCTGTATTATTTACCCCAGATTGGCTCCAGGAATGAAACCAAGGGGAAAATAAAGAATGGCATGATACAGTGCTCCTCCTTGCACTTAAAGAATATGCCCTCTTGTTGCTCCCTCCTTCTCCATTTAGTTGCTTAAGAAAGACTCACCTTTGACTGCCTATGGTCATTTCCCAGCACTCCTCTGAAGAGAAAGATGATATGAAGATTTTACTTCTGTGGAAGGGTGTAGACTCACACCGCAGTCTTCTTCATGTTTCTGCTATTGTTATTTCCATTGTTGATGTTGATAAACCAGAACAATTGGCTATTTAAAAAAAATTTAACGTTTTAATTTATTTTTGAGAGAGAGAAAGACAGTGTGAGCAGGGGAGGGGCAGAGAGAGAGAGGGACACACAGAATCTGAAGCAGTTTCCAGGCTCTGAGCTGTCAGCACAGAGCCCAGTGCAAGGTTTGAACTCATGAGAGTGAGATCACGACCTGAGCTGAAGTCAGACACTTAACCCACTGAGCCACCCAGGTGCCCCAGCAATTCGCTATTTCTTTTTTTTTTTTTTCAATATATGAAGTTTATTGTCAAATTGTTTTCCATACAACACCCAGTGCTCATCCCAAAAGGTGCTCTCCTCAATACCCATCACCCACTCTACCCTCCCTCCCACCCCCCATCAACCCTCAGTTTGTTCTCAGTTTTTAAGAGTCTCTTATGCTTTGGCTCTCTTCCACTCTAACCTCTTTTTTTTTTTCCTTCCCTTCCCCCATGGGTTTCTGTTAAGTTTCTCAGGATCCACATAAGAGTGAAAACATATGGTATCTGTTTTTCTCTGTATGGCTTATTTCACTTAGCAACACACTCTCCAGTTCCATCCATGTTGCTACAAAGGGCCATATTTCTTTCTTTCTCATTGTCACGTAGTACTCCATTGTGTATATAAACTACAATTTCTTTATCCATTCATCAGTTGATGGACATTTAGGCTCTTTCCATCATTTGGCTATTGTTGAGAGTGCTGCTATAGACATTGGGGTACAAATGCCCCTATGCATCAGTACTCCTGTATCCCTTGGGTAAATTCCTAGCAGTGCTATTGCTGGGTCATAGGGTAGGTTTTTTTAAATTTTTTGAGGAACCTCCACACTGTTTTCCAGAGGGGCTGCACCAATTTGCATTCCCACCAACAGTGCAAGAGGGTTCCCATTTCTCCACATCCTCTCCAGCATCTATAGTCTCCTGATTTGTTCATTTTGGCCACTCTGACTGGCGCGAGGTGATATCTGAGTGTGGTTTTGATTTGTATATCCCTGATGAGGAGCGACGTTGAACATCTTTTCGTGTGCCTGTTGGCCATCCGGATGTCTTCTTTAGAGAAGTGTCTATTCATGTTTTCTGCCCATTTCTTCACTGGGTTATTTGTTTTTCTGGTGTGGAGTTGGGTGAGCTCTTTATAGATTTTGGATACTAGCCCTTTGTCCAATATGTCATTTGAAAATATCTTTTCCCATTCCATTGGTTGCCTTTTAGTTTTGTTGGTTGTTTCCTTTGCTGTGCAGAAGCTTTTTATCTTCATAAGGTCCCAGTAGTTCATTTTTGCTTTTAATTCCCTTGTCTTTGGGGATGTGTCAAGTATGAAATTGCTACGGCTAAGGTCAGAGAAGTCTTTTCCTGTTTTCTCCGCTAGGATTTTGATGGTTTCCTGTCTCACATTCAGGTCCTTTATCCATTTTGAGTTTATTTTTGTGAGTAGTGTGAGAAAGTGGTCTAGTTTCAATCTTCTGCATGTTGCTGTCCAGTGCTCCCAGCACCATTTGTTAAAGAGACTGTCTTTTTTCCATTGGATGTTCTTTCCTGCTTTGTCAAAGATTAGTTGGCCATACGTTTGTGGGTCTAGTTCTGGGGTTTCTACTCTATTCCATTGGTCAATGTGTCTGTTTTTGTGCCAATACCATGCTGTCTTGATGATGACAGCTTTGTAGTAGAGGCTAAAGTCTGGGATTGTGATGCCTCCTGCTTTGGTCTTCTTCTTCAAAATTACTTTGGCTATTCGGGTCCTTTTGTGGTTCCATATGAATTTTAGGATTGCTTGTTCTAGTTTCGAGAAGAATGCTGGTGCAACTTTGACTGGGATTGCATTGAATGTGTAGATAGCTTTGGGTAGTATTGACATTTTGACAATATTTAGTCTTCCAATCCATGATCATGGAATGGTTTTCCATTTCTTTATATCTTCTTCAATTTCCCTCATAGGCTTTCTATAGTTTTCAGCATACAGATCTTTTACATCTTTGGTTAGATTTATTCCTAGGTATTTTATGCTTTTTGGTGCAATTGTGAATGGGGTCAGTTTCTTTATTTGTCTTTCTGTTGCTTCATTGTTAGTGTATAAGAATGCAACTGATTTCTGTACATTGATTTTGTATCCTGCCACTTTGCTAAATTCATGTATCAGTTCTAGCAGACTTCTGGTGGAGTCTATCGGATTTTCCATGTATAATATCATGTCATCTGCAAAAAGTGAAAGCTTAACTTCATCTTTGCCAATTTTGATGCCTTTGATTTCCTTTTGTTGTCTGCTGATGCTAGAACTTTCAACCCTATGTTAAACAACAGCGGTGAGAGTGGACATCCCTGTTGTGTTCCTGATCTCAGGGAAAAAGCTCTCAGTTTTTCCCCATTGAGGATGATGTTAGCTGTGGGCTTTTCATAAATGGCTTTTATGATCTTTAAGTATATTCCTTCTATCCCGACTTTCTCGAGGGTTTTGAGTAAGAAAGTTTGCTGAATTTTGTCAAAGGCCTTTTCTGCATCGATTGACAGGATCATATGGTTCTTATCTTTTCTTTTATTAATGTGATGTATCACGTTGATTGATTTGCGATTCTTGAACCAGCCCTGCATCCCAGGAATGAATCCCACTTGATCATGGTGAATATTCTTTTTATATGCTGTTGAATTCGATTTTCTAGTATCTTATTGAGAATTTTTGCATCCATACTCATCAGGGATATTGGCCTGTAGTTCTCTTTTTTTACTGGGTCTCTGTCTGGTTTAGGAATCAAAGTAATACTGGCTTCATAGAATGAGTCTGGAAGTCTTCCTTCTCTTTCTATTTTTTGGAATAGCTTGAGAAGGATAGGTATTATCTCTGCTTTAAACGTCTGGTAGAACTCCCCTGGGAAGCCATCTTGTCCTGGACTCTTATTTGTTGGGAGATTTTTGATGACTGATTCAATTTCTTCGCTGGCTATGGGTCTGTTCAAGCTTTCAATTTCCTCCTGATTGAGTTTTGGAAGCGTGTGGGTGTTTAGGAATTTGTCCATTTCTTCCAGGTGGTCCAGTTTGTTGGCATATAATTTTTCATAGTAGTCCCTGATAATTGCTTGTATCTCTGAGGGATTGGTTGTAATAATTCCATTTTCATTCATGATTTTATCTATTTGGGTCATCTCCCTTTTCTTTTTGAGAAACCTGGCTAGAGGTTTATCAATTTTGTTTATTTTTTCAAAAAACCAACTCTTGTTTTCGTTGATCTGCTCTACAGTTTTTTTAGATTCTATATTGTTTATTTCTGCTCTGACCTTTATTATTTCTCTTCTGCTGGGTTTAGGCTGCCTTTGCTGTTCTGGTTCTATTTCCTTTAGGTGTGCTGTTAGATTTTGTATTTCGGATTTTTCTTGTTTCTTGAGATAAGCCTGGATTGCAATGTCTTTTCCTCTCAGGACTGCCTTCACTGCATCCCGAAGCATTTGGATTGTTGTATTTTCATTTTCGTTTGTTTCCATATATTTTTTAATTTCTTCTCTCATTGCCTGATTGACCCACTCATTCTTTAGTAGGGTGTTCTTTAACCTCCATGCTTTTGGAGGTTTTCCAGACTTTTTCCTGTGGTTGATTTCAAGCTTCATAGCATTGTGGTCTGAAAGTATGCATGGTATGATCTCAATTCTTGTATACTTATGAAGGGCTGTTTTGTGACCCAGTATGTGATCTATCTTGGAGAATGTTCCATGTGCACTTGAGAAGAAAGTATATTCTGTTTCTTTGGGATGCAGAGTTCTAAATATATCTGTCAAGTCCATCTGATCCAATGTATCATTGAGGGCCCTTGTTTCTTTATTGCCCATGTGTCTAGATGATCTATCCATTTCTGTAAGTGGAGTGTTAAGGTCCCCTGCAATTACCACATTCTTATCAATAAGGTTACTTATGTTTGTGAGTAATTGTTTTATATATTTGGGGGCTCCCGTATTCGGCGCATAAACATTTATAATTGTTAGCTCTTCCTGATGGATAGACCCTGTGATTATTATATAATGCCTTTCTTCATCTCTTATTACAGCCTTTAATTTAAAGTCTAATTTGTCTGATATATATATGGCTACTCCAGCTTTCTTTTGGCTTCCAGTAGCATGATAAATAGTTCTCCATCCCCTCACTGTCAATCTGAAGGTGTCCTCAGGTCTAAAATGAGTCTCTTGTAGACAGCAAATAGATGGGTCTTGTTTTTTTATCCATTCTGATACCCTATGTCTTTTGGTTGGTGCATTTAGTCCATTTACATTCAGTGTTATAGAAAGATATGGGTTTAGAGTCATTGTGATGTCCGTAGGTTTCATGCTTGTAGCGATGTCTCTGGTACTTTGTCTCACAGGATCCCCCTTAGGATTTCTTGTAGGGCAGGTTTAGTGGTGACGAATTCCTTCAGTTTTTGTTTGTTTGGGAAGACCTTTATCTCTCCTTCTATTCTAAATGACAGACTTGCTGGATAAAGGATTCTCGGCTGCATATTTTTTCTGTTCATCACATTGAAGGTCTCCTGCCATTCCTTTCTGGCCTGCCAAGTTTCAGTAGAGAGATAGGTCATGGGTCTTATAGGTCTCCCTTTATATGTTAGAGCACATTTATCTCTAGCTGCTTTCAGAATTTTCTCTTTACCTTGTATTTTGCCAGTTTCACTATGATATATCGTGCAGAAGATCGATTCAAGTTATGTCTGAAGGGAGTTCTCTGTGCCTCTTGGATTTCAATGCCTTTTTCCTTCCCCAGATCAGGGAAGTTCTCAGCTATGATTTCTTCAAGTACACCTTCAGCACCTTTCCCTCTCTCTTCCTCCTCTGGAATACCAATTATGCGTAGATTATTTCTCTTTAGTGCATCACTTAGTTCTCTAATTTTCCCCTCGTACTACTGGATTATTTCATCTCTCTTTTTCTCAGCTTCTTCTTTTTCCATAATTTTATCTTCTAATTCACCTATTCTCTCCTCTGCCTCTTCAATCCGAGCTGTGGTTGTCTCCATTTTATTTTGCATCTCATTGATAGCATTTTTTAGCTCCTCCTGGGTGTTCCTTAGTCCCTTGATCTCTGTCGCAAGAGATTCTCTGCTGTCCTTTATACTGTTTTCAAGCCCAGCGATTATTTTTATGACTATTATTCTAAATTCACTTTCTGTTATATTGTTTAAGTCGTTTTTGATCAGTTCGTTAGCTGTTGTTATTTCCTGGATGTTTTTTGAGGGGAATTCTTCCGTTTCGTCATTTTCGATAGTCCCTGGAGTGGTGCGGGACTGCGGGGCACTTCCCCTGTGCTGTCCTGAATAACTTGCGTTGGTGGGCGGGGCCTCAGTCAGACCTGATATCTGCCCCCAGTCCACCGCTGGGGCCACAGTCAGACTGGTGTGTGCCTTCTCTTCCCCTCTCCTAGTGGTGGAATTCACTGTGGGGTGGCATGGCCTGTCTGGGCTACTTGCACACTGCCAGGCTTGTGGTGCTGGGGATCTGGCATATTAGCTGGGGTGGATCCTCAAGGTGCACAGGGGCAGGAGGGGCAGGCTCAGCTCACTTTTCCTTCGGAGATCCGCTTCGGGAGGGGACATGCAGCACCAGGAGGGAGTCAGACCTGCCGGAGGGATTGATCTACAGAAGCACAGCGTTGGGTGTTTGCGTGGTGCAAGCCAGTTCCCTGGCAGGAACTGGTTCCCTTTGGGATTTTGGCTGGGGAATGGGCGAGGAAGATGGCGGTGGCAAGTGCCTTTGATCCCCACCAAGCTCAGCTCTGTCGTCCGGGGCTCAACAACTCTCCCTCTTGTTGTCCTCCAGCCCTCCCTTTCTCCGAGCCGAGCTGTTAGCTTATAACCTTCCAGATGTCAAGTCCCACTTGCTGTCAGAACACACTCCTACTGGCCCCTCCGCTTTTGCCAGCCAGACTCAGGGGCTCTGCTTGGCCGGCGGGCCCATCTCTGCCCAGGCTCCCTCCCGCCAGTTGGTGGAGCGGGAACCGCCTCTCCACCCTTCCTACCATCTTCTGTGGGCCTCTCGCCTACGCTTGGCTCCAGAGACTCCCTTCTGCTAGTCTTCTGGCGGTTTTCTGGGTTATTTAGGCAGGTGTAGGTAGAATCTAAGTGATCAGCAGGACGCTTGGTGAGCCCAACGTCCTCCTACACCACCATCTTCCCAGGATCCTCCCCGCAATTTGCTATTTCTAACAGTGTGAATAAAGTACTGTAATTAAAAAAAAATAGATAAATAAAACTCTCAATAAATCAAAAACTAAACAACAAAGTTAGCCAGATAGAAGTCTGAAGGCAGGTGTTCAGTGAGAAGCCCTTCATTTCAAAGATGAGTCTGCAAGAGAGACCTTCAGATGAGAGCACCTTGGTTATCACTGGGGCCCCAGAGAGTATTGGTCGCTCTGAGCTTTTTCTCCTCACATCTAGAAGGTTCTAAATATATGTCAGCTAACTTCACATTGACTCTTTGAGGGATATATAATGCCCAGGCCAGTTTCCCCTATACATTCAATGCATTTCTCACCAACCTTTACCTTACTTCAGTAACGTGATGAATTTTATATAATACGAAATAAATTAGAATTTGGAATATAAACTTGCTTTAAATAAAAATATTTAAAACCAAACATAGTATCTGGTATCTATTCTCTGACTATTTCTTACCAAATAAACTTAATCCAATATGGAGCCAATGGATCATTAATCCTATCTACTTCCTGAAAAGGATATAATACTGGTTTTCTTAAAATAAGTATTGGTTAATTGCATAAAACCACCAAACTTGGGGCACCTGGCTGGCTCATTTGGTTGAGTCTTTGACTTTGCTCAGGTCATGATCTTATGGCTCCTGAGTTTGAGCCCTGCATTTGGCTCTGTGCTAACAGTTCAGAGCCTGGAGTCTGCTTCAGGTTCTCTGTCTCCCTGTCTCTCTCTCTGCCCCTCTCTCACTCATGCTTTGTCTCTTTCAAAATAAAGACAAAATTAAAAAAAAAACCCAAAAACCAAAAAACACCAAACTCATTTGAGAATGTTTTGTCAGCTCACTTCCCCACTCCATCCAAAATAGTATATGAGCATATTCTGAGGGAAAAGTAAATTCAGTCATTTCTGCTGTAATTTCATGTTTTAAAAACATGAATTTCTGGGGCTCCTGGATGGTTCAGGTGGTTAAGTTTGTGACTCTTCATTTCAGCTCAGGTCATGATCTCACGGTTTAGGAGTTTGATCCACTGGCAGTGTGGAGCCTGCTTCAGATTCTCCTTCTCTTCCTCTCTCTCTACCCCTGCCCTGTTCACGTGCTCTCTCTCTATCAAAATAAATACACAAACTTAAAAAAATGAAAACATGAATTTCTTCTAACATGATTGCTATATTAGGTATAATGTAAGTATAACACATATTCTGTGTCTACTTATGAACACTTTTGTTTATGTGAAATACAAGTGAATTTGGAGAAGTGCACCCAGCCGAACAGGGATTTGTAGGAATACATAAAACAAACACACATCACACATTTCAGACATTCACTAACCAGCTCAGTTCATTGTGTTACGAGCTACATCCAGGCACATCTAATGTTATAACTTTTTATCTGCTTTCAGACAAAATCCGACTTCTACCAGTTTATAATAACTCACCAGCTGTACCCTTAGGTGTCTGCTTCCACAATCAAACTTCTAATATTTTGGAGGTAAGGTGTAGTATTTGTTGGAACAGTATGGTGTTTCTTAACCACTTAATATATGCAAAACTGTGCTACTGAAATATGTGTGTGTGTGTGTGTGTGTGTGTGTGTGTGTGCATTTCTCTGATGAAGTTTTTGAGTTTTGTGCCTGTAATTTTATTTTTCCCCCATAAGTTCTGTGATGACTGATGTGTGATATTGTACAACACGGAGATGTTTAAGAACACTTGCAATGACAAAATAAAATACTCTATTTAAAATATATATATATATCTGTATAAAAAGTTAATTTAAGAACAAAAAAAGATGTTACTTTAAATGGGTGGAATACCATTATTTTTGAGAGATGAGGCATATGGGTAGTGTTAGCAGACTGTGACGTTCAGATAATGAAAGTGATAAACCATTCCAGACAGTCTATCTGCATGTCATTCAGTGTTGTGATTCAAGCAAGACAAGTGTCCATTTAGAAGGAACACTCTCTCCCCTACAGATCCTGACAAAGCCTGATGCTGTCATCCAGACAACAAACGATTACTGAGAAACAGAAGATGGGCTGACCATGGTTAAGAAGTGCACAAGGTCTGAAAATTAAGATAAATTGTTTTGAAAGTAATCTTTTGCTTGAAGTTTGAGGAGCTTTGCTACTGCGATCACCATCATCCCCAAAGGCACTTGTGAGAGCTAGATTTGAAAGCGTGCCAATACATACTTGTTCCCAGGAGAATAGGGTCAGTAAGCTTTTTGCACATGCCAGCCTATTGTTTTACCATTTCACATTTCTTTTCATAATAACCTTATAAGAAATCTTTTTATATGCCCTTTCTATAAGTGGAAAACGTGAGTCTCAGAGAACTGTATGTATTTGCCTGAATACATACAGTTAGTAAGTGACAGACCAAGATGCAAACCCCTTTATTTCTCCATAATTCTTAACACTTTCTATGAAATCAAGCTAAAAATCAAAGCAAAAAGTGGGGATAAGCTACCTACTTATATACTTACATGTTTATGCCTTTGTCAAGTTTCTGGTTTCTTGTCTGGCACCCTCTCAGTCTCTTATCCTTGTTTGCCATTTCTATTTCTGTCATTTCATTACATATGAATATCTTGCCATTTCCTTGTCTTTCTGCAAAATAGAGACATGTAGACAGATTTGAGAAAATAATGGTGGACTATTCATAATACCTAGTATCCACAAGAGAAGCTTGGGAAAATGTCCTTGGGAAGGTAAGTTAATTTGTCTTCCTGAGGAATTGGCGTCTGGTTCTCATGGCTTTTCTTATGCTACCCAAAAGTATGGGGCCCAATATTATGTATAATTAGGGGAAGAAAAGAAGCACCAAAGGTTAGTTTGTGACTTCTCAGCATGAGGAAAGCTGAGGTGATCTGACAGTACATCAAATTTGCATCTTGAGGATATGATAATTTTATTAGCAATGTGAGACAATCTCTCATATTTGCTACAAGTCAAAACAGCAATGAAAATTGAGCTTCTTTGCTTACCAACATTGCAGTGACCCTCTGCCCTCTGCCTTCTACTCACATTAAGCTAAAGAGATTTGATTTTCTCCTTATTACTAAAAGAAATGTAGTTTTAGAGAGAGAACTGAGGTAGCAGGGACATTCGAGGAGATAATGAATTCACTTATAAAGTCAATGGAACATCATCCAATAGTCTTAAAAGCCTTGTTTACAATTTTATATGATGAATTGGGTGTATATGTTGTTTGGAAAGCTAAAAATGCTACCTGGACATTATTTTAATAAAGATGTAGAAGAGCTGCAGACCGATCTCCACAGACTTATGTTGGATTTTTATCTTAGTGTTAGGCAATTTGAGTAACATTCAACAAATCTTACTTTAAGAAAGAAATTACCCAGCTTATCATTAGGCAGGGCTTTAAAAAAAATGTCGCAAACAAATATGAAACCTAAGTTAATGTCCATAGATGAAAATAACATGCATTAATTTAATGAAATGAACGAGGGAAGAGCATTGAGTAAATTAATGTATTATGAATCTGGTCCGACTACTTTTTGAAAGTTAATTTAATTATCTAATTTTTTTTTTAACTATAGAAGTAGAATCTAATTGGGTTCATGTGAGAAATGCATGAAATTAATATACAAGTAAAGAAACACAGTCCTTTTAAATTTAATAAAATTGGGTAAGGAGACTATCTCACTGATAATAAATGACTGACCTGGTATTTGTTCATTACGTATCTCTGTTCCAGACTTTAGTCATGGGTGTCTGGCTGGGACAAACATTTGTGATTCATTTGTCAGGGAATCTTGTGTTTCAGGGTGCAGACGATGATAGTGGCTCTACTCTGTGTGCAATTGTGGCTATAAAGTCTCCTGGATGAGCAAATGCACCTGTAGTGCTATTTTCACTTGACTGCCTTCAACCTGTGGTCAGAGCTGCTGGTTTAGAGCCCATTTTTGTAGCTTACTTGACATTTCAATGCCTAGTGGGCCTAAAGCACTTGTTCAATTTTAACAGCGTCACATCTATGTATTCCTACAACACAGTCCTGGCTATTTGTGAACATCCCCATGATGTCCAAGTAGGCATACCTCTCAGTTGGCACATAAATGTCAGGACACCTTCAAGGTACTCTGTTTTCTTTATGAACAATTTCACAGCCCCCCTCTGGAGATGAACTGAAAGCTCAGCTCTGCCTGGAGAAGTTTAGGATAGCTCGGAGGTGAAAGATGATCTGGGGCGAGGCCCCAAATCCCCAAGGACTATCCCATGTGGCATTCATGAAGTTACCTCAAACTCATTAGACTGATAAAATTGTTAAGCTTGGGGGCACCTGGGTGGCTTAGTCGGTTGAGCTTCAGATTCTTAACTAGCAGGAGTCGGTGATGCACCTTGTTGCAAGAGAGCGCTGCATTTAATCAAAACCTGTTTCCGTGGACCTTCCTGAACAGAGTGGTGGTTGTGGAGGGCTATTTCTTGACTTAAAGGTTGTCTCTTGCTCCTCCCTTCAATTTCCCCTCTTCTTCTCCTATTTGGCTATGCTGTGTAAGGTCCTCATTTCATGTACTAGGCCATGCATTCCTCCCACATTCTTGCTTTGAATGCTATATTTTTGCTATTTTAAAGAAATCAACCAGTGTTAAAGGCTATCTCCAGTCAGGATTCTCGCTGCTGCTGCCCATTCTCAGCTCAAAGTCCTGCAGGCTCTTCTGACTCCGTGTGCCTCCATAGGGTTCCTTGAAGAATCCCCTCCTTATAATTCATCATCCTATAAGTTCAGCTTCTCTTTGGCCATTCAAGTCAGGAGCTTCTTCCAACTCTCCCCTTTCTAAATTAATCACTGACACCTGTTGATGATATATTTGTTCAGTTTCTCTATTTGCAATTCCCTCCACACTCACACCCGAGGGGCTTCTTACCTTCCTCGATTACTAGGACAGCCTTCCCTGCTGTCTCTGCCTTCAGCCTTGCTGGGGACATTTTGGCTACTTGAGAACACAGTAAACCCATCATCAAGGAACTTGTCCTGATGTAATATGTCCACTGGGGCGTGGAAAGGGAACACCTCAGGCCTCTGGTGTTGATCTATCTGTGATTCAAGGTCTCACTGGGGGTGGAGGTAAGGGGAGGTGAGGGTCTTCTGAGCCATAGTTTTGCTAAGGCCTTCAGCCTAGAAGTCCAGCCGTATTTTCTGCCTCAAGGAAACAAGATCCTGGATATACTGCTTCTGAAAAGGAGAGGTAAGTCTTGGGTCTTCAGGATCATGGCACTGGCCAGTGTTACTTTAATGCTGGGCAAGAGTGAAATCAGAAACACAGCATGTTCTTAGAGCTAGAACAAATAGGGAAGACAATACCTGCAAAAGGCAAGTTATTAAGTTGGGGGGCCATCTGAGAGCTATTAGGAAGTTTTATTTCGGTTTCTTAAATCACATACTTTGGTGCCTGAAATTCCACATAACAACTATTCCTTCTAGCCCAATGTACTATTTTCTGCAAAAAACTTTTCTTTTTCAGAAAGGCAATATATATCAATTACAGTTGACCCTTGAACAGCATAATTTTGAACTGTGCAGGTCAAGTTCTACACAGACTATTTTGATAAATAACTAAAGTACTGTAAATGTGTTTTCCCTTTCTTACAATTTTCTTAATAGCATTTTCTTTCCTCTAGCTTACTTTGTTGTTAGAATACAGTGTATAATGCATATAACATACAAAATAGGTGTTAATCAATTTTGTTATCAATAAGGCCTCTGGTCAGCTGTAGGTTATTAGTAGTTACGTTTTTGGGGAGTCAGAAGTTATGCATGGATTTTCAACGGCAGCAGGGGATTGGTACCCCTAGCGCTCATGTTGTTTAAAGATGAACTGTCTATATCATTAATTATTCATCATCTGTTCCTCCTTTCTTCTTTCCCTCCTTTATCCCTTCCTTCCCTCCCTTCCTTCTTTCTTTTCTTCTTTTGCATCTAGCTTTTTTTTTCCACTTACCATAATGGTTACATGGTTCATCCACATAGTAGCATGTATCAATATTTCATTCTTTTGATATGGCAAAGTAATATTCCATCATATGTTTATACCATGTTTTGCTTATCTACTCATCAGTTGATGAACATCAGGGCTGTTTCCACTCTTTGATATTATAATTAATGCTGTCATAAAGATTCATGTACAAGTTTCTGTGTAGACATTATGTTTTCATTTATTTTGAGTATATAACTGGAAGTGTAATCTATGGGTCCTATGGCAACTTTGTTTTTAACATTTTAAGGAACTATCAACCTGTTTTCTAATGTGGCCACACCATATTACAATCCTACTAGCAGTGTATATGGATTTCAACCTCTTCACATAGTCACGATACTTTATTTATTTATTTATTTATTTATTTATTGTCTTTTTGATTATAGCCATCCTAGTGGATGTTTTATCTTCTATATTGGCTATTAATCACCGCTGTGGTCCTAGAATCTAAATCTTCATTTTTCTTCTGTTTTCTGATACAATCAAGTATCCTCTTAAAGAAGTTATATTCCAAGTCCTCTTGATGGATTTACAGAGACTCTCATATAAAGGGAAACTTAATAATAATACCAAGCATTTGCTGAACACTCATCATGGGCCTGGCTGTCCTCTAAACATGTATTATATCTTTACATCTTTACAACTACTCTGTCCTGTCCATCCTGACAGGAAAAATGTGACCATAGCGATCTACTATTTTGAAAAGTTACTGAACAAAACATAACTATTTTAAAAGCTATTTGCAAACCTATGTCTTCACCTGTCTTGGTTTTCCCAAATATGTTGTTTCATTTCTCCCATGAATGTCCTTCAAATATTTCCTATTACAGAGGAAATTATATTTTTCAGAACCCTTTAGCACACTGTAAGAGCACCTGACAAGTTCATTAAGCTCACAGAACCCCACTGGGAGAGCAAAGGAGAAAGCAGGATGCTTTAATGCACCACTCAAGCTTTCTGCAAGTTGGTTCACTCCATGTGCCCTCTAATCAATGGGTTTCTCAATAAAGTGGGGGGAGGGGGTGTTACTGAGGAACAAGAGATAGAGTTTGATTGATAAAGTAGTTTGAGGGTTGTGCCGCCCAAGGTAGAAAAAAAAAACTCATGAACTGAGGGTGAAGGAGTCACTTGCCCCATTAATGCAAACAGATTATTTTCACTCCTGAAGGTTGCACACAGGGAATAATCATCCAGAAAGAGTTTCTCATTTTATACTTTTCTTCTATAAATGCTCAAAAGCCAATATGTACAGAACTATTAAGCAAAATGCCACAATGGGGTTCATAGTTTGTAATTTTCAAAAACAACAACCAAAGGCTGCTGTACCTCATAAATTATGCAGTAAGAGGTTTTGAGTAAGATGGAAAAACAGGAGTAAAACCTACACTCCCAGCAGGCAAAATATTGCTTGACATTTTTAATAATAATGAAACATAAGGCCACAGTGGGGCCAAGCTAAAATGCATTTGCATGTCAAAGAATAGGTTCTATTTAATTTGTTTAGCCTTCTTTCTTAGCTATTCTCTTTCCTTTGGAATAACTTCAAGGTTATGAAGAATATAATAAATGTCTAAGTAGTTGAAAGGAGGTATGAACACAGATGAAAACAGCTGATTTTCTAACCAGATGCTGGAAGGTGAGAAATCTGCATGCAAGAAGTGACTTCTCTCCTTTGCTTCTTGAATGCAGTTATGTTTCATTTTTAGAAGGCAAAAAAAGGAAACCAAAGTATTGGCCAGCTCATGCTTATGTGATACATATATATATTCCTGACCGTGCATACATTTAAGGATGCTGTTTCTTGTCCTGAGGAGACTTACCTAATTGTCACATTTTTGGCCTTTCCTCAGGAGAAATGCTATGGTAACAATACCCTAAAGTTTGACACCAAATGTTTTATCCCCCCCCCCCCCCCCGCCATTGTTCTTCCTTTTCCTCATTAGGAGAGAGAAGTTGGAGCCCTGATTTTTAGTGAAATTGGGTTTTGCAGGTTCTGATTGAGTAATGAGAGAACACATTATATAAACTTTGGTTAGTCTGAAAAGCTGTAAGGCTATTGGAGAACAAAACAATTAAAGGAAAAAAATATTATAATTACAAAAAGTCATTCCTTTCTATTTTATGATTGGTTTTTATTTCTCATGAAGTAAATTGAAAAGTTTTTTTTAATGTCTGATACATCAATCTATAGATTTTTCCTCTTTTTAATTAATGCTGTGAATCTTCCTTAATTGAGAAAAGACTTTGAAAGAAACTAATTTATGTTTCAAATATCATTTTAAGTTACCAGGAAAGCATCTTGTGGGCCTGTGGCTAAATGATTCAGTTGGTTGTCACAATGTGTGGATGAGAAAGAACTGAGTTTTTCAAGAGCTTACACTTTACACAAAAATATTTTCCAAGATTTGGATTTTGTTGAGCTGACCTTTAATGCACAGAAGAGATGTTTGAATACCATTTGGAGACATGTGGGGTCTGAGCTCTGTATTTGTTTGGATCTGTTCACTTTGCTATGGCCCCTGCTAAGGTGTTAAGGTGAGAACTATTTCTCCAGGGCAAGGCAGACTGTGCCCAAGTGCGTGACATTTACTAGGAACTCAAATATTTGAAAGAGGATATGTGTTATAGCACAAGTAAATGGATGACATTAAATTATAGTCACACCTGTATGATTTTTTTTGAACAACAGTATTTATTTGCATGTTATGATGGCATTGGTGGAGAATTACATAGTTGGATGCTCACAGTTAGTGAACTATAGGGTATTGGACCACAGCTCATTTATAGAATTTGAGTTGGCCCATGAATAAATTAATCTAACATGGTAGCCTAGGTATCGCTTGTTTTGTTGCAAACTTAGGTGGAATCATTCTTAATTTCCCAGTGCTATCCTTTTTCTTTCCCTCCTGGACCTCCACTATTGTGTTTTTCCCCTCCTAGTGATTCCATATAGCTGGGGTTCCAATGCTTACTCTTTCTCCATTTTATTGTGTTATTTTGATAGACCACCTCATCTCTCCTCACTGAAGTTGTTCATTTATAAGAGGAGATATACAGACACCTACTTCTTAGTGTTATGAAGTTTTAATACAGTAGCATATGTCTTCTACTGGGTACATAGAAACTTGTAGCAAAAATAAGTTACCTTTGCAGCAGCAGAAACACAAGCACCAGTGTCAGAAGGGAGTGGTGATATACTGAAAGGGAAATGCCTTGACTGAGTATAATTATATACCTATTACAAAATATTTTTGGTGAGGGAAACCATAAACTTCAGCACAACCTCACACTGTTGGTTGTTTCTTTTATATCAGTATTGTAGTAGAATATTATTCCATAAGAAAGTAATATATTTTGACATGATCATGTCAAACCTTTCTTGACAAAATGTAAATCTCTTAATATAAAGAGATTGGAAAATATTACTAAATAGCTGTTACCCATGCTCCATTATGAAGATCTCCCAGACTATAAGATGCACTCATTTTTTTTTTCAGTTGTGCTTTGATTATTTATACTTGGGGGAGGGGGATAAGCTTTTTCAAAAAGTCTATTAGGATAAAGTTAGTGTCTGTATCAGAATTGGTCACCAAAGCCAATTTTTAAAAATATTTTAAAGCTAAGTTATTAATATTTTTAAAGTATGGAAAGAACTGTTAGAAAAGTAATTTATAATTCATTTTGAGTTCTGAAATGGGGAAAAGGAGATCCCATGTGGCTCAAATATCTGCCTGATAACATGATCAGTTTTGTAGTTTGTTGCTTTTTAATCCACCAAAAATAATTTTACAATGCAACAATTTTAGACAGCTTCTTTGTTGTATTTTTTTTGCTTTCTACTTCTTTAGGCTACAATGCCTCACTCTTTAGTACCAAGACTTCACTTGCTGAACTCTATAGGAAAGTGCTATTAACAAAGCGTCCCCAAAACAGCAGTCTCTGCCTATGAAGTTCACTGATAACTGCTTGCAGATTCACAGCTCTATGTGGTCACTTGACCTATCCCTATCCAGTGTTGTATTCTGTTCTTGAGAAAATTCTCTCTTTCTTCATCTACCTTAATTTCATGTTCAATTTTAAATAATTCAAGAATTTGGGGCTGTCACAGTCAATGGAATTTAAAGTGTACAATGTAATGATTTGGTAAACGAATACATTATGAAAGGATTCCCATTATCAAGTTAATTAATATGTCTATCACCCTATATATTTATGTTTGTTTGTTTGTTTGTTTGTTTGCTTGTGTATTTCTTGGCTTGTTTTTAGTTTCATTTTTTTATTTTTTGGTGAAATACTTCTACTTTCTTAGCAAATTTCAATTATACAATACAGTATTATCAGCTCGGGTCACGATGTTATCCATTAGGCCCTCAAACTTTATTCATCTTACAAGAGAAAGTCTGTCTATTTTACCAGCTTCCCCTCCTTTCCCCCACCCCCTAGCTCCTGGCAACCATCCTACTCTGTTTCTATGAGTTTATTTTTTTTTCCATTTTTAAAAAGATTTCATACATAGGAATGATACCATGCAATATTTTCTTTACCTGTCTGGCTTATTTCACTTAGCATAATGTACTGTAGGTTCATCTATCTTATTGCAAATGGAAGATTTTCCCTCTTTTATAAGGCTGAATAATATTCAATTGTGTATATATACCTCTCATTTTCTTTATCCATTCATCTGTTGATGAATGCTTCCATTGTTTTTATACCTTGGCTATTGTGAATAATGCTGTATTAAACATGGTAGTGAAGATATCTCTTTGAGATAGTGATTGTGTTTCTTTTGGATATACAACTAGAAGTGGGAATGTTGGATCATATACTACCTATATTTTTAATTTTTCAGAGAATCTCCATACTGTTTTCCATTCTTGCCAACAGCGAACATGGGCTCACCTTTCTCCACGTTCTCATCAACATCTGTTATCTGTTGTCTTTTTAGTAATAGATACCCTAATAGGTGTGAGGTGGTTTGTCAGTGTGGTTTTGATTTTCATTTCCCTGATGATTAGTATTTTAAGCACATTTTCTTTTCTTTTCCTTCCTTCCTTCCTTCCTTCCTTCCTTCCTTCCTTCCTTCCTTCCTTTCTTTTTTTTTTTTTTTGTTTATTGTTTTGAGAGAGAGAGAGAGACAGAAAGAACATGGGCGAGCATGAGTGGACGAGGGACAGAGAGAGAGAGGGAGAGAGAGGATCCCAAGCCAGCCCTGCACTGTCAGCACAGAGCCCATCACCAAGCTTGATCCCACAACCCTGGGATCATGACTTGAGCTGAAATCAAGAGTCAGATGCTTAACCGAATGAGACACCCAGGCACCCCTTGAACACATTTTCACGTATCTTTTGGCTATTTTTATGTCTTCTTTGAAAAAATGTCAATTCAGTTTCTTTGGCCTTTTTCTACTTGGGTTATTTAATTTTTGCTATTGCATTGTGTGAATTCCTTGTGTATTTTAGATATTAATACCTTATCAGATATGTGGCCTGCAAATATTTTCTCCCATTCTCCTTTTATTTTGTTGATGGTTTCCTTTACTATGAAGAAAGTTTTTAGTTCGATGTAGCTCTACTTATTTATTCTTGTTTGTGTAATCTTTTCTTTTGGTGTCATAGGCAAAAAAAAATCTTTGTGAACATTAATTTCAAGGAGCTACCCCTATGTTTTCTTCTAGTTTTATAGTTTCAGGTACTACATTGAAGACTTTAATCCATTTTGAGCTGATTTGTTTGTATGGTATAATGTAGGTTCATTTTAATTCTTATGTATGTGGATATCAGTTTTCCCTGTAACATTTGTCAAAAAAAAAAAACAAAAAACACTATCCTTTCTCCATTGTGCAGTCTTGGCTCCTTTTTCAAAAAATAATTGATTGTATATATGCATGGGTTTATTTCTGGGATCTCAATTCTTCTCTATTGGTCAGTGTGTCTGTTTTTTGTTTTTTTTGTTTTTCCTCATTGGTCAGTGTGTCTGTTATGAACACAGTTCATATTAGTTCATATAAGTTTTCATTATTATAAACTTATACTTTAAAGGCAGGAATTGTTATGCCTCCAGTTTTGTTCTTCTCAAAATTGCATTACTTATTCAAGCTTTTTTTCTGCTTCTGCACAAATTTTAGGATCGTTTCTTCTATTTCTGTAAAAATATCATAGGAATTTTTATAGTGATTGCATTGAATCTATATATCACTTTAGGTAGTAGGAACATTTTAACAATGTTAATTATTTCAGTCTCTTAATATGGAATATCTTTCTATTTATGGGTCTTTTAATTTTTTTCATTAATGTTTTATACATTTCAGTGATTAGAACTTTCACCTCCTTGGCTAAGTTTATTCCTAGGTATTTTATTATTTTTGTTGCTTTATAAATGGGATTGTTTTCTTAATTTCTGTTTCTGATAGTTCATTGTTAATGGATACAAATACAACTTATTTTTGTAATTAATTTTGTTCCCTACAACTTTTGTTTTAATTTTTTTAATGTTATTTTTTAAGAGATGGAGAGACAGAGTGTGAGTGGGGAAGGGGCAGAGAGAGAGAGGGAGAATCAGAATCCGAAGCAGGCTCCAGGCCCTGAGATGTCAGCACAGAGCCCGATGAGGGGCTCAAACCTACCAGCCGTGAGATAATGACCTGAGCCGAAGTCTGATACTTAAACTGACTGAGCCACCCAGGTGCCCTGTTCCCTACAACTTTACTAAGTTTTTTGTTAGTTCAAACAGTATCTTCGTAAAGTTTTTTGTGTTTTTTTTATATAAAATATTATGTTTTCTGTACACAGAGGTAATTTTACTTCTACCTTTGTGAATTAGAGGCTTTTTTTTTTTTCTTGCCTACTTTCTGCCTAGGATTGCTAGTACTCTGTTGAATAAAAGTGGTGAGAGTAGGTATCCTTGTCTTATTCCTGATCTTAGAAGAAATGTTTTTAGCTTATCACTGTAATATTAGTATAATTAGTATAATATTAGCTGTGTGTTTTCATAAATGTCCTTTATTATGTTGAGGTTATACAGTGAGCTTAGGTGTGTAGCCATGAGGATTGTTCCTGCACCCATTTAAAAACTATTTCTTTGTTTGCCATAATCCTGTGGAACTCATAATTATAGGTCCCATTAGTTATCATAGATAAGTGATTTGGGGGCTCATCCCTTGGGTAACAGCTGTAAACATTGGGCCATTCCTTCCAGGGAAATGCTGTCAACTTTATTTTATTGTTGAAATAAGCTAGATAAAGAAGTTGGGGGTACTGACCACCAGCTCTTTTGGGTTCCAGAGAGGATCATAATTAGTGCAGAGATACATGCTAATTAGATGTTAGACCCTGAGGCAGTTTGTAAAGTACATAGTCAATCTCCTTTCAGGAAAAGAATGGAGATTCTTTTTCCCCCCTGCTTCCTTGACACTAAGCGCTGGGAGGAATTAGTCATAGTGAACATGCCCTGTTAACAGTGCTACTCCCCTTGCTATAGTCTAATGAATGCAAGCTCCATTGGCTATTAGAGGTAGATAATATAGTGGTCTCATCCCATGGGTAGTCACCTTAAAAGTTGGGGTGGCACAAGTGTGAGCCATATCCTTTGCTCCTCAGCAAGGTGCTGGAAGTTGGGTGTTCCTTCCTGGCTGTATGGTGCTATGCCAAGGGTAGCGTTTATGGTGAGAGTGTGTCTCAGCCTCAGCTACTTGTTTCTATTTGGGCATTATCTCAGTCCTTTTCATGTAAGACTCACTCAACCTACGTCTGGATTTCTCTCAGAGAGAATAACTTCATGTGTAGGTGCATATTTGGCATTTTAGTGGGAGGAGGGAAATTCAGGTGTCTTGTAAGTCACCATCTTGATCTGAAGTCTCAGTGGTTCCCAACATATCTATTTATTAGTTGAAAGCAGAGTCAGAATTCTAAGAATGAACACTTTCTTAGGACACTTGCAACTTCTTTATGCATGAGCCAGTAGGAAAATGTATTTTGCCTGGTTCATTTTTTTTTTTACGCATATAGTGGTTTTTATTTATTTATTTTTTTAATATGAAATTTATTGTCAAATTGGTTTCCATACAACACCCAGTGCTCATCCCAACAGATGCCCTCCTCAATGCCCATCACCCATTGGCCCCTCCCCCCAGCCCCCATCAATCCTCAGTTTATTCTCAGTTTTTAAGAGTCTTTTATGGTTTGCCTCCTTCCCTCTCTGTAACTTTTTTTTCCCCTTCCCCTCCTCCATGGTCTTCTATTAAGTTTCTCAGGATCTACATAGGAGTGAAAACATATGGTATCTGTCTTTCTCTGTATGACTTATTTCACTTAACATAACACTCTCCAGTTCCATCTACGTTGCTACAAAAGGCCATATTTCATTCTTTCTCATTGCCAAGTAGTATTCCATTGTGTATATAAACCACAATTTCTTTATCCATTCATCAGTTGATGGACATTTAGGCTCTTTCCATCATTTGGCTATTGTTGAAAGTGCTGCTATAAACACTGGGGTACAAGTGCCCCTATGCATCAGCACTCCTGTATCCCTTGGGTAAATTCCTAGCAGTGCTATTGCTGGGTCATAGGGTAGATCTACTTTTAAGTTTTTGAGGAACCTCCACACTGTTTTCCAGAGCAGCTGCAGCCTGATTCATTTTTTAATACGTGTGGATGTGCATAATGTTTTTCCTGTTAAGTTTAAAAGTTTATTTATTTATTTATTTATTTATTTATTTATTGAGAGAGAGAGAGAGAGAGAGAGAGAGAGAGAGAGAGAGAATATCCCAAGCAGGCTCCACAGGGCTTGAACCCATGAGCCCTGAGATCATGACCTGAGCTGAAATTAGGAGTTGGGTGCTTAACCAGCTGAGTCACCCAGGTGCCCCTCCTGTTAATTTTATGCCATATGGAGATAGAGTGACCAATAATATCCCCCTCAGATACCTTTTCTTGTGCAACTTTCTAGTTAGGAGTGGAAGGGGACTGTCACAGGGGGAATAAATACATAAAGTATTTTCTACAATAAAGAAGTAGAAAACTAAGGGAATTTCAGATCAAGGAAAATGCTCTGTAGAAAATAAAATCATGACCATGTGAGAGAGGCTTACCATGGATGCAGTTTTGTATTGAATGATCAGAGAAATCTCTGAAAAGTTTACAAACATATTTGTCCTATCTTGTGTCCTATCTTGTAAATAATGCCTCAGCTCCCTAATATTCCCAAAGCATCTGCACCATCACCAGCGGTAACAATCAGGCAAGACTCAGGAAAATATTAATGATACCATTTTTGCCTATAACTTGTTAAGGAAATGATTGAAACTTCTCTGTTTTATATCAAAATATTCTTGTGAGAGAGTAGTCATAAAATCATGAAATTATATTACACAGAGAAAAAATCTTGGGAAACTCATGTGCTTTAAAAGACCTAATGAAGAAAGGCAATGACTCTGTCCATGAAAGGGGGAAAAATGACTAAGAGAAAATAAGTGAAGAAAAATGGGAATCTCCAGCAAAAGTTTCCCTTCAAATCTGAATATATTGGAGAGGTTCTTGAACAGCCTATGTCTCTGAAGGAGAGCAAGCAGCTAAGCACTGTATTGTTTGGGTGTGTGGGATGGAAACAATAAAGATACTGAAGGCATAGCAATCTGAGGTGCAGCCAGCACCAAAGAGAAAAGGAGCATGCTTTGAGGTATGGCTGCAGGGTTATTCTGTTGGCCCACATTTCTTAGTACCATGTTAGACTTTATGGAAAATAAAAAGGTCTCAAGTTCATAAAAAAACAAAGGAATAAAGCATCGATTTTTGTGTGTTTGGTTAATCAATTTTACTGACTTACCATCATAGGAAAAACTCAGAATCTATAATTAGTCTTTGAAATGATTTGGTATTTGTTTTATTAAAAATTTTAAGTTAACTATACCTATTGCAATGGTAAACACACTTCATATATCTGCTATAGGGAAATTCATCAATCAGAAATATTGCCATATAACTAATTTCCTTGAGGGTTCAACAAGGATGCCAACAAGGATGCAGAAACTACACTTGGCTCTACAAAATACTGTGTCTATGAAAGCAGTGGCTATATCCCATACTTCTTTTTACACTAGATGTTATTTCAAGTAGCAAGTAGAGAGACATTTACAGAAGAGTTCTTTTACTGAAAAATAATAAAAGATTCAGAACAGTAGGCCATCTACTTCATGAAGACAGGGACGATGTCTACATTTTTTTTTCCTGCTATGTCTACAAGACTTGGCACATAATAAGTAATTAATACACACTTGTTGAGTGAATGAATGTATCAAGGAATAAATGAATTGAAATAGGTATTGTTAACCAGTGGAAGAAAAGCCTGATAAAACTGTGGTAGCTGAAGAGTTTGACCTGTGGGAGATTGTTAGATATATTATGTGTGCCCTTGAAAGGTTAATCTAGGAATAGTGGTTAAGTTTTAGGCAAAGTTCAACCTAACGGAGAATGTGCTATTGTAATTGCTGGTTTAGTGCAGCTTCTGCTAATATATAGCCTTTCTGAATATGTGTCCATGTGTACTAGTTAACTCTCCAGCAGATTTTTTGTCCAAAAGTAGTGTTTTAATAAATGTTTGCATAAATTTGTATGTAAATCATTATTAGAACTGCTCAACTGTATGGAAATAGTGATCTTCTTGTCATTGTAGTTGTTCTAGAATTGGCCAAATGATTATGTAGCAAGAATGAAAGCATAAATAGAGGCTGGATTATATAACATGCAATATCTGTCTGTCTAAACTAACCTTGATCCTTTAGCACTACCTTAAATTAGAACATGTGGTTTTTTTGCACATGAACTACTTCTTTATCAAATTGTTAAAGAAATCTACCTTTCAAGAATTTATCCAAGGAGGTATGATCTCTTGATCTATGGTGAAGAGAGAGAGCTAAATACTCTGCTGCAGCCAAGTGGAGGAGGGAGTCATTGTTACACTGGAACTGAAGCTCAGTCTTCTCCTTTATTCTTTCTAGATCACCTTCATCTTGACAGCAGTCTCATCACCTTGATTTCTAGATTCAGGTTTCTCAGGCCAATAATAGAATCCTCACTTGGGAGCATAACTTAATAAAAGGTTTTCCCTAAATGAGGTAATGTTGTGAGGCTTCTGCAGGAAATTCACCATGGGAGCAGGGCCATAATCAATAGAATTCATATTATTAAAAGTTCCATAAATGTTGATCTTAAGGATCATCTGGAAGCTAAGTGTTGCCCTGAGGTCCATACAGTATGTGTATATGGGAGCTATCATTTTGGACAAATCAGCAAGGCTGAAAGAGAGCTATAATGGTTGTGTCCTTGGTGTATGTCATCCTTTCAGGAGGGCTTTTTATTTGTGTGACAAAGTCACATTAATTGGATTTTTTCCTAGGTGGAAATATTTTAAAATTGGAAGACATCCCTACAGCAAGTTCTCCCTTTCTAGTCAGAAGAGATTCTCTGATTTAGAACAATCCCTGCTGATGATCCTTGATCTGCCTGGTAATGATTGTGTATCACTTGGACAATTGTAGGTAGCTGACTTTTCTTTTGAACTCCTGAATACACACATAAACAGGCACAAATGCAATATCAACTATTACCTTTTATTCTTAACCTAAATTTTTCTTTGATTTTGGAATACACTAAAGATAAAACTTTACACAATGCAATGAGTACAGAAAAATAGATCAGTAAAGAATAAAAATAGTTAAGGCATCAAAGTAGATTCTCTAAATAACACAGGTGCAATGGGACTTTCCAAGAAAGACTCTCATGAAACACTATGCTAAATATTATAAATAATATTACAGTTTTCTCTTTAGCAGAATGAGTCAGAGAAGTAATAACTGGTCAGTTTTATATATCTCTTTATTTTATGCAATAGTCATCACATTAAAGGTGTATTCTTCAGGTATTCTATTATTTCCATACCACATAATAGTCAAGTGACATTCCAGGGTTAGTTATTCAGTGAGCTCTTGACTGAAACAAGAGTAGTGATTTTTAAGCTCTTTGGGTTCTAAAGCCACAGTGGATATATCCATTTTGGTAAAAATTCACTAGTTGCTTCTAAGAATTTTCAGATCCTTTCATTTTATCCTTTGACTCCTTGCTAAGGACCCTCTTTTACCTGAGTCATTTCCAAGTTCAGTGGTTGAGAGTAGTTGTTTCTTGGTCCAACCAATGCAATATTAAGAGTTTAGTGTAGAAAAAAATAATTTAAAAAATGGAGTCAGAGAGGATTGGATTCAGATATATTGTGTATGTGTATGGAGGCTATTTGCAAAATGAAATGTGAATGGCATCCTGAAAATATCTGTCAAGCTTATGCTCTTGTTCCAGAAGTTTTGGAAAGTAACTGTAGAATGAGAAATGAAGCATCCTTTTGCTGATATCTTGGGGTCAGCTTTCCTGCATGCAGCTCTGTGGGCCAGCTCTGGCCTTTGATGAAGCTTTCATCAAAGGCAAAGAGAAGGACAGCACGTTAATTTTTCATAAAGCCAATTTTAGGGATCCTCTATATTATGAAAGAATGTTCTTCCCGTGTTTGGTCGATGGTTTCTCCAATGGCAACCCCTAGTGAAACGTAAACATCTACTATAATCAAGGATAGATTTATTTTATCGCATTACCCGTTTTAAATTCCAAGTTGTATAACATGAGAGATGTGTTATTTAGAATCTATGATTTTCAGTTTTATTATCTGTAAAATGAGGATGATAATAGTAGTATAGTTGACCCTTGAACAATATGGGTTTGGACTGCACGGGTCCATTTAAACCCATTTTTTGGAAAATGTTTATTTTATGTTTTTAATGCTTTTATTTATTTTTGAAGGAAAGAGAGAGACAGAGCATGAGTAGGGGAGGAGCAGAGAGAGAGGGAGACACAGAATTCGAAGCAGGTTCCAGGCTCTAAGCTGTCAGCACAGAGCCTGATGCGGGGCTCGAACTCACAGACTGTGAGATCATGACCTGAGCTGAAGCCAGATGCTCAACGGACTGAGTCACCCAGGTGCCCCAAAAATGTTTATTTATTTTTGAGAGAGAAAAAGAGAGGCAGATAGAGAATCCCATGCAGGTTCTCCGCTGTCAGCACAGAGTCTGACGAGGGGCTTGAACTCACCAACAGTGAGATCATGACCTGAGCCAAAATCAAAAATCAGATGCTTAACCAGCTGGGCCACTCAGGTGCCCCGGATTGTTTTTTTCTGCAAAAAGCCTTATTGTTTCCATGTGGTCTATGGCCTGAAAGACAGCTTCATGGTGATTTAAAAGCTGCCTAATGGCTACAGGCATAGGTTCAGGCAGAAGCTCTGACACCTTGGGGATGCCAGAGGGGCCCCTTAAGGGCTGCTGGGCTTTGGGGATTCCTAGGCAAGCTTGACAGTGAGCCTTTCGAAGATATACTTGCCAAGCCTAGGCTGGGGGGTCAGCAAGACTGCAGAGATGTCAAGTGGTCCTAATCTTCTTGATTAGTTTCTCCTCCTCATCTAGGGAATGGTTCTCCGGGAAGTCACAGGGATGTGCGTCTGTACCAATGAAACCCAGGCCATACAGACCCAAAAGGGCCTGATTTAGGTTCTTTCCCATTACTATGGCAGCTTCTATGGAGTCCAGGGTTTTAGTCCACTCATCTTGGGACACCTTCTGCACATCCTAGAAGAGGGCATGACTATCAGGATGATTTTGCATCTTTAAGAGACTCTGGCACCCTTGCACTTCTCCCACCTCCAGAAAGATGTGACCCAGATCTCTGGACCCAATTGTTGCAGTAGAAATAAAATCCCAGAGAAAGGTAGGTGCAGGAAGTGTGAAGATGCATGTTGACTAGGGAGTTGACAGCAACTCCACCTCAGTGGAATAATTCTGAGGAATCTGGGAGGTCACAATTGATCAGCAATAGCAGCTAACCTCAAATAATGGTGCTTGCTGGTCCAGGAAGCAGAGGATGGCTGATATCATGGTTCCCAAGATTGTGACTGGAAAAGAGGTTATAGGGAGGTTGGAGGATAGAAGAAGGGGCATCCCTGCGGTCTGTTAGTTCTAAACACTGTTGAAGCAAGAGAAAGATCACCAGGCCACTGGGTGCATTGCATATAAGCTGAGTTTTTACAGTACAGTGCCATAAATGTATTTTCTTTTCCTTTGATTTTCTTAGTAGTATTTTCTTTTATCTAGCTTATTCCTTTATAAGAATACAGTATATAATGCATATAAAACATAAAAAATATGTGTTGATTGACTTTAATGTTACTGCTAAGGCTTCTGGTCAATTGTAGCCTGTTAGTAGTTAAGTTTCTGGGGAGTCAAAAGTTACACACAGATTTTCGACTGCATGAGAGGTCAGAATCTCTAATCCCCTCCAACATTGTTCAACTGTACCTTCTTAGGATTACTACATGGATTTTGTGGCACCATAACATGATTAGAATTTGGAAAAGGTCTTACTCTGTTCTTGGCTAACAATAAGGACTCAGAAATTGTAATTATTTCTATTAGCCTCCCCAGGATCTTTCTAGCACATGTGATTTCCTAGAATTTGAAAGGATTTAATTTTCTTCTCAAATAGCTCTTACTTTGTGTATCACTCTGATAATGTCCCATTTCTTGATTACCAAGAAGGGCTGGTTGGTTTGACCAGGGTATGGTTGGGGAGACTTAAGGACACTGGTTTGGTGTTAGAAGGCTGGAGTTACCATCCTAGCCTCATGATTTTCAAGCTCTATGTCTTGAGTGTCAGTTAACTTCTCTAAGCCTTAGATGCTTTCTGTAAAGTCCATAACCAGACCTACCTCAGTAGGCTTTCAAAATGACTAAATGAGGTGCCCCCCAAATGTTCCTAGTGTGTTTCCCATCACATGGTAGGTATTCATTACATGTTAGCCTGAATCAGGGGACAGAAGGAAACAGAAGGAATTCCCCATATGTCATGTTTTCTATTTGATAATGGGGACACCTCTTTGAATAGTTAATAACTTTCCCTTTAAAACTTAAGGTACTTGTTATTTACTACCAATGTTGGTAATTTACTACCAATGTTAGTTATCTTAAGGTCTCGATTTTCTCTATAATTACATGTGAAACTAGAGTTAAACCCTGAGGGAGGGAGTGTTGAGGATGTCAAGACCCTTCAAATACCACAGTCCCCTATGCAAGGGAAGAACATCTTTCCTTGGTGCAGAGGAGAGGTCTGGTCTTCTGGTGGAGCTTCTGGAATTTATGAGTTGTTGTCTGATTACTCTGGTGAGTTGGCTGTCTTATTTGTGAGGCTACAGATTCTAAATGAGAACTCCTACAAATAGTCAACACCCACATTTCCCAAGAATGGAACATACATCCCAAGAAATTACAAAATGGACCCATTCCCTGTGGCACTACATGATCTCGCCCTCAGGAGAGTCAGAAGTTCCAAGCTCCAGTATTAACTCAGTCAGGGGCTCAGGTTTGGACTGTGTGCAAACCAGTGATCCCCACTTGATTGTTTTGTTGTTGTTGTTGTTGTTGTTGTTGTTGTTCTTATTCTTAAAGGGTAAGGCTAGGTGTACCTGGCTGGCTCAGTCAATACAGCATGTGACTCTTGATCTTGAGGTTTTGAGTTCAAGCCCCACGTTGGGTATAGAGGTTACTTAAAAATAAAATCTTATAGAATGATGCCCTAAGTCTTTCTTCAACTTTGATGTCTTTGTCTCTATGAATATACATTCATCTACTTTTTCCCCCCATAAAATCACCAGATAATGCTTTAAATTTTACTGGTGTGATGTCTACATCGCTGCCATACCAGCACAGGCAAGTTTAAAAGACCCATTTGATTTGTTTCCCCATGAACATCCAGTAATTATTCTCTAAGTCTTATCTTTTCTAACCCAAGCTTGCTGTCTGCAGGAGGAAAAATAATAATTAAATATAAGGAGGAAAGATGAAACTACTGTGAAATTTTAATTATGTTTGAGGGATTACCTATCATTTTATATTCTTTCTTTTATGCCTTCTGATTTATTATTTTTCTACAATAAACTGATACTTGTTTTATAAGTTAAAGGTCAAAATGAATAAAAATTGTTAGTGTTCTAGCATCATTTTTCTTATTGGTCTCACTGCTGTTTTCTTACATTTTTTTATCATTAATGTTTTATCTTATGTACTTCCATATGATATTAGTCATCTTCAGTTAGATTGTAAGCTCCTTTAAGACAGGACCATTGCTAGAAAAAAAAATATCCGTGACATATTCATTGCTCACACATAGTTTTGTTTTGTTTTTTTTCATTTCTTTGTAAATGAAAGAGAATGTAGTTTAAACTTTTAGAGTAAAATCTTTTTAGATTTTTGAGCTACTTTTAACTTAGAAATTTCTCTCTGCCTTAATTCTGTTCTACCTTTTTATTCATGTTTTCATGATTCCCAATTTTTTAGCAGTTTCTCAAATATTGAAGATTCTCTGTTCATCCCAGACAAAATGTAAATAAAGGTCAATGGACAGGGATAAATGAGCGGTGAAATAATTAATTTGTGTTTTGCTTTATCAAGAACCAGTCACGCACCCTTTCTTATCCCACTCCTCTTCTTTCTTGCCATAGCGAGTCTAGCCTAGATTTAATTACTGGCATTATGACCTAGATTCTTCTGTCTCTAAGAGTTCTAAGAGAACCCACAACCGCCAATGGAGAAGTTCTGATCTTGGCTGCATACAGTGGGAGGTCAGGAAAGAATCACAGGTGCACTTGGCCAGGGTGTCCTCTAAATCCACTCTGCTATGGACAAGAGCTACTAGCTGGTCTTCCTGCTGTACACTGACAACACCAGGTGTATGGAATCTATTATAAATCTGGCCCCAGGGCCAGGATTCAGGTCAGGAAAATGAGACCAATCGTGTCACTTCAGGGTTTCAACCTGTATTTATCTTGTATTGATAATTTTGTTGTACATGGATTATTTTGCATTTATTTTTTTGAAATTTTTAAATATAATTTTTTAAACATTTATTTATTTTTGAGAGACAGAGAAACAGAATGTGAGCAGGGGAGGGGCAGAGAGAGGGAGACACAGAATCTGAAGCAGGATCCAGGATCTGAGCCGTCAGCACAGAGCCTGATGCAGGGCGCAAACCCACAAACCATGAGATCATGACCTGAGCCAAAGTCAGACTGAGCCACCCAGGTACCCTTAAAATATATTTTTTTAATGTTTTATTCATTTTTTTGAGGGAAAAAAGATGAGTGGGGAAGAGGCAAAGAGAGAGGGATGGGGATAGAGGATCTGAATCTGGCTCTGCACTGAGAGGCTAACAGCAGGGAACCCAATGCAGGGCTCGACCTCATGAACCATGAGATCATGACCTGAGCTGAAGTTGGACACTCAACCAACTGAGCCACTCAGGCACCCCTAAAATATTTTATTAATATTATTTCATTTGATTACTGAAGATTTTTTTTAAATTACCTTCAGCTGTGTTCCCTAATTGGCCAACACGTTCTCATTACCCAGGAGCTTGAAATGTGGCATTGCTTTCTTCCATATAACCTCTGGGTTTCACAAAGATAATATTTAACAAGTTATCATACATTGACTGTGTCTCTCTAGGTTGTTCTCAAATCCTCTGGAGCCTATATCTGCTACCACAGAAGTGCTGGAACACGACAGCGACCCCATTTCTCTTGCCCCCTTGCTCTCATTTATACCGGCTGTCCAGCCCTAGGAAACATTGAGTATACAGCACCTACTATAGAATCTCTGTAGAGAACGGCATGGTTTCGCTTCAGTCTCACTCACTGCAACGGGGCAAAAGGGGAATGCAAGATGGCTTTGTCTTTCAAGTTTATTTGAAAAAAGGGCTTTTCTTCAGGTCAAGGGAGATTTTTTTCTTCCATTTTTTAAAAAGTAGAAGATAGAAAAACAAACAAAAACAGCAAAGAGCAAATAATGATGGCACAGTCAAGATGAGTGGTCTGGCTTTGAATTCTATGTCTTCTTATTGATGTAGCTTGGTAGAGGGTTATGACAGCTATGGACTGTTACATTCGTGTCCCCCTAAAATTCATATTTTGATGCTCTGCTAGTGCAGGTGTACTTGGAGATGGAGTCTCTAAAGAAATAAAAGTTGAATGAAGTCATAAATGTGGGACCCTGATATAGTAGGGTTAGGGTTATAAGAAGAGTCACCAAAAAGTTCTCTCTCCATCCACCCTTCTCCTGAGCCCACACACCACAGAAAGACCACGTGAGGATATAGTCATAAAGCAGCCATCTGTGCACCAGGAAGAGAGTCCTCACTAGAAATGGACCATGCTGTCACTTTGATCTTGGATTTCTAGCATCCAGAAATGTGAGAAAATAAATTTCAGTTGTTGAAGCTCCTTGGACAGTGGTGGCCTCAGCAGGCTGATATGAGGGATGCCATTTGCTGTGAGGATGTCTGTGCATATTTACATTTATTAATGTATTTAGGATAGTCATGAAAATCAAGAGCTGGAGTTTAAGACTCATATAAAGTGGTTTTCCTGTTGCCTTTGGAGAAGAGGCTATTTCTGCTCATTTCAGATTTATTGACATTTCTTATGGAAATATAAAATATTCTTATAGGTACTTTTAAAAAATAATAACTCCCTAATTTTCTTACCTGTTGATGGAAAGAATTCAGTTGCTAGTTATTGGTTGCTCTGTCCTATTAGCCTGAATTGAGGCACTGGAGAATTCTAATCTCTATTCTTTCAAGTACTAGTTTGGTGATTTGGGGGAAGCTATTAACTTCTCTATATATCAAGCTTATAATGGCTAAAGTGGGAATAATAACAACTACCTCCAAGGCCTATTGTATACTCTCTAGTTTACTAGTATATTATGCTAAGTGAGACAAAGTAAAAGCATGCCTGTTCATTTCCTTCCTTGAAGACTTGCTCTCCACTACACAATTGCTTAGGATAATGTGATGACGAGGGCTTGCGGCCAGTCCCGTCATCTGCCAAGCCCCTTTTGCTAAACTTACCTGCTGGTTCCTAAGTATGCCCCATATCTAAACTTGTCTTAAGAAGTGGGCATTTATTCACTGCCAACTCTAGATGGCTGAGTTTTTAATGACAGTCCAATTCCTAGAAAGATTTATCTTGTCTGACCTTTGTCTTCTTCTTTAATCACTCAAAATTATGTTTTTAATCAATAAGAACAGGATATATTTCAGAACACGTATTGGTTGATAATTGTAATCACAGACAGCAAAGTTTGATCTCTCTGACTTATCAATGACTTATTTTGCAGATATCTACACCAATAGTTCTTTTTTTTTAAATTTTTTAATGTTTATTTATATTTGAGAGAGAGAGTGCAAGCAGGGCCTGGGAGTGGGCAGAGAGATGAAAACAGAATCCAAAGCAAGCTCCAGGCTCTGAGCTGTCAGCATGAGGCCAATACGGGGCTCAAACTCATGAGCCATGAGATCATGACCTGAGCCAAAGTCAGACATTTAACTGACTGAGCCACCCAGGTGATCCAACACCAATGTTTCTTAAACAAATGTGATTTTGCCTCACAGGGAACACTTGGCAATGTCTGTATATATTTTTGTTTTTCACACCTAGAGGGGGATGCTACTGGTATCTAGAAGGTAAGAGAGGCCAGGGATACTGCTAAACATTTTACAATGCAGAGGACAGTCCTTTACAACAAATAATCTGGCTTTGAATGTCAATAATGCTGAGGTTAAGAAGCCCTAATCTAGACCAAACTAAACATCCGGCTAATCTCTTTAGACTCTCTTCAAGTAAGCATGTGCTAATCTCATTTCCAGTAAGTAAGAGAGGTCAGGCAACTTTTCATTGTCACAGTATGTATATTAGGCATATACCACAGGCTCAGCACACTATAAACATATGGGTTACTCCAAGACAAGATGTAGAGTAATGACATCATGTCAGAATAAAGGACACAACTTAGAGTTAGACAGATTTTTATTTGGTTTTGGTTCTATCACTTACAAGGCATAGTTCCATAAACAAGGAAGTTAATATTTTAGAATTCTAGCAACCTTTAACAGGGTGCATGTGACAGTATAAAGAAATTATGTATGTGATAATCTTAGCACAGTGTTTGCACTATGGGAAACAAAAAATTATAGATGTTACAATTTTTGACATATTCTTACCATCATTATCATCATCATTACATCTCATCTCAGCCTAACTTATAATCACCTCTATGAAACAACATAAGCAGTATGTGCAGGAAATGGCACATTTAATGACAACCATCTGTGCCAATTAACCCACAAGTGACACAGGAGGGGAACCATCTTGAAGGGGGTTAAAAGAAATCAAGCTTTCAAGGAAAGTGACATTTCCTCAACTTATCCTCACTTTCTATTCTCATTTAGATTGATTTTTATGGAGATATAAGACGTGGGCTGACGTTGGAAGAAAATGCCAACCACTGAGTGTGCTGGTTGTTGATAGACACTAATACATCATATTGAAGAATATTTTTCCTTCTGAGAGAATCTTAATTTATTTTCCCTGGCTATTTTTGAAACACTCAAGCTCCTCCCATTCATGCATTTTTTTTTACCTTATCAGTTTAACCATTAGAAGAAATTTTAATGGTCCAAAATACAAAAAATTCCAGAACTTGTTAGCTTTGGGGAGGGCAACAGTGAGTTAAGCTCAGATTAGACCCTCAGAACCTGGTCTCTCTCCATCTACCTCCTGATTCAAATCTCATATAAATTATAGTCTCAGGATCCACCATCAGCAGCAGCCCTGTTTCTGTGTCTTTTCAGGATGAATCCAGTGGCATGGGGATTTTTTTCTTCTAGTCCCTTAAGATCCTCAAAGGCAACAAGTGTCACTTAGTCACCTTTCAACACCTTGAAATCTAGCACAAAACCCTACACTCAGTAAATGCATAGAATTAGACTTTTCAAGTAAACATGTGGTTAAATGTAGGTACTATATTTCAATAGGAAAAAAAAAAGTTGAGTTCCAGAGGAAGAAACTATGCCTGTGTCTTAAATTGTGAACTGTTGAGTAGCAGAGTATAGGACACATTATTGTTTCTCTGCAAGACAGGGTCATCCAAGTTCTATTAACAATGGATGTGTTGAAGTGTGACTGCTAATGAAATGTGGGGAGAGGTATGCTAAGGGGTGCTCTGGAGAAAGAGGTTATTTTTTTTTCTTTTTCTTTTTATCTTTTACAAAGACCCATGGGAAGAGACACTTCTGTTCTTTGTTATAACATTGCCTATCATCACATGCCAGTTGGAATTGCAGCTTGCATCACATGGCCACAGAAAGGGCCAACACATTGAAGCTGGCAAAGCCAAAAGTTAAAAGGAACCTGGGCCATGATGCTAACATTAAGATGTGTATTTAATGACTCAGGAATTGCCTGCCTCTGCAGTTCTTCTTATTATGCAAGACAATAAATGCATTCATCATTTAAGCCATTTATTACAGTATTTCTGTCCCTCACATTCAAAAGCATCTGCATGTGTATCTACAAGGTCAGGGCTTCTGCCAAGAGGTCAATTCAATTATGGAGAAATACTTTGTCTGGAATATAGCAATTTTTTTTCTGGCCTAAGCTGGTGGAGAATATTGTCCTCTAGTCCAGCATTGCATATATTCAAAGCTTGCACACAGTACACTGGTCTCTTTTGATGCCTTTGCAGCAAGAGTAAGATTAGCATAGCTTTTGGCCTTAAGGAGCTTTCAGTCTCCCCAAACTCTTGAGGACGGGTTTGCAAGGCTGATAAAGTATGACCTAGCAGGTTACTCTGTTTCTTATCTCAGAACTGCCAGGTACATGGTAAGCACACCCTCAATATACAGGTTGATTAACTGATCAGGTGATCTGAGCAATGTGTATCCAGGAAATGCAGGTCTCCAGGACCAGAGGAAGGAACAGGGAAATCAAGGACAGAATAAAAAAATGTGACTCAACTTCCTTTATTTTATGAAAACACTATTCTCATTTTTGCTTTGAGTTACTGGAAGGCCTGGTCTCAGGAAATGAAAGTGATTTGCTCTTAGATTTCTGAGTTTTTGAATGAATGAATGAGGAGCATAACTTTGATTCGAAAGCAGAAGGTATTCCATGCATTTCCTTCCAAATTAACATCTTAACATGGTGATTAATTTTTATGTACACTGGATTTTTATTTAATATGAATTAAAATAAAAAAATAACATGAAATTGATCACCTTAACCATTTTTAACTTTATAGTTCAGTGGTGTTAAGTATATTTCTACTGTTGTGTAACAGATGTCTAAAATGTTTTACCTGGTGAAGCTGAAACTCTATCCCCATGGAACATCTCCCTGTTGCCCCCTCCCCTGCTCTTGACAATCAGCATTCTACTTTGTGTTTTTATGAGTCTGACGACTTCAGATGCCTCATATGAGTGGACCCTTAGTGTGTTTTTCATTTTGTGACTGGCTTATTTCACTTAGTATAATGTCCTCAAGTAGTATTTATGTTGTGGAAGGAGACAAAATTTTATTCTAGACCGAATAATATGCTATTGTATGGATATGCCACATTGTATTTATTCATACATTCATCCATGGACATTTGGGGTGCTTCTACCTCTTGGTGGCCATTGTGAATAATGCGAAAGTGAATATGTGTGCAGATGTCTCTTCGGGAGTCTGCTTTGAATTTGCTTGGAAAGAGACACAGAAGTGTGATTGCTGGGTCACATAGTAATTTAATTTTTAATTTTTTGAGAAACTTTCATATTGCATTACATTTGGCTGTACCACTTTACATTAGCATTAGCAATGCACACGGATTCTGATTCCTCCACACCCTCCCCAACATGTCATTTTCTGAATTTCTTTTTTCAGGAGTAGAATTTAGTGATTGCATATAACACCCAGTGCCCATCCCAACAAGTGTCCCTCTTAATTCCCATCACCCATTTAGCCCACCTCCCACCTATCTCCCCTCCTGGAACCCTCAGTTCTCTGTATTTAAGAGTCTTTTATGGTTTGTCTCTCTCTATATATATATTTTGTTTTTCCTTCCCTTTCCCTGTGTTTATCTGTTTTGTTTCTTAAATTCCACATATGAGTGGAATCATATGATATTTGTCTTTCTCTGACTGATTTATTTTGCTTAGCATAATATACTCTAGTTTCACCCATGTTGCAAATGGCAAGATTTCATTCTTTTTGATCGCCAAGTAGTATTCCATTGTGTGTGTGTGTGTGTGTGTGTGTGTGTGTGCGCGTGACACACACACACACACACACACCACATCTTTGTTATCCATTCATCAGTCAATGGGCATTTGGGCTCTTTACATACTTTAGCTAATGTCAATAGTGCTGCTATAAACATTGGGGTGCATGTGCCCCTTCAAATCAGCATTTTTGTATCCTTTGGATAAATACCTACTAGTGCAATTGTTGGGTCATAGGGTAGCTCTATTTTTTTTTGAAAGAGAGAAAGAGAGAGAGAGAGAGAGAGAGAGAGAGAGAGAGAGAGAGAGAGAGAGAGAAAGCACAAACAGAGGAAGGGCAGAGAGAAGGAGAGACAGAATCCCAAGCAGTATCCATGTCATTGCCATTAGCACAGAGCCTTATACATGGCTCAAACTCATGAACCATGAGATCATGACCTGAGCTGAGATCAAGAATCAAAACCTTAACCAACTGAGCCACCCAGGTACCCCAGTATTTTAAATTTTCTGAAGAAACTCCATTCTATTCTCCAGAGTGGCTGTACCTGTTTGCATTCCCACCAGCAGTGCAAAAGGATTCCCCTTTCTCTGCATCCTTGGCAACATCTGTTGTTTCCTGAGTTGTTAATTTTAGTCATTCTGAGAGGTGTAATGTATCTCTTTCCTTTTTAAAGTTTTTATTTATTTGGGACGGGGGGCAGGAGGGGCAAAGAGAGATGGGGACAGAGGAAACAAAGCAGGCTCTGTGCTGATAGCAGAGAGCCTGATGCAGGGATCAAACTCACAATCCATGTGATCTTGACCTGAGCTGATGTTGGACACTTTAACCAACTGAGCAACCTACGTGCCCCGCAAAGTGGTATCTCACTGTAGTTTTGATTTGTATTTCCCTGATGATGAGTGATGTTGAGCATTTTTTCATGTGTCGATTGGCCATCTGGATATCTTCTTTGGGAAAGTGTCTGTTCATGTCTTCTGCCCATTTCTTCATTGCATTGTTTGTTTTTTCGGTGTTGAGTTTGATAATTTCTTTATAGATTTTGGATACTAGCCCTTTATCTGATATGTCATTTGCAAATATCTTCTCCCATTCTGTCAGTTACCTTTTAGTTTTGTTGATTGTTTCCTTTGCTGCTTAGAAGTTTTTATCTTGATGGGGTCCCAATAGTTCATTTTTGCTTTTGTTTCCCTTGTGTCTTGAAGATGTGTCAAGCAGGAAGTTGCTGTGGTCAAGGTCAAAGTTGTTGCCTATTTTCTCCTTTAGGATTTTGATGGTTTCAGGTCTCACATTTATGTCTTTCATCCATTTTGAGTTTATTTTTATGAATGGTGTAAGAAAGTGATCCAGGTTCATTCCTCCTCATGTCACTGTCTCAAAATAGATTATACATGAGACCTAAAAGTATTAAACTGTTAGGAAAAAACATAAGGGAAAAGCTTGATTACATTGGATTTGGTTTAATTTATTGCATATGACACCATGAGCACAGATAAAAATAGCAAAAGTGGGCAAATGAAACTATATTAAACTCAAACACCAATCAATCAGTATAGTGAAAAAGCAACCCACAGAATTGGAAAAAATATTTACTAATCACATATATGACAAGGAATTAATATCTAGGATATACAAAGTGCTCCTAAAACTCACCCAAAACTCAATTTTCCAAAAACAAATAAAACAAAAATTCATGTCAGTGTTGAAAAAACTGGACAGCAACATGGATTTTTGTTTTTGTTTTTTATGGTGGGCATTCTAATGTTCAGATGGTTAGGAGGTGATATCTTCTAGTAGTTTTTATTTGTATTTATCTAGTGATTAGTGACTTTGCACATCTTTTCATATGCTTGTTGGCTCTTTACATATCTTCTTTGGAGAAATTTCCAACTTCTTTGCCCATTTAAAATTTGTTGTTGTTATTGTTGAGTTTTAGGAGCTCTTTATGTATCCTGAATATTAATCCCTTATCATATATGTGATCAGCAAATATTTTCTCCCATTCTGTGGGTTGCTCTTTCACTGTGTTGATTGATTCTAGAAGTGTTTGAGATGGATATAGTCCCATCTGCCCATTTGTTTTCTTTTTTTGTCTGTGCTCGTGGTGTCATACCCAAGAAATCATAACCAAATACAATGTTACTAAGCTTTTCCCTTGCATTTCTTCTAGCAGTTTAATCATTTTAGGTCTTATGTATAATCCATTTTGAGTTAATTTTGCATATGGTGTAAGATAAGGATCCTACCTGATTGGTTTGTGTGAGAATATCCATTTTCCTAGCACCATATGTGGAAGACACTGTCCTATTCCTGTTGTGTGGTCTTGGGACCATGAACAAATTTTTAAGTCTTGAAGTATATAAAGAACTGGGGATAGACATATTTTTGGATAAATATAATGCTTTATTTTGTGTTCAGACACAGGTTCAGCTCCTTAGATCTACTGTGTTACTTAAACAGGACACAAAAACAGATACACCAGAGTTTAGGCCTTGAATTCTCCTTTTTGTGTACTTTTTCATGGGCTATAAATGAAACTTCTTATTAGAATTAATTTTGACCTCTAATAGAGACAGGTCAATTAGATTAAGCTTATTTAACTTCTGTAGTTGCTGTATTTCCATGTGTTTCCTAGAAACATAATATCACTCTGAAGTTAAGGTTTTCTACAGCTCTTGTGCAACCCAATAAGACATTTTAAAAGGCATGTATTAGATGTGCACTTTGGTGTGCTTTATTGACAGAATATGAGACAAATTAATTTATTCCATATTTTTTGAAATTCTTTTTTGTCTTTAATGGCTAGTTAGATAACAGATTAATGAGATATTTTTATTCTTACAGAGTAGATGGTTTAGTAGAAATAACAAATGCATTTAATTATAATACATAATAGAAACTAAATAGCAAGAGTGGCATATAGCTGAAACATGTATTTAGAACTGAGAAAGTTCATATCCAGCTGAGGGCACCAGGAAAGGCTTCCTGAAGGATTTGATTTAGCATGTATTTGAAGGTATGGAGTTGGAATTATCTAATGTATCTGATATTTATTATTACTTATCCTCCATCAGGTATTATTCTAAGTGTTTGATAATTATTTAACTTTCATAATTATCTTATTTTTACATTTATTATTCCCTTTTGCAAATGGATAGATCAAGGAACAGAGTGGTTAGGTCACTTTCCCAAGGGCACACAGCTAGCAAGTAACAGAACTAAAATATGAAACGCTGTAGTCTGACAATGCAACAAGGCATTCCAGGTCATATTAAAGCATAAGTAGAAAAGCAGGCTCATAAAGAGATGAGGAGTGGAAGGGAGATGGCAGGGGACTCCATCTGCAATATACAATCCACTAAGGGGTTGTCAAGAAAGGATATTAGACATGAAGTTGAGGGCAGAATGACAGAGGACTGTAAAAGCCAAGAACTTTGCTTTATTCTGAGAGCAATGAAGAGTCATGAAAGATATTTTCAATAGGGAGTAGTATGTTCAGGGCTATGTTTTATAAAGATTAAACTAACAGGCATAGAATGCTGTGAATGCACAGGGTATTGCCTATAGGTCTAATTAATTATGCTCATATTGCTGAGAGAAAAACTGAGTTTCAGAGATACTAAGGTAAATTACTTCCTATGGTTGTCCAAATAGTAAACATGGAATAAAACAGCTAGCATTCAAAATTCAGTTTCTGTGTCTCCAAAACATCCCTGCCTTTCCCCCTTCCTTCCTTCCTCCCTTCCTTCCTTCCTTTCACTTTCTCTCTCTTTTCTCTCCTCGCCTCTTCTTTTTTTCCCTTTTATTCTTTTTTTCTTTTCTTTTCTTTCCTTTTCTTTTCTTTTCTTTTCTTTTCTTTTCTTTTCTTTTCTTTTCTTTTCTTCAAGGAGGAGAGACTTTCAGGCAGAAATGTCAGCTGGGCAACTTCAGTACTACACAGAAGACGTAGTAAAAGCCTGCAATAGGAAAGAAAAGGATAGTTTCCAAGGACTTGGAGAGTGCACAATCATCTTATTTCTACTGTTGATTAGGACTGGGGAGCTTGTAAAAAGAGATATCAAAGAGAATTCTGCAAGTTTAAATAGATAGGTAGATTTTAGAACCATTAAAAATTGGAATAAGGGGTAAGGAATGCATGTGACAGGGAAGAGAAACCTTCCAGATTTCAGACAACATCCAGGTAGATAAGCAGTACAGGCATGTTGGAAAAAACTGAGAATGAATATGGGGATTTGGAGGCCAACATTCTTAGAGAAGTAATACCTACTCCTACTCTCTTGAGCTTAATTGAAGGATTCTACTAACAAAGTAAACAAAGCCCAATTTTTAGATATGAAATTTCATCATGGCCAGGTGTATTTCAAAGAGTTCATTGTTTGTTTTATACTTTAAAAATTTCTGAGGCTTATTTAAGCAAAATAGTAACTTCATGATATAGAAACCTGGAAAACACCTTAACCAAGCAATCAGTATCTAATCACCAATAACAGAAACATGTCAATTTTTTGACTCCTTGGTGTAATGCGTTGAGAAAGGCACAACACTCCCATGTCATCCTTCCTGATAAAGCATATCCTCAATCTAATCATGAGAAAATATAGACAAACCCAATTTGAGGGATTTTCTACACTATACTTTTCCAGTACTTTTCAAAAGGGTCAAGGACATTGCATACAAATAAAAAGCAAAGAAATACTAAAGATTGTAAGAGACTAAAGAGACAAGACAAATAAAGTTAATGTGGTATCCTGGATTGGGTTCTGGAAGAGAAAAAAGGACATTGGTGGAAAAACTTGTGCAATCTGAATAAAATCTAATATTTAGTTAATAGCATTGTATCAGTATTTATTTCTTAATTTTGATAATTGTACCATGGTTATATAAATATTAACATCAGAGGAAGCTGAGGGAATGGTACTCAGAAACTCTGGTAGACCAATTTTGCAAATGTTTTGTTGAGTGAGTTTATTACAAAACACAGAAGTTAAAAAACAGTAGACTCTTACAAATTCTGCTTGACTTTGTTGAGATATTTTGCCCTTTGGAACACATCTGTCATGCTGCCAAGAGGGCAATTAACTGCACAGAAAGGACACGAGCAGTTTTTCCAGCCACAGCTCCTGCTGAGGTCTGGAGATAGGTAGTGTCAGACATGTCTTCAGATGATTCCAGTTCCAGCAGTCAAACCATTTCATCTGATGCCAATGAGCAGAGATGAGCTAAACCCACCAGCCCCAACCAAATCACAGAATTGTCAGCAATTTATGTATCATTATTTTAAGTTACCACGTTTTGGGGTAGTTTGTTTATAGCAATAAATAATTGGAATAGACATACAAGAAGTTCTTAGGGGTAGTTATATTCAGGTGATTTCTATTATATTTTTTTAAAACATTTTCTTTTATAGTCAATATGAAGTATTTATGAGTATTTATGTAATTAAATTAATGGAGCATTGCAAGAAAAAGCATTTACAGATGCATTCACATTTTCTCTGCAAAGTGTTTTAAATAACTTGCCTGGTTATGACATGCACGGGGCTGGAGGTTTAAGAGGAAAAGATTGATTTCAGCAATGGAGAAAGGTTAAAATTAAAAAAAAAAAAAACGGAAAAAATGAAAAAAAAAATTCTCATTTTCCCTGAGCTGACATATGCTATCTTACTGTGGAATACTTAAAAATATTAAGGGGAAATATGTGATATAGTAAATTCATTCCAGTGACTGTTGGTTATTTTGACACTCATCATTAAACCAGATTAGCAAAAAGGTTACATCTTATGATTTAACACACAGGAAATACATCTATATATATTTATTTACTTATTTATTTTCTTCTCACCTTTGAAATCATAATCATGGTAATAAATTAGATTATTGTTCTGTTATTACACAGAAGCCTGTAAGTCAGCCACATAGATAAAACTTAATAGTATCAGGTAAAGAGAAAACAATATTAATGAGACAGGGAGTTCATATGCTCATTAGATTTGCTTGTATTGGAAAGAGTAATAGTATGTTAGATATTAACAAAAAATTATATTAAGGGCCAATCAATACCACTGTGGCATTTTTATTAGTGAATAATTAGTGTTAATAATACTGACTTCATCTTAAATATCCTAAATACTGAAGAAAATAGTGGCATCAATGGAGGAAAGCAGATGAATCATTTAATTTATTTCTCAATTACAGCTGATACATTAGTTACAGAAATTTTCATGTAATTTATTTTTTATGGTCCATTTTACAGCCGTGTTTATTATTGTAATAAATAAATACATTATAGTCTCTTATTAGGGCAGCAAAAGAAATTTCTTACAGCAAACACTCATGTACTCACATGTCACAAATACCCTAAATGGAACACCAGTAAGGGAGAACCCAACTGAAGAATAAGACCTGTATGTGATTGAAGCCAAAAACAGCAAATGCAATCATAAAAAAGAATAAGATTATTCATTTTGGGTAGGGATTGTTAATACTTGAGAAGGTTTATGTCTCACAGAATCCTTCTAAGAATACAGACAAACCTGGGGTGCCTGGGTGGCTCAGTCAGTTAACTGGCTGACTTTGGCTCAGATCATGTTCTAACAGTTTGTGAGTTCGAGCCCTGTATCAGGCTCTGTGCTGACAGATCAGAACCTAGAGCCTACTTCAGATTCTGTGTCTCCCTCTCTTTCTGCCCCTCCCCAGCTCATGCTCTGTCTCTCCCTTAAAAATAAAAAATATTAAAAAAACACTAAAAAAAAAAGAATACAGACAAACCTATAAATTTGGGTGTACATTTCCCAACAACAAATGGGTGTTTCAAACTACGATCCAGGATATAGATACATCAGTCATTGCCTCTGTTTTAGATTCTTCCTGCAACTAACAGTGTCCAAGAGGCTGAGGGGAAATAATCCACACAAGCTTGATATTATTATTATTATATTAATTTATTATATTTATGATATGATATGATATGATATGATATGATAGTATTCATTTATTATGTTAGGGAAGTGGATGTTTATCGCAAATAAACAGCTAGATTGTTTTATTTTCTCAGAAACTCCCTGTTAAGAGTAGTGTGGGATAGGCACTGGCTGAATTAATAAAGTAGCACATACATATTGAACACCTGTAATTTTCTAGTACTGTGTTAGGGACTCATCTGATCCACTTGTGTCCCATATTGACAGGTATTTACCAAGATAGTAGCATAGTTTGGAAAACATATTTCTTGGTTATTTGACTGTATTGTTAAAACATTTAACTATGTGGGTATTCAACTCATTTATTTCTTGACTTTTGTAGCCTTGATTAGCTTTCTGCTTATATCTCCTTTTATTTATGATTTTTGTCCTTGAAAGGTCCTGGGTAAACTGAATTTTAGCAATTATTAAGGACTTGAACTTAGAGTCAGACAGAAATACAGACTAAAATCTTAGCTCTCCCCCAGGTTACATGTATCACATTACAGAACTCAAATTTTTTGTACCTTAATTTCTTCATCCAAAATATGAGCATAATAATTGTATCTATCTCATAGGATAGTAAGGTTACATGATAGAGCTATTGCAAAACACATTGCAATGTTCTTGGCAAATAGTGTTATAGTATTATATATTTATATTACGTGTGATTGTAGTATATTTTGATAAGGATGCTGAAATAGGAGTATGCAGGTTTCTACTATGGGAGCCCAATGTGCAGCCCTGCCTTTGTAAAAGGTGGTTCTGGGGGAACACTTGATGAACAGGAAAAGTTGTGTCAATGTTTTAAATATAATTTATTGTCAAATTGGCCAGCATTCAACGTGTGCAGTGTGCTCTTGGTTTTGGGAGTAGAGTCCCATGGTTCATCGCTTACAAACAACACCCAGTGCTCATCCCAACAAGTGCCCTCCTCAATGCCCATCACCCATTTTCTCGTTTTCCCTTCTTGCATCAATTTCTTTTTGAGAGAGAAAGAGACAACATGAGTGAGGAAGGGTCAGAGAGAGAGGGGGACTGAGGAGGTGAAGCAGGCTCTAAGCTGTCAGCACAAAGCCTGATGCAGGGCTCAAACTCATGAACCACAAGATCTTGACCTGATCTGAAGTTGGATGCTCAATCAACTAATACCATCTCTCAAGGCACTTTGGTTTTAGACATTTTTTGTGAATATGCACATTTCTCTATGAATTTATAGTTTATTCACTAGTATTAATAATTCATTACAGAACACTATAAATAATATTTGAAAGACCATTTAATAAATAAACAGATATTAAGACAAAATACCCAAGAATCTTTTTTAAAGGAGGAGGAATAAGAAGAGGAGAAGGAAGAGAAAATCAGGATAATGCTAAAGGGTGGGGAAAAATATTCTATTTGTTAA
The DNA here is from genome assembly GCF_027475565.1 of Acinonyx jubatus. Taxonomy (NCBI): domain Eukaryota; kingdom Metazoa; phylum Chordata; class Mammalia; order Carnivora; family Felidae; genus Acinonyx; species Acinonyx jubatus. The sequence continues at coordinate 64,292,292 of NC_069393.1, forward strand.
TCAAAGCTTAGAAAAGATAGTCTCACATTGTAAAGAGGTAAACTACAAGCTTCCTGAGAACCAAAACAAAAAAGCTAAATACAGTGTTTTTTAATAGAACTTAATGTCTAGTAAAAAGAAATTGATCTCCATTTACTCAGAAATATGTGCTTTTTTACTGTTAAGAATGTTGGTCATCCAAACATACAAGATTGATAGGTCTCAAGTTCGCTTATTAAAATTTCAGATTTCCTACATATCATTCTTCTCTAAGAACTATTTTAAAAGAAGTAACAACTTAATATAGACACACAGAGCTAAAACTACTAAAGCAGACCTTTTAAAGAATGCTTTAGGTTCAAGAGGTTAGTTCTGATCAAGACAGATATAGATGTTGACCTTGTAGTGTTTATATTATATCAAGGAAGATATTGAAATGATTAAAAATTTAAGTGACCCATTTAATGTAGAATTTGTATATACGTGTATAATAGGCAAATGTAGTTTTCTATGAGACAATGATTTTCCAACTAAGATCGGAGAATTTAAAAGAATGTATTAGGTGTTGAGGAATGGAGAGGGGAAGTAAAGAGATGGGACTCTACTTCTAGGAAATAGTGTGTACAAATTCGTGTGGCAACAAAAAGCATGGTGGCTAGTAGAAAAAGAAAGTACATGTGTGTGAAGTGTAGAAATTGATGGGTGTGGAAATGATACTGCAGATAGGAGTGGGGAATGCTGGAGCAGGAAATGAAATCATATGTGCAACAGGCAGTGAATGCTTAGTATTATTATTTTTACCATGGGCTTAAATATATAGCATATATTCATAAAAGTCTGATAGATAGCAATTCATCTTCCTTCCATTAAAGTAAGTTGGCTTAAAGAAGGACAAAAGCAAGTAATTTGTAGCTTATGGGAATCACAGAGCCTTCTCAGTGAGACTTTCTGTGGTTCTAAACAATTCTTTCTCAGTGTCTTATCAATTGTTAAATACTATCAGGTGCCAGCACAAACTGGGCCTTACCATCCAGCTCTGTGAAGAAAAAAAGCTGGACCAGTCAGCTGTGTCTTAATTCAAAAGATGAGCTATTTTTCTTACACCATGCACACACATAAATTCAAAGTGGATTAAAGACCTAAATGTGAAACTACAAAAATCCTAGAATAGAACATAGAAGAGAACTTCTTAATATTGGTTGAAGCAACTTCTTACTAGGTATGCCTCCTGAGGCAAAGGAAACAAAAGCAAAAATAAAATATTGGGACCTCATTAAGATAAAAAGCTTCTAAACAGAGAAAGAAACAATCAACAAAACTAAAGGCAAATTATTGAATGGGAGGAGATATTTGCAAATGATGCATCTGATAAGAGGTTAGTATCCAAAATATATAAAGAACTTATACAATTCAACACCCAAAAATGCATCATCTAATTAAAAATGGGCAGAAGACAGGAATAGTTGTTTTTCCAAAGAAGATATACAGATGGCCAGCAGACACATGAAAACATGCTCAACATCATTCATCATCAGGGAAATAAAAATCAAAACTACAATGAGATATCACCTCACACCCATGAGAATGGCTAAAGTCAACAAAAGAAACAATGTGTTGGTGAGGCTGTGGAGAAAGGGGAACCCTCCTACACTAGTGGTGGGAATGCAAACTTGTGTAGCCACTGTGGAAAACAGTACGGAGATTCCTCAAAAAGTTAAAAATAGAACTACCCTGTGATCCAGCAGTTACACTGCTGGTTTTTACCCAAAAAATACAAAACTACTAACTGAAAGGAATACCTGCACCCCAGTGTTTGTAGCAGCAGTATCTACAACAGCCAAACTATGGAAACAGCCCAAATGTCCATCAACTGATGAATTGTTAAAGAAGAGGTGTCATATATATATATATATATATATATATATATATATATATATATATATATATATATATATAATATGAATATTATTCAGCCCTTGGAAAAGAATGAAATCTTGCCATTTACAATGACATGGATGGAACTAGAGAGAATTATGTTATGAAATAAGTAAAAAAGACAAATACCATATGATTTCACCAATACATGGTATTTAAGAAACAAACAAACCGAAAATTAGCATAGGGAGGAAAAAAAGAGAGAGAGGCAAACCAAGAAACAGACTCTTCACTATAGAGAACAAACCAAGAAACAGACTCTTCACTATATAGAACAATGTGATGGTTACCTGTAGGGAGTGAGTTAAATAGCAGATGGGGATTAGGAGTGCACTTGTTACAAGGACTGGAAGTGTTGTACGGAAGTGTTGAATCACTATATTGTATATCTGAAAATAATATTATACTGTATGTTAACTAACTGAAATTTAAATAAAAACTTAAGAAAAATATTAAAAAACAAATCAAAAAAATAAAATGATCTTTTTCCAAATAGCTATATGCAACATCCTTAGCTCTTTGAGAAAAAAAAAAATCCAATTTCATTGGATTTGAGCCAAGAAGATAAATACATAAAATTGTGATTATTTATCAGAATTATTTTCAAATAGATTTTTTTAACTGTTTATTTGTTTTTTAGAGTTTTATTTGACAAATTTTCTTCTGGACATTTCTGTCTCGTTAAAGTACATGTTCATCTATTGCATATGGGTCTCTGGGTGGGTGATTGCCAAGGGCAATGGCTATTCAGTAAAGCACATTACTGGGACTAAAAGTAAAATCTGATGATTTCTGAACTTTGTTAAGTGTACAGCTTGTATGTTGTCTACAGAAATGACTGGGATATTATGTCAGTGAAAAAGAGATGAAAAGACTTTTTTTATGTCTGTAATTGGAAAACAGTAAATTGGAAAGATCCAGAAGGATGTTGTTGATGAATCAGTGGCTGGGAAAGAACAATTAGGGGAAGCCATCATTTTCATCAAAACCAGCTACAAAAACTTTACTCAGCTCCTGCTTAATGCTTACCTCTCATCTCTATTTGATCAGGTTTGGTTGTAAAAAAATCTCACTTTAATGCTGACAGCCCTGTGAAGGCAATGCTGGCTTATAGGTGCATGCAAATATCTGGCTATATTATTCAGTAAATCCATCATTAAACAGAATGAGTAGAGGTACAACTGAGAGAAAAGGGGAGAACAGAATCACAAAATTGAACCCTGGGAAATCAACATAATCAAGAGTCAGAAACTGCCTTGAAGTGAAAGGGTGGGTTGAGGAAAGCTCTTCATTGTTGATGTACAGGGCTGGGAGCCTGTGGCTATTCAAGAATGCTTCCCAGTCCCTATTTCAGCAGTTGCCACCTCTTGTGATTTCCTCATTCTCACCTAAGCCATTCTCTAAGCACATTTCAAGTTGCATAATGACATTTGTCAACTATGATGTTATGAAGAGGGAACTACTGTTATTTTGCACCCATATCTGTCTTTTGTGTCCCATCATTGAATATAAACTGAACCAGCAGATATTTTTTGACACTGTATATTGGATGCACTGCAAATTCATGTTGTGCTGCAGTTCCTAGAGCCTCATAAATGTATGATTAGTTTTCACTCCATACGTTCAAATCTTAACTGTCCTTCTGGTTGCATATCCTCTATGTACACTCCCTAGTGCCCTACCTCACAATTGCTGTTCCAATATTGTTTGTTAGAAAACAAACTAATAGCACCATTCTTTGGAATGTGGAATTCATGTGGAAATTACTGCATTTTTCTGGGTGAATATGGACTATAAACCCCAATTAAATCCCACATAAGCCTTAGGAATTTCATAAAATCAAAAGGTCATGCCTTAAAAACAACTTAAGATTTTAGACTTTCACAGCTTCAATTTCATTTTGTGTTTTTAAAAATATCGTGTGTGGTAGAATGTCTTTGTGATTCTACATGGAAGGTGAAGAGTCTGGGGTCCAATGTACAACGTGCAATAACTCAGAAATTCTGAGTCTAAACTTTTACTCTCTTCTGTAACATATTTTATACTTCTATTTTCATTTCTGTGTCAAGAGGAAAGATTGACTCATAAGGGTGCCCATTGAATGCGTGTGATTGAATTGCAAAATATGTATATACATTCAACTCCATAGTTAACTAATAAATTCTACTTGATGGGGATAAAAGATGAAACAAACCATCCTTGTTTCTTATGCCATTAACATGTTTGCAGTCTGATGGAATCACGCAAATAAACTTTAATATTAAACTTTAAGAGTCATTAATGGGCATAAAGGATGATGTGTGAATTACAGATAAGGGTAGCAATTATCCCACCATTCCAGGAGAATTAGGCAAGGCTTTACCAAGGACTTTGCAATTTCCTGGGATTTGAAGGATTAGTAGGAACTTAGCAGGTGAAGAAAGATAGCTGAACATTTGTTGTAAAGAGAACAGTATGTAGAAAATACAGAGTAGTGAACAATTCACTAAGGGTTGTGAGATGGGTGAGAGCCTTACTGTGCTTTTAGCTGAGTGGCCTTGTGGGGAAGCACTTTATTAGAGGAGACTGGAGAGTTAGATAGGAACCAGAGGAATTAAATTATGCCTCAACTCTAGACCCTATGGTGGGTGCTTTACAGATTTTTTAAAAATTAAACTAATGCCCCGGAGCCACAATATGTGGTATATCTCACATCATGAGGTGGCACACAAGACCAGTTTCTGTGGCTTAGATTTCACAGGAAGTTTCAATATTGTCTTAAGGTATTTTGCCCACATTTATAGATTCTTTGTTATCTCAATGAAAATTTCAGCAAACTTAAATAATAGAAACTTACAAGCTGATTATAAAATTTCTATGGAAATAGGAAGAGTCTAAACTAGCCCAAATCTGTACAAGAAGAAAAATTCAGTTGGGCAAATTGGGGAAGAAAGCAGAGAAGACATGAGACAAATAGGGAAGAGTTATAAGAGGTTGAGAAAAAATATGAAATGGGAAATGAACTTGACCCTTTCTAGAAGTAGGAAAACAAAAAGAAAAGAAAACAAAAATATCAGTTTGGCTAGTATGATAAACGTCTACAGAGTGTTGAATGCATAGGCTGGGTTGTGAGGTAGGAAAGAGCTGTAGGAAGGGATGGGGCTTGAACCTTGATGCCCATGTTGGAAATTCCCCTTATATCTGGGGAGTGGCGTCACTTGCTTAATTCTCCACTCATGAGCTACAAATATAACATTTCCTTTTCTTTGAGGCAGCAGAGAGTTGAAAGCTCAAAAGTGGCCTGTGGTCCCAACGATTTTTTTCAGCCAACATATAACTTTCACACATGTCAATGAAAAACACAAAGAAGTCTCTTGCAAAAGCAGAGGGTACGATACATTAATTCATAATCTGTCTGTAAAGAAAGTCAGGCAAGTTCTTATAAATCTCTGTACTTCCTATAGGAGAGGAAAGTGTACACCATTTCCCTTCAAATGCTCTTGGTCACTTCATTATTATTCTTGGCTAAAGACAAATTATTCTGAGGGTTGTGGAAGCTGGTTTTCACAATATCCAATATTTCAGGTTCCACATAAAAATACCAGTGAGTCACCCGAATCTTGCTCTTTCTGAAAACCTGGAATGACAAATCCACAAAGGATTTTACATGTGTTCACCACAGCATCTCTTCTTTACAGGTAAGAATCTTGTTATCTGCATTTGAAGAACTTTCCTCTTGAAAAATCTTTGTAAAAAAACTGATAAATTGGGGGGATGGGGATGAGAGTAGCACAATTGCTAAGGTAAAATGGAAATGACAGATTTTGCCTCCAAACTGTCTATCTATATGCCTTGTAAAGTCTTTGCAGTTGCAATTCCCATGTTCTTCACCTGATGGGAAGCTGAGTGCATTGTCAGCTGTTTCCCTGAATCAACTGTTTTGTAAATAGCAGGAACTCAGTGTAAGTATGGGCCATCTGAATTAATTGATTTGAGGTACTAGGATTTTTTCAAGTTCACATCATGAAGGATGAGTTGCTCCTTGCCAAAGATTGTCATTCCTCAAGTTTTAAGGTTAAATATCATTTTATTTGAGTTTAGATCAGGGAGGGAATATAGGTTATGCTGGAGACGGCAACATTAAAGTTATATTATCAATAACACTGAATTTTGGTTATATGCATGAACTATTGCTTTGAATTATATACCTCTGTTATTACATTTGGTCCTAAGACACACGCAAATATTATCATTTGCTTTTACCGGTTAGGCAAATAAGACACAGAGATAAATTACTGAAGTGATGAAGCTAATAATGGCATAGAATTTGAGCTTAAGTCTTACTCTGAATCCCCATACTGCTTCCCAGTTCAAAGATCACAGCTCAGCATGTCTGCAAGTACTCTGTCACAGTATGAGACCCTCCACCCTGGAAGGATAAGTGAGGACTTGCTTTCATTCCTCTGGTTTTCGTTCCTGGTTACTGTGATATATTTATAACATTCACATCTTTTTCTTTTAAAGGCATGGGGATTAGGGAATGTGGAGTCAAACAAATCAGGGAGAGAGCCTTTTATAGATGTTACTTTGTGTAAATTATTTAACTTCTCCAAACAAGGTCCCTGCTGTATACAATGATAAAAATGTATTCATTCCCTAAGATGTATGTGCACTGCCTGCTTGAGTGAATACCTGAAAAGAGCTTAGCGCAGAGCCCTGTAAAAGGTAGCCATGTAAACTCATTGTTATTTTCATTATTATCTTCAGTAACATTATTGTTATTAACAGAAGATTCTTGGGCTGCCTATCATAAATTGCATATGGAATCCTAAGGAGAATTAGCTGTAGATGTTCGTTAATTTAGAAAGTTTAATAGAGGCTTCCAATATTTGTTTAATATTCCCAACTAATAGGCCATCAAACCAAATTATGTGATGGCATTTCCTATACTTTCTAAATAAGAAGGGGGGTATTTGACATGACAAAGGACATCTTTCTGATTGTATGTGTAAACTTACCAACCAGTAGAAATAATTATAGATTTAGTTGTGATTTTCCCTGAGCCACCCTGATTGAAAATTATCAAGTTACAATAGGAACATTCACAGGAAAACCAGTATGTATGGTGGCCATATCTATTATACCTGCTGATGTGAAGGGACACACTCATATCATTACTCTAGAGAGTGTCATGTTCTACTTTCTCTCAAACCCAGAAACTCTAGGCTCTCTTCCACACTCACAGTACTTTGCATGTTTAGCACATGCTTTATTAGCAAACACCATTCTCTTTATTATTTCTTTTAGATCAGTGGTTCCAAAGTGTATTCATTTTAGTGGCCTTCGGGTGGTTTTCAAGCATAACACCAAGTGGCCCCAATATCTCCCCCTACTCTGAGTCACAGCATAGTGGTTTAACTATGTAGTTCTTTACAAGATAACTTTGGTCAGCAACTCTGGATTTAGTGAAGTTATTGCAGTTGTTTCTACATCACTGGGGAGCATTTTGAAGAGCCAGGGATTCTGGTGGTGTAATATAGGAATCAACAGCTCTCTGGTGTTATGAAGACATGGGTTCAAATTTTGGTTCAACAAATTTTAAGCTCTGTGACTTTGACCTTACTATATCTCAATATTTTTATGTGTAAAATTAGCATAATAATTTATATACTCTAGAAAGCCTACCACTGAAATGTTTGAATCAAAGAAGACATGTTTCCCCATTTTCTTCCCAACTGTTATTGAAGTCTAAATAGATAAGACATCTGACATACTTAAGTTAAAAATACTTAAAATGTGCAAGAAAATGTCAGCTTAGATTGATCTGGATTTGGACCTCCTAGATAATGGAGAAGACAGATTGACACTACTGATAGCATATTGGTTCAAGCCTGGTAGCAGTGATATCCCCCGTGCTGTAGAGCTGATGCTGGCCACATAAAGTCTACCACCCAGCACCATTCCCAACCATTCTGTCCCTTGGCAGCAATAGAACATTGAGAAAATCACACTGAGTGACCTCCCACTTCCTAACATAGGAGGCAAACAGTCTACAGTGTGTACAACATGTATATTTCAATGGTGGAAAGAAGGGAAAGGGACACTGATGACTATTAGCATTTATTAGATAAAACTAGAAGATTATGCTAGGATCCCCATGAAAGAGATAGGTGCTTAATGCTCCTAAATTCTTCAGGGTGAATTACTGTGGCAACATTTTCTCCGATATTTCCCTATCTATAAAATTTAACCATCTGATAACAATTTTTATTTTCTTATTCTCATTTCTTAGACTCTTACATTTATTTGGGTTAATTTGAAAGTTCTCTGGGATTCTGGATATTTGTCTGATCTAGTACTACTGGACAGAGAAGAGGAACCTGAAACAACACTAGGTCTAATACAATCTGAACCTTACCGTGTTTGTGGGCTGAGGGTCTGATGGTGTTGAAAGCTTCAGGCAGAGGCAAGGAAACTTCTCTGGGTTTATATACCCCAATTACATAAGGAAGACCCTAATGGAGAAGGGACAGTCCTAGAATTAAAAATGGCTATAAAATAGTTAATTGAGTTTTTCTCTTTCTTATGAAAATCATCTTTAGACTATCCACTTTGGAGCTAAACAAGGATATCCAAAAACCTTTCTACTCACCTTCTTTACTTCAATCTTTTGTCAGCTATCCTCTAATGGATTTATAGAATCACAAGGGTTAATACACACGGAATATGATATTTAACCTGAGGTATTTTCTCAGCCTCTTCTCTCTCTCTCTCTCTCTCTCTCTCTCTCTCTTTACCTTCCTCCCTCCCTCCTTCTCTGTTTGTCTGCCTTTCTCTCTCTCTTTCTCTCTCTCTCTCTTAATTTTGGCAGGTAGTGCTATTTCATAACCTCTCCTTTTTCAGCAGAGACCACCTCTCTTATAAAAGCTGTAATTGTTCTACTGTTGCTTTCCCAGCCTCTTTTGAGGTTAGCACTATAAACATACAACCTGATACAAGACAGTGGGACCTGATAAGAAGACCACAGGGGGACTTCTGAAAAAGTTAGTGCAAAGATATATTATCCTTCCTGTATTTCAACTTATTTGTTTGATTACATGATGGATGGAGTAGTGAAGACCTTATAAGAGCAAAAGGGACCAAGCCTGGGCATAAGGCCGATTTGTCAAAGACACTAAATGGAAAAATGAAAGCATCTGGGGCTTGGATGATGTAACCAAGCTGCCATTTAACCAATCCTGGAACTGTCTACCCCTTGTTATATGAGAAGATTCATGCACTGATATTAAGTTACTTTATTTGCATATTTTTCTGTGTTTTTTAAATCTTTATTTTTGGGGAAGAGCACAAGTGGGGAGGGCAGAGAGAGGGGGACAGAAGATCCAAAATGGGCTCTGTGCTGACAGGCTGACAGCAGCAAGTCCAATGTGGGGCTTGAACCCATGAACCATGAGACCATGACCTAAGCTGAAGTCGGACACTCAACCAAATGAGCCACCCAGGTGCCTTGTATATATATTTTTACATTAGAGATAAGCGGTTCTAGATAAAACACCAAAGTCCCATGTGTTCTTTGCACAGTGTTTTCACCCCCTTTTCTGACTTGCTTCATTTTAGTTCATGATAAAACTTCCTGTGCGATATTAGAGAGGCTCGAGACAAAGATGCAGACTTCTTAATCTGTGGGATAGGAAAGGATTATAAATGCAAAAATAAAAATTAAAAAAAAGCAGTCAAGAAGAAATATACTTCTTAAATTGTGAAACAAAAATCTAGGTTGTGGTTGATCTGTAATCGTGTAAAATAACAGTAATATGTAAATATGAATTGCGATAGACAAAAGAGTGAAGGCAAGAGTAACAATCTTGAGCATTGTGAAAGGAGGGAGAGGAAATGCCAGTGGCCCAGAGTTAGGAAACAACAACAACAAAAAAGCATGTCCCATGACTGTATGGCATTTCAGGACCAAAGCTAGCAACACTCACGCTCTTTGCACTTGACATTTCAATCAAACTTGCCACTGGCCCTATGATATTGGACTGTTGTCCAGATAGGACTCAGTAATTTAGGTGTGGCTGAGCTTTGGAAAACATAGCTTGTCCTCCAGGTGTCATAATCACCACACAAGGATCTAGACAACGTCATGAGAGTGACATCAAACACTTGTATTTAAGTTGTGCACATAATTTTGGTGTGTGCACCTTCTTGCTCATATCTTGAAGAATACAATAACAGCTCTCAAATTTCATGCTCTGGAATATGGTAGATCTTCTCTCTTTGAAAGAGTCCTAATCATAATGCTGACACTATGCTTTGGTTCTTTAGTAAAACACCAATGATGACACAATATCTTCATTCAAATAATTTTATATACAGTCCCAGTTGCTATTGGGGAAATATAAATATGTATGCAAAAGTGTTATGTCAGTTATATTTTATTAATATTGGCAAACTATGGCTTCATGGAAGAACATATTTTCCCAGGATTTACTTTTCACCTCCAGGATTCTGATATATCCTTTCTATGATCCTTCTAGCACCCATGGCTCCTACTTAAGATACCATTTTTAGAACTATAAACAACTTTCAGTAATAAAATACACTTTTTTTCCTGAAAATGATTAATGAGAGCATTGGAATTTAATCATGGAGTTGTTTTCCATTTCACTAAATTCTATTAACTGCACTGTTATTTTCAGTGGCAACCCTTATTGCCTAATAACCTCCTTCAGCATATCAGATATAAGCTAAAATAAACCTCTTGTTCACAAGATTACTTCCCTCTTAATTTATGAAAACAGATTGATGTGCTTTAGACTTTAAGAATATCGATGTTTTAGGGACAGCTGGTGGCTCAGTAGGTTGAGCATTTGACTCTAGATTTTGGCTCAGGTCATGATCTCATATTTCTGAAATCAAGCCCTGCATCTGGCTTTATGCTGGGCATGGAACCTCCTTGGGATTCTCTCTCTGTCCCTCCATCATGTGTGCATGTGCTCTCTCTCTCTCTCTCTCAAAATAAATTAAAAAATTAAAAAAAATAAAACTGGCATTGATGCTTAAAAAAAAGAATATCAGTGTTTTAAAGGCACAGGGGTGAATTGTGCTTTCTGAAATAAGGCATGAAACTCATGTTCATATTTATTTGTATTATTTTTATTATAGAACTTAACTCTTTTTGAAATTGAAATATTTTTACCTTTTATTAGTAAGAATGGGAAATGAAATCTAGATGCTGAAAACATTCACTTGTTTTCATATTTCCTCCCAGAAAGAATATGAAATAATTATGGATTTAAATATATCATAGGAAAATTGGATATTAATGAAAGATATTGTATGTAGTCATCAATGATTGAATAATCAATGCTTGGGGTTGGTAAAGTAGCTTTTTTCTTTCCACAAAGCACTTGATTTAAGAAATTACTATTAGATATTTATTGGGGTTTAAGGAAATCCCTCTCTCTTTCCAAAGATCAGCAATAAAGCTGAGTTTAAAAAAATGTCACAATGAGAAGAAAAGCATCTTTTTATTCATGTTCTGTATGTGACATGTATCAAAAATAATCACAAAACTGGGGCGCCTAGGTGGTTCAGTCAGTTAAGTGTCCGACTTCAGCTCAGGTCATGATCTTGTGGTTTGTGAGTTCGGGCTCATGTCGGGCTCCATGCTGACAGCTCGGGACCTGGAACCAGCTTCTGATTCTGCGTCGCCCTCTCTCTTTCTGCCCCTCCACCGCTCATGCTCTCTCTCTCTCAAAAATAAATAAACATTAAAAAAATAATAATCACAAAACTGTAAGTGGTCTTTATTACCCCATTTTATACTTGTAGAATTAAAGGTCAGAAAAGTTGAGTAACTTACTTACCATCAAACTGTTGTAGTAATGGAACCAGGATTAAAACACAAATCTTTTTCATACTCATGCTGCTCAATACATTCATTACGCACACGTTCACACAGTACATGCACACACACATACACACATGCACACATACAGTTGCTCACACGTATGCATACCACCCACACACACTTGTGCACACACGTCATCATCACCTATGTTCAGAAACACTATAAGAGGGATGTTTTAGCAGCATTCAAAGTAAAGATAAATGGGGCTAGAACATAGGAGAAATGGATTTCTAGTAAGGATATTAGTGAGACTAGACCTCTAAATTTTAATATTCTTATCCACTCAAATCCTGGAATGTGTCATTTGACTCAGAGAGGACACTATTGACTCAGTTTGAGAGTTGTAAATTTTAAAGCAAAATATGGTGTTAGATAAATATTTAGTAACTGGATGGAGATGTATTCAGAAACAGACTATGTAAATCTAGTACAGAACACCCCAGAATATTGATCCCATTATTTGATTAAATAATTGCCATTTAGTTAATAACTGTAACCAAAATGTTATACCTATACTGTGTAGTATTATTGGTCATAATTAAAAATGTTAAATAAATGTGAATAATACATTAAATACACTGTGCCAAAGAAATAATCTAAAACAGGGCGCACATTTTAGTCTTAAGGGATTCATTAAGGTACCATCCATATGACTTGGGAATAGGAAAACTTTTCCTCTGGTCTGGAAAGGACATTTGTAAAAGTGAGTTGTGAAACTGAACATAATTATAGAATTAAATAGAACCTATAACTTCTCCTTACAGGCAGTAGGTGTTTAGTATACCATTGGTGAAAGCTTCAATGAATGACAAAGACAGTAAATTAGGCTACTGTTCTTTGGCCAATGAAATATTTACTAAGATTAAAAGTTCATTGTGCATGGGCAAAATATTTCCTGAGATTTCATTTTATTTTTATTTTTTTATTTTTTTTTAAATTTTATTTGAAAGAGAGAGCACAAACAGGGAAAGGGAAGGGGGGGTGGTGTACAGAGGATCTGAGGCAGGCTCCTCACTGACAGCAGCAAGCCAGAGGCTGCGCTTGAACCCACAAACAGCGAGATCATGCCCTGAGCGATTCAGACTCTGAACTGAAATCATGCCCTGAGCCAAAGTTGAACTCTCAACTTACTCAGCCTCTCAGGCACCCCCTCCTGAGATTTTATTTTAAAAGGTATTTTCTAAGAATGTTTTATTTTGTAAGCACATGAATAAAATCAGCAAATCTTACATTTTAGTTATTAGTCAATACTAATCTTTAAACTACTACTGTAATTATCTTAAGAGCATGTTCCACTTTTGATCATTTTGAGCAAAAATAATGACAAACCCTCAAGAGTCACTATTGCCTATTTCCTCATAGAGGATTATTTGAGAATAGTGCAAGTTTTCCCTCTCCTTAACTTGCCCTTAGAATAGTATTTAAAAATAATATTGCAGAGAAAAAAAAAGATCTTTCTAGCTTATATCTCAGATGACTGAGATTTTTAAACACTCTAAAACATGCCATGTGGAAAAAAATCTTAAATTGAATTTTGCTAAGACAGTGTGGTTTCATTAACACTGATGAAAAATAAAGTAAAAGGGGAGTTTGCCTTAGAGAGATTCAGAATCAATCTTATTTTAATGGCAACTGCTCAGTGGCTTGTAGAAAATAAATTTATCTTATTTTGGAACAACAGTAAGTACATAATAGAAAATAAAGCTAAGCTCGACTCTAAAATAAGACAGCAATGCTGCCTGGCTGGCAAAATAACAGAAGTAAACATTCAGCTCAGATCTGTTGTATTGTTAATCTACTTCCTTTTTACAAAATTGTCAATATCTGTGGCAGAAGGTGGGGTGACATAGGCTGACTTCTGTAGTCAGCAGCCTGGTTGAAGAATGAAATGACCTCACCTCAGAATATGATTTGTTTGCTTATGTTGCTTGGAGTGGAAATAAGTCTTACTTCTCATTTAAGCTTTAATATTTTTATATGGAATATGTAAAAATGTTTTAGAAATTCAATATCTCTCCCTGTTTGTTTATAATTCTCAAATAATCACAATTTTCCCCCTAGGTGAGTCAACATAAGTTGGAGAAGCTACAATCTTTAATTTGCATAAATGTTAACAGCAAAGTTTTATTGAGTTTTGGTGACATCCAAGGCATCTCATGCAGGCTAGAAATTGGAGATGCATAGAAAACTTGTGCATGAGGGGAGTCTAACTTAGCAAAAAGAAATGTGTTTAGCAAAAGACACATAGCAGTTACAGGAACTGGGCCCTAAGAGCCAGGTTGAGGAAGAGCCCTTGACCTTTGCTATGGAGAAGTGAGGCTGGTCCATTGAGACAGAAGCCTGAGCTCTTACTGTCTCCAGTCAGGGACATTCACGGCAATTCTTGTTTTATTGGAGCACCCTTCCTGCTGCTTGCTTCTTCATGTTTGCTCTTTTAGAATTCCTCCTAGAACTTCATTTTGGCATCTTGTATTCCCTCCAAGTAATCAATGTTCACTCCTGAGACCCTTGGTTTTTTGTCTCTGCAGTACATTCATAATCTGGTTTATTTTACAATCCAAATGAGATTAACATATTTCTGTGGCTTTTGAATGTGATTGAGAAGGAAAATATCTTAGAAGGATAATCACCCTTGAAGGACCAACTAAACTTTCAACATACATCCATTATGCGTGGATGTATATCCATATGTAAGATTTTGGCCACTCTCAAAACCAAGTAAATAGTAAGACATTAAAAAGATTGGGGACACATAATGAACCACATGGATTAAAAAAGCGAGCAGATGTTTAATATTAGTATTAAACTTAATACTAAAGTGTTTAATATTAAGATGACTCAACACAGCAATCGAAATCTTTCTTACTGACTGTGGGCCCAGCCCACCTACTTTCCTAACTAAAACAGAGACAAACAATGCATGGAGGGGACTGGGTTGTTTAATCAGATTTCTGTCCCCAAAGCTTCACCTTTTCTTTGAGAAATCTTTGTGATCCTGTAAGCTGTACCCTGTGAAGATGCTCCTACATTTACCAGCCTTTAAGGATTAGGGGTTGATTACATTGAGAGAGACGGCAGGATTGTTATACTTTATTGTATCTTTTATCTGAGGGAATGATAGTCAATCCATGAGAAAATATGGAGAGCAAGGAACATACTTTCTTAGTATTTGGGGGAAATGAAAGGATATTTTTAATAAAATAAATTACTTTCCAAAACTCTTAAATGAACATACCACACTGTTTTTAAATTTAAATTTAATTTTATTTTAGCAGGCAGAGGGCAATTACATTGACCTCAGAAGCTTTGGATACTTTAGGCTTGTGTGGATGTTCAATGATGTTTTGGGACACAGTTTTTCTCTATTTCCTTATTGTCATCCTTCTAAAAAAAATTGGGAGATTTTTATTAAACTCAATTCCTCTGAAAAAGTAATGGTATTTAGTTGTCAAAGCATCTGCCATCATTAAAAACTCCTGAGTCCCATCAAAGTCTCTTTTGCTCTCAAGCTGGTTGTTGTCATGATTCCATGTTCAAACTCACAATTACTTGGGTGATTTATTGTTTGAAACTTTACGGTTTATTCATGTATCTGGTAGTCTCTCTTCTTTCTGTGTTATCTCTAGTTTATCTCTATCTTCGGTGTGTATTCCTAAGTGTTGTTATGCATGTACATATTCACTGAGATACACAGGCACATGTATACTGTTTCAGTGAACCGAGATTATTCAAAGACCTAAATTATACAAGGAGGGGAATTTGTTTCTGCTCATTAGATTGTCTTCTTGAAAAAGATCTATCTCAACATTGAAGCTGCAGGATGTTTGTACTTATCAGCCATGCTTCTCACTGTGGTTCATATGCGGGTTCAGCCCTTGATTTGGCTGGAATGTACCCCTGCTGTCCTTGCTACTTTTAAATTCTGTTTTCTGGACTCTCACTACATGCCTCTCCCCCGTTCTGGCTTCACTTTCTGTGTTCTCTGCTGGTATTTCTGGGCTTTGATGAAGAATGGATTCGTATCATTGCCATTCTTCTGTCTTAAATTTAAATATTAATAAGGATGTGATAATATTGAGAAAATAGTAAAGGTGTGTTGTTTTATTTTATTTTTTTCTAACTTTCTTGACCCTTCAGTGTTTTAGACTGTTCTTATGTACAAGAAAGAAAAGGGAAATAGTTCTGTTATTTTAATACAAAACTGAAATCCATGAAAGACAATGCAAACTCCATGACAGGTCAAGGGATAACTTTGTGAAGATTTTAATAGCTAAAGACTATTAGCAAAATCAGTGTTTTGGATGGAAGGTGCTGCTGTTAATGGTGATGATTGTAGCAGTAGCAGCAGCAGCAACAGCAATAGTAATAATAGTAATGGACAGAGTCAGAGAAGAGGAGCTGGGGCAGGAAACAATTATACCTGCTGATTGTATTAAAGGCAATTCAGTAAATTGAGGCTTATACCACGTCAGCTGGTTCCTTTTGCCCATTCACAGCCTCTCCCATGATCACACTTCCTCTCAACATCCTGTCTCCAGCCACACCTCCAAGAATTCCTCTTTTTCCAAGGCTTCATCTACCAGAAGACAGTGTTTTTAGGGGCCCTATTTGTGGCTCTGCATCGGAGTTAACTTAAAGCCATAGGCAATCTGATGTGTTTGAAAAAGAAACTGTAATAAAGACAGTCTTTCAGCAAGTGGTGCTGGGTAAACTGGACAGTGACACACAGAAGAATGAAACTGAACCACTTTCTTACACCATACACAAAAATAAACTCAAAATGGATTAAAGACTAAGTGTAAGACAGGAAGCCATCAAAATCCTCGAGGAGAAAGCAGGCGAAAACCTCTTTGACCTTGGCCACAGCAACTTCTTACTCAACATGTCTCTAGAGACAATGGAAACAAAAGCAAAAATGAACTACTGGGACCTCATCAAAATAAAAAGCTTCTGCACAGCGAAGGAAACAATCAGCAAAATTAAAGGCAACCGACAGAATGGGAGAAGATATTTGAAAATGACATATCAAGTAAAGGGTTAGTATCCAAAATCTACAAAGAACTTATCAAACTCGACACCCAAAAAACAAACAATCCAGTGAAGAAATGGGCAAAAGACATGAATAGACACTTGTCCAAAGAAGACATCCAGATGGCCAACTGACACATGAAAAATATGCTCAGCATCACTCATCATCCTAGAAATACAAATCAAAACCACAATGAGATACCACCTTTCACCTGTCAGAATAGCTAACACAACTCAGGCAACAACAGATGTTGGTGAGGATGCAGAGAAAGAGAATCTCTTTTGCATTGTTGGTGGGAATGCAAGCAGGTGCAGCCACTCTGGAAAACAGTATGGAGGTTCCTCAAAAAACTAAAAATAGAACTACCCTACGACCCAGCAATTGAACTACTAGGCATTTATCCAAGGGATACAGGTGTGTTGTTTCAAAGGGACACATGCACCCCCATGTTTATAGCAGCACTATCAACAATAGTGAAAGTATGGAAAGAGCCCAAATGTCCATCGATGGATGAATGGATAAAGAAGATGTGGTGTGTGTGTGTGTGTGTGTGTGTGTGTGTGTATATGCAATGGAGTAATATATATGGAATATATATATACACACACACACACACACACACACACATACACAATGGAGTAATACTTGGCAATCAAAAAGAATGAAACCTTGCCATTTGCAACTATGTGGATGGAACTGGAGGGTATTATGCTAAGTGAAATTAGTCAGAGAAAGACAAAAATCATATGACTTCACTCGTATGAGGACTTTAAGAGACAAAACAGATGAGCATAAGGGAAGGAAACAAAAATAATATAAAAACAGGGAGGGGGACAAAACAGAAGAGACTCATAAATATGGAGAACAAACTGAGGGTTACGGAAGGGGTTGTGGAAGGGGGGATAGGCTAAATAGGTAAGGGGCACTAAGGAATCTACTTCTGAAATCATTGTTGCACTATACGCTAACAAATTTGGATGTAAAGTTAATTTTTTTGGATGTAAATTTTAAAAAAGTAAAAAATAAAATTAAAAAAAAAAGAAAAAGAAAATGCAGAACCTGTGGATTCTTGCCATTACCCAAAATGGAAGATGCCTATAAGAGAAGCAGATGGAGATGGTGAAAAAGCAAAAGATTTGGTATTAGAATAAAACATATTCAAATTCTGACTCTACCACTTCTGCCTATGAGACTTAAACAATCACTTAACTTTTATAAGCCTCAGTTTTCTACTTCTAAAATGGAGAATATAATGCCTCTGTGTAACTTTCCTTGTGAGGATTAATTGATGCATACAAAGTAGTACATGGTATAACTATTTCTCTCTAGCTTTCCATCTATCCATCTATTTATCAATTGATCTATCTATGTGTCCATCTATTTAATCACCCATCTCCAGACGATGCCCACAGGAAGATAGTATTCAGGAGCACTGCAAAAATGCTTGAACAGAAGGACAGCTGGGATTTTAATTTCTGTTTACTTGTTTTTCACTTTGCACTGAGGGGAAGAATTACCTGCTTAATGGCTGCATACTGAAGTCTCATCCTTCTTCCTGCTGGGAAAGGTGACACTGACAGTGGAAATTTTCTATGATTCTCATCACTTTTTTGTGTTTTTGATTAATTATTCAGTCAACAACATTTTCCTTACTGAATTATGCATCTTATTTCCTTTATCTCCTTTTGCCCATGAAGTTCATTGTTAGATTTAATTATAATTGCTTTATAATCACTGTGTTATGGCATTAATTGATATCACATCGAGCCACTAACAATGTTATTTTGCATAAAACTCATCAAATCTCAGGGATCACACACGGCCTATTGTTGGTCTGTGGTTGCCTGTCTCGCTCTTCTCTGGCTGTTACTTTTTTTTTTCTTTCTGATAGATTTCAAAAGGCTTTTTAATAGCTTAGAAGTCCTTAAATTATTTTCTGCTCACCATAGGATCATCTGCTTACACTGTCTTGTGAATCTCACTTTCTTATCTGAAGTCTCTGTCTCTCAAAAGACATTTATTACCTTATTATCCCTAAATGGCTTAGGCCAGTGGTCAGGAAACTGATCATTGAGTTGAATGAGGCCAATGGCCTATATTTGTATAGCCTTTGACCTAAAATTGATTATTACATTTACATTTCTTTACAAGTTGTAAAGAAGCAAATAAAGACAAATATATGGGGCAGAAAGCATACGTGGCCTACAAAGCATTAGTATTTATCACTTGATCCATTATAGAAAAAAGTTTGCCAACCACTAGAATAGGCTCATCATTAGCCTTTCTATTCATAGAAAACTAGAGAGAAAACGAAATACAGAGTGATAGTTCTAGTTTGTGTTCTCCTTCAGGGCTTTTCATCACCAACTCTTAAACTCCATGTTGGTTATTCCATTACAGAGTTTTACTACCTGCACTTCCATGTCTAACTCTTCTTATTTATTAAAAAATATTTTTGTTTTGGATTGAACTCATGTTTAAGCGCAATAAGTAGAAGAAAAGGCATAGGACTGTGTTCAAGGAGACTTGATTATTTGTTTCATCTTCATTTGTTGTGCGACCTTGAGGTCATTTATACCTGTAATCCTTAGATTCATCATCTGTAAAATGGAGGAACTTGACAGCATGGTGTTGAAAGTCCTTTACAGCTCTAACTTTTTAGAATTAACTCAGGTAAAATGCAATAATCTTTAAATTGATAAAGCCCTATTGCTGTATGAGTGAGACCTGAGAATTTGGGGTAACCATAGGGACAGAATGCTCAGAACTCCATTTTTGCACAATTTAAATTATAGGAAATCTTTTCATTTTATAGAACTGACGTCAGCTTCTTGTAACTTCTGCCTGTTGGTAACAGTTCTATCCTCTCAGGACACATAGAATTAGAATACACAGCAAACATTAGAACTCATCCAACATGTTCAGATCTTTCTTTTACATGTGAAACAGCCTTACTGTCTTAATTTTTTTTTTAATTTTAGAGAGAGGAAAAACATAAGCACACATGTAGCAGGGGACAGGGGCAGAGGGAGAGTGGGAGAGAGGGAGAGAGAAAGAGAAGAAGAGAGGGAAAAAGGAAGAGAGGGAGAGAGAGAGAGAGAGAGAGAGAGAGAGAGAGAGAGAGAGAGAGAGAGAAAATCCCAAGCAGGCTCTGTGCTTTCAGAATGGAGCCCAATGTGGGGCTCTATCCCACCACCCTGGAATCATGATCAGGAGTTGTATGCTCAAACAACTGAACCACCCAGGAGCCCCAGCTTTAATGTCTTTGAATCATTCAACAAGTGGGTGATCTAGAGATCCAGTCACTCTGCTACAAGAAAACTATAATATATCTCAGTCCTCTTGAAAAATGTCTCTGATGTCTATATTTCAGAAGAGATTATATATACATGAGATATATGACAATCATTCAAATATATGAGAATGGACAGTAGACAAACTGTATGCTTACTTTCTCTAGGACATTTTTTTAACAAAGTTTGTCTGAAATATTTCATTCTTGGACTATCATGGTTCTTTTGGAGAAGGTCATCTTGAAGACATGGCCATTAGTTGATGCATAAACAGGACCAGGGCAATCAGGGGCTCCTTCCCATCTCTCCTGTTTTTGGAATGTATTCCCCACCTACAGTTCTCATGCTATTGGCTGTTTCCAGGATGTAGCCTTGAGAGAGTAGGTGGTGTTAAGACCATCACTGAATATGTGACTGAACACAGTTAAGGCTTCTATATAAACTTTAAGATTCTAGCAGAAAAGTGTGGAGATCTATTCATCTTGCAACCACCTAAGACAAGCTTCATAGGTAAGTTCTCTTGCTTATTAAACCTGTCTCCTACCAATCTAGAGTGGCCTGCATTTTTTTTTGTCTCTATTTGCCTTCCATGCATGGAGGACAGTTTCAAATTTCACCTGGGAATCCCCAAGGTTGTGAATCAACTGGGTACCACCAAGAAATCCAGTCTTCCTAGTAGTACCATTGCTTAAGTTACTCAGTAAGTTTAATCATTTTTGTAGTAATTTAGAACCCTGAATCAGAGTAAAGAAAATCTTGGGAGTTAATTTTATTAAATCCTGGACAGGAAGTCACTTACTTTTTGTTAATATTTCCAATATTATAAACTCAATGATGTTTCTCAGTCTTTCATTAGGAAAAAAATTGAAGAAACATTTTAATTATAAAATAAAAAATAAAATAATAAAACAACAAAATAATATCATCCCTGCTTTACCATTCCAAATTCTCCAGTTCAGTTACCTAGAAGAAACCTGTTTTTAATTACTCATGTGCAGTTTTCTTGTCATTCATGTATTTATAATACTATGTCTATGTGTTTTTGCTTTATTATGCATTATCTGTTGATATTATGTTATTATAGAGGAAGATTAAGCATTATCACATACTTAACAACTCCTCCCTGGTTCCTATTTTTCCTATTCTGTCAATAGATTTAACAAAATTTATTTAGATAGTGGCAATATTTACATCAGTATGCCTCTGTACATATTATTTTCTAAAGAGCCAACACACTAAGCTCATGTTTATTTTCTTGTTAATTGCATAATTTTAACATGCCCATTATAAGTTATTTCTACCATTACCATTATATATGACTATTTTTTCCAAATGGCTCAAATATTTCTAAAAATCATTAATTCAGTTTTTATTTCCCCTGAGCCCTCTCCCTTAAGTTTGCATTGTCCAGCCAAATACTAGAATCTTTATGATTACTTTTATTATTATTATTATTTTAAGGTTATTCACTTTTGAGAGACAGAGAGAGACAAAGCATGAGTGGGGGAGGGGCAGAGAGAGAGGAAGAAATTGAATCTGAAGCAGGCTCCAGGCTCTGAGCTGTCAGCACAGAGTGCAACACGGGGCTTGAACTCACAAACCGTGAGCTGAAGTTGGACGCTTAACCGACTGAGCCACCTAGGCGCCCCTCTACTGATTACTTTAGATCTGTTACATCTCTCTTATATTCTGAAAGTTGGACACTCTTTTTTAGTTGTTAACTCATTTTGGTGGGGTTCCTTCTCAGTAGCATCTTGACAAAGAAGCATAGAAGCATAAAACAAAAGCAATATGAAACAAATAAAAACAACAGAAAGAGTGATTGCATGTCTACATGATATTTTCTGTTTTCCCATTTAATGAGAGTTTGGATGAATACATAGCTCTAAGCTGAAATTAATTTTCCTGCCTAATATTTGAAGTCATGGTTCCATTGTCTTTAGCATTCAATTCTAACAGAGGAATACTGATACCCTTTGATTCCATATTGATCTTGCTATCTCAAAGCCTGCAGAATCTTTTATTCATCACTGGCATTCTGAAATTCTACAAATATATGCCTTGGTTTGGATTTATTTTATTCACTTCAGTGAATTTATTGGGCTTTTTTATTTTCAATTTGAATGCCATTCAGCTTTGGAAAATTTGCATTTTTTTTTTCGTAAAGACCATCATTTTCAATCAGAGGTCCATGGTAAATTTTTTTTTATTTCCCATTATGCTTATTGAAAACTATATTTTTATTCAACCCTATTCTTTCTGGTTTGATGATCTGGAGGCATTGCCAGGCATGATGGCAGTGGTTTCCAAACTCACTCTAACTGTTCTCTACCTTATGCTATACACATTATCTTCTCATGTCTTAAGTTCTCTTTCTGTTTTCCTTCAATTTTTCCAAATCCCACTACCCAACAAGGTCCAGCTTCAGCCCCATTCTGCTAAGAAATCCTCTTACCATTCTAGTCCTTCTTTCTTTCTTCTTCTTGGATCCTGTGGTAAGTTTCTCCCATTTGATCATCATTATATACATGGCAGTGGGAAGTAGCCTCTGAAAGTTCCTTGTACTGCCTATTTGAGTTCTCCATAGTCTGCTCTAAGTACTTATTTGAATACTACAAATTGTGTAATGTGCCATGCATGTTTTAACATTTAATCTTGTTTTCTTATTATAGTCAGTTCAGGGACTACAGGCTCTCGAGTACATACACCATATTATTTTACTTTGTTGATTTTTATTTCCAAACTTACATTACGCACTCCTTGTTGTTTTGTAGCCCCAAAGAACATTTTATGATTTTGAGATAATCTTACATTTTTGGAATCCTTGATTTCCCCCTTTGCTGTCATTTCTTTCATCTTGTTACAAAAGGATTTTAGGTGATTTAAAAAGCACAGAAACTACCGATGATAATAATGTTAATAAAAATCATGATACTTTAATGTTTTACTTTACTACAAAATATAAAGTTTTTCAGGGGACTTACACTTGAATGGATGCTCAGACATTTCACTAAAGAATAAATAATTTCAGCTACTTCAAACTCTTCCGGAGAAAGTATGGAATTTATTGCAAAGCACTTGAAATTTTCAGCGGAGGACAAAGTGAATGGGTTTTAAATACTTTAAAAATTTCAAATAAAAAAACTAAGGTCTTACCTCCTTGTGGTGACTGTAATCAATTTATGCTGCAGTAAGAAAGGTTGTTAAAACTTTGATATGATTCCTTCAGCACAGTATACATGCCATAAAATATGCCTATGTACGCAGAAAATATTTACTTCATTTATTTTGTGGACAGGACAAATGAGATTTTGTAAATCCCTCTGTTCTTCAATTTAAAAACATTTTAATTCAACTGCATTTTAAAATCAGCTAATCAAAGCTGATTCAACAATACAATAAAATTCAACAATTTGAAATCCACACTTCAGTGCATTTTGACAAATGCATACAATTAATTATGTGACTACTGCCAAAATAAGATAGAGAATATCCCTCACTCCAGGGTCCACTTTCTGTTCCTTCTCAGCCTCTGGAAGCTACTTTCTGTCACTATGGTTGTATCCTTTCTAGAATTTCATGTAAATGGAATCATATGGTTTGTAGTCTTTTATGTTTGATTTTTTCTTACTTAGCATCAAGCTTTTGAGATTCATTCATGTCATTTCATGTACCAGTAGTTAATTCTTTTTTATTGCTGAATAGTGTTCACTTTATGGATATATCAGAGTTTCTTTATCATTCTCAAGTTGAAGAATGTTTGAGTTCTCTCCAGTCCTATTATTACCATTTTCATATAAGTCTCCATGTGAACATTGTTTTGTTTTATTTTGTTTTGTTTTCTCATATAGTTACTTACAAGTGGAATTACTGGTTAATTTTGTAATTTAAAAAAAAATTGTGAGAAACTGCAAAACCATTTTCCAAATTGATTGTACTATTTTTGCCTTCCCATCATCAATATGTGAGGGTTCCATTTACTCTGCATTTTCCCCCAACACTTGACGTTGTTAAGTCTTCTGAATTTTAGCCATTCTGCTAAGGGCTCTCATTATGCTTTTAATTGTGTTTCCTAATGACTAATGGTAGAGTATAGTGCCTCTTTTTCTATGCCTATTTTTTTCCATTTGCATATTTTCTTTGGTGAAATGTCTGTTCAAATATTTTGCCCATTTAACTTGGAAAGGATGATAGATCTAAATATAAAAACTAAAATTATCAAACTCTTAGAAAAAAAGGAGAAAATATTTGTGATTTGAATTAGGTCAAGATATCTTATATAGGACACGGAAGTATGAATCAATAAAAAAAGATAAGACTTCATCAGAATTAAAAACAAAAACAGAAACAAAAACAAAACAAAACAAACATTTGCCTTTCCAAAGATGCTCTTCAGGAAACAAAAGAGTAAGTCACAGACTAGGAGAAAATATTTCCAAAACATATATGTGATAAAGTATATCCATAATGCATAAATAATTCTTATAACTATTAATAAGACATAGAACTTGATAAAAATATGTAACTCAACCCTAAACATAGCTTTAAAAATCGTTCTTATTAATTAATCAAAGAGGTTTAATTTCTAAAGCAATAATCTATTTTTGAAATGTATCTAATTTTTTTCTTAAGATTTAAAATATACAATTTGTATTCCTTTTAAGTTCATTTACTTGCACTGAAATTTTAAAAAAGTTTAGTGTAATAGAATATGTTATGAAATTTAATGTTTCCAAAACCCATTATAGGCATATTAACAGAAGAATGCATGAAGCAACGAGGGGTTTTCAAGCACAGGGGCTTCATATAGCCCCCTAATTGGGATCCAGGAGATACATTCCATCACAAACAAGTAAGTAGGAGATATAAATGCTAACTGCCTAATTTTTGTATTTTCAGAAAATCCTCATTTCCTATAACTTTATTTTGGAGAAATAGGTTGAATACTATTGAAGAGGAAAAGGAATTATGTGCTAGTTTTCAGAGATAAAAATGAAACATCAGACTTCTAGATTTCTATTATCCTAAGGACAAATGTTTTTTTTTGAAGTACCATGCTCACCCAAGATGACCAATACTCTAGGAAGAATAAATATCTCCTATGACAACCCTTAGATAAAGATTAGACATGCCTGATTCACAGGCCTCTCCAGGAAAACATGTTCTATCAGAAAAGACAACAGAAAATGATGTGTAAATAAGGGGAAAATTGTGAGTTTAATTTAGGAAATCTTAACTTTTATAAGACTAACTCTTGACTTCAAGAAGCCCTACCAAAATGCTCTTTCCAATCAATGCAGTATTCTCCCTGAAAGTAGATCTAGCTGGTACAAATGTCTTCTTCATGTTACATTTGAGCAGTAATTTATGGATATTGTCCTTCCATTCATGGATAGATATCAGCCTTTTTGGTAGGAACATAGTCAGCAAGAGAAGGATTGGCAGGATTCAGTGATAGTGGAGCAAAGATGATACTTGGTTCTCTATGCCAATTGCAACGTTTGGACTAAACCTTGAGGCTTGAGGGGTTGTTAATTTTAGGAAGATAGATCTGGAAAGGGTAACATGTGAACTTGTCAGATGGAGTAAATGGAGGAAGGAGTAAGTAGAAATGAAGACACCAGAAGGAAGACCATTGTGTGAGCCAAAGAGAACATGGGGCCTGATTTTGGGAGGGTGAGTTTAAATTCAGTTTTGTGGTATAATCAACAAAATTTAATGACAATTTGTTAGTGGAGTTTGAGGAGGAAGGGTAAAAGAAAAGGTAATTTTCAGGGAAAATCCAAGAATTCTGATTATGGAAACTGGGTAGCTGGTGATGTCGTAAATCATGACTGAGAGTTCAGAAAACAGTGTTAACGTGAACAGAAATGAGAGAAAAAGTGGTGGGGAGAAGCAGTTGTGAACGTTAATATTAGGTTTTCTGTTTTTTTTTTTAAGAGAAGCTAGGTGGGCTATCTAACAGATGGTGGTGAATTGTGTAAAAGTGGCTCTGCTTTTGGCCTCTGGGAAATGAAATTGGTATTTTGTAATTAAGTCACTCATGCAATTTTCATACTAGAAATTTCCAATAAAATTCCACAAATAACATGCTAATAAGAAGTGGTTAAAATGTCTTTCTGCATTATTAAAGACGTAAGGTGTACACAGTGAGGAGAGGCATGGCTAAATTAGTAATTCTACACCATTACTCTACTCTATTGGATACATTTATTTAAAGATGAGCTAAATAAAAATATTTAAAGTCAGTTATAAAGAAGAAACTGATGTTGGTCAATGAATTTAATGAAAATTGGCACAACCTCAGAAAATTGATTTTTGACTCTGTGTATACTGCTTAAAGAAGTTCAACATTGCCTAGAACTTTGATTTGATGAGTTGAATAAGGAGTGAATGAATAGGTGAATAGATAAATTGACTGTTCCTGTTTATCTCCAGCAATTTTAACGTGTATCTTTTCGAGTTGTCTCAAGCATTGCAGCGATGGGGCATTTTCTCTTTTGCAAAGCTACCTATGGTATTTTGTGGCTTCTGAAATTATTACTTCTTCTTTATCTGAGGCAAAATTTGCCTTTCTTCAGCAGTGATCCATCAACCAATTTTCAGATTACCAGACCAATATCAATTCACAGACAGTTCTATGTCTATATAAAGACTATTTGTGTTCTCTACACATCACATTCTCTAGACAGATCATTTACATTCTTTAAAGAGTTGCCTTATTTTATAAAAAAGTTTTAAATTTATTTTGCATATGGATCAGATTTAAAATCCTTTCCTTATTTGTATTATCCTATGCAGGTTGTTTTATCTAGTTTGCTCTCAAGATAATATGACATGTCCAGAGCGTGGTCCCTTGATAGACATTCCTGGAGGACAGTGTAGTGTGGCATTGAGAGCATGGGCTCTAACATCAATATACCTAGCTGCAAAATAAGGATAACAATAGTAATCACATAATATTAATAATTAATAAATAATTTATTAATTTTAATTAATTAATAATCATGTGGAATGAATAATTCCATGTAAGTGAGTCTTACATGGAATGTTTTATGTAAAGTGTCTAGCACCATGCTTGACACAGAAAACCCACATAATTAAGAATTCTAAAACTCTCAAAGGATTAGATATATATTTTTCTTATTGTTCTGGTAGTTGGACTACAAGTTCAACCATTAGGCCATCAGTGATCCCTTCAGCGTATTTTATGAAATAAATCGTTCTGCAGCTCCTCTCTCTTTGACTTATGAACTTCTATTCTTTTTACTTTAAATTGAAAAACTTTTTAACAATGATAAATTTCTTCTCATTTGTTTCTCAAGTATCAATAATCACTCTCCCTCTAATCTGGATGCCATATGTATGATTTTGAGTGTTGATATTTTCTCTTTCCTCTGATACATGTCATCCTCATATTGTTAAATGTGCTTTCTAAACCTTCACCATGAAAAGGAAAGGCTATTTAAAAAGAAATTTCTGTGATTTGGCAATGTAACTCTCATCAATTTGACATTGAACCTTGAAGGTAAGGTGAAAGAATTACCCATCCTTTTTGCCTGAAGTTCACTGAAGTTTCTATTCTCAATTCCATTTGTCATTTTAGATCTACCTCTGAAATTTTCCTTCCTAACACCAAAGCTTTTCATGCTACATTTAGGACTCTTTTAAAAATTCTATCCTGGCCCTACATTTGTTTTATATCTTAGAAATAGTGACATTTTACCATAATTAAATCAATGTTTATCACAAAATTTTGTGATGTGTAAAAACACTTCTCTTATAGGAGTGACCTAAGTCTCCCAAAGTTCTAGACTGTAGTTTCAAAAACCTCATGAGATAATGTAAGAAAAGTGATAAGCTCAGTGGAAGCCCTATAACTGGTGCGCGCGCACACACACACACACACACACACACTATATATATATATATATATATATATATATATATATATATATATATATGTATAATTTTTCATAAAGAAACCTTAGGACATGTTTTTAGGGATGGATCTATATCATTACAACTCTTTTACCATTGTCACAAGAGAACTTGAACAGTTCACTGCAGAAAGACTTGTACAATGCACTTTGGTCATTTTTTTACCATAGTAAAGGTTTTTATGTGAACCAAAATGCATGAGATAGCAATTAGGTTGAAAACTGTTCTTGCAGATTTAGTAAAGCCTGGAAATTTCCTGATGTGTAATAGCATTTGTAGCCATTCTAATTAAGAGGCTTTACAAAAATCAAATAATTTTTTAACTGAAAAAACAAATGCCTTAAAGATGAGGAACTAATCTCTTCCCTGTGGTATATCATTGTGTAATTTTCTGGTTGCTCCATTCTTGGAGTTTTAGTATATTATTAGTGCTGGGGACAGAACTAATGTATGAAACTAGGTGGTTTTCAGCTCTTAAGAGGCAACCTCAGGAGAGCTTGGAAGATCCTTTTGAGACTTGGCCGCAGAATCTATAAGTCTTATTTTTGGAAAATAGTTTATAAATATTTTTTTCAGAGTTTTCGAATTTCTTGTATTGGCTAATTTTTTCTTTAAACATTAAACTGAGGGTTGTTTTCAATACATGAATGTAATAAACTCAGACTGCTCTGATTGAAGTTCTAACTTTTCATTTTAGCTATTCCTGTTACTAAAATTAAGAAACAAGTATCTTAATTTCTTTTGTTCCCATATTTTACTTCTTAGAATAGGAAAACAGTTATATCTGCATTACATACCTCATAGCATTTTAGTATTAGAACTTACAGCATTCCTTAGAATGATTGGGTCTCTACTATTTCAAATGTTTTAGCTGAGGATGGAAGTACAGATTTATGCTTTCCATTACACAATACACTTTAGTCTTCTGTGCCTCCTTGTTTTAAATTCTGGCCAATTTTTCCAGCTCTTTGGGGTCTTTTATTCCATTGTTCACTGTTTCTTTAATAATATAGCATTCTCAGAACATAACCTCAGATGAATAAGTTCCTTGGGACCCAATTTCACATAGGAATCTGAAAATTATTACTATAGCATTTTAAAGAACGTTTTCCTTCTATGGCACACTTTGTGTGTGGATTCAAGCTTTATTTGTAGGCAACAGGTAAAGCATATTGGATCATACCTAACGAGGTCTAAAATTTCCTTGGTCTTCATCTGAAGATTTCAAACATACTCCAGCTGCCCATCAAATGATTTTTTTTTGTTTTTGTTTTGTTTTTGTTTTGTTTTTTGTTTTTGTGTGTGTGCTTTTTTTTGTTTTTGTTTTTTGTTTTTTGTTTTGTTTTGTTTTGTTTTGCCGAGAGCTAAGGAACAAGAGATGGAATGGGTAACTGTACCGGTTCCCCAAAGGCTTAATGAGGAAGTCAGTATGACCTAGTGGTAGCATCAGTGGCTCCTCACATTAGGTCTTTCTATTTCTCTGCAAAATCAAAGGTCTCTAACATACCCGTAATCGTTCTACTAACTGTAGCCACAATGCTAATCATGCCAAAGAAAAGATGATAACAATAGCAACTCTATAAATCCTTCCATATAACTACAATGGCTTATGCACATACTGGCCTTATTTCTGTCTTTGGAATCAGTAGAAAACAGCTGTTTTGCTTTCTGGAATAAGTAAAATGACTGATTAGGCATAAAAATAACGTCCTGCTTTATGATGCATGGATTAATGAAAGTATTAAGCCATTCTAATAATAGATAAGAAAATTACTCCACTATGGTTGAAAGAATTAAAACTATGCAATTTTAAATTAAACAGTTCTAAAACTTTGCAAGTTCATTGAAAATGTGTGGATAAAAAAGGTATAAATTTATAACCCATTATGGACTACCTTCATATCTCAATATTTATTATGTTTCAGCTTTATTATTATTGTGTGGCTCCTCAAAATCTTGTGGGAATCATATTTTTCCAGAAAATAAGAATAAGTATACATTAGGCTAATATTTTATAAGGAAGTGTTGTTTTTATCCTAGTTTATTAGTGTGCTGCATTATTAATTTTATATCATTGACATTGTTTCCTTTGTTGTAGCTTTGTCTTAAGTTTGAATGTCATGGTTTACTATGCCTGGAGATTAAATTTGAATTTAAACTAAATCATTAGACTGTGGATCCAAGGAATGTAATTCCTGAGAAAATCACAGTAGTTGTGCACAATTCCTTTAAATAGTAAGATCTGATGGAGTGTTTAAGAAAACCAGCAACATCTATAATGGAGATTAGAACTCTAAAAAGGGAGTCAAGAGCTGTATCAGATATTTGTTTTGTACAATTTTGTATGCTCATGACCTCGAATTTTATATAATTAACTATAGAAATAATGTTCCTTATAATCTTAGACTTAGGTCCAAGTAGGCAAAAATGGACCGAGCCTCATCTCATGTCCCACCCAACAATTGGAACACGTTTGACCCAATGAGTGTGGGAGAAATCCAGCAAGTGCTTTCGCTTTTCATTCTTCAGGTGAAAATTTCTGAGATGTATTCTTAGGCCTTTTCATATGATTCCCTAGGATCAAGCACAAGTAGCACATTGCAGTAGACAACTCATTTGGCTTTCTTCCTGTAACTCCCTTGTTATCCCTCTTTTAAGGTCATATTCTCAAATTAATGACCTGAATAAAAGCCTTTGTTTTATATTTTCCATATTGTTTTACCCAAGCAAATATAACACCCTTCTTACCCTTTGCCAGTGACAATGACTGCAAGACTCCTGTGCTAACACCATCCTCTCTATCTAACATTAATCTTTGGCAGTGAAGCAAGGTGTAGCCTCAAAATCTGACTCAAAATAAGGTCCTAAGGAAATATAGTGAATAGGCTGCAGTTGGGATGCTTGCCATAGTTCTGCTGTCTCTACTCCAGCAGTGGCCAGAACTCATTCTGTGTCTCTGACTCCTTCATGGAATCAGTTTCTTTCTAAAAAGCCATAAATAATTAGGGAAGCCCACATGTACTGGCATCACATTTCATTTACTAGTTGCAATTTGGATGCTAAACAAAAGCTAGATTTACTTTTAAGTTTAGTGATTTTCTCATACATTGGTCATGTGGCATTCAGATTTAATTTTGTGACTTTCAGTAAAGTTAAAATTGTCATTGGACTTTCATTATCAGCTGAGAACTGTAGAAACGTCAGATTTAGGTTGAGATATGTATGTATGTATATCACATAAAAAGTAGTTGAGAACAGTTTTGTCTTGACCTATGAGGCCCACATTTATTATTCTACTTTCTCAAATGACTTGAATTTTGAGACCTAGACATTTACAGATCTTGAACACCTAGTTCAATTCCACTGGTTCATGACAGTGCTTACCAGCTCAAACTTGCAACTCCATAATTAGGTTATGTGTGTCCCCTGTTGGATTATGCTATGACTTAGGTTCATAATCTGTAACTTATTTTGTAGGGTTCTCAGGAGCAACCTGCTTATACAGGCCATGTGGGTCTCCCAGAACTGCCTGTGAGAACATGGATCCTGGCCTTGTGCTACCAAAGCCCAGAAGCAGTGGTTTGACCCTGATCTTGAACTTCATCTTGACCCTAACTATTGTTCTTATTATAATACTCTAGTCATAGACCTAGTGGCAAGGAGTGGAGGTGGGTATGGGTTTTGAGTAGCACACAGCTTGTCTTATATAAGAGGGATCTCTGCATTGTTTTCCAGAATGGAGAAATGGTAACTTTGGAGAAAAATGGATGACATCTATATGCTGCCAATGAGAGACTCATTTAGACCAAAAGACACCTGCAGATTGGAAGTGAGGTAATGGAGAATCATCTGTCATGCTAATGGATGTCAAAAGACATCCATTCTTGATAAAAACCCTCAACAAAGTACGGATAGATGGAACATATATGAAAGACTCACAGCTAATATTATCCTCAGTGGGGAAAAACTGAATGTCTTTCCCCTATGGTCAGGAATAGGACAGGAATGTCCACTCTCACCATTACTATTTAACATAGTAATGGAAGTCTTAGCCTCAGTAATCAGACAACAAAAATTAATAAGGGTATGTATATAAATTGGCAAGGAAGAAGTCAAACTTTCACTATTATAGATGGCAAGATAGTCCACATAGAAAACCCAAAAGACTCCATCAAAAAAATTGCTGGAACTAATACATGAATTCAGCAAAGTCACAGGATATAAAACCAATGTGCAAAAATCCATTTCATTTATATACCCAGATAATGAAGCAGCAGAAAAAGAAATCAAGGAATCAATCTCATTTGCAATTGCACCAAAAACAATAAGATACCTGGGAATAAACCTAACTAAAGAGGTAAAAGATCTATACTTGGAAAACTATAAAACGCTTATGAAAGAAATTGAAGAGGACACACACACAAAAAGGAAAAGCATTCCATTTTCATGGATTGGAGGAACAAACGTTGTAAAAATGTCTGTACTACTGGGGGCTCCTAGGTGGCTCCTTCCGACTCTTGGTCTCAGCTCATGTCATGATCTCATGGTCTGTGAGTTTGAGCCCTGCATTGGGTCTGCGCTGACAGTGCAAAGTCTGCTTGGGATTCTTTCTCTCCCCCTTTCCCCCTGCCCCTCTCCCACTGATTCTCTCTCTCTCTCTCAAAATAAATAAACTTAAATAAAGTAAAATAACATGTGCATACTACCCACAGCTATCTACACATTTAATGCAATCCCTATCAAAATACCAACAATATTTTCTGCAGAGCTACAGAAACAATCCTAAAATTTGTATGGAACCACAAAAGACCTTGAATAGCCAAAGCAATCCAGAAAAATAAAAATAAAACTGGAGGCAATAACTTTCCAGATTTCAAGCTATGATACAAAACTGTAGTCATCAAAACAGTATGGTATTGGCACAAAAAACAGACACATAGACCAATGGAACAGAATAGAGAACACAGGAATGGACCCAAAACTGTATTGTCAACTCATATTTGATGAAGCAGGAAAGAATATCCAATGGAAAAATAATAGTCTCTTCAACAAATAGTGTTGGGAAAACTAGACTGCAACATGGAGAAAAATGAAACCGGACCACTTTATTACACCATACACAAAAATAAACTCAAAATGAATGAAAGACCTAATTGAGAGAAAGGAAACCATGAAATCCTGGAAGAGAACACAGCAGCAACCTCTTTGGCCTTGGCCAGAGCACATTCTTACTAGACACATCACCAAAGGCAAGGGAAACAAAAGCAAACAAAAACTATCGGGACTTCGTCAAGATAAAACCTTCTGAATAGTGAAGGAAAAAATCAGCAAAACTAAAAGGCAGCCTATGAAATAGAATATATTTGCAAATGACAATTTGGATGAAGGGTTAGAATCCAAAATCTATAAAGAACTTATCAACTCAACACCAAAAACACAAATAATCTAGTGAAGACATGGGTAGAAGACATGAACAAACAGTTTTCAAAAGAAGACATTCAGATGTCTAACAGACGCATGAAAAGATGCTCAACATCACTCATCATCAGGGCACTACAAATCAAAACCATGATGAGATACCACCTCACACCCATCAGAATGGCTAAAATTAACAACATGGGAGACAACAGGTGTTGGTGAGGATGTGGAGAAAGGGGAAACTTTTTTGCACTATTGTTGGAAATGAAAGTTGGTACAGCCACTCTGGAGAACAGTATGAAGCTTCCTCAAAAAACTAAAAATAGAACTACCCTATGATCCAGCAATTGCACTATTAGGTGTTTACACAAAGGATACAAAAATACAAATTCCAGTGGGGGCACATGCACCCCAATGTTTATAGCAGCATTATCCACAATAGTCAAACTATGGAGTTGCCCAAATGTCCATTTCCTAATGAATGGATAAAGAAGATGTGGTGTATATATTTATATATACAATGGAACATTACTCAGCAATCAAAAATAATGAAATCTTGCCATTTGCAAGGACATGATGGAGCCATTTGCAAGGACATGATGATGTGTTATGCTAAACTAAATAAGTCAACCAGAGAAAGACAAATACTATATTATTTCACTCATATGTGGAACTTAAGAAACAAAACAGCTGAACATATGGGAAGGAGGGAGAAGAGAATAGGGTGAAATAAGCCACAAAATATTCTTAAGGATAGAGAATAAACTGAGGGTTGATGGAGGGAGGTGGATGTGTTGTGGGCTAAAATGGGTGAGGGATATTAAGCATGTTGTGATGAGCACTGGGTGTTATGTGTAAGTGGTGAATCACTGAATTCTATTCCTGAAACCTATATTGTGCTATATGTTAACAAACTAAAATTTTAAAAAAAGTAATGCAGAGAGAGATTCACTAAAATGATTTCATGTCCTCTTCATAGATGAGCACCAAAGACTGAAGAATAATCTAGAATAGTTGCCACTTTATACCATCAGGGGTCTTTCACTGTTGACTTATGTTTTAAACTATTTGGCTGCCTGAAAAGTCTCACTTATTACTTTGTCTTCCTATTTTACATTTGTCACAGACAAAGTGGATAGCCTGACTTTCTGATCAGCAAGTGGCAATCAGTGAATGACAAAACTGAGTACGTTGGGAATTTACTGAGAGCAAAAACACGAAGAAATCTTCCTCTCCATTTGACCTTCTGAGAAACCACTCTCAATTTCCCCTACCAATCACAACCCTTAGTCATGAGCTCCCAGGCCAAGTGATTACTACAACTACTCTCCAGCTCTAAAATACAATAAGCTTAAATATTTAGTATTTTGTTAGCTACCAAAATTTCTTTTTTTGTAATGATTTTTGCTATTATAAAATTATATGTGCTTTTCCTAGACAACCTAGAATATATAACTGAGCAACAGCTACTCCTCAGAATGAACCATTAATGTATTTTTTCCTAAGAAAATTGATTTTTACCTAATTAAGATCACAGTGTATAAATATGCCCTTTTCTTCAACTTAGCATTATGTCAGCTTTCTCCCACAACATTAAATAGCCTTCCTAAAAATTAAAAAATAAAAATAGTAAAAAAGAATGGATCAGCCATTTCTGTAGACTTCAAGTGTTAAAGGAATCAAGATCTTTGGGATCATCTACCCATATATTCCCTTCCTATATATCAGGGATACAGATTTTTCCAAGCAAGGCCCAGAATATGGCAGACTTAACAGGTCTTGGTTGGGTTTTTCACTGCCATTGAAATTCAGACCCAATCTTGGTTCTCTTCTTTCTTTATCCATCTGCTGCTGGAGATAAGAGCTTCTTTGTGTGAAACCAAAGAGCCCCTCTGTACATCAATTACTTTTACTCTTCCTCAGCTGTTTTTTTTTTTTTTTCCTGTAGACCATCACTATTGCTTAGTCAGCCAAATTCATTATTCTGTATCTACTGTTTCATCATACATCTCAAATGCCTGATGTTCTGATCCCACTGTGATCCCTTCCTCTGTTATAAGATATCGATTCACCATATCAATTTGCCACTGGTGAAAATTTTAACAATTATGCCTCTACTTTATCGCAGGAATTGTCTGCACTACCAATGATTTTGTCTACCACTGTCCTACTACCAATGATTTTGTCTTGATTACCAAAGTGGGGATTAATCTACTCTGGAATTACATTTTATTGCCTGTTTTCTCAACAATAAATTGAAGTTGCAATTATTAAAGGTAGCAAATATTGAAGGATGTATTCCCCAGAAGCAGATGATGAGATAAACTTTGAGGTTCAAAATATTTTTAAAGGAGTAATCCCTGTGAAGGTAAGAGGGCAAAAGCAGAATTGAGAAAAGTGATAAATTGAATTGTAGCTCAGGTCATTAAATATCATTCCACTGTGCAAGGAACTTTTGAGCAAATATTGTCCATCAGAGTTGTCCCATGTTGGATCAAAAAGACTTCGCATTTATGTTGCTTCCTTGTTCAGCCATCTGAGGAACACTTCTCTGAGAGGTAAATTTCTTCATTTCCAGTGACTCTCTGCAGATGAAATAGACTGTGAAGTTGCTGTAAGGATGGAGGCCTTTTGCTAACCACAGTCTCTGTGGCTGCACAGTAAGACTTTCTTTGCAGGAGACACAGAGGACAGTGCATCTTTACGTACCCTATAGCATCTTTGTCTCCTCCCCAAACCAAGAATTCCTGAAGTGCGGACACTTTGATTTATTCATCTTTATGTGAAAAGGCTGAGTTTAAGCCTTCAAATAACGTTGAACAGAAGAATTAATAAGAAAATGAATAGAAATGCTAGTGGTGATGGTGATGATGATAATGAATGTTATGTTGATTCCTCTGCGTATTGAAAATGTACTGTGTGATCCAGTACCTGGAACCAATCCTGAAACATAATAAATGCTGATAAATATTTTGAATAAGTGAGAGGATGAACAAATATACCAGACATTGTGATAAAGACTTTACAAATACCATATTTAATTCCTTGAAAATTAAATAATTGTTCTTATTTTACAAATGAGGTCAATAGAGGTTAAATAACTAAGAATGCACAACAACAAATTGAAGAGGGAGGATTCAAATGCAGATCTGACATGATATTTCGCTATTAACCACTCTCCTGGGAAATTATTGGCTGTCAACAGAATGAGGTTAGGGCTAGGAGAAACCACAGCATAGCAACCAGACTTCAGGGATGGGAATTCATCCCTTGGGAGACCTGACAAGGGCACACATGGAAACCTCAGTCTTTCTTAATGTCTGTGTTGTCAGTCAAGAACTCCATTAAAGGGACTAAAGAATGAGGCAATATCTTGGCCATTGGGAGCAAAGCAAGAAGGAGTATTAAAAGCAGAGTATTAACTTAAGGCCATAAATACAGCTGCTTCAGTACTGTGTAAAGAGATTTCCAGGGGTTCCTAAGACTTGTCTCCCCAGCCAGAGATTTGATTCTGCCATGAGACTGATCTAGACTAAACCTGTGATTGAGAGCTACATGTCCCCTAGATTTAGGAACTGAAAGAATGCTTTTCATAAGAGTACTCTTCTAGTATGAAATCTCCCTGAATAGCTCTGTCCTACTATAATATATCCATCATGTGAAGAACCGCATGAACACAGACCAGGTCCAGACCTGTTGCCTTTCTCTTATAATGTATGTAGCATAGTTGGTTAAAATGAGTAAAATGATTGAACAGAATAATTTTCAACTTAAAGTTTTGTCTTTCTCTCATTACAGGCAACATACCATTTAAAAATCTTTAAAAATATATTTATTTAAAATTCTTTTTATGGAAAATGAATTCTCTTCCAGGTGAGAAGCCACTCATTTTCAGGAAATATAAACAAGTACCTGTTTTGCATCCATTGCTATTTCATACAGTTTTTGCCAGGACTTATCTGTTGGGAAGGGTGGTTATTTGTTCCATTGAGAAAGGTTCTTATCCATAATAAGGAAGGACAGTAGTGCCTTCTGTGAGTAAAGAAGTTAGAAATTAAGGAACTTGAATTTAGCAGAGGTCAGTTTCCAGACTGTAGGTTATCAGGTTTGTTTTGGAAGAAGAGGCAAATCTAGGTTGTTGAGAAAAAGTGGAAGATTATATATCTAACTCATTAAGTTGAGGTATCAGATATGGGGGCAGGAAACTTAACTCTGAGAGGAAGCTGTTGGCAGTCAAAGGCAGTTAGAGATTCTGGGAGAAGATGATAAGGATATAGAGTGTGGATATCCTGGCAAATGAAGTAAACAATTTTAGGCAGCTTAGAAGAAAAGGGGAGATTTCTGACCTTGTACTATAGAGGACACAACTTTTAAAACAGATGATGAATACTTAACAAGTATGAATGTGGAAGTAAAAGCATTCTTTTTAGGGTTCACATTATTGATGGGAGAGAAGTTAATAAACACATCAGAAGTATGGACTCATTTGGTTGAAATGACACAAATCTAACACAAACTGACTTAAACAAAAGAAGAATTTATTGGCTCATCAAATTAAAACCTTAGAACAAGGCTGGATTCAGTTTCAAGTAATGCCTTGATTAAAATGACTTCTCTGCATCATTCTGTTCTGCATTCCGTTTTGGCTTCATTATAAAGCTCACTTCCCTTTTATGGTGACCCCTGCAGTTCAAGGTTTACACCTTATTAATTTCAACCTGGCAAAAGAAATGTTGTGTTTCTCAGCGGTTCTTTAAAAGGTCTTGAAATAAATCTCATTGACTAAGGTTGTCTTGGCTTGGGTCACATGTCCACCCCTAACCAATCAGATGTCCTGTTCTGATCAGCCATTCCTGAATCACATGCCAATCTCTGGAGCTGAGGATGGGGTAAACCTCTCTCTTTCAGCAGCGTGGTTTGAGAGTGGCAGATGGGCAATTAAGAAAGAAAATGGGAAGTAAGGGATGAAAGCCTGACAGACCAGAATTATTGTTCAATCTATGCTTTAAGCCTCTTGACTTAACTTGCCAGAAACATTGTCAGACAGGAAGATTATGAGATTGTGATTTTCTGTTCTGTCTTTTGCCTCATAACCACATGCGGAGCCCTTGTACTTGGCCTCACACCTGATTTACCCTGCTCATATGGCAAATACACATCTCTTTACAAATACTTCATTAGTTTTGATGTTTGCCTCAGAGCTCAAATGTGTTGAAAGGGTTTCTTTAAGGTTCGCTGGCATCTCCCCTGAATTCTCTCTGTGGGCTTTTTCCATTTTCCATTACCCCTCCCAGGCTCATGACTCATGGGACACTGCTGGCTTCATTAATATTTGTTAGCACTGTTTGACATTCTATATGTGTGTGTTCATTCAGTGAGGGAGACTTATCGCCGTCATCAGACTCTTGTCGATGTGTTGTCTCAAGTACTAGGGAGTCTTTATAATAAACAGAAGGGCAGACAGTGACATTCTGATTGCCCAGTTTATCATGGAGCTACCAGGAAAAAAGTAATGAGTGATGTTAGATTCACTGAGGCAAGAGAATGGGTGGGTTATTGAATATGTCTGGGAGACACTCTTAATTTTTATCTAAGTGGCAGAAGACCCAGTCTTGAAAACTGGTCTCTTTGGGAACAACCATCCTTTTAGTTTGGTCTCAGGTAAAAACAAAACAAAACAAACAAAAAAGTGCGCACAGACTCAGTATGCACCTTGCAGCTCACCAGGCATGCAGGGGATTCTCTCACAAACCCTTGACTGGTAAGGAACTTATCCATTGATTTAGGACATCAGAATGGTACAATTCTTTGTCACATATATTATTAGAAATTAAAAGTGACACAGTGCTGAACTGGCAGGAAAAGTTTCTATGCCTGTGGGATTCAGTTAATTTTACTCTGTTTTCTGTCCTGGGGGCTCGAGATTAAATCCCCACTAGTCATTTTTAAGATGGGAGACCATGTTATGAGGGGGTTAGAGAAGAAAGCATATTTGGTCAATTCAAAGGAATTGCTCCTGTGGGAAGAGTCCCCAGAATGCACAATTTATTGATGATAGGTCAGAAGTATAATTTCAGATATAAAGCACATCCCACATTAAGAGCAGGAATCATACATGGGGGATGGTCAGACTTGTCCAAGTCTGACCAAGGTTCTCTATCTCATCATGCAGCTATAGTAAGAAGAGAGATTCCTAAGAGACTTTAATATCTAATCTTGGCTTTTTTTTCTCTCCCTATCTTTCAGCAGGATTTTCCATAACTATCATATCAAAAAGAATGCACCATCCCTATACACAGACTTCTGGAAAAATAATTATTCTGTATTAATAGACTTTTAATGATGTGACTATCTGAATTTCTGACATTTTTAAATATGTAAATTCAGCATAATCAATCAAGGAAGAGAAAGATAAAACTTTGGCTGTGAAGCGTAGATATGCTCGTCTTGGGAGAATTATGCTAATTGTCATGACCATCATAAGTCAAAAATGTTGCTAAGGTCACATTTGCTCTTTTAGAATTTTGGGGCTGTGAAAAGGCCCATTGTAGGCTAGGAAACTAAAACTTCCAGGCTGGCTGCATACAACAGAATGAGATGCAACACAACGCTGGAATATAACAGGCACTCAAAACTAGTAGAGAGGATAGATAAAATCATCTGTCATTATAGTATTTGCATTCTAGGGCAAGAGGGAAAAAAACGATACCATATGAAGAAGTAAAATATATGGTATGCTAGTGAAATATTCTCTGGGGAAAAATTAAGCATAAAGGTGACAGGGGATGAGGGTCAGAGGAAACAGGATAGTCAGAGAAGGCTATTTATGGAAAGATCTCAAAGAGGTGAAGAAAGAGCCTCAAGCCTACCTGAAAGAGGAATAAGAGGAAATACAAGAAATATAAGGTAGGGCCATGCCACTTGTACTCAGAAAGGAAGCAGATGTGTCTGTAGAAAGAGCAGAGTACCTGAAGTAAATATTGTTTTCCCATCCCACTTCAGGTATTTGATTGTCCTCTC
Source organism: Acinonyx jubatus (assembly GCF_027475565.1). Lineage (NCBI taxonomy): Eukaryota > Metazoa > Chordata > Mammalia > Carnivora > Felidae > Acinonyx > Acinonyx jubatus. Next base: position 64,332,799 of record NC_069393.1, read on the forward strand.
ATCACTACAACAGCACACATCATGTGTCTTCTTGTTGTTGATTTTGCTTTACATCATCCCCTAGAGACAAAGACTTTCAAATCTGTGCTCTGGGAAGGTAAAATACTTTCATTTTGCATTTAGTTTTCCTGCCTTGTTAATCCCTTTAATCTATGGTAAATCTGTCATATTTCTTTTGTCTTTAAATGTTTATTTGTTGAGAGAGAGAGAGAGGAGTGGGGGGAAGAGAGAATCCCAAGCAAGCTCCATGCTGTCCACACAAAGCCCCATCTGGGGCTTGATCCCACAAACCATGAGATCATGCCTTGAGCTGAAATCAAGAGTCAGATGCTTAACCAACTGAGCCACCTAGGTGCTGGCAAATCTGTCACATTTCTTTTTCAATCATGACATTTTCATTTTCAAACAGTAATGGCCAGGTATTTTATAGAATTGACTTCAGTCTTAATTTCTCTAACTTTTCCCCATTATTGAATCCAGGCAAAATTCTAAGTGACTCTATGCTACAGGAGTAATCCCTTGTTCTTTTCACTACTTCCTGGCAAGAGGCATACCCATATACCACACCACCAATGATAGTGCTCTGGATTTCTTCTTTAAAAAGGTGCTTTTTCTGCTTTGTCATTAGTAAGTAATCTCAGAGATTGCATAGATATTCCCTTCTCAAATTCCTTTCATCCAACAATTTTAGCAACAATCTATGATACTTTTCTGAATGATTTATTACATTGGTAGTTGTCCAAAGTCACTTTTTCCTTGTTTTATCATGTGTTCTGTATATCTTATCTACTATTATTCTGTAAAGAAGAATTAGTCATTGGTAAGTCACTTTTCTTGGTGGGATGAGAGAGGAATGGCACATTTTGAAATTTGTATAGAAAATACTCATGGTTCAGATATAAACTAGGTTAATTGTCAAAGAAAATCTTGTGCTCCCTAGGCCATGAATTATATGTTCAGCTGAATAACATACCACTCTTTAAGAGGACAAATCACTATTTGGGCCAATCCTTGGCTCCAGTCTCCATCTTACCTTTTCTCAGTAGTTTGGTCTTTCTCTTCCCTGCTCTTTCTGTCATCACTGACTCCTCCATCTGGGTTCTCACAGATATAATCAACTACATAGATCTCTCAGACATTTTGTGACAGTTGTTACTGAGATTTTCAGTAAGATGCATTTGAAAGCACTGGACTGGGCAACTAGAGTCATGGATGCTAATCTAGACTCTGCTGCTAACTAGCTCTGTGGTCTTCAGTTTTAGCATCTGTGAAAAGAAGACCATTTTAAGTTGGTTCAATTTTACTATTGTTCTGGAATTCTACACAACTATATACTTTTCCGTGAAATATGTTGGTGGATTACTAAGCATTTTATTCATTCCTAATTATTTAATAGTCTTAAAGACTATTAGTGAAACTTGTATTTCCCTAAAACAAAATTCTTTGAGGGAAGAGGCTGCCTTGTTGGTGTGTTATCTGATGCTGTCATAATTGCCAGCATTTACTGAGGGCTTACTATGTGCCATATGTTGTACATATATTTTCTCATTTAATCATTTTAACCCTTAGTTACTCTGAGATGAGAGGTGCTATTATTATTTCAATTTTCAAGATGGCAAAACTCAACTTTAAAAAAACCTTGCCCATGACCAGTTAGGAAATGTTAGATTCAAGTCTCAAATTCAAGTTTGTCTATTTTAAAGCCCATGATTTATATCCTTGTGCTAAATTTGCTTCCGTAATGGACACAATAGGAATGATAAATTACTGAACACTTATAAAATCATTAACCTTGGAGGAGAAATGGATTTTAATTCTCAGATCCCTCTCCTCAATATATACCCTTAGTACTCATTATAACCCCTATCCAATGAACTCAGAACCATTAATGGTGAGATTCCTACTTCTATAATTTCACCTTTAAAATGTTTCCCTTAAATGCTTAAAATATTGAATTTTAAAGAAACAATCGAATCTCCCCTCTGTTTCTATGTTAAAGAAGACTTTATTTTCATCAAATTTAATCCATGAATTTTCAGGGTAGTCAAAGTTTCAATGACTCATGAAAGCATTAAAATATCTAACCACAATAATCCATAAATAAAAGGCACAAGCACAGGATAATTCTCTGTGTGTATTTAACTTGAAAACTAAAAATGGAACAAGACAAATTAGCTCTCCCCCGTCCCCCTAGCCTCAAATTTTTGCCAATGGAGTAGTCAGTCTTGTTCCTTAATTGCATTCTTTACAGAAAAGTGAAGCTGGACATACATCCCCAAAACCAATCAGAGTAAAGGAAAGAGAGTTACCCCCTCTCTTTGGATAAGGATACTGTCCAATTTCCTAGGCACCCTGGACTCCCTATCACTTTCTCTTCCCTAAACCCCTAGTTTTTGCTAACATAAAAATTTCAGAGGGGTGACTGTTGGAAATAATTTGCATGTGCTCTATAGCTTGTATATGTTTACACACTGTGCTTCTAAACTTTTCCCTATGAGTTAGACTCATACATTCTAAAATAAATAAATAAAAATTTTCAACTTCTCTCATTTCATAGAAGGAAATTCAGTTCTAAAAGATACATCTATTTTGGCAATGATTCTACCTAACTTGTAATCATGAGGAAAATGGCAAAAGGAAAAACTTATTGTGGGAATTGAACAGCCATATACATCTATTGAGTGCCTACTATATGCCACCTTTGGCATTATAAGCTTTAGGATGCTAAGAAAAACAAACAGTGGCTATATGAGATCTATCCTCCAGAAAGTTAGTAGTATGTATGCATATGTGATCATATACCTACTCTAAATAAGCCCTCATAGACATTACAATAATTGCTGCTCCAACAGAACAAATTAGACAATAAATATAACATATTTATGATCCTTAAATGTCCACATACTATAAATAGTAGGCACTGCTGAGTGGGAATTGAGGCACTGCATGGATTCAGTCTTCCTGAGAAACAAAATTGAACTCACAAATATTAGTAACATGAAATAGTCTATCGTAAGCACAAAGTTTGGTGATGCAGACTTTTGTATGAGGTTGAGTGGAGACCAGGGTCTCTTAGGAGAAGCCTAGTAGGGTGTCGGCAGGTTTATAGGCAAAATAGCAGCTTAAGAAAGGACACTAATGTGGGGAAGGCAGCCAGCCACATGGTAATTTTTCCAGTCACACATCATGTATTGTTAGTAGGTAACAATTGGAATTAAATCATAGGAAAATGTACAGCACTTTTTGGAGATGAAATAGACTTTTCTTATATGGCATCATACATTTCAGTGGCCATTCAGGGCTGAAGCTTCTGGAGATTAGCTTGATAAAACTAATCATAAGTCATATCACAGAAAAAGTCATAAATAGGCAGAGAGACTCAGTGATGTTTTTTAATACACCCCACTTTCAGAGACATCTTTTAGATTTCCTTTTTTTAATTTTAAAGTATTTTGACTTATAGTTTATTTTGTCACTGGTAGCAAAATTAAGTTGGCTGACATAATACAGAAGAATAAAAGGAACAAGAAGTGATTGAAAGGCAGGGACTTTCCAGCATAGGGGCTGGGGAAATTATTGAGAAGGAATATTCCTAATTTTCTTACATTTGTAGAGAGGAAACTCATTTCACTTTAATTACCCACTCAATAAATATTTTGAGTTTATCTCCATTAATGAGACCCTGCAAAAGCTGAGACTGGCTGAACAAATTTTGAGATCTGCAGGTGAAACATAAAGCAGAAGAAGGCTAATATTTATTATTTAGCATCCAAGACCAGCATTGTTTCACTTAATTTTATTTAAAAATATTAACGTTTTGACAGATACTGGAAAGAAATGCATTTTTAAAAAACCAAACATCATTTTTTGGCTTATACTTTGCTGCAATATGTTTTATATCATTAGTCACTTCACAAGCTAACTTCTGCCTTCTTAATAGAGGCTGACTCTCTTGTCTGCATACTCTCATCTCTCTTCTCAGTGAGTCAGGTTTATCTCCCTCATGTCCTTTCTCTCTCATTTCTCAATGAGGGGGTGGGGAGAGAATAATTAATATGAGCGGACAAATGACAGATGGGTAAACTGCAAATTATTTTCTTAAGGGAATATCTTGATATTTATCTTGTTATGTATCCACCAAATGACATACTTCCCATTCTTCATCCCACACATATGCCAAAAGAAAACAGTGATTTGCTTGGCACCATATCTTAAACAAAACTAAACATGCTGAGAAGCTCTGTTTTCTGATGGTCATGACTTACTCTGATAAAGGCTGATGTAATGGGTGGAAGGGAGGTAAATTTGAGTTTATTATGAGGATGATCCTTTATCATTCCTGACAGATCTTGTGCTCTGAGTAGGCAGTAATGAAATAAGAGCCTCATGACTCATAAAAATGTAAATACTCTTCCTAGTAACACTTCATTGTAACTATGCTGGGATTAACCCCAGAATGCCTATGTAGGTGTCTATCCCAGAGCTTTTGCAGAAATCACCTGGTGGGGAAGGAGTTTAGAGAGACAATGTAGTGTCTCTTTCAAGGGCCACTCTTCCCTCATGTAGCCTCACAAATGTAGAGCAGGTTTGAAGGGAGCTACTAACACTATTAAACCATGTGCAGAGTAAGATCTAGAGAGAGGCTTCCAACTGGATGATTTGAACTGAGTCCAAAGGGGAGAAGATATGAGGGAGATGACTCCCTGTAGGCTGTTAAATGAGGAATCAGTAGAGTTTAAAGGGCAAGAGCTTAAGGAAGGGAAGTCCACATTAAAGAAAAATGCCAGCTGGCATTCTTTGCCTTATTCCTTTCTACTCCTCTCTTGCACCAACACACACTTCCGTCATTTGGAGAGAGGCACTTTATGAATCTAAATGCATCTATGTCCATAATAGAGGAATGGCTTAGAAGGTGCTCAAAGCAATAGTGGTCATTTTTTTGTTATTTTTCTATTCATCTTTGTTCCATCCCTCCTTTCCAATTTAGCTCTCATAGTTGTGATTTAACATAATGGCATCAGATTGAGTTTCCATGAAAGTAATGTCAAATATGTTACCTCTCCTGTGCTCTAATTCAATTATTGTAGGTGTTGAGAAGGATTTTGAGGTCTGGCCTATACTCGGAAAGAGTTCCAGGACTAAATAGTGATGGCTGCTGTGGACATGGACATGGGAGAGAAGAGGGACATTGTGCCTTCCATTTCCCAACCCCCATTTTATTTATTTAAATTTTTTAATGTCTAATTTATTTTCGAGATAGAAATAGACAAAGCAGGTGAGGGGCATAGAGAGGGAGACACAGAATCTGAAGCAGGCTTCAGGCTCGGAGCTGTCAGCACAGAACCTGACATGGGGCTCAAACTCACCAACTGTGAGATCATGACCTGAGTCAAACCTAGATACTTAACAGACTGAGCCAGCCATCTTTAAAAAATATACCTAGGGATAAGAATGATTCATAAATCCATTATGGTAGTCATAGGTTATCAGGACTGACACTAGGGATCTGGAACCTGAAACAACACTGGCATTAAATCACATGGACTACAGTTGGCCCTTGATATTTTAGGGAATCTATTCAGAGCCTTTGCAAATTCTCAACCTTTGTAAGAGTACACAGCATTTAATAACCAATTACTATGTGTTAGACACTATTGTAAGTTCTTTTTATGATTATCTTTTTTTTTTAAATCTTTGGACATCATTACAAATGAGGTGCTTTTATAAATGAGGAAATAAGTTTAGGGAAGTGAAGTAATTGTTCTTCATTACAAAGCATAGTTAACTACTTTGCTCCGAGGGAATAGCACAAATTTAGATAAAGACGCAGGACAGTCAAGTAGGGATTGTCACCAGCTCATAAATTACTCATTTATACCAGACTCAGTACTATCCCATTCAAATTCTGGTGAGGTGTTTTACAGGCACTGTCTCATTTAATCTCCACAATTACTCTATTGAGTAACTGGATATTTCTAAACAGTGACTGGAATGCTCAATAGCACATAGTTAACACTGAATTTATATACACCAATGAACAATTGTTGTCCCAATTATCTATCATGACTACATTTAGGAGAACACCTTCTTGAGAACAGGAAAACAAGTAACCAAGACATTGGGTGTCCATATTTATTCTTTGTGACGGAATCATTCAATAACATCGTGCCTTTGTGTCAGTATGGAGATCTGCAAGTACTGGGATGCTGTTTATTTGTCTTTATTATAAGATCATATTGAACACAACTTCAATGCAGGTGAATATTTTATGAATCTCAATTTTTGGTACCTAATCATGTATTTTATGTTTATTTTGCCAGTGTTTTGATGATTTATGTTAAGGGCAAAACACCAGCAATGGAAATTGAAACATTAGCAGAGAGAAGGAGGAAGATTGCATTCTGTCAGCTATGTCTCCACTCCCTCACATAAATTGCCTCTTGACAACCTAGTTCAAGTTGATTTATTTTCATTAGAACTTTAAAGCACCATTTTCTGTTTTTGATAAGTGAGTTCAAATCATGCTATACTCATTCTCAGTCCATTTGCCAGAAAATGCACATTCAGATGGTGTATAATCCATAGAAGGAGACGACAAACTACAAAAATAATCCTTCAACTTCACACATTATCATTATTACAGAGTAATGGCTAGCTGCTTCTGCTGTTTCTCACATGCATCCTCTTCGGAAAAGCACAAACTGCTCTCCTTAATTTCTGTAATTATTCTGCTGTTTCATCTGAGAGACAGTGAGCATTTTGGGAAAAAGTCTCTATTGATAGAATTCTAGTCATTTCAGTACCATGTTCCTAGAGAGAAAATGTCTTATAACTAAAAAGTTGCAGAAAAGAACATAAGGTCTACGTACCAAAAGGAAAGCACCAAAAAATACCAAGGTATAACTAGGACTGTAAATGAAATAGCAGACCAGGGTAGCAAGTGCCACACTACAGTGAATGGAGCAAGGTCTGGACTTGCACAGGCTCAGGCTCAAATCTTGTGATCACTTCCAACCATTGAGATGATTCTGGGTGGGTTATATAATCTTGTTGAACCTGTTTATTCATCTGTGAAATTGAGCCCATGACACCCAGAGTCCTGGTGATCCTTAAGTGATTGATTGTTCACATTGTCTGGCATATAAACAAAACTGAGAAAAGAGAATTGAAGTACATAATGAATTATATAAGCCAGTGAGATTTATAAAATCTAGTAATTTATAGTTCAGTAAGGATTATTTATCTTCCTAGTACTGCCTCATCCCTCAAATAGACCAATGAAACATTTCAACAATGTTGAAATGTTTGAAACAACAAAAAATTAAATTATTTTCCTGCAAAGATGGTAAGCCAGAGGGCCACTGGACAAGAGCATTTCATCCAAGAAGGAGTCTGACAGGAAAGGAGATACGTAGCATCATAAATATGCACATACACACAGGGGGTGATACAGAAGCACAGAAGAGTGCTATTTATGCCAGCCTGGATTCAAGGAATCACAGAAACTTTCTAGGGGTGAGGATCTAATTTAGCTTAAAAAAATAATGCAAATAAAGCACACCATAGAAAGGAAACAGTGCGAACAGTGTGTGCCAAGATTTTGTGGAATCATCAAAGAGATTCAAGGTCTTGAAGATGGAAAGAAACTAAGAATGGTTGGAGTTATAGATTATGAACAAGGGCCTCGTGATGTGTGACATTGCAGGGCTTTATATAATTTGTTTACATTTTAAGTCCACATCCCTTAACTGTAAAACTGAGTTGTGATGTCAGCTGGAAATAGGTAATACAGATAATAGGAACTCTAATTTCTGAAGAAAGAGAGTTAGAACCTTTGAATAATATGTCAATTCAAGGAAATAAAATGGAATAAAATTATAAAGAGGGGTGATGTTGAATAGTCAGATAATCCATATTCTTAGTAAACAAAGAGAGATATACATTCATTTTTTTAAAATGTTTATTTGTATTAGAGACAGACAGACAGAATGTGAGCAGGGGAGGGGTAGAGACAGAATCAGAAGCAGGCTCCAAGCCCGACAAGGGGCTCAAACCCAGGAGCAGTGAGATCATGACCTGAGCCGAAGTCTGACATTTAACCAATTGAGCTGCCCAGACGCCCAAAGAGAGACATACATTCTTAAATGATTCTTGCTCTGGCTGTCCTCTTAAGTGTATGTAAAATGTCCCCCACTTACATTCTATATCTTTTCCCTTCTTTAAACCCTTTGAGGTGACATTCTATATACAGCTATGGATAAGTAAGTTCTTCCTACCTGTGTCCGACTTGCCTTTATTATTTCTGTTTTATAAATGTAGTTTCATAATTTTCTTTTGTTATTATACAAAATTCCTGTAAATACAAAAGCTTCCCTAAGAAATAGAAACTCTATGTGTTTGAGAAAACACTCTGGGAGGAAATCTTCAGGCCAGGCTTATTTGTAAGGCTTGGTTTCAGTTGATGTTTGTCCTGACCATGAAGCATTTCTTCCTCTGTAATATTTTCTCAGCAAATAACTCTTCATTTTCAATTTTATTTTACATTTCATACTAGGCTTGTGAATACAGTTTCACACAAAGACAACATCTGGATAATTTCCACTCTAATAGTTCCTCTCTTGTCTAAGCATATACTGTTTTATATTATATCACAATTATTATAAACAACATTGTAGCAAATGAATAGGAATTTAAGAGACAGGTAGTCCTGAGTTCAAATTAGAGCTCTAACACTGCTATACTTGAGAACTTTAAAATTTATTTAATCTCTCCAAATCTCCATTACCTTATTTTTATTTTTTTAACGTTTATTTATTATTGACAGAGAGAGACAGAACATGAGCAGGGGAGGGGCAGAGAGAGGAGGAGACAGATTCTGAGGCAGGCTCCAGGCTCTGAACTGTCAGCACAGAGCCTGACATGGGGCTTGAACTCACAAACTGCGAGATCGTGACCTGAGTTGAAGCCAGATGCTTAACCTCCTGAGCCACCCAGGCGCCCCTCCATTACCTTATTTTTAAACTTGGAATTATAATACTGACTTTATGGTAGATATTAAAATAATGCACAGAAGCCACCTTGTTCCTTATGTAGAAGTGAGCCACAAAGATTGACTTTACTTTCCTCCTAGTAACCTGAATAGTCCATGAGGGCAGCAGACTTTTGTAGTTTGAGCTAAATATCTTCCAAAATACCTGGCTGAGTGCCAAGCAAATATGGGGATTCAATAATAAGTGAAAGGTTGAATAGCAGGGAGTATACTTCCAGGAGAAGTAACTTAGTTATTAACAGTTTTCAAATATATGCAAGGGTTAAAAGCAGGTGGAAGATTGTGGTAGAACGTGTGTGTGTGTGTGTGTGTGTGTGTGTGTGTGTGTGTGTGTGAATGTGACACGCGTGCATGTGCTGAGTCAGAAACGTCAACTTAAAACCAACCTTCATTATTTTACCAGAATACAATTCTGTCATGGTTTGAAATGAGAGTCTGGGCTGCCTTCTTCTGTTGTTTGGTGCAGGGAAGAGGATTGTATTTCTTTCAGGACCGAGACTGGCATCTGCTTACAACCTAGGAAACTGATGTGACAATGAGACAATACTTTTATCGGAAGCCCATGCTGTTCTCAGCTGGATCGCATGGCCGTGATGGAGGCTATCTGGTATCATACACTAGAAAAGAGTATTTTTGATCCTCAAATCAGGCACATGCCTCAGACAATTGGGATGTTCTGTCCTGAGGTGCTCTAATCATGCAACATATAATCTCCCTAGAATTGATCTTTATTCCAGGTGCTCTGGTGCTGCAGTTAAATGCTGCCTGTGGTCATAGAAATTATATGCCACAGTAACTAATTACAGGTTATAAAAATAAAAAGGGAATAGGAAAGTAGCCTTAAAGTAACTACTGAGCAAGCAGAGTCAGGGGTGGACCTAAGCTAATTGGCTTCCTGACAGAGTTCTTCTCCAGGGTCTCCAGAAAGCTTTTTATTTTAATTAGTGTTTGGGAAGATTAGAGTCTTCTCAAAGCCCTCAGGAACAGTGTGGAATGACTCAAGAGAATACACTCTGTAATAAGCCCTGAGGTTTCTAGACTCAAACCCGATGTGATCCAAGAAGGTGTAGTGCAGCAGTGTTAATTATTTCCTTGCTCAATTTCTCCTAAAACTTGGGACAAGTGGTCTTATTTGCATTTTATGGGTAATACTGAAGTTCAGAACTATCTTCTCTGTCAAGCAATTGTTGTATTAAAACTCAGATGTCTCTATGCCTAAGCTGATTCTCTACCTCTGATATATCACAGCTGGGTCATTAATACATGCTTATTGTTTTCATTACTTATGGAATGTATATTTTGTTCTAGTGGGTCATTGTTCTAGTTAAATTTGTTTAATTAATTAGACAACTGATTAAACACAGATAAAGTAAAGGTCTTACCTTCCATTTCTAATAATAACTAAATTCAGAAAAATATCTAACAACATAGTCTGAGTCAAATGAAATGTAGAAAGTTGGTGTATAGAGGTAATTACATACAGCCTATGATTTTAAGGGCTATGTTCTCAAAGGAGGATCTTTAAATGTGTGCAACTTAGATGTGTAGGAAAAATGGAATAAAAACTTATAAGCCTGCATTTCAGATTTCCCCACCGGGATCCCAGAATACTTTAAATAAAATACCTTGCGGGAATCCTGGGAAGATGGTGGCGTAGGACGCTGGCTCAGTGTACATCCTGCTGATCACTTAGATTCCATCTACACCTGCCTAAATAACCCAGAAAACCGCCAGAAGACTAGCAGAACGGAGTCTCCGGAGCCAAGCGCAGTCGAGAGGCCCACGGAAGAGGGGGCCCTCCTGAAGGGATCTCTGAAGGAAAAGTGAGCTGAGCCTGCCCCTCCCGCCCCTGTGTACCTTGTGGATCCACCCCAGCTAATACGCCAGATCCCCAGCACCACAAGCCTGGCAGTGTGCAAGTAGCCCAGACAGGCCATGCCACCCCACAGTGAATCCCGCCCCTAGGAGAGGGGAAGAGAAGGCACACACTAGTCTGACTGTGGCCCCAGCGGTGGGCTGGGGGCAGACATCAGGTCTGACTGTGGCCCTGCCCACCAATGCAACTTATTCAAGACAGCACAGAGGAAGTGCCCTGCAGTTCCACACCACTCCAGGGACTATCCAAAATGACAAAACGGAAGAATTCCCCTCAGAAAAACGTCCAGGAAATAACAACAGCTAACGAACTGATCAAAAATGATTTAAACAATATAACAGAAAGTGAATTTAGAATAATAGTCATAAAATTAATCGCTGGGCTTGAAAACAGTATAAAGGACAGCAGAGAATCTCTTGCGACAGAGATCAAGGGACTAAGGAACAGCCAGGAGGAGCTAAAAATGCTATTAATGAGCTGCAAAATAAATGGAGACAACTGCGCCTCTGATTGAAGAGGCAGAGGAGAGAATAGGTGAATTAGAAGATAAAATTATAGAAAAAGAAGAAGTTGAGAAAAAGATAAAAAAATCCAGTAGTATGAGGGGAAAATTAGAGAACTAAGTGATGCACTAAAGAGAAATAATATACGCATAATTGGTATTCCAGAGGAGGAAGGGAGAGGGAAAGATGCTGAAGGTGTACTTGAAGAAATCATAGCTGAGAACTTCCCTGAACTGGGGAAGGAAAAAGGCATTGAAATCCAGGAGGCACAGAGAACTCCCTTCAGACGTAACTTGAATCGATCTTCTGCACAAGATATCATAATGAAACTGGCAAAATACAAGGATAAAGAGAAAATTCTGAAAGCAGCTAGAGATAAACGTGCTCTAACATATAAAGGGAGACCTATACGACTCGTGACTGATCTCTCTACTGAAAATTGGCAGGCCAGAAAGGAATGGCAGGAGATCTTCAATGTGATGAACAGAAAAAATATGCAGCCGAGAATCCTTTATCCAGCAAGTCTGTCATTTAGAATAGAAGGAGAGATAAAGGTCTTCCCAAACAAACAAAAACTGAAGGAATTCGTCACCACTAAACCTGCCCTACAAGAAATCCTAAGGGGGATCCTGTGAGACAAAGTACCAGAGACATCGCTACAAGCATGAAACCTACAGACATCACAATGACTCTAAACCCATATCTTTCTATAACACTGAATGTAAATGGACTAAATGCACCAACCAAAAGACATAGGGTATCAGAATGGATAAAAAAACAAGACCCATCTATTTGCTGTCTACAAGAGACTCATTTTAGACCTGAGGACACCTTCAGATTGACAGTGAGGGGATGGAGAACTATTTATCATGCTACTGGAAGCCAAAAGAAAGCTGGAGTAGCCATATATATATCAGACAAATTAGACTTTAAATTAAAGGCTGTAATAAGAGATGAAGAAAGGCATTATATAATAATCACAGGGTCTATCCATCAGGAAGAGCTAACAATTATAAATGTTTATGCGCCGAATACCGGAGCCCCCAAATATATAAAACAATTACTCACAAACATAAGCAACCTTATTGATAAGAATGTGGTAATTGCAGGGGACTTTAACACCCCACTTACAGAAATGGATAGATCATCTAGACACATGGTCAATAAAGAAACAAGGGCCCTGAATGATACATTGGATCAGATGGACTTGACAGATATATTTAGAACTCTGCATCCCAAAGCAACAGAATATACTTTCTTCTCGAGTGCACATGGAACATTCTCCAAGATAGATCACATACTGGGTCACATAACAGCCCTTCATAAGTATACAAGAATTGAGATCATACCACGCATACTTTCAGACCACAATGCAATGAAGCTTGAAATCAACCACGGGAAAAAGTCTGGAAAACCTCCAAAAGCATGGAGGTTAAAGAACACCCTACTAAAGAATGAGTGGGTCAACCAGGCAATTAGAGAAGAAATTTAAAAATATACAGAAACAAACGAAAATGAAAATACAACAATCCAAATTCTTTGGGATGCAGCAAAGGCAGTCCTGAGAGGAAAAGACATTGCAATCCAGGCCTATCTCAAGAAACAAGAGAAATCCCAAATACAGAGTCTAACAGCACACCTAAAGGAAATAGAAGCAGAACAGCAAAGGCAGCCTAAACCCAGCAGAAGAAGAGAAATAATAAAGATCAGAGCAGAAATAAACAATATAGAATCTAAAAAAACGGTAGAGCAGATCAACAAAACCAAGAGTTGGTTTTTTGAAAAAATAAACAAAATTGATAAACTTCTAGCCAGGCTTCTCAAAAAGAAAAAGGAGATGACCCAAATAGATAAAATCATGAATGATAATGGAATATTACAACCAATCCCTCAGAGATACAAGCAATTATCAAGGAATACTATGAAAAATTATATGCCAACAAACTGGACAACCTGGAAGAAATGGACAAATTCCTAAATACCCACACCCTTCCAAAACTCAATCTGGAGGAAATAGAAAGCTTGAACAGACCCATAACCAGTGAAGAAATTGAATCAGTCATCAAAAATCTCCCAACAAATAAGAGTCCAGGACAAGATGGCTTCCCAGGGGAGTTCTACCAGACGTTTAAAGCAGAGATAATACCTATCCTTCTCAAGCTATTCCAAGAAATAGAAAGGGAAGGAAAACTTCCAGACTCATTCTATGAAGCCAGTATTACTTTGATTCCTAAACCAGACAGAGACCCAGTAAAAAAAGAGAACTACAGGCCAATATCCCTGATGAGTATGGATGCAAAAATTCTCAATAAGATACTAGAAAATCGAATTCAACAGCATATAAAAAGAATATTCACCATGATCAAGTGGGATTCATTCCTGGGATGCAGGGCTGGTTCAAGAATCGCAAATCAATCAACGTGATACATCACATTAATAAAAGAAAAGATAAGAACCATATGATCCTGTCAATCGATGCAGAAAAGGCCTTTGACAAAATTCAGCAAACTTTCTTACTCAAAACCCTCGAGAAAGTCGGGATAGAAGGAACATACTTAAAGATCATAAGAGCCATTTATGAAAAGCCCACAGCTAACATCATCCTAAATGGCAAAAAACTGAGAGCTTTTTCCCTGAGATCAGGGACACAACAGGAATGTCCACTCTCACCGCTGTTGTTTAACATAGTGTTGGAAGTTCTAGCATCAGCAATCAGACAACAAAAGGAAATCAAAGGCATCAAAATTGGCAAAGATGAAGTCCAGCTTTCACTTTTTGCAGATGACATGATATTATACATGGAAAATCCGATAGACTCCACCAGAAGTCTGCTAGAACTGATACATGAATTTAGCAAAGTGGCAGGATACAAAATCAATGTACAGAAATCAGTTGCATTCTTATACACTAATAATGAAGCAACAGAAAGACAAATAAAGAAACTGATCCCATTCCCAATTGCACCAAGAAGCATAAAATACCTAGGAATAAATCTAACCAAAGATGTAAAAGATCTGTATGCTGAAAACTATAGAAAGCTTATGAAGGAAGTTGAAGAAGATACAAAGAAGTGGGAAAACATTCTGTGCTCATGGATTGGAAGACTAAATATTGTCAAAATGTCAATACTACCCAAAGCTATCTACACATTCAATGCAATCCCAATCAAAATTGCACCAGCATTCTTCTCAAAACTAGATAAAGCAATCCTAAAATTCATATGGAACCACCAAAGGCCCCGAATAGCCAAAGTAATTTTGAAGAAGAAGACCAAAGCAGGAGGCATCACAATCCCAGACTTTAGCCTCTACTACATAGCTGTCATCATCAAGACAGCATGGTATTGGCACAAAAACAGGCACATAGACCAATGGAATAGAATAGAAACCCCAGAAATAGACCCACAAACATATGGCCAACTAATCTTTGACAAAGCAGGAAAGAACATCCAATGGAAAAAAGACAGTCTCTTTAACAAATGGTGCTGGGAGCACTGGACAGCAACATGCAGAAGATTGAAACTAGACCACTTTCTCACACCATTCACAAAAATAAACTCAAAATGGATAAAGGACCTGAATGTGAGACAGGAAACCATCATAACCCTAGAGGAGAAAGCAGGAAAAGACCTCTCTGACCTCAGTCGTAGCAATATCTTACTTGACACATCCCCAAAGGCAAGGGAATTAAAAGCAAAAATGAACTACTGGGACCTTATGAAGATAAAAAGCTTCTGCACAGCAAAGGAAACAACCAACAAAACCAAAAGGCAACCAACGGAATGGGAAAAGATATTTGCAAATGACATATCAGACAAAGAGCTAGTATCCAAAATCTATAAAGAGCTCACCCAACTCCACACCTGAAAAACAAATAACCCAGTGAAGAAATGGGCAGAAAACATGAATAGACACTTCTCTAAAGAAGACATCCGGATGACCAACAGGCACATGAAAAGATGTTCAACGTTGCTCCTCATCAGGGAAATACAAATCAAAACCACACTCAGATATCACCTCACGCCAGTCAGAGTGGCTAAAATGAACAAATCAGGAGACTATAGATGCTGGAGAGGATGTGGAGAAACGGGAACCCTCTTGCACTGTTGGTGGGAATGCAAATTAGTGCAGCCGCTCTGGAAAACAGCGTGGAGGTTCCTCAAAAAATTAAAAATAGACCTACCCTATGACCCAACAATAGCACTGCTAGGAATTTACCCAAGGGATACAGGACTGCTGATGCATAGGGGCACTTGTACCCCAATGTTTATAGCAGCACTCTCAACAATAGCCAAATTATAGAAAGAGCCTAAATGTCCATCAACTGATGAATGGATAAAGAAATTGTGGTTTATATACACAATGGAGTACTACGTGGCAATGAGAAAGAAAGAAATATGGCCTTTTGTAGCAACATGGATGGAACTGGAGAGTGTGATGGTAAGTGAAATAAGCCATACAGAGAAAGACATATACCATATGGTTTCACTCTTATGTGGATCCTGAGAAACTTAACGGAAACCCATGGGGGAGGGGAAGGAAAAAAAAGAGGTTAGAGTGGAAGAGAGCCAAAGCATAAGAGACTCTTAAAAACTGAGAACAAACTGAGGGTTGATGGGTGGTGGGAGGGAGGGTAGAGTGGGTGATGGATATTGGGGAGGGCACCTTTTGGGATGAGCACTGGGTGTTGTATGGAAACCAATTTGACAATAAACTTCATATATTGAAAAAAAATACCTTGCCAAATATAGAAAACTTAAAAAAAAAAGAACTTATAAGCCTGGAAAATATGTCTATTGATACAGAATCTTCAATGATGAACAGACAGGAATTAGTCTGGTTTTTTCAGAGGCTTCATCCTGGATTGAATAGGGAGATATGAGAGACCAGTAGGTTACAGCAGATGTAGAAGACTGATTTTGGAATGAGGGTGTTGGTTTTTTACCCCATGGATAAAAGGGAATAATTGTCACTAGGAGGTACAACTTTGTAAGATAATTCCAGCTCACATGTTCTAATCATGAATTAAAACGCAAGAGCCAAATTTCAGATTAAATGAAGCCTCTGATGGTTCACAGTTGGCACAATGATGGTCTAAATAGGGGAAAAATTATTAATCTTCTTTACCTAATTTCCTTCTATTGAGATGGTCTCAAAGGAGTGGGAAATTCTGGCTTTGCAATGCCCCAGGTCCTTCCCAGGTGATTGCATTTATCCTGTGGTTTCTGTTACTGCCTAAATCCAGATTTGTTCCAAACTGTTTTTTCAGTCCAGATTTCTCTCTAAAGTTCCTGGCCCTTATAACAGCCTGTTTATGGAAAATCTCCAGCCAGATGATTGGAGATATCTCCAAATCAATAGATCAGCAAACAAACAAAAAACATTGTTCACCAAACTCTTCTACTTTATCACCATCAAGAGCCTGTCTCCTCCTGCACTCTTTATCCTAATGAACGGTAACTTGTCTTAGACTTTTGCTTTTTCAGTGGAATCTGTATCTCAACTACCTGAGGAAAAAATAAACTTATATCAGTAGCCTAAAGATTGTTAAATCCTAAGTTTTAGGCTTTACACAGTTTTGTGTAATTACACATAATACCTTATATTTGTATGACCTTGCATAGTCTATAAAATGTATTCTCAAAGATACCATAGCCTAAGATAAGATAATCTATTTTAATGGTAAAATTATTCTGTAATGAGAGGTTATCATGAAAAAAAATAGCAGTCTTGGATATAGGAAAAGCACAGGGCATCAATTATGCATTCTTATATACGAAGCCAGCTGTATTTTCTTTTTGTTTTTTATTTTTTTAATGTTTATTTTACTTTTGAGAGAGAGAGAGAGACAGAACATGAGTGGGGGAGGGGCAGAGAGAGAGGGAGACAGAATATGAAGCAGTCTCCAAGCTCTGAGCTGTCAGCACAGAGACTGATGAGGGGCTCAAACTCACAAACTGTGAGATCATGACCTGAGCCAAAGTCGGACGTTTAACTGAGCTACCCAGACACCCCATCAACTGTGTTTTCTAACCAAAACTAGTCTGGATCTTTTTACTCTGGATTTTCAGTAGTTTATAGTTGTTCACTAAGTACTAATTTAAAAGAGTGCATGCTTCTCTAGTGTTTTTTGTGTCTACAGATAATTCAGGGATTAAAGGGTGCACATGCACACACACACATACAGCTTTTATGCACCAGAAGGTCAAACAGCTGCCTCCCAAACACAAAAGTCAAGAATGTGGTACAGCATAGACTGAGGGCACTAGACATTGCCCCCTGATTTAGGAAACTCTGCATTCATTTTCTATATATTTTTTAGCTATGTCTTTCATGATTTGTACTTATGAATCTCAAAACATTATAGAGACACCTCATGCTAGACTCTCAGGAATCATTAAATGAGAAATCTAACAGGGCATAGTGTATACATGAAGAGAGAGAATATGCTCCTGTTTGAATAGAAACAGATAATGCACTCAAGTCTACCTTTCAAGACCCAGAGTGGGAGGGAACCCTAGAAAAATCTGCAAGAGTTTTATTACTATGACTGTTCCCTGTTAAGGACGGCATGAAGTATTGGACCAAGATACTGTGACCTCTCATTTTATTTTATTAATGTATTTTAATAACTTTACTGTGATATAACTCACAAACCATAAATTTCATGCATTTAAGGGTACAGTTTTGTGTTTTTTGATTGTTCAAATTGCAACTAGTACTATAATTTAATTTTAAAATACAATCTAATTTTGTCCCTCTACAAGAAGCCCAGGCATTTTGACCATCACTTCTATCTATCCCCCTTCTTCTAGCCCTAGCAAATGTTAATCTACTTTCTGTCTCTATAGATTTACCTACTGTGGACATCTCATATAAATGGAATCATACAATATGTGGTCTTTTGTGACTAGTCTCTCTAAAATATGATAAAGTTTTCAAGATTCATCCATATTTTAGCCTATGTTGGTGCTCCACTGACTTTATTGCGGAATAATATTCCATTTTATGGATATATATAGTATCTTATTTATTCATGAGATGATGAAAACTTGGGTTCTTCTCACTGCTGTCAATTATGAACAATGTTTCTCCACACATTTGAGTACAAGATTTTGTGTGGACGTATGTTTTCATTGCTCTAGGGTAGATAGGAGTGGAATTCCTGGATCATATTGGAAACTCTATATTTAAACTTTTGAGAAACTTCTATACTTTTGAAAGCAGCCGTACCATTATACATTATACATTATACATTATACATTATGGTATAGGAGGGTTCTAATTTCTTCACATGCTTATCAAAACTTGTTATTTTCTGTGTTTGCACTTGTCACCATCCTAGTGGGTGTAGAGTGGTTTTCACTTCCATTTTCCTAATAGCTAGTGGTGTTGAGAACCTTCTCATGATATTATTGACCACTTGCATATCCTCTTTGGAAAGCTTGTAGGTCTTGGGGATAGATTAAAAGCTTAGGTTTTTGATGGGAGAATTTTCCAGACATTTATTCACAAAGGAAAAGCCAGGCATTTTTTAAAAATATTTTTTAACATTTATTTATTTTTGATACAGAGAGAGACAGAGCATGAACAGGGTAGGGTCAGAGAGAGGGAGACACAGAATCTGAAACAGGCTCCAGGCTCTGAGCTGTCAGCACAGAGCCCGATGCGGGGCTCAAACTCACAGACCGCGAGATCATGACCTGAGCCGAAGTCGGCCACTTAACCGACTGAGCCACCCAAGCGCCCCGAACAGCCAGGCATTTAGATGGCCAATCAGTTTTGCACAGCTCTAATAAATATTTGAAAAGTACCTGAGCTTCAGTCCCATGGCCAGTGATTTACTAAATGAAGCATGGCATTGAATTACTCAATTTTTAAAATATTTTTAAGCAGTCAATGGTAATAGTAACAAAAATACATTTAGTCTCACTCATATCCAATTTGACTGTATGATTTAGGGGTCACCTTGCACATGGACACTTTTCACATTTCTCATATAGGACTATGGGGGTGAGTTGAGTGGGGAAAACATGTTGAAATGTTCCAAGAACTCATCTAGTACCTCATGATGAGAGAGTGCTTATTGGCAACCCTGTATAGCTCTCATTTCGAGATAATCTAGAAGTTGGAGATGAGAGATATGTAAGTCGCAGTGAGTATGGCTAGTATCACCCTGGAAGGATCCCTATGTTTGATACCAAGAGGTCTTACTTCTACTGCCGAGTCTGAAAGAAATGTTTATAGATAACATTATTAAAAACTTGTACTCCAAAATCACTGTACCACATTACCCCTGCCTGATGCATTAGATATCTCATCTCAATATAACTAAAATACACATATATAATTATACCAGTTTCATTTATACAGTATTATGGGCTCAAATAAAAAAGGTAAACATAAAATTCTTGGAAAATCATGTGCTACTTTGCAAAAGGTATTAAACTTATATACCTACAGAAGCTAGTCAGGTCACATGGAGTATGATCCCTTCTGCATGGCACAAGTACCACTGAACTCCATGGAAAGTGGGGAAATGGACTTAGAACTAAAAGAATCCCACATTTTAAAGGTAACTGAAAAACTATGACTTTGGTATAAAATATGAATTCTAAATATTATCTCAGAAAAGATATTCAGTTTAAAAAAATGTGTGGACTCTGGCTTGCAATATCTGTACCAAGTGAATGGAAAATTGTATTGATCCAAAGAGCCCTTGAATAGTAGGGAGGAGGCTAATACTATTGCATGGAAGTCAGTTAACCTCCTGGTACCTCAACTGCTTAATCTTTAACATGATTATGACAATAGGAATTTGGGCCAAATGTTCTTTGAATGTTCTTTATTTCACCCTGGTCACAACTTCAATATCTTAGGTTTTCATGTTGGCAATGGTCTTTGTCTTTAAGCATCTTGCATTACTAAAAAAAGGAAACTATATTTTAAAAAATGTAGGAATCCTTTTATATAAGCATAGAAAAATACAAATGCCACTCCCCCAAATTAACTTTGGTCTTCACTTGTCAAGGGAAGGAGTGAGTAGAAATAGGTAAAGGGAAAATTCCAAAGATGGATTACTTATCAGAAAACAAAAAGGACATAGAAAACTGAGACTGTAGATATGGAGTGTATTTGACAACAGGATTTTGATCAGGGAAGTAAACAAAAGGTTGGGTTTCAAAAACCCATGCTCTGGGAAATGGTGTGAAACAACCTCAAAGGAGACAACTCAAGGGACGACATGGTAGGTGTTTTCTAATACCCAAAGGACTGGCTGTCAAGTGGGAAGAGAGGTTAGCTTTGGTTTTTATGATCCCAAGTGTAGAATTAACCCCAGTGAGTGGAATGTACTTGGTCCTGCCTTGCTTGGGTATTAGAAAGCCTTTCAAAAACTGCTTAGTTATGGACAAGGCTTCTCCAAGAGGTAATGGATGTCTGTCAGGAGAGATATATAAATGATATAACACGATGTAAAGTTCCTAGGGAATGTTAGCATTAGACATAGTGAGGGAGGAAATAGATACTGATAAACCAAAGCTTGAACATCCTTAGCTTTTTTTTTTTTTTCTAGCCTATACAGATGTGCCCATTTCAAGTCTGAGTATCATGGCAGTAATATAGTAGGCACGTTCTTCTTCAAGTCCATTCTAGCCCAGAGTTTCTCTTTAAAAATATTCTACTTAGCACATACTGTGATCTAGCCACTGTGATGACTTCTGTTTACATTCATCATATTCTACCTTACCTTTATCCCAACTGTCTGGGATATGTTGAAATTTATAGGTAAGAAAATTAAGAGTTTTGAGAGGTTATGTAGCTCATGTGTGATGGTCCAGAAATTTTATTTCTGACAAGTCTGACTTTAAAACTTCTCCCTCATTAGACCTAGTGCATACAGTGTCTTTTTGTATGCTTAGAAAATATAGGGTATTCTTGGATCCTGGGTGAAATGTGCCTCCAGGGAAAGAATAACACCTGTGGTAAGTCTGTGAGCAGAACACTCAAAGAGAACATTTGAGATTACCAGTTTCCCAACCTACCTCTGTGATCTCAGCTGGCCTCTGTGGGTTATGAGTAAAATTAATTCAAGGGGCAGGGACAAAGGTGCAAGGGCAAGGATGCAAGAGAAAATCTGAGAAAAATATATTTTCAAAATTTAATGATATTAATCCAATGAATGCCATGGGCTGCTTGCCCATGTGTAATGCTACCCTGTTCTCAATGTAATGCAGAACTTTCTCAAAATGCTCTGGATGAGCAGAAATGTGATGAACATGTGAAGCAAGTCAATAATACAAACACTATCAGGATGACCTGTCTCAGTGGGGGGAGACATGCCCTAGGTGTTATAAATTTCAATTTCCCATGTTTCCACATCAAAGTAACACAGGGCAGCCCTTTCTGATGACCAGGCAGCTCTGTTGACTTCTTTTTTTCTTCCCCCAGGATAGGAAAAGGGAAATGATAAAATCACGTTTCCTTTTTTTTACCCCTCCATTTCAAGCTGACTGAATTTTTCTCAATTAAAATGGGATCTGGTTAAATAAAGGTCAGTCCAGCCTTGGCACTTTCTACATTAACAGTAAATCGACATCTAACTGTCTTTGTTCCCACCTCTTTTACTAAATCAAGATGCTTGAAGATGTCTTCAATATGGGCTAGCGAAACATAGACTATATATCCAGAATTATCAATAGCAGAGGCAAGAGGCAATTATTATTTAGGTCAATATATTTATTTTATGTGCATAACAACACTGTAAATATAATAACTAGATTTAATACTATACTATTAATTCTAGGCATAATTACTTTTCTGCAGAAAAACAGGGAGGCAATTGCATTGTATAATTGTACTTACTCAGAGGCTTTGCTTCCTCCAGATACAAAAGTGTTAAGTCATACAACTTCTATGACATTCAGTAATACTTTTTTTCTTTTTTTTCTTAAGTGTTTATTTATTTTTGAGAGAATGCAAGTGGGAGAGGGGCAAGAGAGGGAGACAGAGGATCTGAAGTGGGCTCTTCCCTGACAGCAGGGAGCTGATGTGAGGCTCAAACTCACCTTAAGATCATGACCTAAGCCGATGTGAGATGTTCAACCAACTGAGCCACGTAGGTTCCCCTCTTTTTTAAATAAGTCTCTATTTGATACTCTTTTTATGGACCAAAATATACAGGCCATCTAGAGAGGTCAGATAGATTTCTGTTAATGAATATGACCTGAGGTTAAAGGAAGAAAGGCAATAATCAAAAAGTTAGTGGAGCAGAAAATATGTAACAGTGAGGCATGCGTCAGAAGTAGTATTTGAGTTTGGCCTATGTTCAGAATGTTGTAGGAACTGGTTAAATATTTAATCACTAGTAGAATCTGGTGACAAATTGGATGAGGAAGAGGTTCATTCTGAAACTCACAGGAATATAATATTTAGGATAGAAGACACAAGTAAAAACAGGTGAATCTGTAGGTTCATTTATGTAGTACTACAACCAGTGCTATTAAACATTAGTTGTAATTTGCAGTAAGTACATCTGTGAACTTAAAAGAATTAAGAGATTATTTTAGAGCCACCATTTGAGTACTTATAGATTTACAGCAGTTGTAAGAAATAATACAAAGATCACATCTGCCCAGTGTTGAAAGGGAATATCTTATAACACTGTAGTAATATAAGCAGAATATTAACATTGATACTGTTTAGATACATAACAACTCCATCACCAACAAGAATCCCTGATGTTATTTTTAATAGCCAACTTAGCTTCCTTCAATATTATTGTACATGTTTTTGTGTGAACATAGCTTTTTTTTTCCTCAAAAAAAAAAAAAAAAGCCAAAATGTATAGTTATTGGATTGCAGGGAAATTGTATGCTTAGGTATTTTTTTTTCATTTTTTATTTTTTAACCAAATTATAATTCATTCATTTTTTTTAAATTTACATCGAAGTTAGTTAACATATAGTGTAATAATGATTTCAGGAATAGAATTGAATGATGCGTCACTTGTATATAACACCCAGTGCTCATCCCAGTAAGTGTCCTTAATGCCCCCTACCCACTTAGTCCAAACGCCCATCCAAAACCCCTCCGTCAACCCTCAGTTTGTTCTCCGTATTTAAGAGTCTCTTGTAGTTTGTCTCTCTCCCTGTTTTTATTTTTATTTTTATTTTTTGCTTCCCTTCCTTTATGGTCATATGTTTTGTATCTTAAATTCCACATATGGGTGAAGTCATATGATACTATCTCTGACTTATTTCACTTAGCATAATATACTCTAGTTCCATCCACATTGTTGTAAATTGCAAGATTTCATTCTTTTTGATCACTGAGTAATATTCCATTGTATATATGTACCACATCTTCTTTATCCATTCATCTATCAATGGATATTTGGGCTCTTTCCATGCTTAGTCTATTGTAGATAGCACTGCTATTAACATTGGGATGCATGTGCCCTTCGAAACAGCACTCCATAAAATACCTATGAATAAACCTAACAAAAGAGGTGAAAAATCTATACACTGAAAATTATAGAAAGCTTATGAAAGAAATTGAAGAAAACACAAAAAAGTGGAAAAATGTTCCATGCTCATAGATTAGAAAAACAAATATTGTTAAAATATTGATATTACCCAAGGCAATCTACATATTCAGTGCAAACTCTATCAAAATAACACCAGCATTCTTCACAGAGCTAGAACAAACAACCCCAAAATTTGTATGGAACCAGAGAAGCCCCTGAATAGCCAAAGCAATCCTGAAAAAGAAAACCAAAGCAGGAGGCATCACAATTCCAGATTTTAAGCTGTATTAAAAAGCTGTAATCAAGACAGTATGGTATTAGCACAAAAACAGACACTCAGATCAAAGGAACAGAATAGAGAATCCAGAAATGGATCCACAAACGTATGACCAACTAATCTTTGACCAAGCAGAAAAGAAGGTCCAATGGAAAAAAGACAGTCTCTTCAGCAAACGGTGTTGGGAAAACTGGACAGCAACATGCAGAAGAATGAACCTGGACCACTTTCTTACACCATACACAAAAATAAACTCAAAATGGATGAAAGGCCTAAAGATAAAACAGGAAGCCATCAAAATCCTGGAGGAGAAAACAGGCAACAACCTCTTTGACCTTGGCCACAGCAACTTCTATCTCCAGAGGCAAGGGAAACAAAAGCAAAAATGAACCTTATTTTAAGACCTCATCAAGATAAAAAAAAAACAAAAAAAAACAAAAAATAACAACAACAAAAAACTTCTTCGCAGAGAAGGAAACAATCAGCAAAACTAAAAGGCAACCAACAGAATGAGAGAAGATATTTGCAAAGGACATATCAGATAAAGGGTTATTATCCAAAATCTATAAAGAACTTAGAAAACTCAATACCCAAAAACCAAATAATCCAGTGAAGAAATGGGCAAAAGACATGAATGGCCACTCTTCCAAAGAAGACATCCAGATGGCTAACAGACACATGAAAAAATGCTCAACATCATTCATCTCAGGGAAATACAAATCGAAACCACAATGAGATACCACCTCACACCTATCAGTATTGGCTAATTAACAATTCAGGGAACAACAGATGTTGGTGACGATGTGGAGCAAGAGGATCTCTTTTGCATTGTTGGTGAGGATGCAAACGGGTTCAACCGCTCTGGAAACCCGTATGGAGGTTTCTCAAAAAAATTAAAACCAGAACTACACTAAAACTTAGCAATTGCACTACTAGGTATGTATTTTTAGTTTTATAAAAAGTTGCCAAACTGTTTTTCACAGTGGCTGGATCATTTTACGTTTCCATTAGTGATCTACAAATGACTCAGTTTCTGCACATCACAGTCAGCATTTGATGTTGTCACTTTGTTTTTGTTGTTGTTGCTGTTGTTATTGTTTTAGTTTTAGCTATTCAGATAAGTGTGTAATGAGATCTCAACCTGGTTTCAATTTGCATTTCCCTGATGGTTAATCATGGTGAGCATCTTCTCATATGCTTATGCATCATCTGCAATTATATCCTCTTTGGTGAAATGTCTGTTCACATGTTTTTTGCCTACCTTCTAATTGGATTGCTTTTTATTTTTTTACTGTTCAAGTATTAATTTTTATTTTATTTTGTGGTAAGAACACTTAGTATACCTACTCTCCAAACAGATTTTTTTTGCCTCAGTTTATTTTTAGAGTAGAATATTCTTAAGGGATGAGATGTTGGAAGTTCATAGAACATACGCTGACCATGTTACTACACAAATATTTCCAAACCCAATTATCAAATTTTAATAAACCCAAGTTTATTTATTTTCATTAATCTTGTAAAGCATGAAAGGATCTCGTCTTAAGAGATTGTGACAAATATTTTAAGGTTAGCAAAAGGTTCACCTCTAGTTACCCAGGCAGGAGGTGTGGGCAAACCAGTTATGTTCTGTTGTGTGGAGAGTGGCAAGGAGAAAATCACAGAGTCAGAGAGGTTAAATATGTCCTGAGGGTAGTATGACTTTTCACACAATTTAAGGTAATTTAATTCAATTTCACACTATTTACTGAGTTCCTACCATGTTCAAGGCACTGAATTAGGTAGAAGTAGCGGTAGGAAGAAAGATTTAGAGATGGGTAAACCACACCCTCTATTTTCCTCCTAATTATAATCTATACATGGCAAAAGGTAGTCATTAATTCAAAAATAAAAACTTTTATGTAATGGTTTATTGGCCATTTTAAAAAAAGTACTTTTAAAGAAAAAGGGTTGGGGCATTCAGCTGATGTCTGCTACCTTAAAAAATCTACCCAGCGGCCAAGCATCTTGAGAAGACACAGACTATTTAGAAATATTTTCCAGCTATGATACTAAAGTCTTTCACATCACTTTATTCAATTCTTGGTCTTCCAGATTTAAGCCTCCAGTAAGAATTTAGAAATACACTTCTGTAGGTAGCATCCAGCCAACACAGCACCTGATGCCATAAGTGCCTTTCGGGGATTCAGGATGTAGATCTCAGAACTCAAAATAAATATTAAATGCCTTCAAATATTCTGTGCTTCTTCCACCTTGTTCTTGATTTAACATGAGCCTGTATGTCTCACCTAACTTCTACTTCTTTTGTCTGCTCTGGACCAGAGCCCAGAGTCTTTGCTTTTCTTCCACCACCCCCAGGTTTATTGAGATATTACTGGCATATATCATATATAAGTTTAAAGGATGAAATATGACAAGTTGATATACAGATATATTGTGAAATGATTGCCACCATAAGGTTACACCCTCATCCCTTCATATAATAATCATCTGTGTGTGTGTGTGTGTGTGTGTGTGGTGATAACATTTAAGATCTACTGTCTTAACAGCTTTTGTATATAATACCCTATTGTTAATTATAGTCATCATGTTGTACATTATATCCCCAGAACTTACTTATCTTACAGGTGGTAGTTTGTATGCTTTGACTAACATTTCACCATTTCCCTTATGTCCCAACCCCTGACAACCACCATTCTATTCTCTATTTCCATGACTTCAGCTTTACAGATTTTAACATATAAGTGAGATTATATAGTATACATCTTTATCTGATTACATTACTTAGCATTATGCCCAAAAGATCATACACATTGTTGCAAAAGGCATGACTTCCTTCTTTTTATGGCATAATAACATTTATTACACACATATATTCTATGTAATATATAAATTTCACTATTTCCTTTATCCACTGATGGACAAACCAAGCTGTAATGAACATAGGGGTACAGATATCTTTTTTGAGATAGCAATTTCATTTTCTTGGGACATCTACCCAGAAGTAGGAATGCTGGATCCTATGCTAGTTCTATTTTTAACTTTTTGGGGAAACTCCATACCGTTTTCTACAGTGGAAGTACAAGTTTAAATTTCCAACAATGCATAAGACATCCTGTTTATCCACATCTTTTCTAATACTTGTCTCTTGATAATAGCCATCCTAACAGGTGTGAGGTGATATCTCATTGTGGTTTTGATTTGCATTTCCCTAACGATTAGTGATGCTAATCATCTTTTCATGTACCTTTGCATGCACCTTTCATGATGTTGGCCTTTTGAATGTCTTCTTTGGAAAATGTCTATTCAAGTCCTTTGTCCATTTTTTAATTGTTTTTTGTTTTGTTTTTGTCTTTTGTCCACAATTGAGTTATATGTGTTCCTAAGTAACTATCTAGTAGATTTTAATATTGAATAGAGTAATTTTCCCTGCTTTATTGTTTTAAGATTGTTTTAAATATCCTAGGGTCACTGTCTTTCCATATAACTTTAAAGAAAGCTTGTCTTGAGGCATCTGATTGTCTCAGTCAGTGAATAGTCATACTCTTGATTTCAGCTCAGGTTATGATCTCATGGCTTGTGAGATTGAGCCCCAGCATCAGGCTCTGTGTTGTGAGCTCAGAGCCTGCTTGGAATCCTTTCTCTCCCCATCTCTCTGTCCACACCCACCCCTCAAAATAAATACACAAACTTAAAAAAAAAACAGACTTGTTTATATCTACTCAAACATTCTGGGATTTGGGCAGGAATCTCATTAAGCTTAGGGATCACTTTTGAGAATTTATATGTTTATAGTATTGAGTCTTCCAATTCATTAAAATAGTATGTCTATCTATCTATCTATCTATCTATTTATTTATTATTTATGTCTTATTCCACATGAGAAGGCTTTCCTTGAAGATTTTATTGTCTTTGTCATTTGGCAGTTCTGGGTTGAAGGCTTCTTCAGTGCCCTGTCTTGATATTTGGGAAGCAATATGGAAACCCCAAGAACTTACCACCATGTCATTCTTCAAGTCCTGATTTTCCTAGACATTATGCTTTCTGTTTCCTACCTATGGAGACTTCCTATGGCTGTCGTGTGATTTGTTTTTTCATTGTAAGAGGGAAGATCTGAAAGAGATGGGAGTATTCTATCTTGCCATACCCATTAAGTCCTATTTATTTTCCTTTTTTTGCAATGCAAGCTGAAATTTTGAAATTTTAAGCCTCAAGATTGCTACTTTATTTCTGTCAAGACTGTAGTATAAAAGACACATGTATTATACATGTAAACACACACACACATGCATGCATGCATACATGTGTGTGCTCATGTACCTGCACATATTTAATGGTCAGGCTCCACAGAAACTTGTTTCTCCTGGGCAATTATTTAGGTAGGCACTTCAGCACAATTAGTCAAAAGTGATGACTTAATTATTTATTAGTCTGTTGCATTATTTGTATTTTTAGTATCCAATTTCCTGTTGCAAAAAAAGTCAACACTACGTTCAGAGTGTTGTATTACAAATGTATTACCAAACATTTCAGAATTTTATCTTTGATGCTCCAGTCCCTAAATCCATCATTCTTCATACAATAACAGTTTTAAATCAGAGCACAGTGTGTGGAGGCTTTTGTACAATTAAGTGAGATATAATAACTTAATTATTGACACATTAAGTGTTCTTTTGGTTTCAATTCCCCTCTCTCTTTCTCTCTCTCTTTGAAAAAAAATCAATGAGTCTTTTAGTCATATTTGTCCAAAAATTGGGAAGGAACATGTTAAGTGCAGGTACAGAAAAGCATCTAAGAATTATCACCAGTGAAACTACAGGGATAGAGAAGGGATAAATCTGTTTTATATGCTATAATTATAAACAAGGTGCAGTAAAAAGAAAGTCATGTTTCGGACTTGTCTTTTATAAACATAGTTGAGACAAAGCTATCATGTATGTGCATTTTTACTTTTTATCTCTGCATGGTACTATTTTTACTTGAATAGAAAAACTTTCATTCAGATTTTCTTTAAATCAAATTGATCCTCAATCTTTATACAATTCCTTTAAGTGCAATATAATAAATCATTACACAAAAAGTCATCAAGCATAAACATAAATGTAAATCTGTGAGGTAATAAGAAGTTATTGAGATTACCTTATAATTGCTTTTCTTTTCTAAAAGCATTCCATATTTATAATAAAATGGTATATTATTACCCAGAAAGAATAAGCCATCTGAATTGTGCACACATGAAGGAGAGAGTAGAAACTTTTGATTTCTTACTTAGGTATCTCATTTATACTATTTAGTGTAAATAGAAACATTTTGATTTCTTACTTAGGTATCTCATTTATACTATTTAGTATAAAAGGACATCAAAAATATGCTGCTGGTGGTAATATACTATTACAGGAAGAGTAGTGAAATTATCCATTTACAGAAGTAGAAAGGATCAAATACATTTTTGCAAGAATTGAGGATTATATATCACCTATGTCCTCAGGAATTAAAACTCACTTGGAAACAGGATAGTTCATGAAAGGATTTAAGGAGATTGAATAAGATGAGAAAAGATGTAGAGGTAAGAATTTAGAGCCAAAATGGCTCTAAAAATGATCATGCACACATGCTGGGTGTATCGAGTTCTTGTGTCCTCAAATAATTGCACCTGTTTCTGTCAGGTGATTCTGAGCCATCAGAGAAACTGAATGAAAAGTTGTCTGTATGCAAAAGCAAGTTTTCTGAAAATGAGTCTTAAAAGGTTGATAAATCCTTTTGGACCAGTTAGAAACTAATCATACTTTAAAAATTTAGTCCCTTAGTACACTCTCTGATTCATGAACAAATTTATCCAAAGAAGCAAAAACAGTAGGGTACCTACAGACATACACATGTACATCTCCCTTCCTTCCTTCCTTCCTTCCTTCCTTCCTTCCTTCCTTCCTTCCTTCCTTCCTTCCTTCCTTCCTTCCTTTCTATCATCTATCTATCCTCATCTAGCTAGCTTGCTATATAATCACATACCAGGATACCTATATACACGCATACAGATAGACAGAGAGAATTTGAAGTAAATGGCTTATGTAATTTTTGAGATTGACAAGTCCAAATTTGTAAGGCAGGCTGCAGGCTGAGGGAAAGTACTGCTATTGCAGTCTTTATCTGGAATTACTTCTGGGAAATTATTTTTTTTTTGGGTGTTGTTGTTTTTGAGGCTTTTTATTTTGGAACATGCCCATTCACAGCATTGAAATTAATCTTTCTTACCTAAAATTAATGATTATAGATGTTAATCACATCTACAAAATATCTTCACAGAAACACCTGGATTAGTGTTTGATGAAATAACTGGGAACTATAGCTTAGCCAAGTTGACACATAAAATTAACCTTCATAAGTTTCAATGTCATCTTCTTAACTTATGCAGCAGTGATCATTCACAAAGAAAAATGTTGAAAAATTGGTGAGGGCTGTATTTAGGGTCAGTTTGCACAAGTAGTCAAGATAATAGCTTCAACAAAAGTGAGGCCATTATATTTCCATTCTTATTTTGATGAGAGTAACCTCTCATATTTGCCCAAATGTTGACTTCTTGGGGGTAAGAAACCAGAGGAAATTCATACTTAGCACTTTTTTACCCAATTAGGATTCTGATGAAGACTTAGTTCAGAATCTGATTAACATCATGAAATAAAACCATCTGTGTCTAGTGTTCTGGTATGACGCCTGAATTACAAGATGTCCACTTTAACCAAAGCAGTGCTGTTGGGTTATTTCCACCCTTAACCTGGAAGCAGATTGAGTAGTTAACCTCTACCAATCCTAGTAATATCAATCTCTTAGCATCCTCTATATCTAGGGACACCCATATTCCTTCCTGAAAAACTGCTTTTATTTTCCCAAACTTCATATGGGAAGCTCATATTTATTAAATATGTATAGTAGAGTCGATGCTGAGACAAATGAGTCATAGCTGAAGGAGCCATAGTTCTTACTTTCAAGGTGTTTATAATCTTCATAGGGGAGTTGAATATAAGAATATAATAATTAGTTTCTATATATTAATAGCCATGAAAATGGCATACCAATTTAATCATGAAATTATAGTTTAGGAGGAAGAATGGGGATGGAAAGTAGAAGGCCAGTATAAATGATATCCTTGATATGTGGTGTCTGAATCTTGAAATATAAGTAGGGACCTGTTAGGTGAACATGTCAGAAATATTAGTAACAAGACCAAACATTTGTGGAATATTTAATTAGTCTCAAACACACAGTATATACTTCATAAGTATTATCTTATCTCATCAACTCTAGGAAGTAGGTAACTAGCTATAGGTAACTAACTATAAGTTGAGGGAAACTAAGTGGTAGACCCAACATTTAAGCCCATATTATCTGGGTCTGTAGCATCTGTTCTGGTCATCCGTGGGTACTGCCTTCCTTCTAAAAACATAGAAAGCAGCCTGTAATATAAAGGGATAGCCTGTACAAATGTAGGAAGTAAATCTAAGTAATAACAAGTGCACTGGAATGGAAGGAAAGGACCAGATCATAATATACCTCAAACAAAATCTAGATCATAACTAGAATGCACTGGAGGGCACTGAAGAATTTCAAGCAGTAGAGTGGCATTGTCAGACATGCCTTTTAGAGAGCTTATTATTGTAGTCATACAGAAGCAGGGGTTGTAGGCTAGTTAGATAAGTGATGGAGAGACATAACAGAATTTTTCAGAATGTAGAGAGAAATAAAGAGGTGTGAAAAGACAGGATCATTGAAATACAGACGCCAAGCAAGAATATAGAGCCATGTGGAAGATAGCTCTCATAGGACTTCATGACAAATTGCAAGCAGAGAATAACTCCAGGATGATTCCAAGATTTCTGGAATGGGCAACTGGATGAATGATTGTTGTAACTTCTTTGAGGTAGGAAATGCAAGAGGCAAAGCAGGTTTTTCAAGGAAGCTTGACTTTAGCTTTTTTGATTCAGTTAAATTGGATGAGCCTCTAGGCCTGTGTGTCTAATACGGTAGCCATTAGCCAAATGTAGTTATTTAAATTGAAATTAATTAGAATTAAACAACCTATTGTTAGAGGGTTGTCATTGTAACAGTGTAGGTTAGAAAATATTTATACCATCACAGAAAAGTTTTATTGAACAACATTGCTCTACATCATTCAAGTGAAGATATTCATAAGAAATTTTAATATGTTTTTCTCAGATTTAGAGAGCCATAAAATGTGTTGCCTCCAGAAGTAATATGTTTCTGATCTTTGGAAATATCCTTGATGAGGATATTGAAGAGAAGATGTAACTGCTAGATGAATGGTTAGATCGAATACACAAGTATCACTGAGCATGTTCCAGGGACTGCATCGTGTGTCGGTTTAATACATAAAATTGCTGTTAAATTTGAAAATAATGATGGTGTAAGACACAATTGGATGGAGAAGAACAGTGGCCATTTTTTTAATGTTAAATTTATTGCAGTACACTGCTCTAAACATCTCAAAGCAAAACCCATCAAAAACATTGTGATAAGTTCTCACTGTTTTTAAATATGTATACTTACATAAGTGGGTAGTTTGTGTGTATTAGTACACTTTAAAAACTTAGCACATATTTTTTTTGGTCAGTGTCGGTTTGGTATGGGTACAGAAAGAATTCATTTCTGGCTTTACAAACTTTTGGATTATGAGATAGTTGTTTTCTTTAATCACATATATTTTTGAGGTATAATTTATATGCCATAAAATATTCCCATTTCAAATGTACAATTCAGTGGTTTTCAGAAAACTTACAGTTATGTAACCTTTAACAAATCTAATTATAGATTTCCAGTCCCCATCCCCAAGATTCTTTGTGCCCAATTGAATTCATTCCCCCTTGCCATCCCCAGCCTCAGACAACCACCATTTATATTTTGCCTCTATGAATAATCTTTCTCTAGACATATTGTATAAATGTAACCATACAATAAGTGTTTTTTTTTTTACATCTGGCTTCATTCAGGTAACAATATTTTTTTGAGATTGATCTATGTTGTAGTTTTAATGAATTATTTTATCCTTGTAATCGATAAATAGTATTCTACCTGATAAATATATTACACTTGTTATATTAGTTGATGGTCATTTGAGTTATTTCCATTTTTAGGCTGCATGGAATAATGCTGTTATGAACTTTTAACTAGAACATAATGTTTGTGAATATAAGTTTTCCTTTCTCTGGGAATGATATCTAGAAAGGAAATTGCTGGTTAATACAGTAAGGTTATATTTAACTGTTTTAGAAACTGCCAACGTGGCTGCACTTTACATTCTCACCAGAGGGCTCCAGTGTCTCCTCATTCTCTCCAATACCTCTCTCTCTCTCTCTCTCTCTCTCTGTTTATTCATTCATTTTGAAAGAGAGAGAACTTGTGCAAGCGGGGGAAGGGCAGAGAGAGAGGGAGAGAGAGAATCCCAAGCAGGTTCCTTGCTGCCAGCATGGAGCCCAAGTGGGGCTCAACTTCACAAACTGTGAGATCATGAGCTGGGTGGAAACCAAGAGTCAGATGCTCAACTGACTGAGCCACCCAGGCTCCCCTTGTCTCTTTTTATTTTAACCATTCTCGTTGGTGTGAAGTAGTACCTTATTGTGATTTTAATTTGAATTTTCCTAATGACTTATGATGTTGAACATCTTTTCATACGCTTATTGGCTATTCACAGATATGATTGATGAGACGTCTTTTTTTTTTTATGTCTTGCCTATTTCCTTGTTCTGATACTCTTCACTTAGTGAAAACAGTGTACGTTGACAGCTGCAGGTGGAAGGCAAAGCTACCATCTCTCCAGTCTCATTATTTGCATGTCCCTGAGAGAGATCCCCTTTGTTTCTCATTTTTTCTATGTGCTTTTCTCTTCATTCACATGATGATAAAGGAATCTCTTTGATGTTAGGTGGCAACTTGCTCTGAATAAATAGATACATGATATGTGTAGGATGACTTAACATGTAAGCAGACAAAAAATTATTGTCCATGCTCCAGCCCTTCAATTAAAAAAAAAGACATCTTAGTAAAAGCTATTAAAAGTCACCACCAGAGGCTTCTCTGTTCCAAGTGCATGAGGAAGCCAGACCATCTGAGCTTCTAGGGTCTGTGTTTTGCGTATTTGGGCACTTCTAATTTGAAGCTAAGAATAAAACAAAAATTGTATTGGTTAATCCTTCTGCAATCAAAGCCTTTCAAATCCACATTAGTCTGTCAGCCTTTGGGGTCCATCATGTATTAGGCATTGATGAGTCAGTAAGAATATCCAATACACAGTCCTTATCGTCAAGAAGTTGCCCATAAGGACCTGTCAGCAATAATGCAGAACATTTGAAATGGAATGAGCCTGAAATCAAGCTATCCTCAAATTCTGCAATAATCTTAGTCTCTAGGCCGCACATGGCCCCAGAGTTGAACATTGTTTTCTTCTTGAGATTAGCTCCACCATGCCTTTGGGCTGAAATGCTCAGTCAAGTGTCCGGCCAAAGGACCTGAAACGGACCGTGTGTAGTTCTCGGACTGTCATCTTCATTCCAGGCTTCCAGAGTCCGTGCTCTCTCTCGATGCAAAGCAACTTCTCATTCCCATTATCTGCTTTCATGGCCCCCAGCCTGGCTGACAGGATTCACAAAGGTGAACCAAACAGAGTCCCTAAATGCACAGAACTTATAGTCTAGTACCTGCAACAGACATAGGAGAATTCTCATAATATGGAATGTATAGTCATAGCTGTTATGGGCATGTTAAAGAAAAGTTTTATAGTATTAAAGGTGGGAGGGATGGTCAGGGAAGATTCACAGTCATCCCAGATTCAGGTGAAACTTGGTGACTGCCTATATACCACCATGATTAGAAGAAAGACTTTTGCCATAAAGGTTCATTCTCTTCTGGCAACTGCTGATGAAACCATGAAGAAGGGGACAATGGACGTATGACTTGCACATATCTGCATCCTACTCCTGGCTAGCAGTTTATCTCTGTCTTCCTGATGTAGCTTGGGGAGGGGCTGTTATAATACACATTTATACCAAAGAGTTTGTTGCCCTCTATTTTTTTGCTAATAGTGTATTATAATATATAATATAAAGTGTTTCCTGCTTTGTTCTGCCTGCAGTGATGGATGTGGCCCATACTGTCTCAGGCACCTTTTTTCTTGAACTCTCATGCTGTCAATACTTCACATTCTTCACAATGGGCTGGTGGAAAATGTGACCTATTTCTGTCTAAATCTAGCATTTATGGCAGCACAGTTCTATAGTAATAAAAGGAGAAAATCTAAAATGACTTTGTCTGTTTTGAAGTCTGCTCCATAAATAAATCGAGAATGCCAATTATTTGTTAAATAATTTATAAATTACAATTTCCTGAAAGATGGATCTTCTGTGTCATCCTTTTATGCTAGTATTTTTTTTCTGGTCATTTTTTTCCCCTACCTGAAGCAAATAAGTAAAAGCCAATAAATTTACTAATGGTTTTGCATAGTTGATTCTTAATCCCCCACTAGTATCTCTGATGCATTTTATTGACTCCCATTTTCCTCTCTATTTTCTTAGATATAACATACAAATTAAGTTTAATAAATATTTAGCATAATATTAATAATGATGACAACTAAAAAAGTCACATTTCAGGAAAGAAACATGGTGGCCACAAAAGAAACAAAGAATCACCATTTAAAACAAAGAATTTCATAAATATTAATGGACACAATTTACCTGAGAGAAAACTACAGACCCCACTCCTTCAATATAAAAATTTGATCTTGCACAATGTAGCACAGTTTCAAGAACCATGATTATTCACAGAACAAAAGGTTCTTTAAGTTTCCAAGGGACTCACTGCAGGGCTCATTTAAACATTGAGTTATCCAAGTGCATTCTAAATATAATTCATATGTTTTAAATCTAAATAATCACAAACTTTACAGGAATACATTTGTTACTGTCATATAAAGTGAGACCCCAACAACAGTAAAATCTGTCGCCCGGTAGGATAGCTTCTACAAGAGATGTCCCATAAAAAACAAACTTTTTAAATCATGAACTATCCAGTGTGAAGTTAATGTGTAGTCCCAGAAAGATTTCCTTTTATAACCTCCCTGGGAGTCAGCCTTTTAGAGCTATGGTTCTTCCTCTAATGCCTCTGGACAGAAGAAGAATTCATCAAGAATTCAACTCCCATCAAGAGTAACAATGGTGCAGTCATAGAGTTCTTCCCCCCTCCAGAGTTTAAAAACTCTTTGAACTTGATTCTTTTCTGCTTGCTTGTTAGTGTGTTCATTGGCTTGTCTTAGACTGTCTTTTCCTGAAAATGATGAAAGTCATTGCTCATCAGAGATTGTATCATTAATATAGGACATTTATACCTGAGGAAAGACATCTATATGTTGCTGGTCCAGAAAGATTTGAAGAAATGCTTCCAAGTGAACAAGGCACTATTGCTATCCAGTTGGCCACAACTTTCAAAAAAGGTCAAACTACAAACCTATGCAACTTACAGTTTACATTTAAGCATATTTATTTACTTAAACTTATGCCTCTGATATTATAGAAGTACAATCATCAATGTGAAAATATATCAATTTTAATTTGTTTTTTTTTAAATAATAGACATTACAGAACAGCACACAAGTATTTTTAATAGGAAATATGCATATAGATGGGTGATATTGCTTGGACTCAAATCCAGCTAAAGTGTCTACAGAAGTTACTTTTAAGTGGTGGAGGGAATATGATTCTTTTCTATGTTGATTTTCAGAAATGTTGATCTTCATGTGCAGAATTTTCTTTCAACACATTCATACTAAATATTCAATAAAACAATTTTTTTTTTAAAAAAGATGTTTTTGAAACTCATCTCTTTATGATAATTTTTTAACCTGAGTTTCTTTTTCTGAGATTAGTGATTGTTATTAAGAATTTATATGTGAAAATTACATTTTAGAATGTTTTCCATTTTACCACTGAGAGTCAGTTAGCCAAATTAACTAACTTTTGGAATTAAAATGTAATTGGATGCTGAATTTCTAAACTCTTTCAGGGTCAACCTTCTCTGACAGGGATATGTACTCATCTAGAGGCTGGCAATATTGAGAGAAAAAAATATATACTCTTGGAAAGAGCTATAGCACATTTTTCCTCATCCTCATTAGAAAATACCAAAGCCTTATTGTAGAAGTTATTCTCTCTGTTCCCCTGTCAAATATAGCCTGGTCACATGGAGTCAATATGACATCTTAAACAACTGTCTCCCCAGAGAAAAGTCATCTGTCCTAGGAGGAGATAGGTCTGGCTTCAAGGCACTAACATCACCTTGGAACCATTCCCATTGTTCTGCTGGATGCCTAAAAGTATAGACTTTGTTGTGAGCCATTAGCTTGATCAAACCATGGGGAGGATCTAAGACTCTCAATGCACATTAACGGCAACAGTGCCTGACCCTGTGCCAAAGTTCCAAGTGTAAATATCACTGCTATTTCATAGCTGCCTTCCATCTTACTCATGTCTTTCATGAATAATCCTAACACAGAGCCTTCAGAGTATTCTAGGAAATATACTTCCATTTTTGCTAAATCAACACAGAGCAAAACTACAAAAGAGGCCATGTTAAGTTGTTTGGTTATTATGAAAGAGATGTATATAGATACATCTTCAGTATTGTTTTTTTTTCCCACATAAATTGTTGATAATTGAGACAGGAGATGAATCTTGACAATAGTAACTAAATTGTCAAATGCATTAATAACTAGTATGCAAAACAAGTCCTCTCCTATTTATTTCATTTTAGACTAGGAAAATTGCATTGTCATGGCCTATATTTAAATATTAAGAATTTTACTATTAAAAAGTAGTACAATGTTTAAAAGGAAATTTAATCTGATACAGAAACTCTCCCACCCATTACTGGATTAATTTACATATTCCTTTTCAACTCTCTCATTTTACTTGCTGATGTTTAGGCTTACAAGATATCTTCTATTATACCCAGAAATGTAATTCAAGACTTCACAACCATCAGTCTGGAACACTCTACCCACAACCCATCAGGAAAGCCAATAGAGAAGTACAGTCACGAGGACTCCGTTGTGGTAGTATAAGGCTTTCTGAAACCAGTATGATGAGTTTACGTGCAAAAATTCGTGAATATCTGAAATTGTGTCTGTCTTCTTTCTCTCTCATTTCTTTCACCAACCCCCCAGTTTTCTTCATCATTTATCTAGTTATCATTTTCCTCCTTTTTCTCTTTTTTGCTTCCTCATTTGCTTTTCTGTTTCTTTTCATTCTTCTTATCGCTGTCCTCCTAATCAATCTAAGCTCATATACTATAGGTTCTATGATTCAGACCTTCTTTTGTTTGTAGATTTCTCTTTTTCCTTTCTTAACATGTCTTCATACTTCACATGCATTTCTCAGGTTCTAACCAGCCTTTGAAGCCCAGCTCAGTTTTTATTTCCTTAGAAAACTTCCCATAAGATCTCTACTTTGGCACATTCCTCTCCTAGAGAAGTCACAGCTTCTGAGAATCTGTACCTACCCTTTGTCACTCAGCATTCATTGCATTTATTTTTTCACAAATATCCTTGCATAATATCCTCAGTAAAGCTCATAAAGGAAATAATATATGCTCAATAAAAGCTTGCTAACATTATCACTGTTACATGAAAATACATACTTACGTAAAAGACCCATTTTTAGTACTTATTCTACTTATTTCTTTTATTTCCCCCATTTTTATCTCAATTATCACTTGTTTTTCATTTATTTTTTCTTATTTATTTTTCTTTTTTTTATATTACAACTTGTTTGGAATGTAATTTGACAGAAGCTATTAAAACGTAAAAGTATACTTATGCATTGGTCAGGTTTTTTTTTTGTATGTTTGTTTGTTTTAATTTCCATCCAAGTTAGTTAGTGTATAGTGCAACAGTAGTTTCAGGGGTAGATTCCTTAATGCCCCTTTTCCATTTAGCTCATCCTGCCTCCCACAACCCTTCCAGTAACCCTCTGTTTGTTCTCCCTATTTAAGGGTCTCTTATGTTTTGTCCCCTCCTGGTTTTTATATTATTTTTGCTTCTCTTCCATTGTGGTCATCTGTTCTGTGTCTTAGAGTCCTCATATGAGTGAAGTCATATGATTTTTGTTTTCCTCTAACTAATTTTGTTTAGCATAATACCCTCTAGTTCCATCCACATAGTTGCAAATGGCAAGATTTCATTCTTTTTGATTGCCAAGTAATACTCCATTGTGTATATATACCACATCTTTTTAATCCATTCCTCCATCGATGGATATTTGGGCTCTTTCCATACTTTGGCTATTGTTGATAGTGCTGCTCTAGACGTTGGGGTGCATGTGCCTTTCAAAACAGCATACTTGTATCTGTTGGATAAATACCTAGTAGTGCAATTGCTGAGTCGTAGGGTAGTTCTATTTTTAATTTTTTGAGAAACCTCCATACTGTTTTCCAGAGTGGCTGCACCAGTTTGCATTCCTCCACATCCTCGCCAACATCTGTTGTTGACTGAGTTGTTAATGTTAGCCATTCTGACAGATGCAAGGTGGTATCTCATTGTGGTTTTGATTTGTATTTCCCTTTTGATGAGTGATGTTGAGGATTTTTTCATGTGTCAATTGGCCGTCTGAATGTCTTCTTTGGAAAAGTGTCTATTCATGTCTTTTGCCCATTTCTTCACTGGATTATTTGATTTTTGGGTGTTGAGTTTGCTAGGTTCTTTATAGATTTTGGATACTAACCCTTTATCTGATATATCGTTTGCAAATATTCTCCCATTCTTTTGGTTGCCTTTTAGTTTTTCTCATTGTTTCCTTTGTTGTGCAGAAGATTTTATCTTGATGAGATTCCAATAGTTCATTTTTGCTCTTGTTTCCCTTGCCTCTGGAGATGTGTTGAGTAAGAAGTTGCTGCAGCCAAGGTCAAGAGGTTTTTGCTTGTTTCTCCTGAAGGATTTTGATGGCTTACATTTAGATCTTTTATCCATTTTAGTTTTATTTTTGTGTATGGTGTAAGAACGTGGTCCACGTTCATTTTTCTGCATGTCGCTGTCCAATTTTCCCAGCATCACTTGCTGAAGAGACTGTCTTTATTCCATTGGCTATTCTTTCCTGCTTTGTCAAAGATGAGTTGGCCATACGTTTGTGGATCCATTTCTGGGTTCTCTATTCCTTTCCTTTGATATGAGTGTCTGTTTTTGTGTCAGTACCATACTGTCTTGATGATTACAGCTTTGTAATACACCTTAAAGTCCATAATTGTGATGCCCCCTGCTTTGGCTTTCTTTTTTAACATTGCTTTTGCTATTCTGGGTCTTTTCTGTTTCCATACAAATTTTAGGATTGTTTGTTCTAGCTCTGTGAAGAATGTTGGTATTATTATGATAGGTATTACATTGAATATGTAGATTGCTTTGGATAGTATTGATATTTTAACAATGCTTCTTCTTACTATCCAGAGGCATGGCATATTTTCCATTTTTTTGTGTGCCTCCTTCAATTTCTTTCATAAGCTTTCTATAGTTTTCAGTGTATAGATTTTTCACCTCTTTGGTCAGATTTATTCCTAGGTATTGTATGGTTTTTGGTGCAATTGTAAATGGTATCGATTTCTTGATTTCTCTTTCTGTTGCTTCACTGTTGGTGTATAGGAATACAACTGATTTCTGTGCATTGATTTTTATATCCTGTCACTTTGCTGAATTCGTGCATCACTTTTAGCAGTTTTTTGGTGGAATCTTTTGGGTTTTTCGTATAGAGTCTCGTGTCATCTGCAAAGAGTGAAAGTTTGACCTCCTCCTGGCTGATTTGGATGTCTTTCATTTCTTTGTGTTGTCTGATTGCAGAGGCTAAGACTTCCAATACTATGTTGAATAACAGTGGCAAGAGTGAATGCCCCTGTCTTTATCCTGACCTTAGAGGGAAAGCTCTCAGTTTTTCCCCGTTGAGGATGATATTAGCATTGGGTCTTTCATATATGGCTTTTATGATCTTGAGGTATGATCCTTCTATCCCTACTTTCTTGAGGGTTTTTGTCAAGAAAGGATGCTGTATTTTGTCAAATACTTTCTCTGCATATATTGAGAGGATCATGTGGCTCTTGTCCTTTTGTTTATTGATTTGATGAATCACATTGATTGTTTTGTGGATATTGAACCAGCCCTGCATCCCAGGTATAAATTGCACTTGATCGTGGTGAATAATTTTTTAATGTATTGTTGGATCTGGTTGGCTAGTATCTTGTTGAAGATTTTTGCATCCATGTTTATCAGGGAAATTGTTCTATGGTTCTCCTTTTTAGTGGGGTCTCTGTCTGGTTTTGGAATCAAGGTAATGCTGACTTCATACAGTTTGGAAGGTTTCCTTCCATTTCTATTTTTTGGAACAGCTTCAAGAGAATAGGTGTTAACTCTTCCTTAAATGTTTGGTAGAATTCCCCTGGAAAGCCATCTGGCCTTGGACTCTTGTTTTTGGGGAGATTTTTCATTAATAATTCGATTTCCTTACTGGTTATGGGTCTGTTCAAATTTTCTGTTTCTTCCTATTTCAGTTTTGGTAGTTTATATGTTTCTAGGAAATTTTCATTTCTTCCATATTGCCTATTTTATTGGCATATAATTGCTTATAATATTCTCTTATTATTTTTATTTCTGCATTGTTGGCTATGATATCTCCTCTTTCTTAATTTTATTTGGGTCCTTTCCTTTTTCATGAAAGTAGCTAGTGGTTTATCAATTTTGTTAATTCTTTCAAAGAACCAGCTTCCAGGGGCGCCTGGGTGGTGCAGTCGGTTAAGCGTCCGACTTCAGCCAGGTCACGGTCTCGCGGTCCGTGAGTTCGAGCCCCGCGTCAGGCTCTGGGCTGATGGCTCAGAGCCTGGAGCCTGTTTCCGATTCTGTGTCTCCCTCTCTCTGCCCCTCCCCCGTTCATGCTCTGTCTCTCTCTGTCCCCAAAATAAATAAACGTTCAAAAAAAAAATTTAAAAAAAACAAAGAACCAGCTTCTGGTTTCATTGATCTGTTTTCTTTTTGTTTGTTTTTTTGTTTTGTTTGTTTGTTTGTTTGGTTGGGTTGGGTTTGGTTTCAATAGCATTGATTTCTGCTCTAATCTTTATTATTTCCTGTCTTCTGCTGGTTTTGGGTTTTATTTGCAGTTCTTTTTCCAGCTCTTTAAGATGTAAGGTTAGTTTGTATATCTGAGATCTTTCTTCCTTCTGTAGGAAGG
Source organism: Acinonyx jubatus (assembly GCF_027475565.1). NCBI lineage: Eukaryota > Metazoa > Chordata > Mammalia > Carnivora > Felidae > Acinonyx > Acinonyx jubatus. The sequence goes on from NC_069393.1 coordinate 64,375,286, forward strand.
CCTGGATTGCTATATATTTTTTTCTTATGACTACCTTTGCTGCATCCCAGAGGTTTTGGCTTGGGGTATTATCATTTTCATGTGCTTCCATGTATTTTTTAATTTCCTCTTTTGCCTCTTGGTTAGCCCATTCATTCTTTAGTAGGATATTCTTTAGTCTCGAAGTATTTGTTACCTTTACAAATTTTTTCTTGTGGTTGGTTTCGAGTTTCATAGTACGGAAATATGTATGGTCTGATCTTGATCTTTTTGCACTTGTTGAGGGCTGATTTGTTTCCCAGTATGTGATCTATTCTGGGGAACGTTCCATGTACATTCAGGACGAATGTATATTCTGCTGCTTTAAGATGAAATGTTCTGAATATATCTGTTAAGTCCATCTGGTCCAGTGTGTCATTCAAAGCCATTGTTTCCTTGTTAATTTTCTGAATGTATGATCTGTCCATTGCTATAAGTGGGGTGTTGAAGTCCCCTACTATTATATTATTATCAGTGAGTTTCTTTATGTTTGTGACTAATAATTTATATATTTGAATTATTCCACATGGGGAGCATAAATGTTTACAATTGTTAGGTCTTCTTGGTGGATAAACCCCTTAATTATGATATAATGCCCTTCTTGGTCTCTTGTTACAGTCTTATTTTAAAGTCTAGATTGTCTGATACAGGTATGGCTCCTCCTGCTTTCTTTTGTTGACCATGAGCATGACAGATGGTTAACCATCCCCTTACTTTCAATCTGAAGGTGTCTTTATGTCTAGAATGGATTTCTCATAAACTGCATATAGCTGGATCTTGTTTTCTTATTCATTCAGTTAGTTACCCTACGTCTTTGGATTGGAACATTTAGCCCATTGATGTTTAGAGTGACTACTGAAAGATTCTAATGTATTGCCATTATGTCTTTTGTAGAGTTAGAGGGTCTGGTGGTGTTCTCTGGTCCTTTCTAGTCTTTGTTGCTTTTGGTATTTATTTATTTATTTATTCATTCATTCATTCATTCATTCATTCATTCATTCATTTTCATCTTTTCTCCCCTCAGAGAGTCCCTCTTAAAACTTCTTGCAGGGCTGATTTCATGGTCATGAACTCCTTTAACTTATATTTGTCTGGGAAATGTTTACTACCTCCTTCTATTTTGAATGACAACCTTGCTGGATAAAGAATTCTTGGCTGCATATTTTTCTGATTTAGCACATTGAATATGTCCTGCACTCCTTTATGGCCTGCCAACTTTCTGTGAATAGGTCTGCTGCAAACCTGATCTGTCTTCCCTTGTAGGGTAAGCATTTTTTTTTCCCTTGCTGCTTTCATGATTCTTTCCTTGCCTGAGTATTTTGTGAATTTGACTATGATATGCCTAGTTGATGGTCGGTTTTTGTTGAATCTAATGAAAGTTCCCTGTGCTTCCTGGATTTTGATATCTGTGTCTTTCCCCAGGTTAGTAATGTTTTCCACTATGATTTGCTCACATAACCCTTCTTCTCCTTTTTCTCCCTCTTCCTCTTCTGGGACCCCTATGATTCTGATGTTGTCCCTTTTTAATGAATTCCTGATTTCCCCAATTCTTAAATTGTGCTCTTTTGCTTTAGTCTCCCTCTTTTTCTGCTTCATTATTCTCCATAAGTTTGTCCTCCGTATTGCTGATTTGCTGCTCTGCCTCATCCATCCTTGCCACTGTGGCATATATTCGAAATTGCAGCTCAGTTACAACATTTTTTAAATTTCATCCTGACTAGTTTTTACTTCTTTTATCTCCACGGAAAGGGATTCTAATCTATTTTTGATCCCAGCTAGCATTCTTATTATCATGATTCTAAATTCTGGTTCAGACATCTTGTTTGTATCCGTGTTGGTTCATTCCCTGGCTGTCATTTCTGCCTGCTCTTTCTTTTTGGGTGATTTCCTTCGTTTCATCATTTTGAAGGAAGAAAAGGAATTAATGAGGTAAAAAAAAAATAAATTAAATTAAAATTAAAAAATTAAAACACACACACACACAAATACCAAATAAATGATGCTAGATCCTAGGTGTGTTTTGGTCTGGGTGTTGAAAGCACATGATAGATTAGAGAAAATAGGGGAAAAAGAAAAAAAAAGAAAACGTTTGAAATTTTGAAAAAATGAGTACAATGAAATAGGATAAAATGAAATGATGAAAGTAAAATAGAATTTGAAAAATTTACAAAAATAGTAAAAAATATAGTATAAACAAATTAAAGAAAATATTTTTAAAAATTTTTAATGTTTATTTATTTTTGAGAGAGAGACAGAGCTCAAGTGGGGTAAGGGGCCAAGAGAGGGAGACACAGAATCTGAATTAGGCTCCAGTCTTTGAGCTGTCAGCACAGACCCTGATGCAGGGCTCGAACCCGCAAGCTGTGAGACCGTGACTTGAGCTGAAGTCAGACACTCAACTGACTAGACACTCAGGTGCCCCAAGAAAAATATTTTTAATAAAAATTGAAAATAAAATTTAACTTTTTCTCTTTCTGTATTTAAGAAAAAGAAGAAAGGAAAAATAAAAAAAAAAAAGAAAATTGAATAGATGGACCAGTGAACAGACTGAAATATGATTGAAATCACATTGTTTTCCCCTAGAGGTCAAACTATGAAGCGTGTTATAGTCCATAAACTAAGCAACTGGAGAGACTTCTGGTGCTCCTAAAGAGCGAGGTTGGCCATTTGGGCAGGGCTTAGTGTAATGGCTCTGTTCTCCACTAGATGGTGCTGCTTAGCTTACTGGGGTGGATTGTTGTGGCACTTGTAGGTGTGTATGTGCATACATGGGAAAGGTGAAAATGGTGTCATCCAGCTATCCAGTCTCTAGTATCAGAACTCTGTTCTCCCCAATTAGCAATCGTACAGCCGTCCTTTGTCTCCAGTTTTCATCCATTCCCTGTTTTTACACTCTCTGTGACCAAGCCGACAGTTCAAAAGGCATCACCTCCCTCCTGAGTTTGATCTCAGATGTGGTTGTTTTTTCTGACCCCTTACTTCTGAGTGACTGAGGCTTTGATCTGTTCTGCACCTCTGTGGGAGGGTCTCACCGAGCCATGGCCAGGTGCCGGCTGCACCCAGTAGCATTTGCAGGACCATGCTGCTGCTGATGCCCAGAGACTGTAGGTGGGTTCCAGCCAGCCCCAGAAAAAGTTCATGCAATTGTGTAGCAACAGTGTTTCAGGGATTATGGAAAATCACAACACACATCTGGCACCAGGCTTCACCCTTAGCGACCTTGTTCCAGCACAAGCAAATTTAGTTGTTCTCTGGGGTCCACTGGGGCCTTTGCCTGTGTGTGTGTGGGGGAGGGGCAAATATCTACCAAATTCCCTCCCAACAGGGGAACCGCCTCTCCCTATGTGACCCGAGGACCCCCAGATTTCACTATCCTCCTGGGGATTTGCCCTTCTCACCAGAGCACCACCAGGTATCAAGCTGCAGAGTTTCAGACTCTGTGGTCCCCCTGTTTATAGAGTCTTAATGGAATTTAAACCCTCTCCTTTCTCCTTTCTCCCTTTTTAGTTCAGTCCCTATGGCCATTTCCACTTCTCCACTTTCTGTCCAGCTGCTTTGGGGGGGTGCTTTTCCCATACTCTCCCCCCATCTCCATCCTCTCTCCACAAGGAAAAACAGCTCACTGCTCTCTGTGCCTTCTCTCTCCCCCAGTTCATCTCTCTGTGCTGGGTACCTACTGAGTTCTGTGGTTCAAGTTGTACAGATTGTTGTGTTAATCCTCAAATCAGTTTTCTAGATGTGCAGGATGGTTTAATGTTGATCTGGCTATATTTCATGGATGCGAGATACACACCAAAAAAACTCATTTACTTTTTCTTGACCCTTTATTTGCCTGTGGTGTGAGGTTGTGATATCTGTTCAGGATAGACAAGACTTATTTTTGATCAGTTGTCTGAAAGCAGGAAGAAAGGCCATGTACAGGTGTTGTTATTATACAATAAGATAATATATAATAAAATTTGAGAGCCTCCCTGTTCAGAGTGAGTTATTATTTAAATGTTTATAAAATAGCATAATTGGTAAGAATGTATACATGCACTTGCTAGTAGTCAGAACTCTCCAGGATAGTTCCCCCATGAAACTTTTGTTGGAAAACCTTAAAGAGGGTTACAGTTTACTACTGGAAAGATAAAAGAATCATATCTCTCATGGAGAACTCACAGCACTGCCAAAACTATTCTTTTGACGTATCTATATCCCTTGCTGGCAAATGAATCCTTTCACAGAGATCTTCAGAAGATTGCTCTTCTGTAACATTGCCCCTTGTCTGTTCTCGCTCTCCAGCTTTTTGTTCTCCTTATGTTTTCCCACTCTCCTGTCTTGTTCTCCTTCTTTGGAGAAGTTCCATGAATGGGTTGGAGAAAACACCCACTTTCTCTCTTATGCTTTTCTAATCCCTCTCACCCACTTTGCCCTGACCCCCACCCTACATTTCTTCTCTTGATTACCCATCTTCTTAGTTCCACAGCTTTTATTTGGAAAGTGAGTAAAAACAGAACGACTTCAGAGCCCAGACTATGCAAACCAAACCTTTCCTGGAAAAAATGTTTATAACTAAGTGATAAATCAGGATTATTTTTGAGGTGTTGAAAGGCTTTTAACTAAAATAGGAAAGAGAATGTTGCCATAAAAATAATTCTGAAAGTAGGAAAATAAAGATATAATTATTCCTGTAGCAAAATCAAGTATGTAAATGGCCAAAAAGATTGGGAGCTATTGTGTTAAGTTTGGGGATGGAATTGGACAAAATGTGGCAGGTAGAAAAGACACTCACCTGGCCCAGAGATAGGGCCAGTCCTGGTGAGGGACCAGGACTGGGAGTCTACTGCCTGCTGGCTGCAGGCATTCAGCAGCAAGGGTGCCAAATAGCCAATCCCTGGAGAGCAATGGCTAAGATCCAGGAAACTGTGACCCCTCCTATTTCTGAGACTATCAGTGTTCACTTGTCTTTACTATGTCTTTCCATTATAAATGAGACACTGGTTAACTTATCTGGAGTATAGAAATTGATCCTAGGGAATAGAAAGATACCAATTACAATGGAATGAAGTCTAAAGGAATGACTTGTTGGTAATTCACCAAACAGTTCTTTTCATTTTATGCTCATAGATAATGACTTTCCTGTTTTCTTTATACTTAAGTACAGCTATATGCCTGAGTTCTGGGCAATAAAATTGAGATGGAAATGATGAATTCCATCTTCAAAACCCATCTATAAATACTCCATGGTTGATCCTCCATCCTTTATAACCATCTTTTGCCTGATGGGAGAGAACTCTGTAGATATGTATAATAGAGCCACGTTGTGGAAATAACCCAAGAACCTGATATGTTACTTGAAGGAGAATGTTTTGTAAAACAAAAACAAAAATAAGCAAAACCTACCCAACCAGAAACATTTGCCTTTGACTGTTGAGTTAGAAAGGAATATAGTTTACTATAGTAAGACATGGACATTTTCTAGCATTAGAACGATTAATCTACTATTCAAACACAAGGATACTCACAAGGCTGATAGTATTGACTTCTGTGGATCTTCCCAGTATCACCATACTTCAGTTTCCTCATAGCACCACCCAAGAATTCCCAGAAACTTCTCATAACTTTAGTTCATGTGGTTTCCTTGGGTTAACCCCCATCTCCCTCTAGATTCAGAAGTGAATATATGACCTAGGACTCACAATGACCATATCAAATTCTCCTCCAATGTGATAGATAGACCCTTAATCCAAACTGAGCCTAAAAAATTAGGATTTTCGTCTATGTTACAAGGAATAAAACATTATATTTTACAAGGCTTGCAGGTGTAAGACTGTTATTGTAGAGATTCTAAGCTTCTATGTAGGGAATACCAGCCAGATAAAGCAGAAATGAGAAATAGAGAAAGCTTTTTGGTGACATTGAATCCAGCCAAATCTGAAGCAAAATGACCATGAAATTTTGAGTTATGTTAGCAGATACACTGCTCTTTTTCAGTTGGTCATTATATTGGTTTATTATTGCTATAATAAATTCCAAAAAAAAAAAGTGGTTTAAAACACATATTTATTCTCACACAGCTCTGGAGGTCAAAGTCTGAAATCAGGTTCACTGGGCTAAAATGAGTGTTGGCAGAGGTATTTCCTGCCAGAAGAATTGGTTTCCTGTTGGCTCCTGTTTCTGTAGGCTGCCTACATTCCTTGGCTCCTTCCTCCATGCTGAAAGCCAAGAGGGTAGCATCTTCTCTCCTATCTGACCTCTGTTTCCATCCTTATATCTCTTTGACACTGTCCCTCCTGGCTTCCTCATATAAGAATCTTTTGATTATGTTGTACCAACCGGATAATCCATAATACTCTCTCAGTCTCAGGATTCTTAATCATATCTGCAAAGTCCCTTTTTGTATGTTAGATAACATGGTTATAATTTCTGGGAATTATGACATGGATATCCTTGTGAGGTCATTATTCAGCTCACCATAATTAATGTGATTTGAATTTCTAACACTTAAACTTGAAGAGAATTATTTTGAATCTTTAGCTTGTGTCTGTAGGTTGTGGTCAAGGTCTGAGATGCAGCAAGAAGAAGGACAAGAATGTGTATGAAGCAGAAAATAAGCAGACCATTATGTAGAACAGTATAAAACACAATAGTTCACAGAGGACACCTAATAAAAATTTTTGAAAAATAAGCTGTATACTTCATATGATGTAAATGATGCCAGTCTGCCCTTGGGATATTGTCTGTAGACAGGATTAATTACCTTTGGACTTCCTTACTACGCAATCTTTTAATTTTGTCATAACGTTAAAAGTAAACCTTCTTTATAATTAGAATGACATTATAATTTATCATCCAAATCAGAATATACTTGAAAGGGAAGAAGATGCTTTTTAAAATTAATTCAGAATAGCAGGTATAAGTTGGAACTCTTCTGAGAAGCTAGATATGGGTTTATCCTACTTATAATAAGACATGATGACAGCAAGTTCTCTGAACCAACGTGTTCAAGTTCCAAGTAAGATGAATTTATACTTATTTTTGTTCACCAGGGAGTAAAATATAAGCAAGTTAAAAAGCCACTAATTTTTTTCCCATTGAGCTTGCAATAATTCATAAGTTTATCTAAGACATTGGATTTGTATGTAGTCTGTAGTAATGGGAAAACATCTAACATGGTGCAGTTCTTCTGGAAGCTATTAATTATTAAATATATTCACTCATTCATTTATCCATTTACCGAGAAAATATTTTCTGAGCACTTAATATATACCAACAACAGTACTAGCACTCATACAGATATGGCCATGATGGAAGTACATAAAGAATGCTGGGTGAACCACATCCTGAAAAGGTGAGAATGTGAAATTTGTCCATCTCATTTGAACTGAAGTGTGAATCAGCAGGGTTGTTGTCAAAGTCAACGATACGATCAGAATTGCCTTCTAAGAAAGCCCTTATGACTTGTCCCCAGGGTTCAGGGAAATCACGTGGAAGAGTCAGGAATAGAGATAACAGTGATAGTTATAAGATTTTCTGAGCAATTACTGAGTGATGGGTACTGTTGCAAATGGTTTTCATATTCTAAATTCATATGTGTCACCTCAACCTTCTGACCTAGTGGCAATTGCTCACCCATTTGGGGGAGAACAACATCATGGTAGTGGTATAATCATTTAAGGCCAAATAGCTAGAAAATAGTGTTGCTGGTATTCAAACTTAGTCTGTCTGACCTCAGGTCTCCAACAACTGCTTCCCACATTGTGTGACCTTTCTGCCTTTTAGCTCCTGCAGCACTTGCCACCTGGGCCACTCATTAGGCACCCATATGTATCTCCTTCTGTTAGATCTCATTCTCTGCCTATGCTCTGTCTTACAAGCTGGATTTGAAGCTACTTACAGACAGGGCCACAACGTAAACATCTTTGTATTCCCCACAGCTTCCAGAAAATCCTTCTGTCTATGATCAGTGAGAAAGAAAACTCTTCAGAATGGCACAAACCAGCTCAAGCTCTGTGCAAAATCCCCATGTATTTCTATGATCTGCAAAAGGAAAGAAACAACAGTAAAAACAATTGTATTTAAATACTTAACATGAGTTAAATGCTACACTAATTTCTTTATGCATTAACTCAAGCAATTCTCATACAACCAAGGGGGATTGGCATTATTGTCCTCTTTGAACAGATGAAAAAATTGAAACCCAGAGAGTTTATATAAAACACAAAGCTAGGCAATGATGGGGCTGATCCCAAAGTCCATGTAAGACCTATAAACACTGGTTTCTTAAGTGATAACTTACCTCCTGACTCTTAGGCCACTTCTTTACTTTCAAAACATCAATTTCCCTCATCATTTTTTCCGGCAGTTTGGAGGTATGGGAGACTGAAGACGTGAGAAGGGCTACACTCACTCCATTCCATGCAAGGTAGGGGTCTCCAGACCACAACCCTGAGCAAGCTCAGGCCCAGCTAAATATCAAAGGAGAGGGCATGACAGATTGTAAGAAAGTCTTGATCTTACTCCAAGAAGTTGGTTACCTGAGCCCCTCACAGCAAGAAGCTGCCTTAGCTGTTCTTCCAAGGGTGAAAAGGCCATGAATGATGAAAGGAGATTCAGCACTCACTGCCAAGAGAAACAGCAGGAGCTGGCCTAGCCCTGAGCTGACTATATCATTAATAGCATCCATCCTTAACCCTTCCACCACTAAAAGGAGGTTTTACCTCTTGGGCTGATGTGTCTTCTTCAACCTTCTCATCGCCCCTTAAGACAGATTATTTGTATTTTGCAGAGTTATTTAAACTCCCAAAGAGATCCATTCATTTTGAGTCTATTTGACAAGCTATAATAAACCCTAACAAGTTTTTTTAATAATAAAAAAATAATGTATGTTAATTGTTAACTGTAATCAATTATGGAAAATATTAAAATGATTTGTAGAATTCAGACTTAAGAAATTTCCCATTTTTATCCCTGCAAAGTAGATTTTATATCTGTTGTTAATGGATTAAAAAGGCTCAGATACTAGGATTCACTTGAATAATATCTACTGGTTTTAAATGGCCTACCTAGGGCTTGAATTCAAGTGTGGTTTCGCTACATCATTTCATTATACTTCATCCATCATTGAATTATGCTGCAGTTAAGGAACAGCGATTAGCATCACACTTAGCGTCATAGTGCTTTAGAGCTAACCAATCTTCCCCATATCTATCATCTAATTTTATCCTTATAAGAATTCTGGCAAGTAGGATTGGTAGGAAATGGTCTCTTTTACAGATGGAAAAACTGAGTTAAACTATATGTCTGAAGGAACATGGAAAGTTAGTTTTTGAGTCAGAGCAGAAGCTTCTCTGAGGGACATTCTATCACAGTCTCCTTCCACTGCACAATGATAGGCCATAAGTAGCAAAAAGACCATTTAATATGTGCTTCTTTTCTCTCTAGTTTTTAAAATGAACATATTGTCAACTGAGAAGGTACATTGGAGGCGCGTGGAGGCCAAGGTAGTAACACAGGGGAAGGTGGCAGCAGTGGGCCATTCTGAGTAGCCTGAAACCCAGATTCTAAGGAGCACCATGTAAGCAGCTGGCTCCTGGCCTCAGGGCCTCTGTGGTGTAAACTTGGAAGCTCATTGCAAATGTGGTTTATGACATAGGCTTGGACATTAGAGAAATCTGGGTTGGGTCCCAGGCATGGCTTGGCTCATTGTGGACTAGGGAGCCTTGGGATTCCCTTTTCTGATCTGTAAAATGGGATGCTATTAGTGCCTACCTCATGGGGCTGCAGTGCTGGCTAACTGAAATAATGCTTAGAAGGCACTTAGTACAGCACCTATCATAAAAGTGAGGAATCTCTACCTGTGGGGGTGTTGATAGTGTTGGGGCTAGGAGGAAAGAAAATATGGAGGGCTGAAAGCTAGATTTATGTTTTGCTTTTTCCTTGGTATGATTCTCAGTGGATATTATCAAATTTATCTTAATTTCCTTACTGTTTCATTAACATAGCTCCTGACAACCCACAAGGCACTTGCCTTGAAATTAGCTCACTAAATCTTCACAGCCAGTCTAGGTGAAAAGCTGTGAAGGGAGTAGGGGTTTGAGAGGGAGAGAGACTCACCCATGGTTACATTTTGAATATCTGGCAGAATGGAGGACAGGAATCACTTCTTTCATTCGTTATTCCTTGCTGGTAGCCTGTCCTTGGCTCCCCATGAGAAGCAAAACCAAACCACAAATCTGTCTTTCAGAAAGACATCAGAAGACATTCACCCATCTCCCACAAAAAGTGGGACTTCCTTATGACAATGTAGGTGCCAGGGAGTTCCCTGAAACCCAAGGCTTGGCTGGGTAATTCCTGTTTACACATTCTAAATCTTGCCTCCAGGTATCAATTCTACCATTAACCCAGGATGCAACCTTATATTTCCATCTAATCTTCAAAACAAGAGAAATCTTCTACATCCAAAGGATGTACTTGTTATTAAATATATGTGCCTGTTCTAAATGCCATCCTCTTGCCCAGTCCATTTCCTGAGTCTAGAATATAATCTCCCTCATTTTCTTCCTGGCCAAAGTATATATACTATGACATCATACTTCAGGGTTTCCTCATCCATAAATCTTCCCTTATATTTATCAGTCCCTTCTTCCTTTGAATTTAGAGCATTTGTTTGACCATTTTTTTGCAATAGTTCATACACAGCCAGCCTTGTGGCATCATTAAAAGATATTTATGACTTACCCAGCCACCTATATTAAGCTTTCCCTGAGGCAAGAAAGTGCCATCTGTAGTTCAATATCACTTTTATCTTAGGACCCAATTCCTGGCACATAGTAAAATGTCAATAAATATTAAGTTATTTGGTTAAGTTAGAATATTATATTCCTTGTGATTATTAATTCATTCCATAAAGATAATTCTACATTCTTCATGTCAATAGTTTCCATTTTTTAATGTTTATTTACTTAGAGAGAGAGGTAAAAAGAGAGGGGGGAGGCAGAGGGAGAGAGAGAGACAGAGAGAGAGAGAACAAGGAGCAGAGGGGTAGAGAAAGAGGGAGGGAGGGAATCCCAATCAGGCTCCACACTGCCAGCACCAAGCCCAACATGGGGCTCAATCTTACAAGCCATGAGATCTTGACCTGAGTCGAAATCAAGAGTTAGACACTTAACCAACTGAGCCACCATGGCACCCTCAATAATTTCCATTTATTGGGTCGCCAATACTAAGTAGACGCTTTGCTGAGTATTTATCAGACATTATATGACCCAATATTTTGAAAACATTCAATGTTGTAGACATTATCATCTCTGTCATTTTTTGTATTACTAAACTGAGAGGTTAAGTAAATTTCCCAGTTAACTAGCTGGTAAAATGATGAAGTTGGTCTTTGGTTCCAGGAAGTCTGATGGCAGAACTCACATCCTTAACCACCACTTTATGTTGTTTTCCAGAATTTGTTTGGTTCTGTGATTCTCTCACACCGCAAGTACACAGAAAACATGTTTTGGTGTTGATAACAATGATGGCTGCTAATAACCTTGACTTAAGAGATGCCAAGGAGGAAAGCTGTTCTCACCTCCAGTTCCAGGAAGTGAACTGTCTCAAAATGCAGAATCTATCACAGTTTAGAATCTACATACCTACAATAAAAGAGGGAAAAAATTACAAGAGACTTCTGGTAAGTAGAAGTCAAATTTCAGCTATTGGTTTGTTCTTTTGTTTAAAATTCATCTTTTGGACGTGTTGCCACCTGCAAGATCTGAAAGCCCTTTTCTGTTAGTATAAACACTTATACCTTGCAAACATGCAAATACTTAAGAGACCTCAGTGGAATTTCATTTCCATGGCAGCTTGCTTCTAATCATAATTGGCCAGCTGGTATATTTCCCCAGAGTATGCTTAAAACATATATTTCTTATCTGTAATGGAAATACCACTTGTCTTCTTATTCTCATTAAAAAACAGGTGAGATAGTCCAACTTTAAAGAGAAAGACAGAAATGGGAGACTCCATTCTATCTAGGGTGAAATATTCTTTGAAATTGCAGAACACTTATTTCTCCTCCAAACAAATATTTCTTTTTGGAGTGTCCAGGTTCTGGGTCCATGTGTAGATCAGTCTTTGTTTATTTGTTTGTTTTGAATCACTTGGAAGTTGCTCTATCATGCTCTATTTGGCATTCAAAGTGTTCGTAAAAGAAGAGGGAAACAGACTATAATTTCTGGATACCTTTTATTGAAAGATTAAAGTCTTATCCTAGTAACTAATTAGTCTTAATAGGACCCCAGATAGATCATAGTAGCCCAGATGTCACAATGGTTGTGACTTGAAAATAAAAAGTAACCAACTTACCATATGTCATATACCAAGGCCTAGCTAAGCATGATCAAAATACCAATCATACTCTTAACTCCTTCTATCTTGTGTATTTACATAGCGAATAAAGGCAAGTCTTGGAAAAACTGACTTACATCTCATGATTCTTAAAATGCAAGATTTTATCCAGAGTTATCCAACATTTATGAGCTCAGACTCATTGGGACAGATTTTATATTGGAGCAGTATGGTCTCTAGGATTTTAATATCACAAACTGTGGGACGGGACCTGGAAATCTGTAGCTGTAAAAGAAATCCAGGTGAATATGCTATTAGGCAGAGTTGGATGCCATTGGTGTAAACCATGTGAAAATCATCCTAGCCTAACCAAGCCCACCTGAAGAAGGCTTTTCAGTGAATAAATAGCCCTGACCAGGTGTGAATGAGTACAGGATTTTGGTTTTATTCCTTGTTTAGAAGCTAGTGCGTTGTGGGTTTTGGACACGTCACCTCATCATTGTGTTTCTTCTTTGTAAAAGGTAAGGGATGGATGACTTTTCTATCTCCAGTATCTTGTGACAGGACAAGGTAGTTTCAAATGAAAACATGTAAGTATTTTGGCCAATTCTACTCCCTCTTTCTGTTGCCGTCTTTTTCTATGCAGAAAGCCAAGCCCACGGATATTCTGATTCCCTCTGCCTTTAAGGGGTATCTGAGTTAAGGAGCTACACGAATCAAGACATACAAACACTGTGTGTATCAGACTTGTTGATGTACACGAACATCACGAGTGACAAGGTCCTTTTCTGGAGAGTGGAGGAATTGGTCTACGTTTGTTGGGCTGTAGGAAGAGAAACTACAGTGAAATTTTGAATATGCATTCACCCTGAAACAGCTCTGCTGGAAAACTTTAGATTTTTGGGAGGAATCTTTAGCATATTTTCTCTTGGTAATCTTCTGTGATATTTTTGTAAGAGAACTACTGTTGTGTACTAAATAGCAAAAACAACTTATGTGCATCTTTTGGGATATAAAATGGCAGTGGAAAAAATATTGAAATAGAATGGAATTTTTCTTTTCTGGTAAAGTTTTAGTAAGAGGTAGGGTATTGGTGGTAAGGCCAGGAGTGTTATCTGTTTAAAAAAGTGTTTTTACCAATGTATTTATGGACTAATTAGAATAATTCTCTGCAGATGCTCCTAGAAAACATCTTCAGTTTTTGGCATAAAAATTTGGAAAACGCATTAAGATCCACAATGCCCATTATAATAAAGGTACTGCTAAGTCCAGCAGTTGGAACAAAATACATAGTTGCTAAACTTAATTATAAAAATGCATCTCTCCAAACAATGCATTTATCAAGCACCTGCACAACTAGCTTTCTGTGGAAACAGGTTGCCCCTTAGAATTGTTGGTGGTATATTGCACACCTGCACAATGCTCGTGGTTGCCATTAACCTTGTAGTCATCATAACTAGGTACAGCTTTTAAACCATCATTTGTTTGCTTTGGCAGATGGCAAGAAAGAATGCTATCCCTTCATGGTAGGGGTAGATTTGTTTTTTCAGTCCTGGTAATTCACTTTGTATGGTGGCAGAGTGAGAAAAATAGCATTTTAAAGAAACAAGGGTCAATTTCTCTCATAAGGATAAGGGAAAGAGGTGTTACCTCTTTTTGAGATAGTTGTTTTAAGTTGCTACACTGAATTGTATTCTTTCAGCATTTGTTAAAGACCTATAACTGTTTAAGTGAACCTTACAGTCAATTGCTCTTGGGTATCCCATACCTTCAGCTATAGACGTTTTCTTCTAAATTTATTTAAAAAGGCAAACAACTATCATCTGTGACTCGGGGCAGTAAGCATTCTAAATATCCAGTTTTCAATTGTTTCAGGAGAGTAGTATTCATGGAATCAACTATAAAGAGTTAAGTTGCCTGTTGGATTTGCGTCTTGAAATTACTGGGACAGTGGAAGGGTAGGCTAAATTGTATGTTGTAATGGTGATTCTGCAATCCATATGATGTTGGATATGGAGATGTTCTTTGCTCTCACCCAATTTTTCATGTGGAAAACGAATGTCATCATGTCTGCTATATGGAGATCAAATATGTTGAATGACATAAATAGAGAAGAACTTTGTAGACCCAAACAAATTTCTAAATTACTATTTAGGTAACTGCCAGTTACTGAAGTATTGCTTCCCAGCTGGAGCTGGGACTTATGCCACATTTCTGGTTTGCCAGCTGCTTCCTGTTAAATTTCACAGAAAGGGTACTGTAATGGGAGAGTAGAAAGCTGGAGTTTGTCTCTTATCATTTTGCTTCTTGTTTTTTGTTTTCTCTTGGGATGTGTGTTCACTTCCTGGTCTCTTAGCAAGACTCTGGCAAAGTTTGTTTGGAGCAAGTTATTAAAGTACCAGCAATGGATTCTCTTTTGCTGGTTTCCAATAGTCTGAGAAGTAGCTTCAGTGTACCCCTCAGACTCCAGCATCAGCCTGGAGAGTTTGGGGTCCCAGTCAAATGGACTACCCCATCTTAGCCTAGAGATACCAACACCAGCAAAGAGTAACCCCTTGTCACAGATTTTAATTTCTTCTCTGTGGTGCTCTGAATTTCCAAGTTTAAATTACTCCATTCTCTTATTGTTCCTCAACCTTTGGGTTGGTAATGTTTTTTTCTATTTTATCTCAGATCTTGTCAGTATTATAATACATTATTGTTTTCTTTCTACCATTTTAATTCTTCAAAACCTAAACACTTCTGTCTACATGACATTCTGTTTCTAGGACCCTTATTGATAAAGTAAGTTAGTAAACAGGATTGGTTTCTGCCTTCCCACTTATTCACATTTGGTTTGCATAATGAAATATGCAGGCATGTTTTCCTCTTCTACAGAAAAGTACCTTCTTACTCATTTATCTATGGTTACGACTTTCTTATTCTTTTGACCTAACTTAATTGTCCCACTTCTTCTAGAGGCAATAAAGTCCAATACGGATTTTCCTTTGTATTTAAATCTGGTAGTTTAAGTATCAAGGACAACCTCTGTTGTCATCAAAGTTGAGAATTAGAAGTAACAACGATTGTGCAAACTGGAAACTGCACTCCAAATGGTGTCAAATCCAGAAATACTGAAAATTAAAACTAGGTCAGTGAAATAGTATTTAGTAAGAGCTTATTGTGTTTAGAACAGTCCATTAACAGAAGTCTTCAAATCCAAAGCTGATAGGAAAGTGAAATGACAAAAAAGTGAAAATGAGAGTGTTAACCTTTACAGTGATTGTTACAATAGGGTTTCTAGGCACCAGAAGATTGGTTAAAATATCTTCTACCATTTTAAAAAGACAAATTTTTATCGGACATTTTTAAGAACATAAATTGCGCTTATGCTCATGAAATGAGCCAGATTTGTTTTGCTTACATGGCTTAAATGGCTTTGTTTGCTCAGGGAGAATTCAAGTTTGGTTTCCATTTTGCAATTTACACTAACAAAGAGCAGTTACTTTAATTAGCTTCAGCTGCTGTGTGTGTGTGTGTGTGTGTGTGTGTGTGTGTAAATTTTACAAGGAGCCAGAAACAGATTATCTGAATATGGCTATTACTTAAATATAGCTTTATATTTTTTGGTTTTGTTCCGAATTACTGTGCAGGCTACCCATGTGCAGAACATGCAAAACTCTTATGCAAACCAGATTTGGTCTCCTGAACATGATCTGGCAACTTTTTAGGGAATGCAAAACCTTCTCTGAAAGCCTGGTATGAATGCATACTATATGATAATTATGTTAGCAGCTGAAGAGGAAGAAAAACACCCTCTTAGCAACAGGAAAGACTCTATTATAATGGAAGCAATTGATCAAACAATTCTGATTTCAAAGAGATCTGTTTCTGAAAAGTGTTCTCCCTTTCTGTTACAATTAAAGAATGTATAACATTGCAAGAGTTTCTGTTGAGAAATTTCAGGAATTGAGGTGGAACTAGAAGGACACCCTTATAAAAACATATTTTTTACAATTCCTTAAGTTGAATGAGCATTTTCTTCCAAATACATACTTTGAAATATTAACATCAAATTTTAGACGAATGAATGACGTAGACTGTACTTACTTACAAAAAGTCACCACTCTTCTTTATTACCTGTTTGATGACTTTGGGTTTAAGTTGATGGGGTAGGGGGGGCAGTGGACACACAGAGTATGATGGTCTAAGTAACAGGACTTTAGAATTGTTTTTAAGTGAGTGAACGAAGTCAGTATGTATCAAAATCTATTTTTGTATGTGGTGATGATAGTATTTATACTGAATTGCTGTTTGAAATGAAAATGAGTTTTCCATCATTAAATCAACAAGTCAATCACTTAACAAGTTCCTATTTTTTCCAGTTGCTTGGAAACCATCTAACACTATTTTTACCTTTCCTCCTGCTTTTGTGCAAGTACTCCTCTTTGCGGGGGTATCTACCCTTCTTACCCCACGTCCATCTATCAGTTCCTTAACTGTTCTTTGTGGCACAACCTCTAACTTAAAAGGCTTTCTCAGACCTCCTTAATAAAATTCAATTACTTTTTCTCACGGTATATTTGTATAGTTGGTTTCTATGGCTCCATATTTGCTCTTAAAATGTTTCAGGAAAGACTTCTTTAACTCCAAGCACAGACGTATTTAGAGTTACTATATTTAATGACTAAACATAGAACTTAGAGTAAAATATTGTGTTCTCAGACTTTTCCCCTGTTCTTGAGACATTTACCATAAGCAATTTTATAAAAAAAAAAAACTGTTCTAAGCCATGGCTGGAGGATCCTTAAACTAAAAACTGCTGCTCATTCTTTCTAAACTATGGACTGGTGAGATTACCTGATTATGAGGTAGTAATTCACCAGTATATCACAGGATTTTCTTCAATGGAAAATATCAATGGAATTTGATATTGATTCCAACAAACTTGCCATTTCTCCAGTGATTTCTACTTCAACAAATGGTATTACACTAAATCCTGATGATAAAATCCATAAGTGTAGACATTTTCCCCTTGGTCTATCATCCAAAACTATTAAATCACTGCTGGGTTACAACTTTAGGAGTGTCCTGGGTAGAATGTGAGAGCCTGAAAAAGAGGCATACCACTTTAGGTTAGTAAGTGGCAGTTTTAAGAAGCAAGCAAACTTCCATCTGAGGCTTGATTTGGAGTACTGCAACATGAATAGATCTCTGCACCTACCCACCAGGACTATAAAATTCTATAGAGAGGCCTTAAGTGGTTTCAGGCATGTGTTCACTCCAGCTAGTCTCAACAACACCTTATAATCTGAATGCTACATCCTGGAATGGAAACTAGTATGGGGGTGACAAGCCAGACCTACATTCCAAGGACAGGGGAGACGTGAGAAGCCTCGACTTTCCTGAGTTAAGCTCAATGGTCAACTGACCATTAGGTCGTTTTGATAACCTTGTCCAAAAAGCAACCAACTGTATTCTTGGTGGGATTTTGTTGTTTTATGTGTGTGTGTGTGTGTGTGTGTGTGTGTGTGTGTGTGTGTGTGTTTTACCAGGGAGAGGAAACCTATCAAAAAGATTTAAGAGACACTAACCACATGCACTGAGGTACTTCGCCTCCTAGTTTGTAGAAACCAATGGTTATTAAGGATATTTGGGGCACCTGGGTGGCTCAGTCCCTTAAGTGTCTGACTCTAGATTTCAGCTCAAGTCATGATCTCATTGTTCATGGTTTCAGACCTTGCCTAGGGCTCTGTGCTGACAATGTAGAGCCTGCTTGGGATTCTCTCTCCCCGCTCTCTCTGTTCCTACCCTGCTTGCTCTTTGTTTCAAAATAAATAAACTTAAAAAGATCTTTATGTAAGATTTTGAACAGTGACTAGGTCTAAATGGTATTTAGAAATAGTCTATTTTCTTTGTTATAATGGTAAGGTTTGAAAAATAATGCCCTACAGCTAGATATATTTATAGATGACAGGATATAATGTCTGATTTACTTTAAGATAATCTCATGGTCAGGTGGGAAAGTAGCTGGGGATATAGATGATAAAAAGATATTTTGAAATATTTCTTACTATTTCTAAACAGCAGCTACTTGACAGTCCCAGTTGTAGTTAGCTTAGGCCTCCCATTCCCACTGCAGAAGGCCATCACTCACCTCTTAACTATAATCTTAACAATAGATCTGAACTGCCAGGTCTACCTCTCCCATTTTATTCTATATATTTCAGTTAGATAGTCTTCTGAAAATACAAACTTGATCCCACTTCCCTGCTTAAAATTCTGTGGTATAAGTTGCAAATTCTTTGGCACAGTTAAAAGTATTTACTTGGCTTCTCTTTGGCAGTTTTCTCTATTACTGATGTATACTTGTAAACACGTATAATTCTCATTGTATTAAACTTCTCATGGTCTGGTATCTCCTGTCCTATTTCTCATCAACTCAAAGCCATTCCTCACTTATTTAGCTTTTCTTCAACATTAATTATTTTATGATGTTCAGTTGACTTAGAATTTGCTTCCTTACCACTCCACTTAAGCCAGAGATATTAGAGGCCATAAGCCTTTTACCAGCTCCTATCAGTTTGTAGATGTTGCATGTACCTCTGTGTTGAGCAGAATCTGAGCCTCAGTGTATGTAGAATATGTCATGAATAATTTACCATGTCTGCAAGGTTGAGTGGGGGAAAGGAGGGGTGGTTAAATGGTTGTCTGTCTTTGCAATCACTAAAGTATATTTGAAAGCAGGGTCTGTGTTAGATTCATGATATTGTTTAATTTTAACCTTAAAACAACACGATGAACAATTAATTTCATTAAATCCTTGCCTAAGCTCTCCGAATAAATGGCTGAAACTAGATACATTCAAGTCTACAGCTTTGAATCCAATTCGTATTCCTATTGGATGGAAAAAAAAAACCCAACAGTGGCTAATGTTCTCTGAATTAAACTGATTGCTGGAAGTACATTAGAGTATCCAAACAGTACTGTGTAAAAATGGAGAGGATATAAGACCTTGTTCTTGCCTCAAGAGGCTAGAAATCCTTTTGAAATGTGACATAATTTCCTTCTAGTTATTCCAGGTTTAAAGTGCTGGACTGTTATATATTTATAACCATTTGGGGAAAGCCAATTAGAAGAACCTGAGAATCATCTTTTATTTTCACCTACTTTCATATAGGCCATTATCTTAGCCCTGCTTGGCTGCCAAGGGTGGAGTCATTTGTACCTTCCATCTTGTTTTGGGATGGGGTTGGAGGATTTAAAATTGAATTTTAGTTTCTTCTGGGTTTATGTTTCCTTATTCAACTTATGAGCCTCCACCAAATGTAGATTTTATGGGCAATCCAATTTGTGCTTGTTTGTGTGGGGGTAACATTCTTATGCAACTTTATATAGCACCAGTAAAAGCAGAACAACTCTGGCTTCACCATTTTCCCTCCATTGTGAATAATAGACCTGAGATCCCAGTGACATAGATGGCAAAATTGGAACTCTCTCATGAAGAATTAAACACTTAGAACAAAGGTATTTTTCTTGAACAAAAACAACACATAGTATATCATAATCTTGTCTATTTCTAGTGATTATTCCTTTCATTAAAGAAAGGACAATGACTTTGTAAACAGAATGCCCTATCCAGTTACGGTAGTTCCATCTTGAAATTTATTTTTAAACGGCCCCTAAAGCACAAGGGAAACAAGTAGAATTTGAAGTCACTCAGTATGGATTCAAATCTTGATCTTTGCTCTTCTCCTGTCCTCACTTACCTTTATAAACTTGGGAAAGTTGCTTATAGCAAGTCTCACAGCATTCATACAGAATGGAAAACTGTTCTTCCAACCAGGGTTGTTAAGTGTTTTAAAAGTAATAACATGTGATGTACAAATAGGTGGTCAGAAACAATAAGGGTGGTGGTGATGACCACAATGAAGAGGATGATGCCAGTGGTGATGGTCATGTTACTTGTAAGTAAATAGGAATACAACTTCAAGTTCTCCATCAATCTCCTTAAATTCAGCACAGATCTGTGAGTCGACTTCTGCATACCTCTCTGTCCTTACAAATATAACCAGGTCTATGTCTTACTTAGTTATGTTGTGTACACATGCTGGGGAATATCAACAAACTCTGCTATTTTTACTTGTTCTAACTTAATTTTTTTAATTAAATCAGTTTAAAAAAAAAGGAAAGCCTTTATTAGGGAACCTGGCACATAGTAAATGCTACATATCTGATAGTTGTTCTTAGTATTAATATTTGTAGTTAAGCATCTATTTTATGAAAGTATTTTACTATAGACGAGGCATTGATCATTTTCTGTAAATGGTCCGCATAATACCTCTAGGTCTCAACTGTTTCTCATTTGACCAAACTTCTATAACTTGCACTAGGATTTTGTATATACATTCTTGTTTGTTTCTTAGAATGTAAGATACGGAATTGGCAGTATTGAAACAAGACCTACAACAATGGAGGTTTTCCTTTCCTGAGCCAAAATAATGTCTTAAACTCAGTTCTTCCTTAATTCTTCCTGGATTCCTAACTTGATAGTTAAGCCCTGTGCCATGGAGCCATCTCTATATAAACTTATTCCTCAACATTCCAACATCATTCATGATCTCACTTTGGTGTCTCCATTATGATAAATTTGTTCTTCCTCAAATTTTCAAGGACTTGTAATTTGTTAACTTTTTGGTTCATTTTTCTTCCTACTCAGTGGAAATATCAATGTTCATACTCTGACTAGGACAGCAACTTCCCCTTTTGACTAGGACTTGAATGTTCTTCCAGCTTTTATGCACTGACTTCCTTTCATCTAGAATGACTTCAATTCTTGATAGGGTTGTCCTAGAAAAGAGGGGTTATGTGTGGAGGTCCTTCCTCTTAGCAAGACTTAGATACTTAACTAGGCATTATGTTGAACACTTGTCATAGATGATTGCATTTAATTTTCACTACAGCCAGTCAAGTTGCTAGTAAAATCTAAATTTGACAGAGAGGGATACTGTAGTTGAACTATCCAAGACCCCATAGCTAGAGTAAATGTGGAATTCAGATGCAGGAAAGTGGATTCTGAACACTTCTGTTCCTGTACTTTACTAAATAAAGCATTCACTTACATATGTAACTGTATTTGTTACCATTTAACTGTATAAATTTGTATCTTCTCCATTTCTTTAAAAATGTCTTAATGTTTATTTCTGAGACAGACAGAGACAGAGCATGAGTGGGGGAGGGGCAGAGAGAGAGGAAGACAGAGAATCCGAAGCGGGCTCCAGTCTCTCAGCTGTCAACACAGTAACACAAGTTTAGCTTTCTCGTGTTATTCTCAGCACTCAGACTTGAGATAGAGCCTGTGTCTTCTGTATATTATGCTGGGATCTAGCATAAAACAAATCCTATGTGGGCTCAAATTCTGTTGAATAAGCAATATTAAACAGAAGTGAACAGTTGAGGAATTAGAGAAGACCTAGATCAGTGAGCTCATCCTGTAGTGACACAAATCATAGAACCAAGGAGAGAAATCAGAATTTTAAAGCCCTGATCCTAAATACTAGGTTACCATGTGTCTCTTTTTATTTATGTATAAAATATCTGTGGTTGAGAGGAGGCTACTCACAGACCTTTAAATGCCCATTAAGGTTGAATAATGTGTGCTCTATATTTAATTCATGAGACTGCAAACCCAAGAAATTTGGACACACACAAAAAAAGGTCAAACTTCACATTCTCAGAATAGTTCCTTTGAGCTCCAAGTAGGGAAGAAATATTTTAGAAGGTGCACACTTTTCATCTTAGCACTAATAAGCAAATTACCAGTTAGATATTAAACAGTTGATGATAACCCCACAGCTCCCCAAAGCTGTTTTGTCTCTGGCACCTTCACCCTTGGCATCTATGATATTATAACTGTTATAACCTGTTTGCTTAGCAAGTAATGGTAACATTTTTGCTTACTACTAAAAAGTAGTGATCACAGGTATGTTTTCCTTGACACTGACTGCCATCATAGAATTGAGAGAAATGAGTTTTACCATCTTGACAGCCTGTGAAACCAAAACTAACATAAACGGCGAATCTGTGTACTCCTTGATAGTTTAATGATACTGTTTAATTGTTGGCTGTCTCAAAAACAACATACTAGATTATTATTATTGCTTTTACCCTCACGTATTTGGTGGCATCAATTAACAATTAGAAACTAACACTAAAGAAATGGGTAGCTTAACTCACAAAGCTATAACCAGACAGATTTCCCATACTCAAAGCAGGTTTAAATATTTCTGTGCTTGGACTTGGAATCTTGATTGCTTTCCTTACATTTGAAAAGCATTATCCCTGGGTAAGTTGTCTACTATTTCAAGGAATCTTGCTAGCTCTGGGTGGTGGTGGGGGGGGCGGTTCCTCTTGGGTCAGCAAAGTCACAGATGGCAGAGCATCAGAATATAGAAAATAAAAGACTTAGTTAACACAGTGACACTTTGCAAGACTTGAAATCCAGACAGCCAAAAGTATTCTGGAAATGTTAAGAAAAGTGCTGCAATTTTTTAAGAGTATTCTTATTCAGTTTATGATAGACTATCAAAAACTCTGAAGTATGAAGCACAGATACTTAATGGAACATTTATCTTTGACACATGTGAACCTATGAAGACATTATGATTAGTATAATGCACATATGTTACTTGCCAAAATTTACTCCTCCCCATCTGTAATTGCTCAGTCTTGACCTTCTCTATTCCCTCTCCCTATTTCCCATGAAATGACTCCTAAGTCTTTTGTCCAAAGAGCTTCGTTGATAAGGAGTTTGACATAGAAAAAAAAAAAACCCTATAATATGTGCCCTCTTTTGGTAGGGCTTCTTTGACTCTGTGTAATCATTTTGATTTATCTTCATTGTTGAGTGTATCTATGGTTCATCCTATTGCTGAATAGAATTCACTATTGAGGGCATGGGGGCCACAACTGGCTTGGAACTACTACAAACACAGCTATGCAGTTTGTGTAAGTCTTTGTATGGACCTAGACTTTCAATCCTCAGGGTAGCTACTCAGAATTAGAATTCCAGGTCACATAGTAGGGGTCTGTATTATATTTTAAGAAATTATGTGTTTGCCAAAGAGTCTGTGCAATCTTACATTTCCACTGGTAATGTATGAGGGTTCTGGTTTCACCATAACCAATATACTTGGTCTTTTTGTTTTAATGTTGACATTTTAATTTTAATAAGTAATAGTATTATATAGCAATTTTAAGTTCTATTTCCAAATATTCACTATAGCCAATGAAGTTGATAGTAACTAAAGATATTGAACATCAAGTCGTGTATTTATTTGCCATTAACACACTTTTTTTTTCCTAATGTCAGCTCAATCTTGTCTCATTTCCTCACTTGATTTTCTTATTGAGTCTTTTATTTCATCATGTATTCTAGACAAAACTCCTAGATAAGATTTGCAAACATTTTCTGAATCTGTGGATTGCTTTTTTTTTTATCCTAACTATGTACCTTAAAGAGAAGTTCTGTGTTTTGACAAAGTACAATTACATTTTTCTTTATGAGCCATATGCTAATACCTAAAACCTGTGTTTTGTATATAACCTCAAGTTTTGTCTTAGGTTTTCCTACAGAAAACTTAAAACTTGTGAGTTTGCATTTAGAGCTATAATTTATTTTGAGTTAATTCTTACAAAGATTGATATTAAAACTTGACTTTTTTTTTTTACATAGAGGTAACTAACTTTTCCAGCACTATTAAAGAAAAACTATCCTTATCCATTTAATACCCTTTCAACTTAATTTATTGAAGACTAATACATAGGCCTAGTTCTCAATTCTCTTTTGTTCCTTTGATCTAGTGGTCTTTTTATTCAAACTGTATAAAAGCTATAGTAATCAAAGTCAAGGAAGATAAATCTTTGTTTCATTTTTCAAAGTTGTGGCTTTTCTAGGTTCTTTGCATTTCTTTACTTTGAGACTAAGCTTTTCATGTTTTTCTGGTAGAAATTGTTTTTGTTTATGGTAGTATCTGTACGCCAACTTGAGAACTGACATTGTATACCAATACTATCCTCTGATCTGTGGGCATGGTCTAACTCTACTTAGGTCTTACCAGTAATTCTTTATAGGTTTCACTATATAATTCTTGTAGATCCCTCATCTTATTGTCCCCTATTTTATATTCTGGTATGAAAGATAATTTAATTTTCAAGAATTGTCTGATATGGAAACACAATTGATGTTCGTCTTAGGTTCCACATGTTAAACTTAAGCCTACTAAAAACTTACTAGAAGTAATAAGACTTTCTATGGTAACTATTATCTGCAAATAAAGACAATTTTTATTTCCTTTCCAACCTGGATGCCCTAACTTTTTTATCTCTCTCCCTCCCTGCCCCAGACAGTACCTCTAATTCAGTGGAGTGGTAAATACTAGTCTCAGAACCTGAAATACTGGGACAAATCATATGCTCCCTGAATCCTACGCCTAGAATCTAATTCATAAGCACTCAAGAGCTGTTTTCTGAGTAGTAACTAAACAGTTGAGAAGACCACCTTTTCTACCTTGGTCAGATTTGGGGGTGGAGAGGAAAAAAATGTCTTCTGTTCTAAAGAATGTTTGGAAATGTACACCAAGATGAGACCACCTACGAGACTATTTCAAATGAGGAACGAGGGTGGTTTTTGGTGATGGTAGACACAGGTAAAAGTAAACCATTAATGACCAACTAATGATAGATGGAACATGGAACCTAGCACAGTGCCTGTTACATAGGTAGAATTCAAATACTACTTAAAAGTGATATGGAAAGAGGAAGAGAGAGAAGAGTGGCAAAGCCAAGTTTCATGCTTTACAGGTGGCATTAGGAGAATCCAGATTGAACTTTCTCACTAATTTTGCCTGATCATATTTAAGACACCTAATGGCATATAAAACCAAATCTAGTTAGGGGTGTGTTCTCTTATAAAATTTGAAGCTTTCATTTGAGGCAACAAAACCCTTTCTATAACCTTCTTTAAAAATTCATTTTCTATGCTTTAAATATAATAATCCTTAACTAGAGACAAATGCATTCCCACTATAAGTAGTTTACTAAAGAGTATCAGGTTAAAATGCTCCAAGTTCCAAGACTTCTCTGAGAACAGCATTATTTTACCTCACACATATAATTTATTAGTAGAGAAGATAACTGAATTGAACTCTAGTGCATAGCTTTAGTGTAATAAGCTCTAGTACATAACTTTGGACTTGATCTGGCACAGATCGGATAGAATTGATCAAACAGTCTGGAAGAGACAGGATTGATGAGGCTTTCTGCCTGGGGCATTGGCTTCCTTTAGAGTGGTAATATGCCCATACTGTGTGTGTGTGTGTGTGTGTGTGTGTGTGTGTGTGTGTGTGTGTGTGTGTGTAGAGTACAATGTACCATGAAAGAAGAAATGCCCTTCACCAGCTGGTGGCCTCATATCTAGTCTCATTGAACAGGACTTATACTAAGTATTGGACATTATGGAAATTAGTACTTTGCCCCTAGAGCCTTACAAGCTGAACAGATTTTGTTGGCAAATCTCCTGAAAACTATTTCCAGAAGCAGTCAATTACTTTATATCATTTGTTACATACATCTGTCCTTTTGTTATCTGAGACTTTGTAGGGATGAGAAAATGTTACTAACATAAAGTGACCGAGGAAAATAGCAGAGTCTGGATTGATAATGTTGTAACAAAGGATATAGGTTCTTAAAAACCAAGTAGTGACCCCTAAGTGTAGAGGGCAGTAAAAGGACTTTCCCAAGGTATTTTGAGTGAAACTGGTGATAAAACATAGATAAAAGAATCTGAAACTTCAAGATGTTTGCCCTGAAACAATCCAACAAAACTACAATTAACCAGAATATTTAGAGACTGACATCATGGAAATGGTTTTGTATTGAGGTAACGTGAATTTTTAACTAACTTTTTTTTAAAGTGTAGTTGACACACCATGATACTTCAGTTTCAGGTCTACAAGCTAGTGATTAAAAAGTCTATACTTTATGCTTTGCTTACCACAAGTGTAGCTACCACCCATCACATTACAAAGCTAATAATGCAGTATGGTTAACTATATTCCCTATGCTGTGCCTCTTATTCCTGTGACTCCTTCATTTCCTAAATGGAAGCTTAGGATTCCCATTCTTCTTTACTCATTCTGCCTGCCTCCCCCAACCTTCCTTCCCTTGGCAACCATCATTTTTTTTCTCTGTATTTATATGTCTGATTCTGTTTTTTCTTGTTATATTATTCATTTCTTTTTTAAATGCCTCATAAAAGTAATCATGTGGTTTGTCCTTCTGACTTCACCTAGCATAATACCCTGTAGGTCCATCCATGTTGTCACAGATGGCAAGATCTCATCTTTTTTTGTGGCTACACATACACACACATATACATACCACATCTTTAGAATCCGTTTGTCTATCAATAGAGACTTAGTTTGCTTCCCTGTTGTGGCTGTTGTAAATAATGCTACAATAAACATAGGGGTGCATATAGCTTTTCAAATTAGTGTTTTCATTTTCTTTGGGTAAATATCCAGTAGTGGAATTAATGGATCATACTGTATTCCTATTAACTTTTGAGAAATCTCCATATCATCCTCCTTATTGGCTATATAATCTTACATTACCATCAATAGTGCATGAAGGTTCCTTTCTCTAGAACATGGGCCATAGCAACATTTTTCTAGACAGGTCCCTAAACCAAGGGAAACCAATGTAAAAGTAAACTATGGAAATGATGTCAAAATAAAATCATCTGCACAGTGAAATCACTTGCACAAACAAAAACAAACACAGGCAACCTACCAAGTGGGAGATCATATTTCATATTTGTCAATGGTATATCTGATAAGGGGAGAATATCTAAAAGCATAAAGAACTTAATAAGTCAACACCAAAAATAATGTGGTTAAAAAAAATGGGAAGAGGACCTAAATAGACACCATTTTTCCCAAATAAGACCTACAGATGGCCAATAGATGTGTGAGACAAGATGCTCAGTGTCACTAATCAGAATACAGATCAAAACTAGAATGAGATATCCCCTTACACCTATCAGAATGACTACAATCAAAAAGTCAAGCAATAACAAGAGTACTGGTTATTTTTGCAGGTGAGGTTTTGCAATAGCATATATTGAGCACTTAGGAGTCCAGACTATTATTTGAATATTAGCTCTGAAGAAAAAAAAAGGTGGTGAAAGGCAGGATTTAGCAGAGGGAGCTCAATTTCAGTCTTTCCAATTGTCTGGAAGACTGGGTATTACAGCAAAGATAATTTGTTTGAGGATATTCCATGTTGGCTGAAATTGGTTAGGCCATCATATAGTAGCTTAACTCAGTTACCATCTAGGGCCACCAAGTAAGGCCTACCCTTAACTACCACTGCCTTATTCATTAACAGGCTGAGGTCACCTCACAAATAGCCTGATCTAAGCTCAAAAACAAAAACCTTATGGAAACAACTAGAGGCTTTAGGTACTATACTCCTTGTGGTTGAATCATCCTTGCATAAAAGGGAATTGAATGTATCTCAATATTGGTCACGTGTTATGATACTAGCATATACCATGAGTGTATAGAATTATAAAATGATGTGAGCCTATTCTTCATATAAAATGATACACATCACAACAACTTTGTATAATGACTTGGAATGTTGCTCTGTGGTATTTTTTTGTGGCGGGTGGAGGTGGGGTGGTGGGGGTGGGGTGCTATTTCAAGGAAGTCTCAATTATAATACTAAAGGCAAGGGGCCAAAAAACAAAACTGGCAAAAAAATAGTGTGGAGAGTTGCCTGGGGTAGAAGGCAACCAAAGAGAGAATTTAATTTTTCATAATGTAAACATAACCTGATCCACTTAATTGCTGGATTTCTTTCCGCTTTCAAATGGAAGTGAAAGCAAACCGAGTGGCTGTGAAATGTAACAGAGTGGACACTGGAGAGGTGTTCCAAGGTCCATCCCCATGCTTAATTCACATTCTGCCGCCTTTTGTGACTCCAGGTTAACCCTTCACTCACTTTATTTCCTAAGGAACTATTTGGTCTACTTTTTAAACAAGGACAGTGACATGCAGAGAAATGAACCTGGACCACTTTCTTACACCATACACAAAAATAAACCTAAAACGGATGAAAGACCTAAACGTAACACAGGAAGCCATCAAAATCCTTGAGGAGAAAGCAAGCAAAAACCTCTTTGACCTTGGCTGCAGCAACTCTTACTCAACACGTCTCCAGAGGCAAGGGAAACAAGAGCAAAAATGAACTATTGGAACTTCATTAAGATAAAAAAGCTTCTTCACCTCAAAGAAAACAATGAACAAAAGTAAAAGGCAATCAGTGGAATGGGAGAAGATATTTGCAAATGACATATCAGATAAAGGGCTAGTATCCATAATCTATAAAGAACTTCTCAAACTCAACACCCAAACAACAAATAATGCAGTGAAGAAATGGGCAAAAGACATGAATAGACACTTTTCCAAAGAAGACATCCAGATGGCCAACCGACACATGAAAAAATGCTCATCACTCATCATCAGGGAAATACAAATCAAAACCACAATGAGATACCACCTCACACCTGTCAGGATGGCTGACATTAACAACTCAGGAAACAACAGATATTGTCGAGGATGTGGAGAAAGAGGATCTCATCTGCATTGCTGGTGGAAATGCAAACTGGTGCAGCCACTCTGGAAAATAGTAAGGAGGTTCCTCAAAAAGCTAAAAATAGAACTACCCTATGACCCAGCAATTGCACTACTAGGCATTTATCCAAGGGATACAGGTGTGCTGTTTCGAAGGGACACACGCACCCCCATGTTTATAGCAGCACTATCAACAATAGCCAAAGTATAGAGAGAGCCCAAATGTCCATTGATGGATGAATGGATAAAGATGTGTATATATATATATACACCATATATATATCTATATATATAGATATATATGTACACCATATCTATCTATATCTGTGTGTATATATATATATATATATATGGAGAGTTACTCGGCAATCAAAAAGAATGAAATCTTGCCATTTGCAACTACCTGGATAGAAATAGAAGGTATTATGCTAAGCAAAATTAGAGAAAAGATATCATATGACTTCACTCAAATAAGGATTTTAAGATACAAAACAGGTGAACAGAGAATACGGGAAGAAAAAATAATGTTTTGTCCCCCTCCCTGTTTTTTATAAGAGACTCTTAAATATAGAGAACAGAGGGTTGCTGGAGGGGCTCTGGGAGGGGGGGTGAGCTAAATGGGTAATGTGCATGAAGGAATCTTCTCCTGAAATCATCCTTGCACTATATGCTAACTAACTTGGATATAAATGAAAAAAAAATAATTAACACACACACACACACACCACACACCCTTCGTAGTAAGGATGTTTGGAAGTGGACCCAAAGAGGCTTTTGAGTTTTTGTAGATAACATTCATTTTATTGATCTGAATGCCATTTGCATGGGTGTATTCCCTGAAAACTCCTTATTAGATACTTATTTATGTACTTCTCTATATGTGTGCTATACTTAACCTAGTAAAACAAACAAAATCTAGTAGTAACCTCAAATCCTTATTGAACAAAAGACCAAATAGAGATACATTTCTGTCTATCATGATTTATAGTCGTATTCGTAGGAGTTGCCAGTTTCAAAAAACAAGTCAGGTGAAAAACAACTTATAAAAAAAAAAAGTAGTAATCTCAGCATTAAATCAGAATGTGCTGTTCTTGGTAGTTAATTCTCATTTAAATGATTACTTAATATGTTCTTTCCTTTGAAATACAGCCTGAATAATTTATTGTTACTTAAACTGTGCTCTGAGGCATTACATACTTAATAAACATAAGTTATGGAGAATTAGTTGAAGTCTATAGTTACCCAGACCTTAGAATCTTAGTAGCCATATTTCTGCCCTGTGGTGCTGGTATTCCACAGCACAATGAGGAGGGTATTAAGCTTGGCAAGACATAGGGGGAGTACAGCATATGAATTGGATTTCAATTCACCCTGGTAAAACAGATCAGTTAGATAAGTACAGCCCTCTGCCATTAAACCAAACTTTAAATTAAAACGGAAGCTGTGTTTAAAATAAAAGAATGCTAAACCATTAAGGGTTAGGAAAAAGGAATTCATATGTTTTGGGTGTTAAATTCTTGTGGCCTTAGGCCATATAAGAACAGTACAGAGATGGAAATATATTCAAAGTATGAGCGTGTGTCCCTGCTCTTGAATGGTCGCCAGAATGACATAGGGACTTAGAGTTACAGTGCAAGATTAACTACAAACACTAGCATAAATGTTAATGCCCAAAGGGCTAATAGTGTTGGAAAACTACAATTTTATGAAATGAGGACTCATAAGAGTAAGTTGCAAAACCATTTTGGAGAGCTGTCTGGAAAACATTAATAAAACTGGAGTGTTCACGGGCTAGAAGTCAGCCTTTCCACTCCTAGACATAATCTACAGTCACCTGCTTATTAGACATCAGACATGTGTATAGATGTTCACCATAGCATTATAGTAGTAGCAAAAACTGGAAATGACCTAAGTCCCATTAAGACTAGAAAAACCCATTATTGAATATTTAAAAAGTGATATTAAAAATAAAAACATGAATCAGCATAAGTTTATCTCTCAAGCATACTTATGTGTGAAAAAGCAAGTTGGAGATGAAGAATAAAATGTTTTATAAAGTCTAAAAACCTAGAATGAAAATACTGTAAATACTACAAAAATTTATACATTAGTAGGAAAGCTAGAAATGACTGGAAATGACAATTATAGATTGATTATAGCCATTAACTGAGTAAACTGAACAAGGGTGCGCTGGTTTTTAATATGAACCTGGTAGTAGGTTTAGTTATACAAAATGCCAACATGACAACTACAATATCAAAAACGTTAGAAATTGGAAGGAAAGCCCATTTTGGACTTTTCTATTTAACCATTTACCCGTATGTTCATTTGTTAATTATTCGTGTAGCTTCTACTTTGGGTAAGGCCACCATCTCAGTAGGGCCTCATAAAGAAATAGAATTATAAGCCATCTTCTTTTTTGGATGAAGAGGTTAAATTTCAGTTGGGAGTATAAAATTGTTAGAAATATGTACATTTAATAATATCCAAAGTATTCAGTAACTTTTTTAAAAAAACAGACTTTAGTTTTAGAGCAATTTCAGGTTCACAGCAAATTTGAGCAAAAGATACAGAAAGTCCCCACCCATCTTTAGCCTTCTTGCTGTGCGGCCTCCTCTACAATCCACATTAGGCACCAGAGTGCTATATTTGTTGACATCCATGACCCTACATGCACATGCCATCATCCTTAGTCCATAGTTTACATTAGGTTTTCTTCTTTCTTCTACAAACACATGATGATATCCCTGGTTGTAGTGTCCTGCAGAATAGTTTCACTGTCCTAAAAGTCCTCTGATCTACTTATTCATCCCTTCCCTCCACAACGCATCTGGAAATTACTGATCTTTTTACTGTCTCCATAGTTTTACCTTTACCAAAATATCTTATAGTTAGAAAAGCCTTGTGTAGGAGTTTTCAAATTGACTTTTTTCATTCGGTAATCTGATTTTAAAATTCTCCTATGTCTTTCCATGGCATGAGAGCCCTTTTTTTTTTCAGGGCTGAATAATAATCCATTGCCTGGATATACCACAGTTTATGTATCCATTCACCTAAAGAAGGTTCTTTTGATTCCTCCAAGTTTTGACAATTAAAAATACATGTACTACAAATATCCACGTTCAGGTTTTGTTTGGATGTAATTTTTCAACTTGGATAAACAGCAAAGTTAATGATTACTGATTTGATTAAAAGCAAGTTTAATTTGGGGCGCCTGGGTGGCTCAGTCGGTTAAGCGCCCAGCTTCAGCTCAGGTCATGATCTCGCAGTCTGTGAGTTCGAGCCCCGCGTCGGGCTCTGTGCAGACAGCTCAGAACCTGGAGCCTGTTTCGGATTCTGTGTCTCCCTCTCTCTGACCGTCCTCTGTTCATGCTCTGTCTCTCTCTGTCTCAAAAATAAATAAACGTTAAAAGTAAGTTTAATTTTGTGAGAACCACCAAACTTTCTTTCAAAATGGCTGTACTGGTTTGCTTTCCCACCAGCAATGAATGAGAATTTGCTTTCCCATGTTTCAACAGCATTGGGAATTTTTAGATTTTAGAGTTTGGCTATTCTAATAGGTGGATAGCGGTATTGTACTGTGTTTTAATTTGCAGTACCCTAAGAGCATGAGAATTTTTCATCAGTATATCTTTGTGGTGGCTGGTCAGGACTTTTGCCCATTTTAAGGAGGTTATACTTCTTTTTTTAATTGAGTTCTGGAATTTTGGATTTATCTTCATATATTTTCTGGATGTTTTGGTATATTTGTATAATTTGAATAATAGTCTTACACCAGATATGTCTTTGGTAATGATTTCTCCTAGTCTGTGACTTCTAATTCTCTTGATATTTTTTAAACAGCATTTTGAATTTTAATGCAGTCCAGCTTGTTAATGATTTATTTCAAGGATCACATTGTTAATTTTATATCTACAAAGTCCTTGTCATACCCAAGGTCATCTTGATTTTTCTCCTGTGTTATCTTTAGAAAATTTAAGGTTACATGTTTTTAATTTTGGTCAATGACTAATTTCAAGTCATTTTTTTGTGAAAAATGTAATATCTATGTCTAGATTCTCTTGTCATGAAAAGTTCTTGTTGTAGCATTTCCTGAAAAGACCATCTTTACTCCATTTTGTTGCCTTTGTTAATTTCGGAAAGATCAGGTGGCTGCATTTAAGTGGCTCTACTTCTGGGCTCCATATGCTGGTTTTGTTGTTTTTTTGATCTACTTGTGTATTATTTTGCCAATGCCTTTGTCATAATTATTGGTACTCTGTATGAAGTGCTGAAGTTGCACACTGTCAGTTGTCTTTTTTCATCTATATTAATACTTACAGGGTTAGTCTGTATATTTTGCTTCTCTATTTAAATAGAGTTTTAAAACTTGTTTGTTGGCACCCACAGGATAATGTTTTGGGATTTTGATTTTGATTGCATTGAATCAATAAAATTAGGAACTAATGTCTTTGTTTACAAAGATTCAGTATTACAAAGAATCTTTTTATTCTTTGATCTATTTTTTTTATCAGTTATGTAGTCTTATTCCTATAGATTTGGTACATTCTAAATTTTTTCCCTAATTCAATTTTAAGGGTGCTAATGTATATTTTTATTTCAAAGTCCACTTGTTTGTTGCTGATATGTAGGAAAGCAAGTGTCTTAAATACTAAACTTGTGTCTTGCAACCCTGCTAGAATTATGAGTTCCAGGAGTTCTTACTGTCAATTCTTTCAGATCTTATACGAGACAATCATGTCATGTGCAGTTTAATTCCTTTGTGGCCTCTCTAGCTTTTGTTACTTTAACTTCATTAGCTAGAACTTCCAGTACAATGTTAAAATTGTTGTGAGGTGACATCTTGCCTTCTTTGTGATCTCAGCAGAAAAGCTTCTAGGTTCTCACTATTGAATATGATATTAGTCCTGAGTCTTTGTAAATATCCTTTATTGTGTTGAAGATCTCCCCTATTTTTAGTTTTCAGAGAATTATCATGAATGGCTGTTTGATTTTGTCAAGTCCTTTTTCTGCCTGTATTGAAATGATCATGTGATTTTTTTAATCCTTTTTAACTTGTTGTGGTAGAGCATACTGTTTTCTTTTGTTTTTTGTTTTTTTTGTCTTTTTTTTTTTTCAAATATGGAACCAGCCTTGCATACCTGCAATAATTTCACTTGGTGAGAGTGCAGGACTTTTAAGACATTATTATGAAAAAGATAAATTTTGTTCTTTGGATATACAATAGATGTCAATTAAATTCAGTTGACTTACACACTGTTGAGTTTAATTATGCCCTAACTTTTCTGACTGCCAGATTTGTTCATTACTTCTAGCTGAAGTGTCTGAGTATGACAGCAGGAACATTACTTTTTTCCTGTGTTTTTTTTCTATCAGTTTTTGCCTCATGTAATATACGCTCTTGTTAGCAGTTCTCAATATGTGTATGACTGTGTTTTACTAGAGATTTGACCCCTTCATCTTGATGCAATAGCCTTGTTTATCCCTAACAACCTTGCTTTCTGTGAAGTTGGCTCTACCTGAAATTAATGTAACTACTACAACTTTCCTTGGATTGGAAGGGTAAATCTTCATTTTTCTTTCAATATGTAAAACCTGAAATAGTTTCTTTGACAACATGGAGCTGTCCTGATTTTTTTTTTTTATCTACTCTGAAAATCTGTATTTTTAATGGGTGTTTTTACACCGTTGATGTTTAAATTAATTGACAAAATTGGATTAATGTCTGCTATATTTTCTACTATTGGCTACATGTTGCTCTTGTTCTTCGTGGCTATTTATATATTCTATTTTTTCTGCCTTTTTCATTTTAATTGAGCATTTTACTCTATTTTCTTAATATATCAATTATACTTTGATAAAGTTTTACTTGTTGCCCTAGAGCCTGATATATTCAATTATAGCTCATTTAAATCCACTGTCAAATAATACTATACCTCTTCACAGCAAATGAAAATACCTTTATAATAACGGGAATAGTCCTAATTTGTCTCGTTGTTGTTATTTTGCTTAACATAAGCATCCATATGCAGGCCCACACACCTATGAACATAGATATTTGCATACATGGGTGCTATTTGAGCACATTTATCTGTTGGATTAATTAAGAAGAAGAAAAACATACAGTTATCTTTTAACCTTATTCCTTCCCCAATATACTTCTTTGTTTATATCTGAGTTTCTGACCTATGGGATTTTTCTTCACTCTGGAAAAATTATTTTTTGCAAGGAACTTTACTTGAAACAAATTCCCTCAATTTTTATCTGAGAATCTTTATTTTCTCTTCACTTGGGAAAGATCATTTCCCATGATCTAGATTTCTACGGATGGCAGGTTTTTTTTCTTTTTCCTTTTAATACTTTAAATATATTCATCCTCTTCTTGCTCACGGAGCTTCTGAGAAGTCTGATGTAACTCTTGGTTGCTATGCAAGTTTTCCTTTACTCTTTCAAATGCCTTCTCTAGGATTTGCTGCTTTTTTTGGACATATGTCATATATATGTGACCTCTCTAGCTTCTGTTATTGTTACGTCATTTGCTAGAACTTCCAGTACAATGTTAAAATTGTTGTGATGTGACATCTTTGCCTTCATCTTGCCTCTCTCTCGCGCGCGCTCTCATTCTCTCTCTCTCTCTCTCTCTCTGTATGTGTATATATATATAATATATATATATATATATATATATATATATATATATATATATATATATATATATAAAATGATCTGTATGATTACATATGTATGTGATTGTGTGTGTGGAGGGAGGAGGCATTGATTTTGTTTCCTGAGCTTCCTAGGTCTGTGGCTAGGTCTTTCAAGCTTTGAAGGATTTGAAGAAATCCTCAGTCATGGTTACTCCCAGTCTTTGTTCCTTTACCTTTATCCTTCTGGTATCTTCATTATGTATAACTTTGGCTCAA
This sequence comes from Acinonyx jubatus, assembly GCF_027475565.1. Lineage (NCBI taxonomy): Eukaryota > Metazoa > Chordata > Mammalia > Carnivora > Felidae > Acinonyx > Acinonyx jubatus. The sequence goes on from NC_069393.1 coordinate 64,411,221, forward strand.
CATTCTTTTTCTAGCTCCCCAACCAAGATGTTTTCTCTTAGCTTTCCAGTTTTGGAAATTTCTATTGATAAATCCTCAAACTCAAATTTGTTCCTCAGCCATGGTGAGTCTATTAACAAGTCCTTAAGAGGAATTTTTCATTCTGTTTCGTGTTTTCTGACCTATAGGTGTCTTCTTTTCCATTTCTGCTTACATTATTGAGCTTTTATAACTTATTATCCACTTTGTCCATTAGAGGACTTAGCATATTAATCTTGACATCTAGGACTCTGGTTCTGATGCTCAGTTTCTTTAAACTTGTAAAAGATTTTCTTTTAACATTGATAGTTTTTTCTTGATTGCTATACATGATATTTTAGGCAAGAGGAACTGCATTAAATACACCACAATAGGTCTCTGTGTTTTAGTAAACCCATGTCCTTGGACTGTGAACTTTACACATGCTTTTCAGTAACCCCTGCTTTAGGTAGGACAAGATAGCCAGAGGGAATTGGGTTTGTATATTTCCCTTCACTCACAAGGAAGATTAAAGTAAGCTGAAGCTAGTTTTTTGTTTGTTTGTTTGTTTGTTTTCTTTCCAAGCCAGTTGGGCTGATTTAAACAAAACAAAAACAAAAACAAATAGCTTTGGTAAAATAATTTCTCTTTAGAACAGTAATCTTAAGAATGGAATGGCTGAATAATCTGGGGCATTTAAAATTTTTTTATTTTTTTATTTTTTTAGAAGAGAGAGCAAGCAGAGGAGGGGCAGAGGGAGAGGGAGACACAGAATCTGAAGTAGGCTCCAGGCTCTGAGCTGTCAGCACAGAGACCAATGTGGGGCTTGAACTCACGAACTGTGAGATCATGACCTGAACTGAAGTCAGCCGGTTAAGCGACTTAACCGACTTAGCCACCCAGACATTCCTGGCGTATTCTTAAATGACTACTTTCTCCCCTTCTCCTGGAAGCAGGAGGAGAAGACCTGGTAGAACTCCTGGAGTTAAATTCCAAAAGATATGAGAATCCCTCATGACTGTGTCCCCCTGGAGTTAGTGGTTAAACTTGTCCACCCGGAGCCTCCAGTAACTTAGAAATTATAGCTCTGGTTTTCCTACCCTAGTATAGGTTCCCACAGATGTTTCTGCTTATGACTGTCTACTCTGGCATTTGCACTACTATGATGGATTTTTTTTTTTTTAATTTGTTTGCTTATGAGGCAGAGGGACCGCTTGTGCAATTAATTATTTAATTTTGCAATCTAATTATTTAATTCGAGTTAGTTTTCTAAAATAAAGCTAATAAGGAACAGTATACACGTAACCAATTTCCTAGAAACATGGCAACAAAAATGAGGGAACCTAAGGGGTAAAGCAAAACTAATAAAGTAGTCATAAATCTCTTTACTAGGTAACTTGCTTTTCTTTCCCAGGAATGGTAAAATTAAGTTGGCTTGCAGTCTTAATTAAGACTGAATAATTTGAAACCTTTTATACAGCAGCCCAAGTTCTGCGAAAAGGGTGAAATTTGCTGTGTGTTTCTGACTTTTCATTTTGTATCATTCAACTGACTCTATTTTTCGGGCAAGTTAAAACCTAGATGTAGTGCAATTTGCTTAAAATACCCAGTGGCCAATGTCAAGTCTGAGTTTGAACCATGGAATCAGGTACTTGGCTCACAGCCTAATTATCATCTGTTCTTGTTTGCTACTACCTAGCCATCAATCCTGTGATAATGGAGGGATGTAGAGGTGCCTCAGGGTGTAGATTTATAAATTTTACTTCAAAATTCTTAAATTCCACACTGCAACTTTACTATACGTTTAATCTATGTCAAGAACTATTCAAGATTTCATACAATATCCTACACTAAAAGAGAAGTTGGAGAAAGTCTCATCTACTCTGAAGTTACCTTTAATCTGCCGAGACCATTATTTCTGAGTTTATTAACTATTACTCAGAAATAAGAGACTTTGTGGATAGATGTGACTGGGACATATTGGGTTAATAACAAAAAGCATGTTTCTCTTCTGCAGAATTCTTAGCATTTAGAATGTGATGGTAAATGTGAGAACAGATGGAGTTTACAGCACTTCCAACATTTCTTCCCCCCACAGAACCCTATTGGTCACTCTGTTCCTTTGCAAACAAGTTTTGTTCTGGAAACTACAAGTCTAATAGAAACTTAATTTTACTGAAGAGAGAACCGAGGCAGAGTCCTAGCAGTATTGGAAGAAAATAGCTAGTCAGTTCATGATAACAGAAACTGAGTAAAGGAAGGAACTTGGCGTAGAATTTTACTCAGCGTAACATGTTACCATATTTTATAGCTCACATAATAACAAAGGTACTGGAGTATAAATCAAAACAGGAAGCTTTGCATGCACATATTTATTTCATACTTGTAAAGATTCCCCTCATTACATTACAGACCATACATAAAACTCAACCATTGTTCAGGACACAAATGATGTGGCTCTTGCATTAAATTTCTATTTGAGCTCTAGAATACAATATACACTTTACTTGGACCTTTATTACCCTGGATAGAAATGTTTTAATAACTTACACATGTGTATTAATAGTCTGGGACCTATAAAATAAAGTTTAGACTGTTAACCCAAACTTTTTTTTTTTCATATGAGGGCGTTCAATACCGAACCATCTTAAACAGAAAGATCTCACAATTTTATCTAATTTTTGTGCCCGAGCTAGAACAGGAATCTGTTCCTCTTTATTCTGGCAACACAGGTCTTCCAAACCTGTGATTGGCATTACCATATTGAATCATTGTCAATGGTTACAAGATCGTATTTTTGGTTAAATTTCCATTTAATTTCGTAGGATAGGGAACAATCCTGGAAAACAAAAACCACACGCAAACACAAGAAAATACATCATTCCCTGGCTATGATTCCACTGCTACAGACTATGTCCATTACATGCTTCAAGTCCCCTAAATTGGGCAGTGTAAGACAACTCCATCACCAGTTAATGCTTCTAGCTGTCACAAGCCAGAATTGAACAAAGCCATTTTGCTGCAGATCAAACATAGTGTGCTGAACTCTGAGCCAAGAGACAGGATTGACCCTGAAGTGGAATAAACCTCTTGTCTGTCTGCAAAAGGTAACACTCATGCCAAAATCAGCATAAACCCTGATGCAGACTTGAACCTACAACCCAAGAAAAGAATGTTAGACCTTTATTAGAATCCAATTCTCTAGGTACCAAGTAATGATAAAATTGACTTGATAAAATTCAAGTGTGTCTTAGGAGGTCTGTGCTTACTTGTGAGATTGGAACTAAGTGAAACCAAGAGGACAGCTAGGCAAATACAGAAGAGGATTGCCTAATGAAATTTTGTCCTATTTTAGTAGATATAGTGAAGACAGTCCTTAGAATTGTTTTCTTTAAATTTAGAAACAATAAAAAATGGTAACACTTTTAAGAGCTAGGGTATATGCCTTCACTTTCTATTACAGCTTCCCAAGAACTGATAGTTCAATTTTTTTTCCTATCAAATACCTACAATTTTGTTATACATTGGACCTCAGAAAAATCACTGTGAAGGAGGGGGAATAGAGTAAACTTGATTGCATGATGGAATTTATAAAAATACTTAAATCTACTTAAATCACTGTTGTTTTTTTTTTAAACAAAGTAAGTGGCTATGTGCAAAATACAGACAAGTGAAACACATAAAGTCCTAGAAAGTAGAAAACTCTGTTTACAGCTGTGTCACCTTCAGGTTTTAGTTTTTAATCCAGAGCCAGTTTATCTTATTTTAATTGAAAGCTTTCATCTGATCTGTGAAGCAGTAAGATTCCAGCAGGTAGAATTCATTGAGGGAAATAGTAGCTATATCCTATCATTGCAGCAAGCTAACCTCTCTGAGCTATTGAGAAGAAATCATTCACAGGATCCTGTCATCAGTTCAAAAGCTGTTTAAGTTGTTTTCTGTCAACATAATTTTAAGGCATCTAAGATTATTGGAAAAACATATTTGAATAAGTATCATTTCCAAAGTAGCTGCCTCTTCACTTGTAGCTGGTTACATGAATTAGAATAGAACCAGCCTTCTCCTGCAGATGTGAAACAATTTCCCCACCCAAGTCCCCCATGAAAGACAAGAACACTTCAGGCCCAGGTGCCTAGCCTGAGTGTGATGAGAAAAAAGATTCTTTAAATATATTTTCTAAAACTTTCACTTAGAGAAGTGACAGTGTTAATCGGGTCTGTGAAATCCAGGTAGCTTTGGGATAATTCCTACAAATTTCATGTAAGACTCAATTTTAACATTTTTGCTAAAATTGAAATAACACCTATCTAAAGGGACTTTTCCTAAAAATATGCAAATATACATATACATGTAAAGAAAAGAGAAACAAAATTATAAGGGAAGCACAATATTTGGGATATTACCTGCTGATAGAATATACTGTATATATGTTAGATTAAAAACAGAAAATATATGTTAGGTTTCAACAACAAAAACACTTTACAAAGCAATAGCACAGTATTGCCGATTCTAAGGGGGGTGGAGGGAAACTGTCCCAGAGAAATACGTATGGCAGATCTACTAAACAAGGACTTTAAAACAGTTTTCTTAAAAACTCAACAAAAGGTAAACATGGAGAATGTAAAATTATGTAGGAATAAGATGAACACATCAAATATAAAACCAATAGGAAATGATGAGCTGAAAAGTACAGCAGGTGAAATGAGAGGTTTACAAGAGGGGTTCAAAGGTAGATTCAAGCAGAAGAGTCGGTGAACATGAACATAGAACAATGGAAATTTTCAAATTTGAAGAAGAGGAAGATGGAAACTTTGAGAAGTGATGAAAGCCTACACGACCTGTGGGACACCAAGTAGACACACACGTTGTAGTTGTTCAAAAAGAGAGGAAGAGGCAGAGGAAATATTTGAAGCGATAGTGACTGATCACTTCATGAATTCGCGAGATCCAAACATCCAAGAAATTCAACTAACTGCATGTAGGATGAACTCAAAGACGGCCACACTGGATTCTATAAACTCAAACTACCAAAAGACAAGGGTAATTTCAAAAGCAGCAAGAAAAGTGTGACTCTTCACATCAAAGGGGTCCCAAATAAGAATCTCAGCAGATTGCTCATTCAGAAACCTTGGAGGCCAGATGACAGTAGACTTACACGTTTATTGTACTAAAAGAAACAATGCAAATTATCATATATTTGGCAAAATTGTGCTTGAAAAATTAGGTGGGAGTGGGACATTCTCAAACAGAAGCTGAGAGTTGGTTAATGTTAGAATTGCCTAGTGAGAGATGCTAGACAGTCTTGCATGTTGGAATGAAGACACCAGTCAGTGCACATTGTTTTAAGTAAGGGGAATACATGGCTGCTATAAAAGCTAGGAGCACTGTAACTCTGGTTTATTAACCTACATTTTGTTTACCTACCCAATTTATAAGACTGATGTATTCCAAAAATTTTTGGACATTCGATATATGAAGATGAAATACTTCGTCAAAGAGGTAGAGATAAAGATGTGAAGGAGCAGCACTGTTGTAGGTTATTGAAGGTAAGATGATAGAAATTTAAATTACAGTGTTGTACTTTCAAGATATTTAATGTAATCCAAATGGACAATACAAAGAAAACAGTTAATAGAATATCCACACACCAAAAAAAAAAAAAAAAAAGAAACACAAAACAACAACAAAAACATATTTCTTTACAAAAAATGAACTAAACACAAAACACCATGATGCAGGGTATAAGAAAAAGTTGTAAAGAATTTAAAATAAAAACAAGTAAAAGTCCCTACCAGTAAATATTTACATGCAAATGGATTAAACTTTGTTTAAGGACACAGATTGGTAGAATGGATTAAAAAATCAAATATATGATTATAGTGAGTCACTTTATCCAAAGATACAAGTAGATTGGAAGTTAAAGTTGGAAAAGTATTGAAAAGAAAAATCCATCCTAAAATTTATATGGAATTTCAAAGCCCCCAAAATCAAACTATCTTGAGAAAAAAGTTTTGACCTTAGAATGTATTACAAATATAGAGTAATGAAAATTGTGTGTTATTGTTATTGTTAGTGAAATAGAGTCTAGAAGTAAACCATACCAAAATTTTGACAAGGGGTCCAAGACCTTTCTTTTGGAGGAAGGACAACAAGTGCTGAAAAAGTGGATATACAAATGCAAATGAATTAAATTAGGCTCTTCCCTAATATACAGAAGAATTAAAATGGGGCACCTGGGTTTCTCAGTTGACTGACTATCGATTTCAGCTCAGGTCATGATCCCAGGGTTGCAGATTGAGCCCCACATCCATCCTTAGCATGGAACCTGCTTAAGATTCTCTCTTCCTCTTCCCTTGTCCCCCACTTATGTGCTCTCTATCTAAAATTTAAAAAAAAAATTAAAATGGATCCAAGGTCTGAAACTATAAATCTTAGAAGGAAACCTAGGACAAAAGCTTCACAGCATGCAATTTGACAATGCTTTCTTGGGTATAAAAACAAAGCAAAAAAAGACAAATTGACTTTAATACAGTTAAATATTTTCATAAAGATGCTATATCCAGAATAAAAATGTAACTCCCGCCCCCCAGCTCAGATGGGAGAAGATACATAAAAATTACATATCTAATAAGGGGTTAATACTTAGAACATAGAATTGAAACTCAAGAAAACAGTCTGGTTCAAAATTGGAAATGGACATGAACATCTTTAAAGAACATATACATATTAACAATAAACATGAAAATACATTGAATATCAATAATTGTTAGAGAAGTATAAATAAAAACCTAGCAAGAAATGCCGCTACTCACACCCTTTAGGATGGTTCTTCTTCCCTTACCACCATCACTGCCCCCCCACCCCCCACACACACAAAGTGTTTGTAAGGATGTGAAAAATATGAACTCTTGTGTACTGTTTGTGGTAAAGTTAAACAATACAGCTACTATGGAAAACAGTATGTCTGTTCCTCAAAATAGTAAAAATAAAGTTTCTGTATTAGCCAGTGATTCTGTTTCTAGTATAGACCCAAAGGAATTGAGGCAGAGTCTTAAAGAGATACTTGTACCCCTATGTTCATAGCAGCATTTGCAAGAGCTAAAACATGAAGCAACATAAGTGGCCTTTAACATATGAATGGATAGGCAAAATGTGTGTATATGCACATACATCCACTCACTGGAATATTTTTAGCCTTAAAAAGGAAGACCACTCTGATACTCTACACTATGAATGAACCTTGGGGACATTATGTTAAATAAGCCACAGAAAGATATATATCGTATACCTTTGCTTACAGGGAGTATTCAGGATAGCCAAAACCCTAGAGAAAGAAAACAGAATGGTGGTTTCCAGGAGCTGAAAAGTGGAATGAGTAGTTACTGTTCAATGGGTATAAAGATTAAGTTTTGCATAGAGAAAAGAGTTTTAGAGAGGGATGGTGGTGATAGTTGCACAGCATATGAATGAACTTGATGCCACTGAGCTGTGTACCTTAAAATGGTTAAGATTGTAAATTTTATGTATATTTTACTACAATAAAAAATTTTTAAAACTCCTATGTAATTATGACCACAGAATTTTGCTTTTTTTTTTACATGCAGAGTTTTGCACACAAGCACTTTGCACACTCTGTGTATTTGTGCACCTGTTTCAGCCAGTTTTAAATCTTGGAAAAGACTTTTTCGAGATCTTTGTATGATTTTCAGTTAATCTATTCAAGAGAAACCTATTAAATAACTTCTAATATGGTTAGCACTGTGCTGAGCTAAGTTAAATGACTCTTTCCAGATATTCATGACCTTTTCTTTAAACTTTTTTAAACACTTGTGAAGTTTGTTGTAAGACCTTTCATTTTGATTTTCAGTTAAGAAGGTGTTATTTTACATTTAGTTTGCTCTCTGTAGTTGTCTGTGTTACTTGTTCCTTTGTCCAAGGCCCTTAAACAATGTATTGTCTCTTTGATAGGTTTTATATCTCTGACTTCATTTTTTACCATTTTTTTTCCTGTATTGAGCTAAAATTATATCCTTTTTTATTGCTAATATTCTGCAGCTTAATTGTTGTTCTTTGATGTTTTCAGTGCTAATTGTTAGGTTTCTTAGTGGTCTTTTGTCACCTTACTTACATGCTTTCATTTCTCATCCATTTTTTTATTGTTTATCTTTTTCTTTAGCTTTGGATTTCTTTTTCAGCCAAATGTACCACTAATCCCTGAAACTTCCTAGGGACAATATTTTAGTAGTTTTTCCAATATTATTCTTGATCCTAACCTGCATTTTTTGCATTGGCACTAAGTTCTTCCCATTTATTCTTCATTTCACACAAGTGAAAACTTTCCAGGCTTAATACTTATATAGAAGCACATGTATGACTTGTTCTTGTTCTGTTGCTGTGATAATAGAATTCCTTAATAGGAATTTATTAAAGACACATGTGTGTCATTCCTGATTCCCACTTTATAGGTGGTAAAATTAAGGCACTAAGAAATTTATCCAAGGTTCCACAGCTAGTAAATCATGAGTAGAAGAGTTAGGGTAAGACGCAAGTAACATCTTCAGGGCCCAAGACATACACCACTGTCAAACACTTATTTTACTTCTATTGATACATACTGTAAGCAAAGAAAAGCACATGCATCATAAGTTTATGACTTAATGAATATTTATAAACAATAACCTGTGCAACTAGCGCCTAGAATATTACCAGCTTCTTAGAAACTTGGTTTTTCTCTCCTTTAGTCCCTTCCATGCCTTATGGTTAACCATTGTCTTGTTTTTTAACAGTAAAGAGTAGTTTTGTCTGTTTTTGTACTTTATAAAAATGGAAATCTCATGTATCTACTTAGCTTTGTTATTTTTTTGTTCGTTGTTTTTTTTAAGTTTATTTATTTTGAGAGACTTATTTATTTATTTATTTATTTATTTAAGTTTATTTATTTTAAGTTTATTTATTTGCATGAGCAGTGGAGGGGCAGAGAGAGAGGAAGAGAGGGAATGCCAAGCAGTCTCTGTGTTGTTATCACAGAGCTGGAGGTGAGGCTTAATCCCTGGAACTGTGAGATCATTCCCAGAACTGTGAGACCTGAGCTGAAACCGAGAATCAGTCACTCAACTGGCTGAGCCATCCAGGGCGCCCAGACTTGTTTCCTGAATTGCATTTATCATAGTCATCTAGTAATTGTGTTTGTGTAAAATAATGTTCTTGTAGGAATATCTGATTGTTCTAATGCTGATGGATGTGTGGATAGTTGTTTCTCAGTTCTGTGTATCCGTGTGTACACTATGAAAAATACTGCTATATTCCAATGCTGGCATTTTCCTTGATATTTCTGATGTGCTTATGCCTAAGTGTGGATTTACCTGGGCTTCCTATGTGCTGTTGTTACACTTCATTTGATAATCTTGAGTTGTGTGCCGATTTAACTCACCAACTGTGTATATTTAGTGTTCCAGTTTATTCACAGTCTTAGTGGTGTTTCACAGTCAAAAGTTGTTTGCCTTTTCAGGTAAACCTTTCATGTTTTAACCTACACTTCCATGATACCTAAAATATCTCTTCATTAACTTAATGGTAATTTTGGTGTCTTTTTTTTCATAAAGAGATAAAGCTCTTTGTATGTTTTTCTATTGGGTTGTAGGACTTACTGATTTGCAGATGTTCCACAGATATTCTAAGTAAAACACCTTGTTCAGATACATTAATGTCAGCATGTTCTGCTAGTCTAGTTACCCTTCTACTCTTATTAATATCTTTTGAAGAATGTAAGTTTTTGTTATACTAAATTTGAATTTATCAATTTGTTTTGTAGTTTTTGTCTGTTAGATTTACTTCTTTTTTTTTTTAATTTTTTTTCAACGTTTATTTATATTTGGGACAGAGAGAGACAGAGCATGAACGGGGGAGGGGCAGAGAGAGAGGGAGACACAGAATCGGAAACAGGCTCCAGGCTCTGAGCCATCAGCCCAGAGCCTGACGCGGGGCTCGAACTCACGGACTGCGAGATCGTGACCTGGCTGAAGTCGGACGCTTAACCGACTGCGCCACCCAGGTGCCCCTGTTAGATTTACTTCTACAATCAAAATGATGTCCATAATTTTTCTTCAAAAATATTTTTACTACTTTCCATACATATTTAGACCTGACATCTATTTGGAACTTATATTTAGGCAGGTGAAGTAAGGATCTAGATATAATTCTTAAAATCCTAACCTATCTAATTGAGAAGACCATCTTTTCCCCACTGTACTACAGTTAACATTGCAGTGATACCAGATACATTTACAGGTTTGGGTGCTTTCTAGATTCGTTATATTTGGTTGTGTATCTATGTGTCCTTTACTAGGAACATGACCTATGACCACAGCTTTGAAATAAGTATTTAGTACTGTCTATTTGCTAGTTTTCTTTAACATTTACTTTGGTAATACTGGGTCTTTGAATTTCCATTTGAACTTAGAATTAACCTGATAATTTCTATAATGACTAACACATGTCCATAAACTGCTGAGATTTTAACTGGGATGCACTGAATATACAAATCGAGGATAACTTTTATCTGTATGTAATTGTTATATACACATAGTATATGTGAACAAAATTGATAATAGACCATTGAATGAACAATGTATTCTTGTGACTTTATGACATAGACTAATTAATATTAATGCTTTGCCTGAATATTAGTTAGGATTTCCTATATAAATAGACTTCTAGACATTATAACTCAGTTCTTTTCAACTTCATAGGATATTAGTTTTTGTTTTACTTGCTAATACTCTAAGTATAATAAACAGAAAAAGCAATAATAGATTTTTTGTTGTTGTTGCCTACTCTCAAGAGGAAAACCTTTCGATATTTCAATGTGATGATGGATTACGTGCAAAGTGGCGGCACCCAAGTCTAGTTGTTAGTGTGGGGTAGAAACCTATGTCTTTTCTATTGTTTAACTTTTTCCCTTTAACCAACCATTCTGGGTGTGTTGTGAGCACTCTCGTTATGGGTAGATCTGTGATTCTTATTCTCTGCAATTAAGTCCTCTATCTAAGTGTCATGGAGAGATTCCATGAGGTAGGTATTTGCTTCCAAATGATGTACACTCAGTACGAAGAACTCATGATGGGCTTCAAATATTTTTCCTAGACAAATTGACACTCAAGACATAATATATACTTTCCTTAGGTTTGTACTGACCATCCCAGGGTCCATAAGACTAATACATCTCACCCCAAACACTTCCTTACCCAGTTCTATGCCCACTGCTTTGGGACTCCTGGGGTCCTCTTTTTCTCCACTTGGTGTAAATTTGTGTAAAATTCTCAGCTCAGTGCTTTCAGGATTGTGTTTTTGCCTTTCAAGTAGGAGTGACCTCTGTATCTCCCTGGCTTCTTTGGTACCTGAAGGAATCCATGTCTTCAAGTCCTATAACTTTGCCTTTGAGCCCTTGAACAGATTCTGTCCTAGAAACATCTCCTCAACTATATAACATCTCCAGGTCCAGTTTTCACTCATTCAGACCAACAGTTGGACTTATTAATAGAATTCAGGTAAAATACCAAAGCTAAGAAACAAGTACATAAATCACATCTTGAGTAGAGGCAGATTAACAAGCAATCTTTAAAATTCTATTTCCTCACAGTTTGCCATTGTTCAGCTCAGAAGGCAAAACTGCAGGTTCTCTTAATATTGTGGTAATTAATACTCAATGTGTGATGTCTCACTTTATTCAATTTATACTTGGTGTGCCTTGCCAAAATGCAATAAGGAGAAAATTTAAAAAGCCAAGAAGACATAAATTATTAAGCTTTCTTCTCCCTGAAGCAAGATTTTAAATAATACTCAGTGCAATGTCATCTAGGGCATTTGGAGATTACACAGTTCAATATTTTGGCTGAGGTTCATTGCACAGGCAGGGGTAATGCAAGTTAGATGTATCTTCCTTTGAGTATGACTATATTGGTGCATAAGAAAAGATATTGGATGCCTTTCATCTGTCCCAAGGGAGTCTGGTTGGTGAGAAATGGCAGCAGAGCAATGGAGGTGGGGACTAGGAGCCATACCTGTCCTCAATCTTAAACAGTCTTCCTAGAATGTGTTCCTTGAAAGTAACATCTAGGACCGAGAACTGGTGGCTCAGGCCTTCATTTCCCTCAAGCACCCAGGAAGAGACCATGATTAAGAAGGAAATTAATCCTCTGTCCTGGAGACCATCTGTGCTTGTCTGGATATCCTTACTAATACGGTGGGTTTTATTTGGATAGTTTGAAGGTACATTTTGTGTGGATACTACTTTTCCTATGGAGAGGGAAGCAACACAGAGTAGAAGGTATTAATATGAAAATAGGTAAAGGATATGAAAATATGAAAAGGGGGAAAGGATAAGCAGAGAACAATGAGAGTATATCATTTACCAAGATTCTTAAAAATAAGGACAGAAGATATGGACAGAAGACGTAAAGAGAGGCTATCTTCTGCAGAGATCAAATGGTATAAATGAAAGGGAAGCTGACATTTTTCATATACTGAGAAATGGGAAAGCACATACAAAGCCTGGGAAAAACTGATCTCTTATCCAAGCCTGGATTCTAAAACAAAACAAACAAACAAAAAACACTAGATTTGGGCTTCTGTACGTCTTTCTTGTGTTGGTGATTTGAACTGGCACAGAGCAATTGACATGGTAAGGGAAATGAATGGGATTAGCCTAGTGACTATTTCAGAAAATGGACAGGCTCCTCAACCATGTAGAAAAGAGAACTACTAGGCCACTTAGTTTTCCACAGTCCCTTGCACTTGACACAGAGACCATCACAGGCAAGATATTTGATACAACATTTTGATCAGACAAATCACTGGGCACTGTTTTATTCCTTTACCCCTGCTATATATGTAGGATTGAAATAATTATTTCTATAAAGGAAAATAATATTATATACTTTAAAAATTTGTGAGATTTGTATATATAAAAAGCAGCATGTAAACAAAAACTGAAATTATTGTACATCATCCTTGTTTAGACTAATTGGAGAAGGGTTTAGTAAGGAATTGGGCCTTGAGAAATATGAAGAACTTGGATACATGAAGACAAGTGAAGGAGGAATAAGAGCCTGAGTAAAATTCTCATGTCCAAGAAGAAATATTCTATGTGTGGAGCCCATCTTGGCTCAATCAGAATATGCACATAAACATCTGCTCTAGTTACCTGAGCCTTAAACCACCTCTCACTTCTGCACATGTTGATAAATTTTAAATTTTTAGATTGATTTATGTGATGTTAGCCAAATTACAAATAACTTTGGGTCATGAATTATGATTTTTAACTTTTTTCCCCCCTAGAAATGAATGTAAGTCTCTGGTAATAGCCTCTCAATGAGAGGCTTTCAGTGTGGCTTCCTAAGCCACTTGGTACTTTTCTTACTTTCCTGATCTAAATAAAAAATACTCAGTTTTCCAATGACACTGGACACAACGAAAACAAAGATTCATTTATAAAAAATACAGGCATCGTATTTCTTGATATGCTCTCACACGTCCCAAGTAGAAACCTCCTATAGAGACCACAGGGGAAACAAAGGAAGGTGAAATGAGCAGCTAGAGTGCTGGAGCCTTCTGCAACAAAAAACACAGGAAGTTACTGTGTTGAAAAGGGCATGAAATTGACCTTCTGACTAGAGAGTGGACAGTGACTGGAGGTCTCCTCTGAAGATATTTCAAGGTGGTGGCTCCACTTTGCCTGGAGCTAATAAACATTTTGTGAGTCTTTCCAAGCATTCTGGGACTCTCATCAGTTAAATTAGCTTAGATGTGACTTCCTGGTTGGGAGAGAAATTCCCTTTAAAAATCCCATACTATGATACCACAGTAGATCAAAGTCCATTAATTTTTTTCTACAGTTTGAATATGTTTGAGATTTTTTCCTTGAAAAATTAACAAATCAGATTTCTAATACGTTGCTTGTCTTCAACCATTCCAGTGTCTTCTATGGAACTAAAATTTTCTTCTTCAGTGCTTTAACTTTTATTCTCCTTGGAAGGGCCTCTATCCAAAATCATTTTCAAATGCATAATAAATATATTTATGCTTAGGTACTATGGCGATTGTTGCATTTAGAACTCAAAAAAGGAGTTGAATTAGTGCTTTTTACCCCAGTTTTATTATGAAATAATTCACATTTATCACTGTAGAAACTTAAGGCATATAGCATGATTGTTTGATTTACATTTATTGTGAAATAATTATAACATATCCTGCTAACGTTCCGTCATCTTTAGATACATAAAGAGAAGGAAAGAAAAACCATTCACCTTGTGATGAGAATTCTAAGGATTAACTCTCATATTCCAATGGATCACACGGCAGTGTCAGCTATAGTTATGATGTTGTGCACTAGATTCCTAATACTTATTTATTTCATCACTGAAAGTTGTCCACCATTTTCCTTCAATTCTTCCTCTCCATCTGCCTCTGCTAATCACAGTTCTGATCTTTTTCTGGGAGTTCGTTTTTTTACATTCTACATATGAAGACAAATATTAAATGATTTCACTTATAAGTCTGATACATTTCACATCGCATAATGCCTTCACAGTCCATTCATGTTCTTACAAACAGTGGGATTTCCTCATTTTTTGGCTAAATAATCGTGTGTGTGTGTGCGCACGCATGAGTGCCCACCACAACTTTTTCATTCATGTATCCATCAGTGAACACTTAGATAATTTCCTCGTCTTGGCTATTGTAAATAATGCTGCTATTAACATGGGGGCACAGATATCCTTTTTGAGTTAGTGTTTTCATTTCATTTAGATATAGTCCCATAAGTAGAATTACTGAATCATATGGTATTTTTATTTTTAACTTTTCAAGGATTTTCCAAAGTGTTTCCATAGTCTTTACTAATTTACACAGTGCTCAATTTTTTGTTTTTTTTTAATTTTTTAATGTTTTTAAAATTTATTTTGAGACAAAAAGAGACAGAGCATGAGCAGGGGAAGGGCAGAGAGAGAGGGAGACACAGAATCTTAAGCAGGCTCCAGGCTCTGAACTGTCAGCACAGAGCCCTATGTGGGGCTCAAACTCACGGACCGTGAGATCATGACCTGAGCCGAAGTCGGAGGCTTAACCGACTGAGCCACCTAGGCACCCCTTGTCTTTTTGATTATGGAAGTTCTAACAGGCATGAAGTGATAGCTTATTGTGGCTTTAATTTGTATTTCCCTCATGACTAGTGATATTAAACATTTTTCATGTACTTGTGGAGAAATATTTTTCTTTGTAGACTGTCTTTTCATATATTTTCATATACTTTGGAGAAATTTCTATTCAAGTTCTTTGACTGTGTTTTAATTGAGGGGTGTGTGTGTGTGTGTGTTTTATACTAAGTTGTAGGAATTCTTTAAATATTTTCATAATAATCCTTTATATGTGCAAATATTTTCCCATTCCATAGGTTTTCTTTTTTTTTCTTTTTTTTTCTTTTTTTTTTTTTCCTGTACAGAAGCTTTATAGTTTGCTGTAGTTCTACTTGTTTGTTTTTTTATATTTTTGGTTGTGTTTTAGATGTAATAACCAAAATGTTGTTACCAAGACCCATATCAAGGAGCTTTATTCCTTTGTTCTAGGAATTTAATGGTTTCAGATTTTATATTTAAATAGTTAATCATTTTGAATTGATTTTTTTGTGAGGAGTATAATCTAGGAGTCCAGATTCATTACTTTACAAGTGAATATCCAATTATTCCAGTACTATTTATGAAATGACTTTTTTTCTCTATTGAGTATTCTTGTCTCCCCTGCCAAATATTAATTGCCCATATAGCATTGAATTTATATCTGGTCCCTAGAGCCTGTTTCATTGGTCTATGTATTTTTATTACTACCATACTATCTTACTATAGCTTCATAGTAGAGCTTGAAATCCAAAAGTGTGATGCCTCCTGCTTTGTTCTTTCTCAAGATTTCTTTGGCTACTTGGGGCCCTTTTTGGTTTCATGTAAATATTACCGTGGTTAAAAAAAAATGAAATCTTAGTAGGGATTACATTGAAACTATAAATGGTATTTTGAAGTATTGACATCTTAATATGACTTTTTCTAATCTATGAACATAGGATAACTTTTCATTTGTGTCTTCTTGAATTTATTTCATCAATGTTGCAGTTTTCAGAGTAGAGATCTTTTACCTCCCTGGTTAAATATATTCCTAAGAATTTTATTGTTTCTTGATGCTATTATAAATAAGATTAATTTCTTTTTTCAGAAAAATTCACTATTAATGATAGGAACACCAATTTTTGTAAGCTTTGTGTTGTGCAACTTTACTGAATTCGTTGATTATATCTATCAGTCTTAGGGTTTTCTATATACGATCATGTCATTTGCAAGTGGGAAACAATTTTACTTTTGCCTTTCCAATTCTGGTGTCTTTCCCTTTGTCTTGCCTGAAATGATCTGTCTAGGACTTCTACTGCTTTATTGTATAGGAATGATAAGAATGAGCACCTTTGTGCTGTTACTGATCTTAGAGGAAAAATTTTCAGCTTCACAGTTGAGTAGGATATAAGCCTGAGGGATTGTGATATATGGCCTTAATTATGTTGAGGTGTGTGGGGTTTTTTTGTCTAATAGTTATGAATCATAAATAAATGCTGAACTTTATCAGATTTTTTTTCTTCATCTATTGATGAAGAAAATCTATATGATTCTTTTCTTTCATTCTACTAATGTAATGTCTCACATTGACTTGGAACCATTCTTGCATCCCAGCGATAAATCTCACTTGATTATGGCAAATGATCCTTTTAATGTGTGGCCAAATTCAATTTGGTAATATTGAGAATTGTGCATCTATATTCATAGGAATATTGGGCTCTAGTTTTCTAGTATTGTCCCTTTCTGATGTAAATATCAGGATAATTATTGGCCTCATAAAATGTGTTTGAAAGTGTTCCTACCTCTTCAATATTTTTGGAAGAGTTTAAGGGGGATTGGTATTAATTCTTTTAACGTTTGGTAAAAATTTGCCAGTAAAACCATCCAGTCCACAGTTTGGCTTCATTGGGAGATTTTTAATTATTGATTCAGTCTCCTTAATTGGTCTATTCGGATGATATATTTCTGCCCTATTTAGTTTTGGTAAGTTGAATGATTCCAAGAATTTTTTCACTTATTCTAGATCTTTCAGTTTGGTGGCATTTAGTTGTTCATAATAGCTTCTTATCTGTTGTATCTTGGTGGTATTAGTTGTAATGTTTCCTTTCTTGGGTATAACATTGCTGATTTAGGTTCCATATTTTCCTTTGGTTAGTCTAGCTAATGGTTTGTCAACTTCCTTAAACTTTTCAAAGAACCAACTCTCAGTTAATTTGTTGTTTTTCTCTCCATTTCATTTCTGATCTAATGTTTACTATTTCCTTTTTCTTCTAAATTTGTGCTAAGATTATTTATGTAGTTTAAGGTATAGAGATACTTATTTAGGATGTTTCTTTTTAATGTGAGCGTTTATTGCTATCAACTTCCCTTTTACAAAGGCTTTCGTTGCATCTCAAAAGTTATAGCATGTTTGAATATTCATTTGTTTTAAGAAACCACATTTCTTTTATCCTTTGATCCATTGGTTGTTCAGAAGATCATTATTTAATTTCTATGTGTTGATGAATTTTCTAGTTTCCCTCTATTTGATTTCTAGCTTCATGCCATTGTAGTCAGAGAAAATCATGTATATGATTTCATTCTTGAATTCCCTAAGCCTTGTTTTGAGGCCTAACATGTTTTATCCTAGAAAATGTTCCATGCATACTTGAGAAGAGTGTGTAATCTACTGTCATTGGATCGAAAGTTCTATATATATTTGGTCTATTTGGTCTATAGTGTTATTCAAATACATTTCCAATTGATTATCTCTCTAGGTGGTCTATTCATTGATGTAAATTTGGTACTAAAATCCTCATCTACTATTGTGTTGTTACATTCCTGTTTATTTTTTCTTTAAATTCTTTTCAGTTTACATATTTAGGTGCTGTAATGTTGGGCATATAAATAGTTGCAATTATTATATCTTCTTGATGGATTGATTCCTTTATCATTATATAATGACCTTTTCATTTGTTTTTACCATTTTTCATTGACATTTGTATAAGTATAGCTAACCCTTCTGTTTTCCATTTTCTTGAGGTGACTATGGTCCCATCAGTATCAGTCAATGTAAGTAACAGATTATTGGATCTTGTTTTTTGCTGTTGTTGTCATTGTTTAAAATTCATTCGGTTTTTCTTTTTTTGTTTTTTTTTTTTTTTTGTCTTTGGAAAAATTTAAATGGATTACATTTGAAGTCATTGTTAGTAGGTAAGGATTTACTATTTACTATTGTTAGTTGTTTCCAATTGTTTTGTAGATCCATTCTTTGTATCTTATTCTACATTTTTTTCTTTTTTATTCCCCCATATTTTGATGTTTCTGGTATTAGTATGCCTTGACTTCTTTATCATGTTCTTTTGCATACTTGCTAAAGGCATTTCCTTTGTTGTTACCATGAAGCTTATATAAAATAGGTTTAAATTACGATACTCTATTTTAAGCTGATAAATAGAATTCCTAAGCTTTATACTTTTATTTCCCCTCCTCCTCACATTTTAGGTTTTACCCTTATAGTTCATGTTTTTTTATATTGTATAACTAATAAGTTTTGTGGTTATGTGCTTTTTTACTGCATTCTTTAAAAAAAATCTTGAGTTTAATTAGAGTTTTAGTTATGCATAACCATTACCAAATTACAGAATCAAACTATGACTATATATTTACTAATACCAAGACATTTTACACTACCTTTTTGTGTTTTCATGATACTTAGCATTCTTTTACTTCCTTTTTTTTTTTAACGTTTATTTATTTTTGAGAGAGAGAGGGAAGGGGAGGGGCCGAGAGAGAGGAGACACAGAATCTGAAGCAGCCTCCAGGCTCTGAGGTATCAGCACAGAGTCCCATGGGGGGCTTGAACTCACGGACCGTGAGATCATGATCTGAGCAGAAGTCAGACGCTTAATTGACTGAGACACTTAGGTGCCCCTGCATTCTTTTACTTCTACTCAAAGAACTATCTTTGACATTTCTTGTAAGGCAGGTCTAGTGATAATGCATTCCTTCAACATTTTTTTGAGATTTTCTCTCTCCATTTGTGAGGGACAGCTTCACTGTCAGAGGATTGTTACCCATGATTTATTTTTTCTTTCTTTCAGTATTTTGAATATGTCCTTACATTCTCTGCTGGCATGAAATGTGTCTTTTGAGAAATTTGCCACTAGTTTTATGGGGGTTCCCTGTATATAGTTTCTCTCTGTTGAAGTTTTTAAGGTTCTTGGACTTTATTTTTTAACAATTTAATTATAATGTGTCTTAGTGCAGCCTCAGATTCACCCTACTTGGGGTCTTTGGGGCCTCATGGATCAGGATGTACATTTCTCTCTCCTGGTTCAGGAAGTTGTCAGCTGTCACTGCTTTATATCTACTTTCTGTCCCTGTCTTTCTGGAATTATCACCATATGAAAGTTTGTTTTTATTGTGTCCTATAAGTCTAGTTGGCTTGCTTCACTCTTACATTCTTCTCTTTTTGTTCCTCTAACTGGATGATTTCTAATATCCTCTTCTCCAGGTTGCTGATTCTCTTTTTTGCAGAGTCGAGTCTACTTTTGAAACTACTGAATTCTTCAATCATCACATTTTTCAACTTTAGAATGTTGTGGGGTTTTTCGTGGTTGTTTATTTTTGTTTTGTTTTTGTTTTGGATGGTTTCTATTGCTTTGACTAACTTGTTTTGTTAATGCATCATTTTCTTAATTTAGTATAGTTGTCTGTGTTCTCTTAGTTTATCAAGAGGATTATTCTGAATTCTTTGACAGTTGTAGATCTCCACTTCAAGATCATTATTAATTTCATTTATTGCCATATATATATGTGTGTGAAATCTTTGATTCCTTACATTGTATCTATGCATTTGAGTAATTGGGTTGCTTTTCCAGACTTGGCTTTGGAAGAGGTAGATCTTCACCAGTCTTCTCACTTTGGGTTTCTGGTTGTGTTTGCTGATATAGGGTGTATAGGGCCTACAATTGTCTACTTGGAGGTGATACAACAGAGTTCTGAGGTCAGGCATGGCAGTGGTGCTGGCTTGGCTCCTTAGCCAAATGAGGCTTCATAATTGACTGGATTCTCTGGCCAGCCTTAGTAATAGTCAGGACTTGGTATCCCATTCAGTAATCTATGGAGCTATGAATTAGTTTCTCTGACCTGGCATGGCTTCAGGACAGGAGCCAGGGCTTATACAGCTTATTGTTTAGGGACCTGAATTAGGCAAGAGTGTACACTGAATTTCCTGGTCAGGTGAGTCCATCAGTGTTGCTCTGCCGACGGGGAAAGCCATGGGCTATTCTCTCTGTTCAAGTGCCACTGTATGCATGGCTGTTGGATGGGCATGCTGCTTTCCATGTGTTCTGGTGAGGTTCCCTGTTCAAGCAGGCTGGAGGCTATATTCAGCAATGATTGGGGAGACCAATTAGTCTATCTGCTTGGGGAAAATTGGGAGAAGTGACTCGAAAGCTCATAAAGTTTGGTTTGTTGTCTTAACTCAGGCTGACCTGCACCCTAAATTCCATGGCTGAGTAGGTTCACTGGTTTGCCTGCCCTTCTCTTATTTCCAATGCCACTGGTTTAATATAGCTTCCAGGTATTGTAAGCAGCCCTTCTGATCAGATTGTAGCAGGTGACACTCCACAGTAGGTGGGCCATGACTCAACTACTTACATGGGTGTGGACAAACTAGGCTTTAGGGACAGTAAAATTCCTCATTTGATGATTGATACCAGGCAGATTTGGACCCCTATGAGTTCTCTGGGAAGAGTGCATCATGACTTGGTTCTTCAATGAGGAAAGCCACTGGTTGTGATTACTACTTGGGCATTACATGTATAAATTTGATCTAGGAAGACCGGTGTGCTAGTTATTGCAGGTCTTTCCCCTTTGTCCTTTACAGTCAGATTTCCAGTGGTTGAACCCGACACTTTCCCCTGAGGTTCCTTTGGGGTGAGGTCAGAGTGAGGGCTTTCATAAAGCCACCCACACTGCTAATTGGGAGCTTCCTCTCCTGGGTATTTTCCCACTGGGTAAATGAAGCTCAGTCCCCTCCACATGGTTCTGTATGGGCTTGGGGGAGAGGAAATGTGGCCATTGTATAGATACTTATCATAAACATCTAGGCAATTTGTCTTGGACTCTGGTACAGGATGTGCATCAGCTTCATCCCCATGTTCTAGGATTTTTCTAGGTGTTGTTTTGACTAAATGTTCTTGTGAAGAGGACCAAAGTCAATACTGACCTATATCTCCATCTTGGTGATGTCACTCTCTTCGAATTAGTTCTTACTGATCATGACACTCTCTGTCGCACTGCATCTTCAGTGTGCACATGCAGGGGGAGGATTAGAGGAGCTTGAAATGGCCAGTTCATCATACTTTAAAATCTGAAAAATTTTCCAGGAAAATATTTACAGTTTTGCTAATTTGTAGCATTCCTTATAAGAGGAAACAGGAGATGACTAAAATTACCCAAAATAAAAGAATAGCCAAGTGATGGTATATCAATAGGATAAAATATTGTACAACTGTTAAAAGCATGAAATTGAGCTATGTAAAAGATTAATAATAAGTAAAAATGGAAAGTTATGGAAAAATATGAGCAATCTGAAACCATCTACTAAACTCATAAGTAATACTGTATACATAAATACATGCATCTATATGTACAGAAATGAACCTGGAAGGATGACGATCAAAATGATGAATACCACTGAGGAGATGCTAGAATTGAGTGGATAACGACATAAAGGTGAATTAGATTGTTATGATACATAAAAATAACTCAAAGAAAATAATAACCCATATGTCAACTCCAAGAATTAGCCAACGTAAAATCTCATCTATTTGTTTACTTTTTTAGTTAAAAATTTCATGCTCATTATAAAGATTTCAAATAATGATGAAAAATATCAAAGTGAAATTACAAATTAAAACTAATCCCTATATTAGGTAAGCATGATTTCAGGCAAATCTGTAAATGTCTAAGTGTATAGATAGATACATAATCAAAAAGATCTGAGATAACATTTTATACAAAAAAATGTAATTAAATGCAAGTTCACAGAAACCATAAAAAGAAGACAGTGGAGCAATTACTGAATTTCATATGCATGTTTCCTCATCACAAGATGTACCATTTTGTTATATATTCATTCAAGATTAAGAAAAAGTTATTAAAAGGATAGAACCATTATGTGTTGCTTTAGCCTCATGTTTTAAGATAATTTTCATTGATTTCCTGCTTTGCACAATAAAAATGTCAGGCTTTTCTCATTAGCTCTTATAATCATTTCCTTCTACCTCCTGATTTTTGCTAATTATGCTAATATTTTTACAGTAACATTTTTAAATATTTTGTTCTGTAACTTGCAGTTTAGTCTTGAATCTAAATTTGAATGGATTCGCTTCTCACCTTTCATTTCTTTTTTAAAATCCATTTCTCTATTCTGGAGTTCATTTTTTTTTGTTTTTTTTTTGTTTTGTTTTGTTTTTTTTTTTGGATTGACAAATGACAATTTTGTAGTATTTTGTTTTTGTTTTTTCTGAAATGGGTTTGTAGGCATTTTATTCACTGAGACCATTCATATTTGAGCCTGTTGGGTATCCATGGTGCTGTTGTCAAAATTTTCAGGACATTGTAGATACTTTTTTTTTTAACTCTTGGCATTGAATTTTGATGTAGGGAAGTTAGAGAAACCTTATTTAACGTAGGTCTGTAGAAAACTTTCCTTTTCTGCATGCATAACAGAAACTTGGGTGGTTGTTAGTGCAGTTCAGTAGCTTAATTGAGTTAGGATTAAATTCTGTAACATCAAATTTTTATGGTATACTAAATCTCTTCAATATCCAGGCTTTAAAATGTTTTAACATTTCTTTTACAGTCTGCTTCTTCAACTATTTTATGTCTGACACCAAATTTTCTTATTTGAGATAATTTTTTTATTACTCTCTAATTTTATATTTTCTATTTGTATACTTTATTTTTAATTCTATGCTGTTTTTTAAGAAGTAAATCTATATGCCTTTTTCTAACTCACTGATCAAATCTAGTGTGGGACTTAAGTTTGTACTGCTTCTGTTTATCTCCTTGTGTTATCCTTTCCTCTGGCTTTTAAAGTCCTTTTTCATTAAATTGAAGGTCTTTGTTGGTCTGTCTATAGTGGTAGGTGTTGAGATCTAATGGGGGGATAAAAAAAAAAGTCTTCTCCTGGCACAAAACTTCTCCTAAACAGTACAAAAGAAAACAACAATACAACAAAACACATTTTTTTAAAATAGGAAATTTACTTTCAAATTGGTTTCCATACAACATCCAGTGCTCATCCCAACAGGTGCCCTCCTCAATGCCCATCACCCACTTTCCCACAATTTTATTATTAATAAGCATTAAACCAGAATGTGATGAGCTTCACAGGCAATATCCTAAGAGGTTGCAAAGAAAGAACAAATCTTACCTTTGCGGTTAGCCAAGCAGATACAATCTGTTACATACCTCATCACAAGACAAAAAATAGCTAATCCTCAAGAGACCTCATTTGTCACACATAGTTCACCTGTAATTGAGACAGCCATCTGTTTGCTAATTGGCTTTTTCCAAAGGAAAAATAAACTTGTCCTATATTTATGATAGGGGATAGTTTTGCAACTTAGGGTGAGGCATCTGCTGACTTTAGGCTCCTATCTTCCTACAGGAATTGAGAAAAAGGGGGTGGTATTTTCTGTGATGGTTACATTACAGAGAAGACAGTTACAGATACTTGAGAAAGTTATTCCTTCCTCTTAAACCTGGGTAAGGGGCTTATTTTGAAAAAGTCGGATTCACTGACTTAAAATATTTACATACATTGCAAAGACAGAAAGAAACACATGTTTTCTAAAGTAAATGCTCTGAGAAAGAGGGGAAGTCTCTTATTCTCAGGAGGCCATTAAATCTCTTTTTTAATGTGCATTTGCCTTTACATAAACACTTGTGAGAAATTGTTTCTTGAATTATATTTTCTTCTAAGTCTGAACCTTTGCTTTCTCATAGTTTTCTTTAGCATTTATCCACTTTTGTTTGTTTTGGTTTTTATTTTGTCTTTGATTGGGTGGGGCAATTCTTGCCTATTTTATAGGCCTGGAATCTTGACTTTTTTGTAGTGAATCAGCCTGTTTTTGGTCTATGTTTCCACACCATTCACAGTAGCTATTTCTACAAAAACTCATTCAATAGAGGAAAACTATGATAATATTTCTTGTGCCTCTCTGAAATGAATACACTACTCAGAATATTTACATTTTTGTTCCCATCAGCATAGCTGCTGTAATGTTTGTGGGAAGCTGGTGTAGTTGGGGTTGAGATGGGGCTAGGTAGAGGTTAGAAGAAGCTAAAACTTAAATAACCATTTGTCCTATACTTTGTCCATTTTATCTCGCTTCCCAGGATGTTTAATGTTTACCCAAGGTCTTCTTCCCAGTGGGAACACATTTTCTAATTGTTAACACAGAGGAAAAGCCTCCTCGTTTTCACAGAATCCCTATATAAGCTACTGTGGCCCTGTCTTTAATTGTACCCAGTGCGATAGGTGGAAATATATCTATATATATCTGTATATATATAGATATGTAGAGATAGATATTGTCATATTTCATTTTGGGGGCTGGTTTTGCAATTTTCTCCTCTTTTGAAGGGGCATTGTCTGGCCTCTGTATGTGCCCCCAAAAGCTAGGTCTCTAAAAATCTTGACTTCCATATTACTCATGGTCTGTTAGAAGTTGTGGAGATATGAGTAAGAAGACAGGTGTGACTTCTCTTATGTGTACAATAGGATTACAATAATAGGTAACTTTTACCAGTTTGGGCCATGGTCCCCACTCAAAGCTAATCACTTGACATCCATTTGAGCATTTAGCACTAATGAAAGCTTCATAAGGTGAATTTTTGAATTATTTTACAGAGGAGACAGTGAGACTTAAATTAGGTAACTAATGGTCACAAGAAGTGGAGATACCATTTACACCCAGGTTTCTTCAAGTATAAAGGCCCTATTTTCACCACTCTGCCTTTCTGTTTCCTTCTAGAGTTCTGGTGGTACATGAGTCCTATAACATATGGTGATAGTGTTAAATGTGAATCAGGATGTGATTTTATTCAAGTCTTCACACTATGACTTATTACCTGTGTGATATTAGAGAAACATCTCTGAGTCTTGGGTAATCCTTTTGCAAAATGAAGTTCCTGCTGAAGTTTATCATGTTTCTTTGAAACTGAGATTTACTTGTTTACTCACTTCACATTTATTCAATAAAATTGTTGGATTCCCTTCATGCACCAGACACCTTTGTAGATAAGGAAAAATTGAACTAGAAAGACAGGGGAACCACTCTATAATTCCAATGGAGGGTGATTTATAAACAAAACAGCAAATAAAATTTAAATGTAAGGAATATGAAGAATGTTTTAAGAAAAAGGAGATGGTTTGAAGAAGTGATATTGGAACAGAAATTGAGTAAAGGGAGACAGGGAGCCATGCTAAGGTCTATGGAAAAAGCTCTCCGGGTTAAGTAAAAATACATTTACAGCCTGTGACCTGGGAAAGATTTTAGATTTTCCAGAAACAATATGTTGAGTTGAGACCATGGATGTAGAAATGGTTTGTAAATTATTCCCTTAGCAAATCTTATTTGTATCTTTTGCATTATACTCGGTTTTGTACCAAACAATTGGAAAATTTTTTATCTCTCCTGCAAGTTAATAAGTCAGTGACCTAGTATGCTAAGAATTGATATGTTATTTAGAGTTTGTGTTAGATATCTTGTTTATATATTTATTTATTTTAAAAAAATTTAATGTTTATTTTTGAGAGACAGAGATAGAGCATGTGCAAACATGTGGGAGAGGGACCAAGAGAGAGGGAGACACAGAATCCAAAGCAGGTTCCAGACTCTAAGCTCTCAGCACAGAGCCAGATGTGGGGCTCGAACCCACAAACTGTGAGATCATAATGTGAGCTGAAGTTGGATGCTTCACCTACTAAGCCACCCAGGCACCCCTTGCTTATATTTTAAACCCTAGTTTTGTGGAAAATATCTCCTATTTCCCACACCACATTTATTCCGGTCACCATCTGTATGGGTATCAATAGGAAAGTAGCCATTTTGAATTCTAAGAACCTATAGCCTGATCAGATGTTTTCCTGACCCAAACTGTTACCCCTTCCAATCAACATACATGTCACTGAATAAAAGTGGAGCTGGATTCTTTTTCTCCAATTGCTGAAGGATAAAAGACAAAGTTATGGAATTCTTTCCTGTTCCTTCCTACCATGTGGGAATTGTGCATAAAATAGGAATGGAATAAAAATATATATATATAGACAGGGGGCCATACACAAGTGATAAAGTACTGCTCCTGTGTTTTCAATCACTGATTCAATGCATTTTTGAAGTCTTCCTATCCCTGAATTACACAAGACACACTGTTAATATCATTGATTCATCCCTTTTGGCTAAGGTAGTTTCAGTTAACTTTATTGTAACCGAAAGTGTACTACTAGCATTTCCCCATGTACTATTTAATTGAATTCTAAAATAGGCTTATATAAAAAGGCATTATTGTCCTAACTTTAAAATGAAAACCCAGATGGGGTGCCTGGGCGGCCCGACTTCAGCTCAGGTCATGATCTCATGGTTCATGAATTTGGGCCCGCATCAGGCTCTGTGCTGATGGCTCAGAGCCTGGAGCCTGCTTTGATTCTGTGTCTCCCTCTCTCTCTGCCCCTCCCCCACTCACGCTCTGTCTCTCTCTGCCTCTTAAAACTAAAGGAAAATTTAAAAAAATTTAAATGAAAAGCCAGAAACTCAGGACATGTAAGTAACTTATATGAAATCCTAGAACTAGTAAATTGAGTATCTTCCTTCAATTCTGAGCATAGAAAATTATGTAGAAGAAAGTGATGACACCTACAGTGTATGGGGTTTGTATTAATCTTTTTTTTTTTTTTTTTTTTTTTTTACTTTTTATACCAAGTTAATGGATGGCACAGGGATTTAATTCAGATGCCACTGACGTACAGAGTTATGGTTGGGCATGTTAAACTGCAGGCAGTGAACGAGGAAAGGTATGGAGGAATGAGGCAAATGAGGACATATGCACTATCCATTATTGGCTCCTTACCTTGTATTTGACAATTATGGGTTTGGATGGTTTTCCAAAGTCAGTAGTTTTAAAGTGAGCATCTTAGGGGTACCTGGGTGGCTCAGATGGTTAAGTATCTGACTCTTGATTTCAGCTAAGGTCATGATCTCAGGGTCATGAGATTGAACCCTACATGGGGCTTAGTAGTGAACAAGGATCCTGCTTGAGATTCTCCTTCCCTCTCTCTCTGCCCCTGTCCCACTTATACATATGCACAGATGATCTTTCTCTCTCCCAAGGGGGAAAAATCCTGCAAAAAGTTGGTTTTGGAAAAAGATACCAACACCCCTACATGTAGGGTAGAGGGGTAGAATGACTGCATTAGAGACTTTGAGTCTTTTTTTGTAAGTTCCCAGACTTCATCTGGCTTCTATACCAATTTTAGATTCTATGGCCCATTACTTGTACCAATGTATTACCTGTGAATTGACCTCTATTGAGGCCAATAATAAATTTTATATAATAAAAAATTTTATTCATTTAACAAAATGAAAAAAAAATCACCCTCCCCGTCTCTCCCAAATCTACCCATTTTCCCATGTATTGCATCCCACTTCAAACTAATCAGAAACTTTGCTTCCTTGGTTATACCTCAGTCTTCCAGGTATCTTTAAATTCTCTTTTAAAAAATTAATAATGAAACCTCCCTGGGTATCATATTTCAATCAGCCCCTTCCTTGTTTTTCAGTCCCCTTCCTAGTGAAAATACTTGAATGGTCCCCATTAATACTTGTGGTCCCCATTAATCATTTCATATTAGTATTTATCATCTCATTAGTCCAACCTGTGGTCACAAATAATAGTTCTATTGTGGAATTCCAGTTGGCATAATCATTATCTTAAACTCTGGATAGAATTTAACATACCTGAATATGTTCTCTTTCTTGAAATCCCTAGGATCTTTCCCAACTTTATTTCCCACTCATTCTTTTTTAAAGGAATTTATTATTGGTGTGCTCATGTTTGTTTATTATTATTATTATTATTATTATTATTATTATTAATTCTAAGTCCTTATTTTTTTTCTTTACTCTTTACACTCATTGGAATCACCTGTTCCACCTTGGCTTCTGTGGCTATTTGTATTCTGATGGTTCCATATTCTGTTTCAATCTAAACTTATAACAGGTTGCCTGAATATCTCAGTTAAGCATCCAACTCTTGTTTTCAGCTCAGGTCATGATCTCATGGTTTTGTGGGTTTCCAGCCCCATGTTGGCCTCTGAGCACTGACTGTGTGGAGCTGGCTGGGAATTCTCTATCTCCCTTTCTCTCTGCCCCTCCTCCGCTCACACTCTCTCTGTCTCTTTCAAAATTAAAAAAAAAAAATAAACACAGAAATACTCAAATATCTCCATTTTGATCTGTGATACCACAGATGAAATTACTATTCTTCCCCCACAGTGAATGTCAATGTCATCAACAGAGGTGTGTAAGTTAGAAAATGAGAGGTCATCCTTGACTTCTCCTTCCCATTCATTTTGTACATCCAAGAAAACCCAAAGTCCCAACTTTGTGAGTATCTTCCTTTCTTCTCCTTTCCCACTCAAGTGACATCTGGGCACCATCCAAGTCTCATCCTCAGAAATTAATCACTATTCCCTAGCTTCTAGAAGATTTGCTTGATGCCACCTCCCATGTGATCTCTCTAGCAATTGCACTCAGTTAAGGGGTGCAATCTCATCCGATGTTAAATTAATCCCCAGGCACACCCCATATTTTATGTCTGGTCAATATGTGATACAAAGGCACAACATTCTTGCTTCAACCTTGAAATTTCTCTGATAAGCCATTTTCAACTTCAGAATTCCCTTTGAGACTAGTTGAGACACCTATTTTAGCAGGATTGTAGTTCATTTCCTCCCTTTTCTCAAGGCTGCTTCCCTCAACCAAGTTCTCCAATAAGACACTTGGAATATTATTCTCTTTATCATAATTGGTTTTGTCATGAAACTAATCAGTCACTTTACATGTTTACCCCACTCTGCTCTCTTGCTTATTTCTCTTATTCTACTCTTGGTCTTCTAGTACATTTTCCACATGGTAGCTAAAGCAATCATACTAATATCCAACATGATCCTTTAAAATCCCTGCTAAAGACAATGCAGTAGATTCTAATTGCAGGAGAAATTTTAATGTCTTTATATTATTTTTAAAAAAGTGAAATGAAGGATTATACCTGTTTTATAAATTACTGTGTTTCAAATGCCTAACATATAGTAGGTCCTTAATATTTTTAATATAAATAATTGATCACCTACCCTGTGCTTAAATATCTTGATCCACAATTAATGAAAAGAAATAGACTAGAAAATTTCATCCTTATTTCCACTCTGCCTTCAATTAACTGTATGATCTTAAGCTACTCTGGATGAATTTGTACCCAATAGAATTAGATTGCTCAACTAGATGATTTTCAAGGAACCTACAAATATGATATGTGATACTCTGTGTACCAAATTAGGGCTCACCATTGAGCAAATAAAGAACATAGTGAAAAAAGCTTAAGTTTATCAATAAATAAAATTCACGAAAATCTGAGATAATTAGTGCCCTTAAAGTATAAGCTTTTAGTATTAACATTTTTTTTAATAACTTATTGCCACATTAGGTAACATCCAATGTATACAGTATAGCCTTGGCTTTTGGAGTAGGTTCCCTTGATTGATCACTAACATACAACACCCAATACTCATCCCAATAAATGCCTTCTTCAATGCCCATCTCTCATTTTCTCCACCCCCCAATTCCTGATGCCCTTAAACTCTCAATTCTCTGTATTTAAGAGTCTCTTATGGTTTGCCTCCATCTCTGTTTTTAACTGCTATTTCCTTCCCTTCCCCTATGGTCTTCTGTTAAGTTTCTCAAATTCCACATATGAGTGAAAACATATGATATCTATCTTTTTCT
This sequence comes from Acinonyx jubatus, assembly GCF_027475565.1. Lineage (NCBI taxonomy): Eukaryota > Metazoa > Chordata > Mammalia > Carnivora > Felidae > Acinonyx > Acinonyx jubatus. The sequence continues at coordinate 64,441,426 of NC_069393.1, forward strand.
GACTGACTTACTTCACTTAGCATAACACCTTCCAGTTCCATCCATGTTGTTGCAAATGGCAAGATTTCATTCTTTTTCATTGCTGAGTAGTATTGCATTGTGTGTGTGTGTGTGTGTGTGTGTGTTTACACACACACACCACATCTTCTTTATCCATTCATCATATGATGGATATTTGGGCTTTTTCCATAATTTGACTATTTTTGATAGTGTTTCTGTAAACATTGGGGTCCATGTGCCCCTATGAATCAGCACTCCTATATCCTTTGGATAAATTCCTAGTTAGTGCTATTTCTGGGTCATAGGATATCCTATTTTTAATTTTTTGAGGAACCTCCATACTATTTTCCAGAGAGGCTGCACCAGTTTGCATTCCAACCAACAGTGCAAGAGGGTTCCTATTTCTCCACATCCTCACCTACATCTGTTGTTGCCTGAGTTGTTAATTTGACCCACTCTGACTGGTGTGAGGTGGTATCTCGGTGTAGTTTTTACTTGTATTTCCATGATGCGTGATTTTGAACATTTTTTCATGTGTCTGTTAATGATCTGAATGTTTTCTTCGGAAAGTGTCTATTCATGTCTTCTGCCCATTTCTTCAGGTTATTTGTTTTTGGGGTGTTGCATTTGGTAAGTTCTTTCTTTATAGATTTTGGATACTAATCCTTTATCTAATATGCATTGACAAACATCTTCTCCCATTCCATTGGTTGCCTATTAGTTTGTTGATTGTTTTATTTGCTTTTCAGAAGCTTTTTATCTTGATGAGGTCCCAATAGTTCACTTTTGCTTTTATTTCCCTTGCGTTTGGAGACATGTCAAGTAAGAAGTTGCTGCGGCTGCTGCCTGCTTTCTCCTCTGGGATTTTGATGGTTTCCTGTATCACATTTAGGTCTTTAATCCATTTTGAATTTATTTTTGTGTATGATGCAAGAATTCTTCTCCATGTTGCTGTCCAGTTCTCCCAGACCATTTGGCACAGAGACTGTCTTTTTTCCATTGGATACTCTTTCCTGCTTTGTTGAATATTAGTTGGCCATACATTTGTGGGTCCATTTCTGGGTTCTCTAATTTTATTCCATTGGTCTATGTGTCTGTTTTTGTGCCAATACCATACTGTCTTGATGATTAGAGCCTTATAGGATGTGCTAAAGTCTGAGATTCTGATGCCTCCAGCTTTGGTTTTCTTTTTCAGCATTACTTTGGCTATTTGGGGTTTTTTGTGGTTCCATACAGCTTTTAGTATTGTTTGTTCTAGCTCTGAGAGGAATGCTTTACTATTTTTAACTGGGATTGAATTGAATGTGTAGATTGCTTTGGGTAGTATCAACATTTTAACAATATTTGTTCTTCCAATCCATGAGCATGGAATGTTTTTTTTTTCATTTCTTTGTGTCTTCTGCAATTTCTTTCATAAGTTTTTTAAATGTTTTTCAAAAATGAGAAAATGCTCCCCTACTTCTTTCCCCATCACTCCTTATGTATTGAATTGGACGTCTAGAATACACGTGCCAGTTATGTGATTCTAGAAAAATGGTTAATTGTTTCCTGATAAAGTAAAGGTTAGTTTGTAAGCCTCAAGATAAATTTTGTTTTCTGTAGTGTCACAGTGGTCAAGCCACATATTATTATGTTGAAACAATCTTTCTCACAAATTCAATCAAAATGTAAATTCTCACACATTTTGAGGAAATGTGTCAATTTTGTGCTTTAAAAAAGGCACATAATTTCACAAAACAACAAACTCGGAAAAGTTCGAGCACCATCTGTTATGCAATAAATGTTGCATGACTTAAATATTTTGCCATTTGAAATAAAAATTAAAAATCTCTTCTTAGTATCCTGAACTTCAGTATCCTAGAGAGTAGCCTACTACAGTCAAAACAATTCTTCTTTTATAATTTAGTAATCTTTGACACATTAAAAAATATCAGGTAATACTTCATTTTTAAGCTTAGTAATACATTTCTTTTGACACGAAAAATAGCAGTGGAATTCCTGAGAGTGACATATTACTTCTGGGTACCTTGACTCAAAGGAGCCAAATGCATTAAAGCTACTATGATGAATAGTTTAAGAATTATTAATGATCAAAATAAATGCTCGTCGCCATGCTGTGACACATGTTAGTCTCCGTACACAGTAGTAACTAAATGTTGATTGCTGCTGTGAGAAATAAATGAAATCATAGCAGCTGGAGGTGTTACTCCTAGTCATAAATGTGATCTTTCTTGTTTGCTTTTTATACAGGAGTTGAATGCCAAAGGGGGAAATGATGGTAGAGAAAAAGTGACATTCACCATTTCTCCATTTCACTTTGAGTCTTTACCTCTGTACAAAATGTGAACAAGATATGCAGAATATTTAAGAGGGTTTCATGAATGTTAATCCCTTGGTTTTTATAACTATCTTTAGTTGCATAAGATATTAAGCATTTTGAGAAGCTGGTTGAAGTGTTATATAATTTGTCTTTGTTTAAAAAATAATAATAACAGTCTGAAAAATTCAGCTTTGTCATCACCAAACAAGACAAAGAAGGATGGGTTTGAGTTGACAGGTAAAAATTTAATAACCGACCTGGTTACTCTAAAGAGGCATTTCTCAGAGTGCCTGGCTGGCTCAGTCAGTAGAGCATGTGGCTCTTGATTTCAGGGGTCATAAATTTGAACCCCATATTGGATATAGAACTACTTAAAAAAAAAAAGCAACTGCTCTGTCCCTGTATTCCACCCTATTCATTTAGGCCACTCTGCTCCATTAGAGAGGACAGAGTCATGACTTCAAAATAAAACTGAGGTTGCTGGCCCTTTGCAAAGCCTTCTACTGTAGCTTCAGCAAATATAGCTGCTTTTGGAAAAGTATCACCTCTGTAAATAGCAACCTTTCATCTCTCTGAGACCTGAGCTTTGTCATGACTAATCAGAGAATGGAAAGAGAGGAGGTTTACTGCTTAAAAGGCATATTAATCCTTAGCCTCAGCAGAAATGTTTCTCTTATTTAAGTGATGAATCTCTAGAAAATATGTATTGAAGTTCCTGGTTGGCTCAGTCGGTTAAGCACTCGACTCTCGGTTTTGGCTTAGGTTACGATCTCACGATTTTGTGACCTCAAGCCCCACATGTAGCTCTGCACTGACATTGCAGAGCCTGCTTGGAATTCTCAGTCTCATTCTCTCTCTGTCCCTCCCCCACTCATGCTCTCTCAAGATAAATAAACTTACAAAAATAGAAAAGAAATACATATAAAAGTGAGCCATTGGTCTTTTGCCCAGCCCCTCCTGGTAAATGGTCTAGACCATTTAATTCTAGACTGAGTCTAATTCTAGACTTAAAATTCTATCAATGTCTCAGAGGCTCTAACCTGGTATTAAAGAAAGAAGATGATTGTGTGTGTATGTTATATAAAGGGAAAGGTGATTCTTATGGCATAAGGCTCACAGAAGCTCTATGTTTATTTAAATATTGAAGAAATGTAAGTTCATGAGCCATCCTCCTGTGGACAGGTATTCATCTGGAAGTTTTGAACATTTGAAGTTGAATATCCAGGAGTCTTTAGAACACATAAGAAGGCTTTGGCTATCAAAAATCTATTCTTTTTTTTTCTTTTTTTAATATTTGTTTATTTTTGAGAGAGAGCAAGTGGGGAAGGAAAGGGGGAGACACAGAATCTGAAGTAGGCTCCAGGCTCTGACTGCCAGCACAGGGCCCAACATGGGGCTCAAACCCATAAGTAGTGAGATCATGACCTGAGTCAAAGTCAGATGCTTAACCAACTAAGCTACCCCGGAGCCCCTCAAACTTTTTTTTTAAGTGTTGATTTAATTTTAAGACAAAGAGAGAGACAGAGTGTGAGCTGGGAGGGGCAGAGAGAGAGGGAGACACAGAGTCCGAAGCGGGCTCCAGGCTCTGAGATGCCAGCACCGATGCAGGGCTCAAACTCATGAATCATGAGACCATGACCTGAGCCCAAGTCAAATGCTTAACTGAGTGAGCCACCAAGGTGCTCCTCAAACCTCTATTTTTTATGCAAGATAAAAGAGCAGGTGGTAGATTGATTTAAAAAAAAATCTCCAAATGGTAAGAAAGATAGAATGAATAAAAGAAGAAAGGAAAATAATACTTCTGAAAATATATATAGGGAATTGAAATCTGAAATCATACTGTTTCCATAACTGACCAGTTGTCTACTACCATGGACCAAATATGATGTCGCTATTACTTTTGAATTGTTTCAGAGCTATCAAAATGTATCTACTCAGTCTCCTCCAATTTATGAAAATAGAAATCTTGGACGTTATGACAGATTGACAGACATTCTGGATCATGCTGGCTTTAGCTCCCTCTGACCTTACTGAGACAGCTTTGGCATCTCAGCTTATCTGGCCCACAGGTCTTAACAAGTCAGTTTCTTGACCCTTGGATAAGAGAAGGCCTCTTGAATATAAATAATTGGGAAATATTTTCAATAATCTCCAAAGGGATTGCTTTCCAGTCTTTGCTTGGACTGAGTTGTAGAATATCTCCTCTCTAACTTAACCAATTTAACTGGTGTCTCAGTAATGACAGTCTTTGAGAGACCCCTTCATTTCATACTTGTAGCACTTAACCCTAACTCCAACTTCTGTGATCTCATTTTGTTCTTATGATTCAGAACACTTTCCTTCTCCTAGATCTCCATCAACCCATGATGGTTAGATCTAACGCTGAAAACTTAAACCAACTACCATTGCTGTGAATTACATTCCTATCACCCCATAAAGGAACATTTTGAATGCACCAAATTGGTTTATTAAATATTTACTGATCTCTTCTCTTGGCTCTTGCTCAGCTCATATTTTCCTACCTTATCTCTGTTTACCCATTTGGGAATCTGCCTCCCACTTTATCTTCTCTTAAATGACAGACATTTTTCCATCTCCTTCCTTTGCCCCATTCAACTCTCAATACTCTTGAACCCTCAAAATTTCCTCAAGCCGAAGAGGCTTGTGTAGATACCCACAGCTTCCCTGAAACTCTTTCCATAGAAAGTGTTCTCTAAATGACCAAATCTTCTAACATTCCGGTGTATGTTTCCTACTTTCCCCTAGATCCACTGATCTTTAATGATAAAGTCTGTATTACATATCAGTGTTACTAAACTATCTGTAGTTATAGTATGAAAACAAGCATTGTTTATTTTCTTAAAATACAACTCCAACAAGATTGAATATGTCTGTTCAAATAGGTATATCTCCATTGACATAAAGTCAGCATTTATATTTTTAAATATAATTTATTGTCAAACTGGCTTCCATACAACACCCAGTGCTCATCGCAACAAGTGCCCTCCTCAATGCCCATCACCCACTTTCCCTTCTCCCCCACCCCCTATCAACCCTCAGTTTGTTCTCTTTATCTAAGGGTCTCTTATGGTTTGCTTCCCTCCCTCTGTTTGTAACTACTTTTTTTTCCCCTTCCCTTCCCCCATGGTCTTCTATTAAGTTTCTCAAGATCCACATATGAGGGAAAACATTATATCTGTCTTTCTCTAACTGAGAAAGTCACCATTTAAAAGTCTAGTTATCAACAAGTATCAGTTGATACTTATTCACCACTTATTCACCACTTTGACTGTCATTAGAATTGGGGACATTTTAATGAGTAAATACCAATTCCCAGACCACACCATGTATGCTCTGGCTAAATTTTATGCTAAATGCTTAAAATATGTTCAGATGATTCTATTTACACAATCATTACTTGTAACCGAGATAAAGAAACAAAGTGAGCTATCTAACTGCTGTATGAGAGGCAGGCATTGCAAGCAGCTACTTTCTACAGAAGCCTTACCACCGGCCAGTTGCACATGTCCTTTTCTTGCTTTGAAACTGGAGCTCAGGAAGACTATATAACTTTAGCAAAATTATGGACTTGCCAGTAAAAGAATGAGAATTTGAACATAATCACTCTGGATTTTTGACACTGAGTACTTTTGAAATTTATGATATTCTGTTTTGTTGAGAGCATTTCAAATATCAGAGGACATTTGATGATTCCTAATATGAAATGAGTCTGTTTTTTCCCATTTAATAAAATCTTCATTAGTTTGTTCATTTTTAATCAAATGTATGTCATATTTTCCCCATAAACTAGGAAATAGATAGTGGAGATGTTCTTAGAAGCTCAACATCCTGCAAACATTTTACTAATATGTGACTTATAATTCTGATTACAATAGCTGGTATTCGGCTTGCCTTCACATCCTAAACTACTCTAGAACTTGGGCCAAGATCATAAATCAAGGGTTTTAAGGCATCAGTAAATAGGGTGGGATGGTGATCCAAACAAAACAAAACAAAAAAAGAAAAAACAACCTTGGTGAGTTCCATATTCAAACCAGGTTTTTGCGCAGAGAAATTGCCGAGATATGTAAGAAGTTAGAGTCCTGCCAAAGCTAAAGCTTCACAGCATGGGAAAAAAAACAAGAGAATTCAGAGCTGTTAAGATAAATATAGTTAGCAAGGCTAGTATAAAACAGTTTTCATGGGGTTACTTCTAGGTGGCATATGGGCAGGATGAGATTGCACAAGGTCTAGCAAAAAGTAAGGAGGAGTGGAGAGCTGAACAAAGATTTCAGACATTGCAGAGACTGTGTGGGAATATGTTGGAATTTTAAACTAACTAAAGTAAAAATAATGAGGAGAATAACATTAGAATTCAGCTGAGATCCTTGAATGGCATCATCCTAGGAATAAGTCCCATAACCAGTTAGTAGAGGCTGTGTCTTAGTAGAAAGGAGAAAATGAATATAGTCTTTCCTAACAAAGCCTTGACAAGATCAAAATGATCTGCTAGTTTAACTTTGCCTTAAAAAAATTCACGCACACATAAATATACACACACAGATTTTAGATATTTATTCAGTATGTGTATATATACTATATAAGAAAATGTTTAAGGTATCCTACACTATCTTATTTCACAAAAAAAGACAGAAATGGGAAAATATAATCCATAATAAGGAATAGCTACAGATAGATCTATGACCCAGACATTGGAATTAGCATACATATATTTAAAAATGTTAAATTTAGGGGTGCCTGGGCGGCTCAGTTGGTTCAGTGTATGACTATTGATCTCAGTTCAGGTCATGATCTCATGGTTTGTGATTTCAAGCACCGCATCAGGCTACTCGGTGTCAGTGAGAACCTGCTTGGGATTCTTCCCACCCCCACCCAGTCTCTGTCCCTTCCCCACTCACATACACTCTCTATCTCAGAATAAATGAATAAACTTAAAACAAATTTTAATAAAAATGTGAGATTTAGAGAAAGGTATAACTAGATGAATGTAAACTTAGAATTAAATGGGAATTTTAAAATTAAGAAGAAAGTAAATCCATTCAATGAACATAAAAGATTGTACCCAGCGAAAGTCAAGATGGGGTTGGAGTAGAAGGCAGTATTATGCTAAGCAAAGTAAGTCACAGAAAGATAAATGCCATAGGATTTCACTCATAAGTGGAACCTAAGAAACAAAACATATGAACATATGAACAAGAGAGAGAGAGAGGCAAACCATAAAAGACTGATGGTTACCAGAGGGGAGGTGGATGGAGGGCTAGGTGAAATAGATGAAGGGGATTAAGGAGGACACTTGTCATGAGCACTGGCTGTTGTATGGAAGTGATGAATCACTAAAGTCTACTCCTCAAACTAATACTACACTATATGTTAACTAAAGTGTAAATAAAAACTTGAAACATAAAAAAAAAATGATGAGAGAAAACCTTCAAACCTTCATCTGTACATAGAATTGTAGTCCCAAAAGCAGAAGAGAGAGAATGAAACACACAGAAAAAAACCTATCAATGGTGGTTCAGTCACTTAAGCGTCTGATGGCTCAGGTAATGATCTCACAGCTTGTGGGTTCGAGCCCCGCGTCAGGCTCTGTGCTGACGGCTCAGAGCCTGGAGCCTGCTTCAGATTCTGTGTCTGCCCCTCTGTCTCTGCCCCTCCCCTGCTGGCACTCTGTCTCTGTCTCAAAAAAAAAAAAATAAATAAACGTTAAAAAAATTTTTTAAGATCTATCAAGAGACAATGACAAAGAATATTCCATATTTGATGAAAGACATTAACCCAGATTCAAAAATCTTAAAAATAGAATAAATAAAAGGAAAACCTAGCACATCACAAACTGCTGAAAGTGATGTTTTAAAAAGACATGCACTTAAATTGGTTTATCAGGAGGGTGTAAAAAGCCAAAAGGTGTACCCATCCAACAATGTTTTCAAAATAAATAAAAATTTGCATAATTTAAGAGGAATCAAAAACAGTTGATTGTGGGGTAAAGGGAGAAGGGATGAATAGGCAGAGCACAGGATATTTAGGGCAGTAAAAATACTGGTATTTCGATGATGGATACATGTCACTAGACATTTGTCTAAACCTAAAATGTCCAACATCAAGATTGAACCTCATGTAAACTATGGATTTAAATGATTATGATGTGTCAAAGTTTCATCAGTTGTAACTTATGTGCCATTCTGGTGAGGTATGTTGACAACAGGAATATTAAGCTTTTGTGGGGGCAGGGAGCAATGGGAAATCTACCTCCCTTTTAAGTTTTCTACGACCTTGAGACTTCTGTAAAGTCTACAACAGCAACAGAAAGGACAAATGATAAAGAAATGCAGAATGGTGATTACCTCTGATGGCTGATTTCTAGAGTTAACTTAATAAAACTAATTAAAAGAGGAATAAGGAGGTCTGGAACTTTCAGTGTTCACGTCAAGGTAAAAAACAAAACTGATAAATGGGTCAATGGAACAAAGAGTCTAGAAATAAAAAACTTGGAGAGAATATAAGAGAAAATCAAAATGGTGATAGGTTTGGTATTAAGTTTTAAAAATTTATCGAAAGCCTGGTTGACCAAAAAAGCAAACAAAGAAACTTTCTTTAAGCAGGGTTGCCAGGGCAAAGTTTTGCTGGTAGAGGAGTCTTATATGACCAGGCCTTGACTGGAAGCTACCTGAAAAGGTCATAACCTTGACAAACTCAGATCCTGCAGGTGCTAACCCCGGGAGCTCCAACAGTACTCCTTGAAGATTGTATGGAAAATTGTTCCTTTAATAAAGCTCTAAGCAGCAAATAAACAGGCAGAAATTCAACCAACAATGTTAAGACTCTTATCTGTCAGGTGTCTTTTATTATCATTTATGAGTAGATCCTTATCTTTATTAGGTTTTGCTTTATGACCTGTATATGTTTAGATGTGTCCCTGAATTCTTTATGGATATTGAGTTGGCCCTATTAATATCCCTCCCACAAAAATAAAAATAAAAGACAAAATGCCTCACTGATTTTGTATCAGGCAGTATAGCTCTGTTTTGATGCTAGATAAATAAAGATAGGAAAAATACAACTCTTTTCTATTTGTATATGCAGTCTCAGATTTGCCTCTGAGAATAAGGGGATGAAATGCAAGTAAGTTGTGATTTGTTACTAACATCTGGGTCATGGATACTTTACTGGTAGCCTGTCTGAGGACATTGAAGGAGATCTTCTCAATATTTCTGTAGTGCCTGACTGTCACATGCACAGAGTAGTTCTTTTTGGAAGATTCCTCTTTGTAGGAGGATAAAGCATAAATATATCAATTAGATATTACAATTGATATTAGATTGATCAATTAGATATTACAATAATTAGATATTATCAATTAGATATTACAAGAGAAACTTATCACACTTGTAGAATAATACTAAATAGAGCTCAAGATAATTCATGTTTGATATTTGTTGAACTGAATGAATCTTTGGGAGGCATTAAAATAAATAGAATGCTAGTTCTTGAGGTACCAACCTTCCACATTTACAGGAAACACAAATTCATAAGAGATGCTAAGTGAATTTGGAAGAAGCCTGGAAAAACATGGAGAAAATAAATGCATGCATGTTGTGGGAAGAGAGGAGATAAAAGTTGCTTTTTTCAGCCAAATATTTACCATTCTATAAATTACTATTTAGTAATTCTGCATTTGATAAGTGAGCATCTCAGACTGAGGTGACCAAGGGTGAATGTGGGGGGGGGGGGTTGGGTGACAGACTCATAATTTCAGAACTCAAAACTAGTCTGCAATGGGCACCTCTTTTGAATTCACAACCACAATTTTTGACAAGTTGAAGAGTTTTGAAAATATTCTGCCAGCATTAATGATCACGACATCTCCCTGGGCAGCCAGGAAGCTATTTGTTTTAATCTCTCCACTTAAAATTATGGCTTTTACCTTCAGTTTACTATACTGGCCCTCTCCATGGCTTCACACATTTTGTTAGTTCTTTTTATAAATGGTTTATTTTAAACAAATCAAACCACCAATCAAACAAGAAGACCAACTCCTATTTTAGTTTTTGCTGACTGCTAAGGGCCAAGGCCAGTAATTCAGTATGTTTTGCTCTACTACCCATTTAAAACATCCAAGTAACCTTGGCTGGTAAATCTTCTGTTTACTCTTCTGCAGGCTTTTAAAATTTCTTCATCAAAATTTTCTGCCTAACTTCTCCCCCCAAAGAATAGGATTCTGCAGTCCTATCTTGATTTAAGGAACCACAGAATTATTAATCCTTTACATGGTCTCCAAAAAGAGTCTAATACTTGTGCTTCTAATTCTCCTATTCAGATAGGCAAAGCCATTCTGAGAAGATGAGGACTCTGCCATCTACTGTTCTCCTTGTGTCCTTTCCAAGGGCATTCAAAGAGAGTTTGGACTCTGGAAGTAGAGAAAGAAGGCAAGAAGGCACTTTGGTGCAGATTTGTATTTCCTACTTTTGCTAGAGAAAAGCTTGGATATGTGTGAGTAGGACAGAGGAACCTAGCTTGGTGAGCCTAAAGCTTGTGTGATTTGGGTACCCCTATTTTAAGCATTATAAATACAAACTTAGGAGCACAAGTTTCAGCTTCATTAGTTCCCGGTAAGACTGTTTTGTCCACTAGTGCAGTTATGCAAAGCTATAAACCCTCAGGGCCTTGTGAATGAAACTGACAGAGCATTTAGACTTCAAGAGAGGAGATTGTGAGCATTTGGGGAAGAAATGGTGAAGGAACAGATTCATGTAGGAGGTGAGACATGGTTCAGTTCACCCACCCTACCTGGACCTAGCCTGATGCTCTCCCTTCTTCACATCATTTCCTCTTGGGCCTATGGAGTCTTGAAATTGGTAGTTCAATTTGAGCCATGATGTTCTATGCTGTTGAAATTCATGTTCAAGTCAGACTATTTAGAAAAGATGTGAACATAAGTTATTTCTGGTTCTGCTTCCTTTCTACTTTAGTCCGTATGAGAAACTTCATCAACTTAATCTACCACAATGAAGACGCAGTCCTGCTTATTTTCCCAGCTTCTATGTATTCTTCTAAGGGCATCATTACAATAAATGTACTTTTTTCCTCCCAGTATTCCTGAGGCACCATAGGTGAAAAACAATCTCCTTTCACTCAAATGGAGTCATAGCGTTAGTTCATTCCAATGACACCTACAACCATTAGATTCTATTCACTAGTTCGATTTATTCATAACTTTGAAGACGGCTTCCAAATTATCCTGATAAATAATTTCTACATGATACCAGGGAACTCTTCGTTCTGGTAATTCAGAAGTAAACTTGACTTTAAGTATTAGAAAAATCTCTGTAAGGACAAAATAAAATCTGAAGACCCCTAATTTACTAAGTTGTTATATTTAAGCACTGATATAAGCACTATTTAATAGTGTGCTGGTTGCAGGGAAAGACCTGTAAACAAAGATGTGCATTACTGCTTAGAGAGTTTATATTTTGAAGCAATGAGTATATATCTCAAAATATACATCTATACCTATATGTGTACATCTGTTTATACACATATACACACTGAGAAGCCAGGAAAAGCCGAAGGAGAAAATGGGAAGAATGACCTGGAAAAAAAGTCATTAGTAGATTATTACTTGGGGATGTATTTAGAGATGTTTCTAAACAAATATGATTACAAAATACAGAACCCATTGGAAAGCACTTGTAAGACTCTTAAAACCTGCTTTTGGATAAAGAAATTTAACAAACTAGCTTTCACTTGGAAATTTTTTAAGTATTTCAATTTTTAAAAAATTGATTTAAAAAAATTTGATTTGAATAAAAAATATTTAAAAAGTGGTGCCTGGATGCCTCAGTCAGTTCAGCCTCCAATTCTTGATTTCTGGTCAGGTGATGATCTCACTGTTCATGAGATTGAGCCCCACATCAGGCTCTGTGTGAACAGTGCAAAGACTGTCTGGGGTTCTCTTTCTCCCTCTCTCTCTACTGCTCCCCCATTTATGTGTGTGCATGCTCGCTCTCTCTCAAAATAGCATTTAAAGAATATTTTAAAAAATTAAATAAAACTTTGACCAACTTCTCCCACTCTTCCCTTGCCCCACCTCTGGCAGCAGTGAATCTGTACTCTATTTCTATGAACTGTTATGTATATACATTTATACATATAGATAGATAGTTAGAGCTAAAGATATATATCTTATTTTACTTACACATATTTTTATTTATATACCTAAATGTTGGGTTTATATATATATATATATATATACATACACACACACACATCTATATATGGCACAATTTTTAATCACTGATGGACATTGAAGGTTGTTTCCATGTCTTGGCTATTGTAAAAAATGCTAAAATGAATATGGGACATTTATATATTTTTGAATTGATATTATTGCTTTTGTTGGATAAATACCCATAGTGAAATTGCTAGGTCATATGGTACTCCACTTTTTAATTAAAATTTTTTTTTCTTAATGTTTATTTTTGAGAGAAACAGAGTGCAAGTGAGGGAGGGGCAGGGAGAGAGGGAGACACAGAATCTGAAGCAGGCTCCAGGCTCTGAGCAGCCAGCATAGAGCCTGATTTGGGGCTCGAACCCACAAACTGTGAGATCATGACCTGAGCCAAAGTCGGACGCTCAACCGACTAAGCCACCCAGGTGCCCTGTTGTTTTTTAATCTTTTAAGGTAACTCCATACTGTTTTCCAGAGTGGCTGCACCAATTCACATTCTCCCCAGTAGTGAGTTTCTCTTTGCCACATCTCACTAACAAGCGTTAGTGTTTTTGATTATAGCCATTCTAACAAATGCGGTTTCAATTGCATTTTCCTGATGATGAATGACATAGAACATTTCTTTGTGTACCTGGTTGTCATCTGTATGTCCTCTTTCCCCTATATGTATTTTTTGAAAAAAGTGTTTATTCAGATATTCTGCTTATATTTTAACCAGATTGTTTATGTCTTTACTTTTTTTCTACTGAGTTGTATACTTTGGATATTAGCTCCTTATCAGATACATGATTTGCAAACGTTTTCTCCCATTCAGTAGGTTGACTTTTCATTTTGTTGATACTTTCTTTGGCTGTGAAAAATATTTTTAGTTGGATGTAAGTCCCACTGTTTTTGTTTTGTTTTATTCTTGTTTATTTGTAGTCAGATTCAAAAAATCACCAAGACCAATGTTAAGAAACTTGCTCCCTATTTTTGTGTAGGGATTTTTTATGGTTTCAGGTCTTATGTTCAAGTCTTTAATCAATTTTGAGTTAATTTGTGTGTATGGTGTAAGACAGTAGTCTAGCTTCAGTCTTTAGTGTGGGATTGCCCAGCCTTCCCAATACTACTTATTTAAGAAATGGCTCTTTCCCCATATTATACTCTTGGCTCCTTTGTCATGACTTAATAGACCATATGTATGTAGGTTTATTTCAGGGCTTTCTATCCTGTCCCATTGATCTATGTATATGTTTTTTATGCCAATGCCACACTATCTTCATTACTATAGCTTTGTAATACAGTTTGAAATCAGGGAGTGTATTTTCCCCAACTTTGTTCTTTTTCAAGATTGCTTTGGATGCTCAGGGTTTATCTGGTTTCATACAAACTTTAGGATCATTTGTTCTATATTTGCGGAAAATGACATTGGAATTTTGATAGGGATTGCATTGAGTCTACTTTCTCCTTTGGGTAGTATGGATATCTTAATAAATCTTCCAGTCCATCAACACAGAATATCTTAAATTGATATGTGTATTCTGCACATATATTTGAAGTTTACCTTGGAGCAAGTAGGTGGTAATGGTTCTAATCATTCTTAAAAAGTATCTATAGACCACTGAATTTGAGCCATTTCCATTTGGTCATTTCTAGTGCCTAGTCAAATGTCATAATTAGTCTATTTCCAACAATATTCACAGTCATTTACCCAACAAAAATGAATAGCATAGCCACTATGCACCCGAGCATTACAATAACATAGCTACTATGTATCAAATACTGGTCTAGCTACCGGAGATGCACAATAGAAAATTTCTACTCTCAGAGTTTACAACTTGGTTGGAATGACACACTTGCCTGTGTGAATGTGTCTAAATCTAACTGCTATAAAGAGAATAAGGGCTATGAAGGCTCTATGACATTAAGCAAGTCATACTTATAATGTCTTCTAATCCATCTCTCAAAGTACCTCCAAAAATGCATTTAATGCTTTTAAATGTATAACATTGGTTTAGAATTCCTGCCGTTGACCCCCTTGATCTACAGGATGAGGAAAAATCTGGTTCTCTTTTGGCTTTGGAGACTGTGCTGTGTGTATCTGTGCTGTGTGTGGTCTACCTGTCTGCCTTCTTGTTACTAGTTTCAGAAACCTGTCTGAGCATCCAGATTTCAATAACTGATAGTCATAGAGGGAGGCAGAAGTGGGGAGAGAATATATGGGTGTCTTCAGGAAAGCAACAGCTGTCTTATAATGTGGAGCAAAGTCAAACTGCTTGCCTGGTTCACTTGCCTCAAATGCTCTCCAACCAGGCTTTTATTCAAGCCCTTGTTACATAAATAAAAGGGATAACAGTGAATATTTTTAATGGATTAAATATAAATTTGAAGCCACCTGCCTGAGAATTGATCAACTCTATAGAGAACGCTAAAATGAATGTCTCCAGGCATATTGCAGCTCAGGGAGAGCCCAGTAAAAGGGAAGAAGTTTCGTACTGTTTTGTACTACTGCAGCCTTTTCACATTAGTTCTTAATCATCGTCATTGTCACTTTTGCCTCCTATATTCCTCCTTTAGTTGTTCGTTTTTTCCTTTGGTGTATTCTGTCACCAATTACTCCTACACTTGCCTCCCAGTGGCAAACAACCTCACCTCTTAATTTTTTTTTGTTACACCTTAAAATTAAGTGGTTTTCTTAATACAATTAAGATAAATGCTTAACAACTAAATAGAACAAAGAAATATTGTAACAGGAAGACTTGCTAACATTTAGCTCCTTTCTATGGTTGAATGAATTCCCAGGAGGAATTCTAGGAGGCCAGTCACCTGAAATTTAGAAATTCAACTGGCCATACTCCTCTATGATGGGCTTCTAGGAATTCACCAACTTCAATTAAACAACAATGAAGAGAATAATCTTTTTTTTTAAACCAAAACTTTGTTATCCTTCTCAATTTCTCTCTGTGATGAAATTAACTTCTGTTGAAATCAGCTATATGTATAGTCCACAAACATCACTGCTGTTCCGTGGCCAAATTTATCAGAAATTAGAACAAAACAGGAGAAAGGGAGACAAGGCAACCTCTGAAAAGAAAAACCAAAACTGGTCTGTTTGGGTAAAAGCAGAATTCATGGTGGGAGAATAAGCAGTCTTGTCTTCTAGGTCTACCTCTTATTCTGTGAACAAAGGAAAAATTGTCTAAAATGGGGCAGATCTTGGTAACATTTCATGATGAATGGCCTGTCGATTTATCATACCCTAAAATGTCTGAGCATCTTTTCAGTTTGCCAAATATCAAAGCTTCCCTCTCCAGATAAACTGCCCATTATAAATTTAAGGAAACTCTTCTGATGTTGGTTTGTTTGCTTGTGTTTTTATTTATACACCAGCCTTATAGAGTATTACAGAACACTTGCTTAACCTAAAAAGTGTGGAACATACACATCGCTACATTGGGATGGGACTCTAAGGCCCGAGGACCAGTGTTAAGGCCTCCTTCACTGACGCTATCAGAAAGGTAAGCTCTAACATTTCCACATACACTGTTCTTTTACAAACCAGTATACTGTCTACTGAATACTTACAGTTGATGAAGCACTTTGATCAATATCTCCATTTAAATCTTTAATTTTGGTATTAATATTATTTGCATTTTACTAATGAAGAAACTGTAGCCCAGAAAGGAGATATACATGTGCTTCTTTTCATAAAGCTGGTAAGTGGCAGACTCTAACTCAAACTAGATATATTGATTACAAACCCCCATACTTTTCAGTATGCTACCTTGCTCTTGTGAAGCTTTTTATTGGGCTTCAGCCTCTAATAAACTCTAGATGATGAATTTTATTTGGTAACTAAACACCCCCTGAGTACTGGTCTATACCCTGTCTCCATCTATGCCAGGCCAATGACCACACACAGACAACACACAATTCTGTCTTCTTTTAAGCAAGGTTTGATTCACAAAGTCTTCGTGCAAATTCTCCTGTACTTAATGCTTTCCTTCACCTGCTCAGTCAAGATTCTTATCCATTCTGCTTACTCACTTTGTAAGGCCCTCTGACCCTGCTTTTATCTACTACTCTTTCAGCTCAGGCACCCCAAGGATATGCATATGCTCTGAGAAAGCAGGATATGGGAATAAAAACAACTTGTTATTTGGTAGGTATAAAACAAAGAGAAAATAAGACCTCAAAGCAGAGAATCATCAACACCTCAAAAGGATATCAATAAGGAATAAGTAGTGACAGATACAAATCAGTAAACAAGGGATGAGTTCTATGAGTTACATGGATAACAACACAGGAGAAGACAAGTGCTTCTGAAAAGACCTTAGGAAGTCTTTTTTCGGAAGCCTTCAAGACTGAGTTTCTCTGCATGCACTCCACATTCTACTCTGATGGACCCAATCCTCTTTGTCACCTCTAAAGCCTTTGTCAGTAGGATCTATGTGTCTAGTTTGCTTGGTATCTCTTAAGCAACATACTGCTTTGTGTCTTATGGGGCACATTTCTTGAATTGCAGGTCCCTGTAACAAAGTTCAGCTTAGATAAAAAATTTCCAAAAAAACCGTCCATTGTTTAAGATGTTTATTTAGTTCTCATCATTTTAGAAGAGCTGCTTTTCTATTAATATAAACATATAAACAACGGTCTCTAGCCCCAGCCAACAGACCCAGATCCTAGATGTGATCAGAGGGCAGGACAGAGCAAGCCAGTGAGTACCCCTTTTATGTACTCCAGAAGGAGGCAAGATGAAAAGTGTTTGGGATTGATTTAATTATTGACTCTGTTCTAGTTGTAAAGGTAATAATAGAGTCATACATCTTAATAACAGTATATAATTTTATTTTTGAGTAGTACTATAATATGAACATTAGTACATTTCTTCAGTCACTTCTCATATCCGTGCCATCAAGCATGTACTGAGGCCTTTATTTTTTTCACATAATAATTACGATCGTTAGGGGACTTCAATATCTTAAAATGACTTTGATGCACTAAGCCTGATGCCCAAGCCCTAACCATGGCTTCAGATGGGTGTGAGTGCCTTGCTGACTGTCATAGTTTGTGGTATTCTGTGAGTCATGCATCTGATTTTTATTTTTACCACCATGATGAGCAAGGCCTAGGAATAAAATGAAATGGATATAACTCATAAATCAAGAGGAGATGCAAATAAAAAATAAGGCAAACTGTCCAATAGAGTCATCAGCTTGTAGGGGAGAGGCAGAGAGCAGAAGCTTGAATACAAATTCAGTGAGATGGAAATTGGCCTGACCAAGCAGAGTCCAGGTCAAAGCAAGGATGACAGGCAGAGCATGGAGGAATTCACAAAGTTAATCAACACTATATTAGAAAATGTTTGTATTAGGAAAATTATATTAGATCTTTAAAATACAACACACAATGGGTAAGAGATGGCTAGTTTCCCAGTGTTGAGAGTGAATCACTGATGGATTTTGACTGATACAGGTATCTTTTTTGGGAAGTGAGAATTTTTGAATAATTAGAAAAAATAGGAAGCATTAATAGAGCATCAAACGCATTATTTCCTGGATAGAACATTAAAAGCCATAATAAGCTACGTTGAGGTGATAAATGGATATATCAACAATTATGAAGGCAGTCCTAAAATACTTTTTGAATTTGGGAAATGTGATTATAAATATGGATGAAGCATTCTTCTTGATAATAATACTAATAAGGTACTAGATGGAAACAAAAGGGGGAAAGAGGTAAACTTTCTATTCCTTTTAATCAAAAACTTACTTGGTCGGAAATAAGTCATTAATTGACCTGAATAGCAAAATCTTGGCTTTCATGGTGCAATGGAAGAGCACATGGTGCAATGGAAAATCAGGAAGGCAGTGATCAAGTTTAGGCTCAAATGTAGTTGAAATTACACTGCTGAAGTGATTTTACCATTATAAATTTCAGTTTAAGTGTCAAAAAATGAATTAAGAATATCCCTTCACTAGATTTTCATGAAGAGAGTGTAAAATGGCACATATAAATCAGAGCAGGCACTAACACAACCAAATTTTTTGTTACTTTGGGTTTGAAATCAGCCCTTTCTGCAAGATCAGTATTTGTTTATTTACCAAGTAAATTTCTTCTTGACCAAGACTAAGTTGAATTAGCATCTCCATCTGATTCAGCTGTCTTATAAATCAGAAAACTGAAAAGATTCAGCGTTGTGTCCTATCTAGCCTAATATTTTTAGACCTGTCAATACCACACAAGAAATAATCATCAGGGTGCCTAGGTGGCTCAGTGGTTAAGTGTCTGCCTTTGGCTCAGGTCATGATCTTGTGGTACATGAGTTTGAGCCCCAGATTGAGCTCTCTGCTGTCAGTGCAGAGCTCACTTCAGATCTGTCTCCCTCTCTCTCTGCCCTTCCCCCATTCATGCTCCCTTGCTTTCTCTCAAAACTAAATAAATATTAAAAAAAAAAAAAAAGAAATAAGCATTAGATTGGGGAGGGAGGGAACAGAGGGATAGTCCAAACTTGTGATACTTATTGATAAGTATTACTATTTGACAATTATCTTATTATTTTCTTGTATTTATGGCAAAAAACACTATTCCGTGTATATGGTAGAATATTCTGTAATGCCAATATCCTTGTACAGGTTTCATTTGAGATAATACTAATTTCACTTCCTAATCTAACATACAAACACCAATTTGTGAAGACCTGAGTGTTACACAGCTCCCAGTTCCCTGGCTGCTAATTCTTGTAGGAATCTATTCTTTCAAGTGGCAAGTCTCGAGATCTGTGACCACTATGCCTTAGATAAATTGCTTGAACTTCTTTCTCAAACATTAACCTTGGCATAACCAGCCCTTGAGGGCTATGCATCTCCCATAATTCTCAGCTTGGGCATCATTGTTCTCTAGTCCTAAACATAGAACCATTAATAGTCACCGTTGGAGCCAAAGTATGGGGGCTGACAAAGGTGTAATCTAATGAATTCCTTTTTATCTTTCAGTTATAATTAGAGAATTTGTTTTGGTTTCTTTGTCAAATGTTTAGGTGTAGGATATTCCCCAGGGTCAGCATTCTCAATTTGTGCTAACACAAAGTACGGAAGAAAGCCCATTGTTGCCACAAACTAATCAGACTAATGGCAATGCTTGGAGTCTGTGTTACACTACCTTCATTTATTATGTTTTAAAAATTCTTCATCAGTAAAATCATTTGATTTAAATAATTTCTGTTGTGACCTCACCCTGAAATGTTCTATAATTCTAGTATCTTAAGCGTTAAGCATCTACTGTGTGCTTGGTTCCATGGGTTTTTATAGGCTATAAGTACCTCTCATTAGGGATCCCTTTGGTAACATTCCATTTCTCTTTTTGACCTCCTTTGGTAAAGAGGTCAAAGCACAGTCAGGAAGAAAGAAAGGGATAAGTAAGCCATTGTGTGGATTTGAAAGTTCCTTATCACCCCCTTGCCCTGAGAGTAAGTTCAGAGAGTTCTTCACTTGTGCTGAGCTGCCTGTTAGGATTGGTTAAATTAATTATGACTTAAAATAAAGCTGCATCCTCGTTCAAAAGTAAAAAATATCTTTGCTTATCCATGGTGTGGGTCTCTGCAATATTCCTTCCTTCCTGAAATATGTAGGCACATCTCTGGGTGTTATTTTAAAGCTAAACTTTTTAAATTTTTTTTCTTGGTATTTTATTTTGCTCTGACATACTCTTCTGCTTAGACATGAGACCGGCCCACAGACATGGAGTTAATGTACCAATGTGCATAGTCATGAAGCTGGGAATGTATTTTTGCTTCAGGGAAAAAAAAACAGTTGACATTAAAAATGCATTTTAATTCAAGAGTACATGAGGTCAGTGTGAATTTACAGACAGGGAAATCTGTGAGAGAAGATAAGTTATCAAGGCATATGCTAGAATTAAACCCTCCTTTTATCTTCTAATGTTTAGTGTAGAGATTATAACTTCTTGAGAGCAAGTGGGAGATGACCAACAAACTTGTTCTGAGTTCAAACTCCCAACTCTCTATTTGACTTTATGAATCATTTAATTGGAGTCCACTGGAGATTTTATTCTTCGCAAGAGGAGGCATAAGGCCCCTCACAGAGTGGAATATGGAAAAATACCAAGAGGAGGAAGGAGTCCAAATTTGTTAACCTTGAAGCAGTAAACATACCTCATTTTTACTTTGTTGATCAATCCTTAATGTGGTAAAATAGTAGTATAGTAGTCCTTTTGGGTTAAACTTTCCTTTCTCTCAGCCTATGTACTTTGAATAGTATATAGTGTTGATCTTACTCATGAAATAGTTCTTATATAGTCAATTGTTCTTTATGCTGGATATTTGCTAGAATCACTTGGAAAGCTTCTGTCTCTAAATGTGTGTGTGAGAGAATACTGCATTTCATTTAATTTTGTTCTAGTCATAATGCTTTTGCTTTCTCTGGGATTAATTTTCTCTTCCTCATTTTCAAAGATAGAATATTCTCTCAAATGCTACCTTTTTTCAAAAAATAGGCATTTATAGTTACCAGTTTTCCTCTAAGCACTGATGTCAAAACATCTCAAAACTTTTAGTATAGTGTATCTTCATTTTCCTTGAAAATGAAGTATAAATAAATCTTGAAGTATTTTAAAATTTCCTTTTAATTTCTTCCTTGACCCACTGGTTATGTGAAGTGTATGTAATTTCCACAGATTTGTGGCTATTCCAAATGTAGTTATTGATTTCTAACTTGATTGTGGTCAGAAAATCTATACTGTATGAATTCAATATTTTAAATTTATTGACATTTGTTTTATGGCTTAGCATATTCTCTCTTCTGAATAATGTTTTATGTACCATTGAGAAAAATAGTCATTCTGCTATGATTGGATGATTTCTCTATAGATTTGTTTGGTCTTAATGGTTTACAGTGATATTCAAGTCTCCTTATTTCTTCTTGTTTTTCTTATGATTAGATATTTTGCCAATTACAGGAAGTAGGTATTGATATCTCTAACCATTATTGCTAAATTTTCATTTCTTAATTAAAGTAAGTGTTTGCTTTGTGTATTTTAAGGCTCTTTTAGGTATATACCTGTTTATATTTGCTGTCTAACTGATAGATGGTCTCTCTTTTATCATTATAAAATGTTTTCCTTGTTTCTAGAAACTTTTTTGCCTTACATTATCTTTTGACATTATTTAAAAAAAATTTTTTTTAACATTCATTTTTTTTGATAGAGACAAAGCATGAGTGGGGGAGGGGGGCAGAGAGAGAGGGAGACACAGAATCCCAAGCAAGCTCCAGGCTCTGAACTGACAGCACAGAGCCCAACGTGGGGCTCGAACTCAGGGACCGTGAGATCATGACCTGAGCTGAAGTCAGACACTTTACTGACTGAGACACACAGGCGCCCTTACTTTGACATTATTTTAGCTACTTCCAGGTCTTTTAAAGTTGCTGTTTACATTTCGTGTGTGTGTGTGTGTGTGTGTGTGTATAGATGCAAGTATATACATATATTTTTCATATATATATATATATACACATATATATACACACATGTATACATTTTTTTCATTATTTAATGCATTTTTGTCTCAGTATCTAAAGTGAGTCTCTCCTATTCATCATATTTTGGAATTTAAAAAATTGACGTCTGCTTTTTGATTGGAATATTTAATCATTCAAATTAGTTATTTCTGCCATTTTGCTTTTTGTTTTCTAAGCATCTTACATCTTTTTGCCCCATTCCTTCTATGGCTTTGTTTACATTAAGTACATACTTTCTAGTGTGCCGTTTCAATCCTTACCACATTCATTTTAAACTAACATTTGTCTTACAAATTGCAATTATCTCTTTAAAACAATTTATTTAGAATACTACCAATTTGATTTCATTTGTATACAAAAACTTTTGTTCGTTATAACTTGATTCCTTCCCTCTTTTGTGCTATAATTGTCCCACAAATTGCAAGTCTATAAATTATATCAATATTAGGAATTTTTCTGTATTTGGCTCTATTTTAAGTAACATAGATGAAACAAACAGATACACTCACGATGTTTCTTGTATTTACTGGCATTTACTTACTTTAACCAATGGTCTTTATTTTTCCATGTGAGAATGAATGGCTATCTAGTGTACTTTGTTTCATTCAAAAGGACTTTTTTTTCTGGATAACGTCCGCTGTGAACAAATTTATTCAGTTTTTATTTATCTGAGAATATCTCCAATTCTCACTCATTTAAAAAAAAATCTTGGGTATAAAATTCCTAGTTCATAGTGATTTTCTTTCAGTCCTTTGAATATGTCCTCCCACTGCCTTTATACCTCTATGATTTCTAACAAGTCAAATGTTAATCTCATTGAAAATCTCTAGCACAGAATGAATCGATGTATGTATATATTGTTGCTTTCAATATTCTTTTTGTCTTTTTCTTCTGACCATTTGATGATGGTATCTCTAGGTGTGATGACATTTGAGTTTTCCTGCTTGAAGTCAGTTCAGCTTCTTGGTTTTAAGATTAATGTTTTCTTCGAAGTTGGAAGGTTTTCAGCAATTATTTCTTCAAATATTCCTTATTCCCTTTTGTCTCTTTTCTCCTTCTAATACTCCCATGATGCAAATGTTGGGATGTCTGATGGTGTTCTACAGGTCTAAGCCTGTTTGTTTCTCATCATTTTTTTCTCTTTGTTTTTCAATGTGCCATCTCAAATTTGCTCAATTTTCTAAAATCTTATTATATTTTAAACTCTGGAATTTATTAGATTTTAAAAATCATGTTCTTTATTAAAATTTTCTATTTAGTGAAACCCCATTTTCATGCTTTAGTTCTTCAGACATGTCTTCATTTAATCCTTTGGATAGTTTAAAGTTTTTGTGTAGTAAATCCAAATTATGAACAACCTCAGAAATAGTTACTATAAATTTGTTTTTATCCCTACAAAAAATAAATGGTATTCTGTGTTTCCTATTTCTTTATATGTCTTGTATTGTAACTTTTTGTTGAAAATGCAACTAAGTTGTTATTCTTGGATAAAGGCTCCTCAGATTGTTGAAAGCTATTGGTTCATTTTCAGAGTTTCAGAAAAACTTATTTTTTTTCTACTTTTTCCGGTGTTGTCATTGCTTTTCTAAGGGATAAAAGTTTTCTGTGTTCTCACTGCCTCATTCTGGAAGTGTTTCTCTACTTCCTTCTAATCATGTTTAACCACAGTGTTCTAGTGGTTTCAGGAACAAGGGTATGTGAAGTTTTCCTGTTTTCATATTTACTATTATATCAAAAAATTATGTTCCTTCATTGTTTCCATCAAGGCAGTTTCTAATGGGTAGTTGGAGGCAGCGGATAATAACTGATTTATCAATATGAACTAATATTACATTAATAAAAGTTGCTTGGGGGTCTTGTTTCAACATGTCTTGATATGCAATGATGAAAATATATACATAGCTAAGTTTTAAGGACGAAGATATAGGTTCCCTTTCAGATTAATTGCCATATCTGCTGTGTAATTATTCTGTTAGAAGGCAACATGTTGATGAGGGGAGCAGTATGTTATTAGCAATTCTTTTTCTGTAAATTTGAGTTGTCATATATAATACCTAAAAGACACATCCTTAGATGGCCATTCCACCTGGGGCTTCACTTTTTCTTTTAACAATGTCTGGCTGAATTCAATTTTCTGAGGCTGTATCTCGTAACTTTGTGTCCAAGGAGTCATCATCACACAGTTATTCTGATTTCAAGGCCTCTGTGACTTATTTTTTTAACTTTTTTTTAAGTTCATTTATATTTTTTTTGAGAGAAAGCACAGAAGGGACAGAGAGGGAGAGAGAGACTCCCGAGCAGGGTCCACACCATCAGCACGGGGCTCGAACTCACCAAAGATGAAAGCATGACCTGAGCCAAACTCAACTGCGCTGACACTCAACTGCAAGAGACACCCAGGCATCCCACCTCTGACTTCTATTGTGAGAGTTGCCTCAATGGCTTCAAATGAAGAAGTCTTTTCCCTTGACCTCTAGAAGTCAACTAAGCCACTCTTCAATTGGGAGGATGGATTAAAGAATGCTAATTCTAGCAACTCCAATCCTAGAACACACTATTGGCTCTACATAATATTAAAACTTGACAATATCAGCATAATGTCTATTGTAAAGCACTATTTAATCCTTAGCTATCAATGGTTGCTTAAACAATGAAAAAAAAAGTTTTACTGGGAAAATATATTCGTTATTATATTACTATAATTAACCTGACAAAGAATTAAAATAATGAATAACAATTCTATTTACACTTTTTCCTCCCAACAGCTTATTGTAGAGAACAAATAGACTAGCTGCTATGAATACTGAGATAAAATAATGCTATCCTTTTTGAAACAAAAAACATGTGGAGAAAACATTTTTTATTTAACATTTAAGAGTAATGTTCTTTCAGTGAGGCATTTGGAGGTGGTTGAGGGGGTGGACAGAAAGGAAAGGATTTATTAATACAGGAAAATTATTGCATTTGGAATTACTAAAGTAATTGGGATAATTCTAGTGTATCATTAACCTAACTATAGGCAAATAACAATGTTTAGAGTTAGAGTATCAAGACAGAAGAAGAAAAACTGAGATTGAGGGGAAAATAGGGGTGATCTAATTCAAACAAAGAAAACTCATGAAAT
This sequence comes from Acinonyx jubatus, assembly GCF_027475565.1. Classification (NCBI taxonomy): domain Eukaryota; kingdom Metazoa; phylum Chordata; class Mammalia; order Carnivora; family Felidae; genus Acinonyx; species Acinonyx jubatus. Next base: position 64,466,634 of record NC_069393.1, read on the forward strand.
TTAGGGTCCAGAAGAGACCTTGAGAGAAGATGGTAGCCCTGAACTTCTCCACATACTCAATATGAACTAGGAAGTGAGGAGGCCTTCTACCTCTCAGCCTCCAGGAGGCTGTGTGTGTTTTTAGACATTTTGTATGTAGGAATTATTTTAAACTAAACCCTGATTTATTACAGTGACCAAGAAACAAGAAACAGTGTGTCATAATTGGATAAATAAAAGTCAATATGTCAAAAGAACTCTGTTCTCTGCCACAGTTATCTTAAATCTGTGTCATAAACCCACAGACACTTACGTTGGTTCTTTCTTGCCATAAACCATGCACCAGGGAGTAATATTTGATAATCACTGAATGAGCTTCTTGCTGCCTCATAGATTCTGAGACTAGGGATGTAGAACTCTGGAAAGTTAGGTGATCTTCATAAGTAATGACAGAGCCAGAACAAAATTCTACCTCCTGTAATTACTGGTGCTTCTGTTGAAGATCAAGACCACAGTTACTGGACAGAACCTGGAGAGAGGAACCTGCCAGGTCCTGTCTGCTCCAGTTTTCATTGCAATAAACTGGTCTCTGAATTACTGATGTCTGGTTCTCCTCTAAGAGTCAGAGATCTCCTCCCTCCTTCCCCCTTTTCTCACCTCCTACAATACTTCTCCCCAAACTCTAAAAATATGGAGTTGGGTCTCTTATCAAATGTGCTACTTATAATGGTGTTCACTCATCTCTAGTCAACACATACGTATCAATTGCCTAATATGTGCCAGGTTCTAGTCTGGGATATAGAACTTATTTGTATAAGTAAATAACCCTGTCATCTTTCCTCTCAGGGAGCTTGTACTCATAAAAAAAAAAAAGAAAAGAAAAGAAAAAGAAAAAAACGGTTCTATTTCTATGATAGAAGTAAGACTCTAGAAATAAGTTGTTTTGGTAAATATTTGGTGGATGCCATTGACAGTCCTCAGTCCCTGGAAGATCAGTGTTAAGTTTGGATTCATTCTTTCTTTATGTCTTGAGGATTTTGTCTCTTTTGACCATGTATCCTCTTGTTTTCTTCATCTCTGTGTCCATGTGGAACATAGTAAAGATTAAGGCTGGTCCCAAGCCTCTGAGGTTTGAAATTATAGTAAGACATAATGACTAATGGGTGTCCTGGCTCTGGGCCTTCAGTGGCAAGAATTTTTTTCCCTCTGCTCCCCTCCCTTAACAACTGAATTGTTTTTCTCTGGTTTTCTTGCTGCCTTATGCTTTTCTGTATTGTTGTGAAGGAACAAAAAACATGCTGCATTCACCTTTGTTGCTGTATCTTAGGATATAGTAGAGACAAGATCAAAAAGCAGGAGCTCTCTTGCACATAGTTTCCACAAAGATTTGATAAGAAGCCATGTGATTTTTCATATATATTTAATTTTTCCAGTTAGGAGATTATGATAACTTCTGACATTTGTATAGTATGTTAGAATTAACACAGAACTTTCATACATATCATTTTATTAAGTGCTCACAATATTTCTGTGAAATAAAGGACACAAGCACTGCTACACTCCTTTTAACCTTACAGAAATCTGTTTATATAATATTAAATACTATGTGTAATCACTGTACTGTATATTGCACACATAAATTTGAGCAACTTCTTTATGTAAGAAACTTGCATGTAATAGGACATTGAGACATGTGGACAGATAACTAAATTCAAATGTGATCTACTGTTTCCACTAACATCATACCATTTTGCATTCAGAGTATAAATGAATGTTAGAGGTTGTCATTATTATGGAGGATGTTTATGGCCAACTCTATAAGGGGAAATCAGGAGTGTATACCTCGGAGGTAATGTTTGAGCTGAAATTTAAAAGAGAAAGACAACTTTACTAGGAAAATGGGGTGAAAGAGAAGGGAATTCTCAGGGCAAAAAAACAGTGCAGAAGCATGGTAGCATTCTAGAGTTTGTAGTATGTAGTTTAGTATAGTATACTAAACTGTAGTATAGTAGTATAAGTAACATAGTAGTTTAGTTATAGTATAGTTTGTAGTTTATAGTTGTAATCCAAGATCATGTGATTATTTCACCATAGACCTTGAGGTTATGTTCAATGGTCTAGCCATAGGATTCTTTCTCTCCAGTTGCAAATGTCTGGATTCTATCACAAAGCTTTGAGCTTCTTTAGTAGAGGGGATCCAAACCAATTACGCCTCTTTCTAATGTGAGCTCAAAACAGATCATATTTGATATTCTTAATTCCAAGTCACATGTTTTAGGGGGAGGAATGTCCCTTTGATAGCATTTGCAACAGTTGTGATTATGGCATTAATATCACAAGAATAATCAAATGTAATTAAGCAAAATACACAAACTTACCATGGGTTTTGACTATTGACTTGGGAATTTATGCTTGATGAATTTTATGATTCCTGGGAAGTGGTAATAGATGACACTAAAATCCGGTTTTGTTTGGTAATTTATCTCTGTTCTCCTCTCCAATTTGAAAGGAAAACCAGTCAACTTGCTCTGATCATATGCAAGCTAAGCAGGAGCTAAAATAACAAAGGATGGTCAATTTGTAAGCAAACTATTATAACTGTTGGGCCCAGATTGATTTAGTGTAAATTTATGAGAGTTACGTTTGAGCAATAACTCATCACAGGAAACCTTTTAACATGTTTCTAAGGCTGGTTAGAGGGTAAAGTCTCTTGTTCAGAGTCAATAGTCTTACTTTGAATGCTCTAATAATTTTTATGATTGTGGTTAGAAACAGTGAATATCATTGATTTTCTATATAGGGACAATCTATTTGTAAATGGAACCTTAAAAAACTTGTTTTGAAACTGGCTTTGAATATAAATGACATTGTTTCTGCTTGGCTTGTGGATTTATTTAAGATGGTTGTAGAGTGGTAGGGACTGATGGGTTTGGATTGGCACAGTTGGTCTCCCAGAGAGCTTGTCTTGGCAGAACTGTTGGAAGACCAGGTTTGCCCCTCTCACACCCTGGGAACAGCTAGCAGCAACCAATTGCTTATTACTGTTATACACATCCTTCCAATGACCCCGTGAGAGACAGCATTCATCAGTTCAATGGCATTATCCCAGCAAACTGGGACTCAACTCTTCCTAGGTTCTCATTCATTTTTAGTAGTTTGCCTGTCTATAAAAAAATACTAGAATCTTTCAAATTTTCCCTTTCCACACTAGACCCACTGAACATTTCCAAAATGGGAAGCCTGTCACAGTAACTGATTTCTTGATTATCCATTTCCCCAACAAGTAAATACTACCTAAGACCTACGGAAAAAAAGGAAACTAGTTAAGAGCGCAGCACACAGATTGATCCCTTTTTTCGTACTCCCTCTCTTAACCTCCTATCCAGTAATAGCAGGGCTATTTCTGGGCCTATAGTTCTTCTACGCTTCCTAATTAGAGAATTTTAAGAAAAGAAAGGACAAAAGATTTTCTCCTGCCCTTATACTGACAACTTTCAAGTGTCCTGATAACTTGTCCTCTGTATCTTGGTCTTGTCACTGGGACCAATCTAAAGTAGGGCCAATCTACAATTAAGGACATTTAAATAAATAATAACCTTTCTTCAAAATAAGGAATGACACTGGTGTCAATAAGAGGGATAAAAAGTAACCATCTTTTATTTAAAGACTATAGGAGAAAGTACATCACATACAATAGCTAATGGGTGTTTACAGATTTGAAGTTAATAGCCTATGCTAGAAATTTTTAAAAACTAAAAAAAAGTTTCTGATACCAATTTACATGGGAAAAAAAACCTGGAGAGATGTCTTTTGGGTAGAAATTTTGACGTCTATTTTGTTTTTTTGTTCATTTGTTTCTGGTTTTTTAGTATAGGCTGGAGTCTTATTACTACAGCTGAAAATAAATTCCAGAGTGACATTAGCTGTTCCTCTGCAGGGGCCCACACTCACTCCCTGCATCCTCTGACCCTTTTCAGCTTATACAGTTCTCAGTAATCATGTTTCACCCATGACAGACATATTTATGTTTTCTTCATCCAGATGTTTCTCAATTTAGAGTCTGTCTAACACATGGTATGCCAAGGGTTTGATACTGGAATAGACAAATGATAGACACCAAGTTGTGAGTTTCAGTTAGAGCTAGGGTTTGCAATTTTCAATTAAATGCTAAGATATTTTGTTTAACCCAGAGGGCAGGTCCAGTCCTACAGGCAAAAAACAAAAAGCAAAAACAAACAAACAAAAAAAAAACACAGCAACAATAAAATACATTAAAAATTCAAACCCACAAACTATTTTGAAAAGGAGTTGATAAAATTTGGAAAGGGGGTAAACTATATAAAGTATATTGAAAGAAGTTAGAAGATGGTTGATGGGGAAGTTTCCATGACACGGATGGGATACTCTGGGGTTTCCAGGCAAAAGCATAAAGGAAAGTAACACAAATGTGCTTTGTATTTTTTTAGTGAAATTTTTAATTTAATGAATTTATTATTTTATTTTTAGTGAGAGCATGGAGCAGGGAAGAGGTGGGGAGAGAGAGAGAATCCTAAGCAGGCCCTATGCTTAGCAGGGAGCCGGATGCCTGGCTGGATCCCATGACCCTGGGATCTTGACCTGAGCCAAAGTCAAGAGTTGGATGCTCAACACACTGAGGCACCCTGGTGCCCCTGTTAGGGAAACTTCTTAAGTCATGTCTGTCATTAGGTCCCAGGAATATAGCACTCTATAAAGGTAGTATATTTACAAGTATATTTTACTAAGACCCTTTTATTTAACCAGACAAAAATCCAAGGGCTTTACATAGTAGATAGCCTCTGAACAGCAATAATTACATTCCCATTTTATGGGTGAAGTAACAAAAATCATAACCTAAATATATAAATTCTGGAACATACCCCCCCACATACGTGTGTGTGTGTGTGTGTGTGTATACATATACACACATACATATACACAGACACATACACACACACATATAATTTCATTATTTTTTAGTCCTATTTGTCATTAGTGAAATGCCTTAAGAACATTAATGAAATACTGTGCCTGCTATTATAAATGAGTATATAATAAAATTTCAAATAAGCACTTAATAAAAGTGTTTATATGACATGTGATGAGTGTACAACCTTATCACATGAGACCTTTAGTAGACTTGCTTTGAGAGAGGGAAAAAAAGGTACTTTCCATTTCAAGATTATCATTAATTGTTTGTTCCTCAGTGTCTGGTGAGGAGTCTTTCTCCTTCCCTGAGTAGCAAGACTATCTTTGTAAGGTTAGTCTGGCCTTCTTCCCTGCATCCAGGCACACTTAACAGCCTGCCGTGAATTAGGATTCCTAAGGCTCATGTATCTTTTCTGTATTACACTGTGAGTTCTTAGGACTCTGTGTCATTGACCTCTCTGCATCCCACAAAGTGTTTGGCACAGTGCCTTCCCATATATAGTAGAAATTCAATAAAAACTTGTGAAATGGGGTGGGGAGAAAATGTGCCATATTTCTCTCAGGAATGCCTCTTTCCCTCACCTCTCTCTTTCCTTCAGTTTAGCCAGTGGCCTGTGTATATAAAGAGACCTCTTTGTAGTTTACTTTAGGAAAACAAAGAAGCTTCCAGACAACCACAGAAATGATTGCTTTTAGGTGTATTTACTTCAACTTGGATTTTAAAACTTGAAATATTAACTTTTTATTTGGCAGCTTTGCCACACAGAATTTACAGCCGTGAAACAATGAAAATAAATGGCATATATGTACATACGTCAGTGTGGTGGTCACAAGAAAATTACCTAGATGAGCTAAGCTTGATAAATTTAAAAAGCCTGGTTCATTCATCCTTATTTAATGGTAGACTGTCCCCTATCATCCCTGAAAAGTTCAATACCACTGAAACCAGATATGCAGAGATTGTTTCCATGGAGATGAGGTGAAACATGGTTCCTGACATCTTCCAGATCGTGGTACAAGTTCCTTCTAAGGCCTTACCTGCTCTGTGATATGTCTTTCAGTCTTTTGTTCTGTTATACTCCCCTCAATTAAGAGATTTTTCAGCCTGAGTGGCTCAGTTATTTGGGTGTCGGACTCTAGATTTTGGCTCAGGTCATGATCTCACCGTTCATGAGATTGCCCTGCATTGGGCTTTGCACTGACAGAGCAGAGCCTACTTGAAATTCTCTCTCTGCCTCTCTGTGCCTCTCCCCTGCTTTCACTCTTTCTCTCAAAAGAAATAAAGGCACTTAGATTTTCAGAAATACGTACAGGTTTATTTTTATAAAGATTCTCCATATGGTTACTCTGGGATTGGAATTATGGCCAACTTGTTTAGAGGCAGGACCAGTGGCTACATCTGTGCGGTGAGATGGGGTTAAGTTTTGTCATGGAAACAACTACTCTCCTCAAACCAAATCAGAGCATGTTTGTGTTTAATGAAAACCATACAGCAAGTTTAGGAGGACATGCATTTGTTCTCTTGGGACGTGTTGAATATCTCTTTGGTAGGGCTTTCAGAAAGTATTGACGGAGCCTGCCACAGCTTGGTAATGTGAGAAGAGAGAATGCATGAAATGGTCAAAAAAGTGGTGGTATGAAGCAGGAAACTTGGTCACCTACCCTTAGATCATCTGGATGACAGTCTGTGAATCAGTTGACACTTCCGGCCTTGAATTTCTTCAGTGTAACAGATAATGTGTTTTCTCCTATGTATAATATGAGAAAGTTGCTCTAGATTCTTGATTATCAAACATGGCATATATTAGAATCACCTGCTAAGTGTTTTCAAAGGAGTAATGCCTGGATTGTAGGGAAATAATTGAACCAGAAGCTCTGGAGGATGGTGTCTGGTCATAGATAACTAGGTTTCAGAACTACTGAGAAGGATGACTTAAAGATTTTAGGTCGAAGAGTCTTCGTATAAGATACACTGGTCTCTTCACCACTTCTTCCTACCTAGTATCTTTCGTAACTTGGAAGTCAATAAAAAAATGCAATTTGAATATAAGCCTGCTTGTATTGAAAAAGTGCGTGTGATGATCATGCCGGTCTGGTGGTACTTTTTCTATGATTCTGGATGGAAGACCTGGAATCCCTAATGATAGGCCTACTGAGATATTTTTTTGAACTCATTTGTTTAATAAGTATTGATAGAATACCTAATATGTGTGAGTCCCTACTGGGTCTGTATTGTAATCAGAAATAATAATTTAATAGTCTTATCTACAAGAAATGTCCAATCTCTCTGGTAAGGGTTAGCGATGAACATAAGAAAGGTGTTTTGCAGAGGGACCTTACCTTCTTTCCAGGGACATCAGGAAATACTTTATGAAGTAAGTTCTTACTGCCTGAATAATATGCCCCACCCTCCATTCAAATATTAAATCTCTATTCCAAAATGGGATGGTATTTGGAGCTGGGGCCTTTAGAAAGTAATTAGGATCAGATTAATTTATGAAAGGGAACCCTCACTCACGAGGAGATTAGTGCCCTTATAAGGAGAGACACTAGACAGTTTGTTCTCCTGGTACATTCACAAAAAGGAGACTGTGTGAACTCACAGCATGGTAATAGCTACCTTATAAACCAAGAAAAGAGGCCCCAGGGTATAACCTTCCTTGCTGTCATTATTATCTTGGAGTTTGTGCCCTCCAGAACTGTGAGAAATAACGTTATTTAAGAAGTCTCTGTTGATTGTAATGTCATCCCAAGGATTCTAATACATAAATGGTATTTGAATTGAACTTTTCAAGAATGGTTGTGAACCACGTGCACACATAGAACTCAGGACAGGAGTGAGTCTGTCCACACAACATTGATGAGTAAAAAGAAAAAAAAAAATACCACATCTGTTTGATTATAATGTAAGTTGTGTGAAAACAGGACTTTCATCTGTCCTGTTTCTTCTTGCAACCTCAACATTAGAGAAGGGCTTGTCATATAATAGACCCTCAACATTAACTTCAGAAAAAATAGAAACAAGTGCATGGAAAATAGCAACTTGCTTAATTTGTCTCCCGTCTCATTTTCAAATAGAGTAATGGCAACCAGGGTAGGCCGTTGGCCTTCTGCGAAATCATAGGAATGTAATGTTGGTTACAAGGTGGAGTAAGTAGTCTAATAAATGAAACAGGACCGACTAAGGTAATTGTAAATTGACATTTGAGAAAAATAAAAGGGGGGTCCTGGGTGGCTCAGTCGGTTAAGAATCCGGCTTCGGCTCAGGTCAGGCTCAGGTCATGATCTCACGGTCCATGAGTTCAAGCCCTGCGTCAGGCTCTGTGCTGACAGCTCAGAGCCTGGAGCCTGTTTCAGATTCTGTGTCTCCCTCTCTCTGACCCTCCCCCATTCATGCTCTGTCTTTCTCTGTCTCAAAAATAAATAAAAATTTAAAAAAAAATTTTTAAAGAAAAAAAAAGATACAAGGTTTCTTTTCTTTCCCTGGTGTCAACATTGTTTTTAAGAGAGAGGCTGGCAGAAGCATGCATTTGAGCTCCCTAAGCCCTCTATCTGTAAACAAACCAGGTGAAGTTTACACAGCACTGACTTTTAAGCCATACACACAGAATATTTCAAAAAAATTTAAAAAAAGTCCTATAGTCATAAATGAGAAAGTAGTAAGAATGCCTCGTCACTAAATCGATAAATTATGGATATTACCAGTAATAGTGTATCGTGATAGGTATAACAGTATTCTATTATTGTCATAATGATGGTGGTGGCAATTTTAATAATTCACTTTGGAGGCACCTGAGTGGCTCAGTTGGCTGAGTCTCTGACTCTTGACTTTGGCTCAGGTCATGACCCCAGGGTTATGGGCTCGAGCCCCAAGTTGGGATCTGTACTGAGCATGGAGCCTGCTTGACATGCTTTCTCCCTTTCTCTCACTCACATTCTCTGTCTCTATAAAATCAGGTCTCTTGGAACCCTATCTTGCCAACTCATCCTGCAAATCCTAGGACTTGCCAGCCTCTATAATTGCATGATCCGATTTGTTAAATCTGCCTCTAAATAAATACATTATTTTTCCCATTTCTCTGAAGATCCTCGACTAATACAGTGATAATGATTACGTGTTTTTGGGTAACCACTAATTGTGAAGTTTCTTTGACTTAAAACCATGGAAAAATGAAACAAATACATTGCTTTTTCCTGAACTTTTGGGGTTTGTAAGAATCTTTCATAGGCTTTGGGCCAGTTAATTGCTTTTCTAAAAGCAGGCCAAAGTGTAATATCCTTTTCTGTTAGTACAATAGGGCAACCCTGAATGTAGACATCGGTACACTTACATCTGATTTTAGTATTTACAAAAGGTCAGTTTCTTTTGAATCGCAGAGGACAGATGAATGCACATACATAGCAGTTCTTCAGTAGAGGTAATTTTTCCTTGGGAACGGACAAAACGGTATTTAAAGTGAATTATGTGTAAGAATTCATTCCATCCAGGACATATGTGTTTAGCTTGTGGAGAGGGTAAAGTGACATAACTTTTTGAGCAGATTATGAGTACTTCTTTTCCCAAGACTGAAACAAGATTCAGGCATGGGTTCTGTGCCCATGGGCCTCTAATAATAGATGTTATTTATTAAGAGTCTTAAGCACCAAGTACTGCATCTCATTTATGTGTTGCAGTAACATTAGTGCTCAGGCTTGTGTTTGTTACCATTCTGTAGGTGAGACAACAGAGACCCAGGAAGATCAAGTGACTCATTTTAAGTCACATAATGGTGATTAGTTTAAAGGCAAGCTCCAGCTACAGTGTCTGCCTTTCCAAATGGAGAAATGCCTTACTGGAAAAGACCATTGTTTGCTTACTTGATGAGAAACTGTTACCATAATCCAAGTTCTATTTATCTCCTTGATCACATAACTCTATTTCAAATCCTCTTTTAATGGGCTGTGGCCATTTCCACTCTGGAGAGTGGAATGTGAGCAAAGTAATGTGAAAGACTTTTCAGAACTAGCTTCTGAAATAAAGTAGCCTCTGAAGCATGGTCCTCCGTAACCTTATCATTCTGTGGCTGGCGGGAATCCAGACAACCACTAGGGGAATTTTGAAAGCCCCATGTTGTTGAAAATGGCAGCACCGGGGCGCCTGGGTGGCTCAGTCCGTTAAGCCGCCGACTTCAGCTCAGGTCATGATCTCGCGGTCCGTGAGTTCGAGCCCCGTGTCGGGCTCTGTGCTGACAGCTCAGAGCCTGGAGCCTGTTTCCGATTCTGTGTCTCCCTCTCTCTGACCTTCCCCTGTTCATGCTCTGTCTCTCTCTGTCTCAAAAATAAATAAATGTTAAAAAAAAAAATTAAAAAAAAAAAAAGAAAATGGCAGCACCTTTATCATCCTGGGCCCTTCAGTGACTGTGGAGAAGGTTCTCACCACCAACCTATTTTGTTGCCCATTGTGTAAAGATGAGGATATGTTATGGATATCCTCGTATCCTGCATAACGTATGCATGTTATGGGAACATAGGAACATGAAATGTTAATTCTGTTTGAGCCATCACATATTTGGATGCCTTTTTTTGTGTGTGTGCCATGTATCCTATTTAAATCCCCCAGTTTTGAGTTTAAATGTGGCAATTCACTGACCTCATCTATCCCGGCCTCAGTTGCCTGACTGACCTGTCTGTGATGTGTTCTCTCCATCTCTGTCCTGCAAGTTGCTGAGTCACTCATGCTTGGATCTCTGGGATGGTTCACGGTGCCATGAACACAGCCCAGTGGGGGCCTCATGTCAACATTCTCTGAAATGAAAGATCAAAATCTTTTAGGCAAAATAGAGGCATTTCCAAGAAGAAACTGGCTATAACTTTTCCTAAGGTGGCTGTGTTCAAGTGAATGTAACCTAGTACTTTGATGCATACAGACTTTTAGCCATTAAGTTAAAGATGACAGAAAGATCATAAACTCCTCCATACCAGATGTAGTTCATAAATGTATGGAAAGCGAGTACAGATACCCCTGCCTGGAAAAGCAGAGTTCCTGGTATCCGAAGAGTCATGAAGCACTGTGCTGTCATAAGCAGTTCAGAAGTAACTTTGAGGGTAGAAGCTTCTGGCCTACAGAAATGTATCATTAGGCCAATAGCTCTACCCACTCTACAGACTTGGCAATTTTGAAGGATGCTTTTGGTTGTTACTCCCAAGAATCAGTGAAAACTGTTAATACTGAAATGTTAACTAGCATTGTACATTCTTGATAACAATTAAATTTATTATGTATAGAAATCTGAGCTAATTGGCTAGGATTGATGCAAGGGTAATCTTCCTGAATACCATCCATTTGTTACGAAATGCTCTTACAGAAAAGAGAGAAACTGAGTTCCAGAGAGGTTAAACACAGTAAGTGAAGGGATGGGATCTACACCAGGGGCAGTGGGGTTCTGGTTACAAAGTTCATACCTGTAAGCTCCTCCATGCTATTTCTTGTCAAGGGTGGTATGAATAGTCAAGCGATGAAAAAGAACCTGTCTCTCACACATTTTCATATCTCCAGACAGTCACAATATGTGTGTGATTCCTCGCCTTTACACAATTATGGATTCTGATCTCCTAGTCACTTAAATTGTTTCTTACCAACTGAGATATGCTGTAAAAGGGCTTGGAAAGCACTAGAATTTTATCTCCCTTTTAGCTCCTCCTCCAGAACAAAGTGTTCGCATTAGCTTTGGTTTCTGGGAATAAGGCGAAGACTTGATGTGACAGTATATCTGGCTAATGTCTCTTTGGACCACGGGAAAAAGGCAGATATTTATTTTGGCTTTCAGGGCCATCCATCAACTGGCCTTCTTTAATCCTTCCAACATAATCCTCAATACTCCTCTTGATGTATCACGTGCTGTACCAATATTACGTGGATTGCGGTAAGGCCAGGAGACCCCAAATGCCATTCTGAAGAACTAGGCATGGTTGTGAAATAAAAGTCCTGTTAGTAAGAGGACAAACATTCATTTGAATTAGTTTGGATGTGATTTGTTGAATGTAATTGTTTATTGGACCATGTGTCCAATGTTTTTACAACTTACTAACCTATTTATAATATGGAGTAGTGGATTTTTATTATCAGAAGCACAAAACTAATTTGCTATGACCTAAGAACTTTATGCCATTTTTTATGGCACTGAGAGGTCAGGGAACCAAGACACTGGATATTCTAGTGTCACGAGGAGAGTTTAATCTTGGTTCTATTGTATGAAAAAAGAGAACGAGCTATTAAGTGAATTAAACACTTTTTCTTTCTTTTCTTTTTTTCCTTTTTCTGCTTTGGAACATTATTAAGCTGTATACAAACATAAATACTTGCCATAATTTAAAGCCATGAAATACTTACAATATCATGTATAAGACAGATGATGTATAGTACATTACTTAACAGTTTAGTAAATTATAGATACTGACTCTGGAATTGATGCTTTCAAGCAATCACATCAGTGCAATCAAATCTTTAACAGTTCTTTATCTGGAGGTTTTTTTTTTTATTTTTATTCTGAAAGGTGTTGTTTTCTACACACCTTTTAGAAGGCAGAAATAAATCTAGGCTGTAACACTTTCTGATAGCCATTTGAATATATTCTGTTTCTTGGTTGTATCATTTTTCTGAATTCCTGCTGTTCTTTACAGAATATGGCTACCTCATAAAAGGATATGTTGAAGAACCTATTTGCTAAATGAATAAAATATTTTTAAGGTGGATTTCATAAAGTTTGAGTAATTCCTCTACTGTTTTGGTGTCTCAGTGAAAGAGCTGGCTATGTCAATAAATTCTTAGTCCCTGGGAAATAACAAGTATATAGTTGTAAACATTGCTTAAATTGGAACAGGTTAAGAACATTTTTTTGGTAGAATACTGAAAGTGTGTTGACTTATTTTTATATTCCTTTTCTTGTTAAATCTTAACTGTCTCCACTCCTTTTTTGTTATTCTAAATTTTTTTTCTTTGTCACAATATCCATGGTTATCAAATTATTTATATATTTTTAATGTTTATTGAAAAAGATTTCTACTTTCCAGTTGTATTCCAGATCCAGTTTTAGGTAGTAGAGATGAGGAAGGGGAGTTGGAAAAAAAAATTGGCACCATGTGGTTCATGATATTGTGGAAGTAACAACTCTTACTCAAATTATCAAGCAAAATCCGTGGAAAATTATTGAACACTATGATATAAGGCAGAAGTCAGTAAATTTTGACTGTAAAATGGTGAATAGCAAACATGGCTTTGCAAGCCATACAATATGAAAACAGCCATAATGAATCAATGGATATGGCTGCGTTATAATAAAACTTTGTTTACAAAAACAGACAAAGGACACATTGGCTCAGGGCTGTGTTTTCTAACTCCTTGATGTAAGTAAAAAAACCAAAACAAACAAACAAACAAACAAAAAACTGCATCATGATTCCTCCTAAGAGGAGTGAAAGAGGGTAGTGTTAAGTTTTCATTTACTGATCACTTCCTTGGCGATACTGACACATCTTTTTTTTTTTTTTCTTTAATCTAGTTATACAGTGTCATGTTAGTTTCAGGTGTACAACATAGTGATTTGACAATTCTATACACGATCCTCGCCACAAAAAGTGTAGTTACCATCTGTCACCATACAACCTTATTACAATATTATTGGCTATATTCCTTTTGCTATATAGGTTTTATCTCCATGATTTATTTATTTTATAATTAAAGGTTTGTACCTTTACATTCCTTTCACTTAATATGGCCATCATCCACCTCCCATGTGGCAACTACCACTTTGTCCTTTGTATTTGAGTCTGTTATTTTTTTTCCTTAGATTCCACATATAAGTGAAATTATAGAGTATTCATCTTTTTCTCTCTGACTTATTTCTCTTAGCCTAGGACTCTCTAGATCTATCCATGTTGCTGCACATGGCATGGTCTTGTTCTTTTTTATGACTGAGTAATATTCCATTGTGTGTAAGTGGGCATACACAAACAAACACATCCCATCTTTATCCATTCATTTATTGATGGACACTTGGGTAGCTTCCATATCTTGTCTATTGTAAACAAGGTTGCAGTAAAATAGCAATGCATCTATCTTTTTGAATTAGTGTTTTCATTTTATATGTGTGAATACCCAGTAGTGAAATTACTGGATTGTATGGTATTTCTATTAATTTTTTTTGAAGAACCTTTTTAGTGTTTTTTTTAAATAGTGATTGCACTAACTTATATTCCCACCAATAGTTCCCTTTCTCCACATCATCACCAATACTTGTTATTTCTTGTCTTTTTGGTACTAACAATTCTAACTGGTGTGAGTTGACATCTCACTGCAGTTTTAATTTGCAATTCCCTGATGATTCATGATGTTGAGTATCTTTTCACATACCTGCTACCCATATGTATATCTTTTTTTTGAAAGTGTCTATTCAGGTCATCTGCCCATGTTTAAACTAGTGGATCATTATTTGTGTGTGTTGAGTTGTATGAGTTTTTTAATATATGTTTTGGGTATTAACCTGTTATCAGATATATCACTAACAAATATCTCCTCCAATTCTGTAGTTTGCCATTTTGTTTTGTGGATAGTTTCCTTCACTGTGCAAAAACTTTTTAGTTTGGTATAGTCCCAGCAGTTTATTTTTTATTTTGTTTCCCTTGCCTGGCAAGAAACATCAAGAAAAAAGTTGCTAAGGCCAATGTCTGAGAGAGTACTGTCTGTTTTTTCTTTCAGGTGTTTCATGGTTTCAGGCTTCATATTTGCATCTTTAACCCTTTTTGAGTTATAGTGTAAGAAAGTGATCATTTTCATTCTTTTGTATGTAACTATCCAGTTTTCCCAAAATCACTTATTAAAGAATGCCTTTTCCCATTGTATATTGGTGTCTCCTTTATTGAGATTAATTGACCATAAAATCTTGGATTTATTTCTTTATTCTGTTCCATTGATCAGTGTGTCTGTTTCTGTGCCAGTACCATATGTTTTGATTATTACAGATCTCTAGTATGTCTCAAAATCTGAGATTGTGTTACTTCTGACTTTGTTTTTCCTTTTCAGGACTGTTTTGGTTGTCTTTAGAGTCTTTGTGGTTCCATAGAAATCTTAGGGTTATTCTAGTTTTGTGAAAAACACTGCTGTGTTCTTGTTGTTGTTTATTTATTTATTTATTTTGAGAGAGAAAGTGGGAGGAGAGGAGGGGCAGAGAAAGAGGGAGAAAGCCCCAAGTACACTCCAGGCTGTCAGTGTGGAGACCAATGCGGGGCTCAAACTCATGAATGGTGAGATCATGACCTTAGCTGAAATCAGGAGTTGGAAGCTTAACTGACTGAGCCACCTAGTTACCCTGACTATTGGTATTTTGACAGGGATTGCATCAAATCTGTAGATTACTTTGGGTAGTATGAACATTTTAACATAGTTCCAGTTTGTGAACATGATAAATCTCTACATTGGTTTGTGTTTTCTTCACTTTCTTTCATCAGTGCCTTATAGTCTTCTGAGTATAAGTTTTTCACTTTCTTGGTTAAATTTATTCCTAGATAGTTTACTTTTTATGGCGCAGTTGTAAATGGAATTGCTTTCTTAATTTCTCTTTCAGTCATTTTGTTATTAATATATAGAAAAACAGGGGCACCTGGGTGGCTCTGTTGGTTGAGCTTCCAACTTCGGCTCAGGTCATGATCTCGTGGTTTGTGGGTTCGAGCCCCGCATCGGGCTCTGTGCTGACAGCTCAGAGCCTGGAGCCTGTTTTGCATTCTGTGTCTCCCTCTCTCTCTCTCTGCCCCTCCCCCACTTTCACTCTGTCTCTGTCTCAAAATAAATAAATGTTAAAAAAATTTTACTATATATGGAAAAACAAATGATTTCTATGTATCAGTTTTGTATCCTGTGCCTTTACTGAATTCATTTGGTCTAATAGTTTTTTGGTGAAGTCTTTAAGTTTTTCTGTATATAGTATCATGCCAGTTACCACATGAATGACTTGTTTGTTTCTTTAATGTGTACTTATTGCTCTGGCTAGGACTTTGAGCACTGTGTTGATGTGCTCAAAAATGATGAGAGTGAATATCCTTGGAGTGCTTGGGAGGCTTAATCCTTTAAGAATAGAACTCTTGATTTTGGCTCAGGTCATGATCTCATGTTTGTGGGATTGAACCCCATGTCAGATTCCACACTTACAGCACAGAGACTGCTTCGGATTCTCTCTATGCCCTTCCCACTCATGGACACACACGTGCCCTCTCTCTCAAAATAAATAAATAAACTTAAAAAAAAAAAAAAAAAGAAGACTGAATGTCCTTGTCTTGCTCCTGATCTTAGAGAAAAAGCTGTGTTTCACCATTGAGCATGATGGTAGTAGTGGGTTTGTCATTTGTGGCCCTTATTATTTTGAGAAATATTCCCTCTAAACCAATTTTGTTGAGTTTTTTTTTTTCATGAATAAATGTTCAATTTTATTATATGGTTTTCCTACATCTATTGAGATAATCATATTGTTTTTATCCTTCATTTAGTTAATATTATGTGATGAGGGACCTAAGGCAAGCTGAGGGCCAAGCACAAGTTAGCAAAACCATACCCCCCATCCAGGTGGGATATGTGTGATATTTCTCAGGCACTCCTGGCTGCCCAAGAACAAAGGAAAGGACAGAAAACAAATGGTTGAACTGAGAGTCTCCATCAGTTTACAAAGATCTTATTAATACCCTAATCAGGAACTCCATACTATTTTAATGATAATGTTTTGCTAGAGGGTAAAACAAAATTAGCTTAACAATAGCTAGGTCTTCAGTAACATGTAAATCCTCTTTAGCATATGGAAATCATTTTAAGAAACTTCCTCTTGGGGGCGCCTGGGTGGTTCAGTTGGTTGGGCCACTGACTTCAACTCAGGTCATGATCTCAAGCTCCATGATGGGCTCTGCGCTGACAGCTCAGAGCCTGGAGCCTGCTTTGGGTTCTGTGTCTCCCTCTCTGTCTGCACCTCCCCTGCTCACACTCTGTCCTTCTCTCAAAAATAAACATTTAAAAATTTTAAAAAGAGGAAACTTCCTCTTGGTTTTACCTCTCCCAAAACTCCACAGTATATAAGCAGTCACTCTGCACAACCCCAGTACAGCTCTTCCTGCTGCACAGAACCCAGGTCCTGTCCCCATGCTTTAATAAAATCACTGTTTTGCACCAAAGATGTCTTCAAGAATTCTTTCTTGACCATTGTCTCCAAACCCTATCATCTTCCCAAAACCCTATCATTATGTATCCTGTTAAGTGATTTGGGGGATATTTGATCATCCTTAACCTTGGAATAAACCCCACTTGATCATAGTGAATGATCCTTTTAATGTGTCATTCAATTTTGTTTGCTAGTATTTTCAGTATTTTTGCATCTGTGTTCATCAGGGATATTGACCTGTAGTTTACTTCTTTCTTTCTTTCTTTCTTTCTTTCTTTCTTTCTTTCTTTCTTTCTTTCTTTCTTCCTTCCTTCCTTCCTTCCTTCCTTCCTTCCTTCCTTCCTTCCTTCCTTCCTTCCTTCCTTCCTTCCTTCCTTCCTTCTCTCTCTTTCTTATTTTGTAGTGTGTTTGTCTGGTTTTGGTATCAGAGTCATGCTGGCCTCATAGAATGAACTTGAAACTTTTTCTTTTATTTCTCGGAATAATTTGAGAGGGATAGATATTCTTACATATTTGGATGAGTTTATCTGTGAGGCCCATGGTCCTGGACCTTTGTTTGTTGGTAGGTTTTGTTACTGATTCAAGTCAACTTCATCTTTAGTAATCAGTCTATTCAGATTCTCTATTTCTTCCTGATTTAGTTTTAAAAATAATGTGTTACTAGGATTTTATGCATTTCCTCTAGGTTGCCCAATTTGTTGGTATGTAATTCTTCATAATGCTCTCTTATAATCCTTTGTTTTTCTATGGTATTGGTTGTTACTTTTATTTGATTTTATTTGATTCTTCTCTTTTTCCCTTGTCAAGCCTAGCTAAAAGTTTGTAAGTTTTTATCTTTTCAAAGAACCCGGTCTTGGTTTCATTGATCTTTTCTATTGATTTTTTTAGTCACTATTTCATTTATTTCTGCTCTCATCTTTATTATATCCTTTGCTCTACTAACTTTGGGCTTTGTTTGTTCTTCTTTTTCTAGTTCCTTTAGGTGTATGATTAGGTTGTGATTTTTCTTGTTTCTTAGGGTAAGCTTATATCTCTATGAACTTCTCTGTTAGAATTGTTTTTACTGTATCCCACAAATTTTGGACCATTGGGTTTCCATTTTCATTTGTCTCCAGTTGTGTTGTTTCCTCTTTGATTTGACTTTGACCTCTTGACTATTCAGTAGCATGTTTTGCCTCAATATATGTATGTGTGTTTCCAGTTTTGTTTTTTTTTTTTTCTTGTAACTTATTTCTAGCTTCATACAGTTGTAGACAGAAATGATGCTTGGTATAATTTCAGTCTTCTTAAATTTATTGAGACTTGTTTTATGGCCTAAATAAAATGTGATCTCTCCTGGAGAATGATCTATGTACACTTAAAAGGAATATGGCTTCTGGGGTACCTGGTTGGCTCAGTCAGTTGAACATCTGACTCTTGATTTCAGCTCAAGTCATGATTCCAGGGTTGTGGGACTGAGCCCCACTTTGGGCTCTGCACTGAGCATGGAGCCTGCTTAAGATTTTCTCTCTCCCTCTCTCCTTCTCTCCCTCTATCCTTCTCTCCTTCTCTCCTTTCTGCCTCTCTACCTCTGTCCCTGTCTCCCTCCCTCTGCTTTTTACCCTGCTCACACTTGCATGTTCACTTGCTCTCTCTCTCTCCAAAAACAATTAAAAAAACAGAGTATGGTTTCTGCTGGTTTTAGATGGAATATCTGTGTATATCTTTTTAGTCCATCTGGTCTCATGTGTCATTAAAAGCCACTCACTCTTTCCTTTTGTCAGGATGATCTATCCATTGATACAAATAGTGTGTGAATGTCTCCTACTGTTATTGTGTTGTCAGTTTTTCCCTTTATGTCTATTAATATTTTTTACAAATTAGGTTCTCCAATGTTGGGTGCCTAGATATTTCAGTTGTTATATCTTCTTATTCAATTGATCTCTTTATCATTATGTAATATCTTTGTCTCTTGGTACAGGTTTTGTTTTAAAGTATTTTGTCCGAGGTAAAGAATGCTACCCCAGCTTTCTTTTATTCTATTGGCAGAGAAGATCCTGCCCCATCCCATCGCTTTAAGTCTGCATGTGCCTTTAAATCTGAAGTGAGGCAGCATATAGAGCGCTCTTGTTTGTTGTTGTTGTTGTTTGTTTGTTTGTTTAATCCATTCACTCAAGTTCTTTGGATTGGACTGTTTATACAATTTACACTTAAAATAATTATTGACAGACATCTACTCACTGCCATTGTGTTGTTTTTGTTTTTTCTTTGCTTTGTTTTTAGGTCTTCTCTTTTCCTCTCTTGCTCTCTTCTCTTGTGATGGATGATTTTCTCTAGTGTTAGGTATGAATTCCTTTTTTTTTTAATTTTATTTTTGTATATCCATTAGAGGTTTTGGTTTGTGGTGACTATGAGATTCTTCTATAACATTGTAAGTGTATAATGGTCTATATTAAGTTGATGGTTACTTAGGTGTGAACACATTCTAAAAACATTATACTTTTACTCACCCCTCTCTATGTTTTATGTATTTGATGTCATATTTTACATCTTTTTATTTTGTGAGTCCCTTAACTAATTTTTAAATATAAATAATTTTACCACTTTGTCACTTAACCTTCATAAAAAATTTATAGGTGATTGTATTGACTTATCTTTACTGTAAGCTTTTACTTACATTTTTTTCTTTTATATTTCTAATTGTGGCCTTTTGTTTTCCATTAAAAAGACGCTTACATATTAATGTCAAGCTGGTTTATTTGGATAAACTCCTTTAACTTCTGTTTGGAGAACTTTTTCTCTCTCCTTAAATTGTATATAATAATCTTGCTGGGTACCACATTCTTGGTTGTCTTTTGTTGTCTTTTTATTATCAGCACTTTGATTTTATTATGACATTTTTCTGGCCAGCGCTGTTGCTGCTTAAAAATTAGCTGATGGACGTATGGGGTTTTCCTTATATATAAATAGTTGCTCCCCCCCTTAATGAATGTCTTTTTATCATTATTTTTTGCCATCTTTATGATGTGTCTTGATATAGACCTCTTTGGAATCATCTTGTTTGAGGCTGTGTGTACTTTCTGGATCTGGATGTCTGTTTCCTTTTTCAGGTTTGGGTAAATTTAGCTATCATTTGCTCATATAAGCTTTCTGCCTCTTTACTGCCTTTTCTCCATCTGGGACCCCAAAGTGTAAATGTTAGCATGGTTCATGATTTCCCAGAGATCCCTTAACCTATCTTCATTTTTTTTCCTTTTTTCTCTTTTGCTGTTTAAGTTGCATTTTCTGTTATTTTGTCTTCAAGTTGGCTGAATCCTCAATTCTGCTATTGATTACCTATGCTGATTCTTTTATGCTAATTACTATATTCTTCAACTCTCATTGGTTCTTTTTTATAATTTCTTCTTGTTGAAGTTCTCACTGAGTTCATCCGCTTTTCTCTTAAATCTGGTGAGCCTATTTATGACTATTACTTTAAACTATTTATCAAGCAGATTGTTTATCTCTGTTTTGTGTAATTATTTTTCTGAAATTCTGTCTTTATTCTTTTGGAGTATATTTCTCTGACTCCTTACTTTGACTTTCAATGTTTTGTTTTATTTTGTTTTGTTTTGTTTGTTTTCTAATTAAAGAGGCAGAACAACTACTTCTAGTCCTGGAGGAAATAGCCTTGTCTTCTAGGTAGAGTGTATGTGCCTGGCAGTTTGGGCTTGCTCGCTAGAAAGGTAGCAAAAATAGGCTTGGGGGCCTAGAGTTCTCTTCACAGAGAATTTATGGTGGAGTGACTGGAGGTTAACCGGGCATAGGCTAGCAGGTTGCTGGAGTCCTCCATATAGAAAGTACATTGGTAGGATTGCTGGAATTGGGGTGGGCATGGGTTGAATGGTCCCGTGCTGCTGCTCCACATGGGAAAAGAGCTAGTAGAACAGTTGGAGCTGAAGCAAGTGCAGGCCTTGTGTGTTCCAGGGTGTTTGCAACTCTATAGCCTCATTAAGATGGCTGGGACTGTAGTAGGTACTATCCAGGGGTGTCCCCGTATGTGCTGTGCTAGGGCCACCTTGATGGGACAGTTGGACCTAGGATGAACACGAGTAAGGAGCTGCCTTGGTGTAATGGGCTAAGGGCCTCCAGCTTTCTGGGGTGGCAGGCTGGCTAAGATGACTGAACATTGCTTCCTTCTTTGCTATCAAAGTAGAAGGGGAATGTAAACATCAGTGCTTGTAGTCCCTTCTGCTCTGGAGAACATTACAACCAGTTCCCTACTATTTGGCAGAGAGCTTTTTCCTTTACATTCTAGTTGCCCTCCTGAAAAGCTTGACTTCTTGGGGCACCTGAGTGGCTAAGTCATCTGGGTGTCTGACTTTGGCTCAGGTCAGGATCTCAGAGTTTGTGGGTTCTAACCCTGCTCCAGGCTCTGTGCTGACAGCTCAGAGCTTGGAGCCTGCTTTGGATTCTGTGTCTCCCTCTTTCTGCCCTTCCCCACTCCTATGTGGGTCTCTCTCTCTCTTTCTCAAAAATAAACAAACATTTAAAAAATTTTAAAGAACGACTTCTTTTCTGTGTCCCAGGGTGGACAAATCCGTTCTCAGTCCCATAGTTTTATTATGCCCCACTGTAGTTAGCAGTGTTAGGGGAGGGTTCCCACTGTTACCATGTCTCTGTCCCTCCTGTCATTCTCTATATGGTTTTCTGTGTTGTACAGAAATTGTTCAGTCTGCTTTCTGTTTGTCAGGAAGGTTTGCTCCATATGTAGGTGTAGATTTCATGTGTCTGTAAGGGAGATGAGTTGAGGGTCTTCCCACATTGCCATCTTGGGCCCCTCCTTCTTGACACATCTATGCTAAATCCACTGAAAATCATCTCCAAACTGATGCTCTGCAACCCAACCTCATGTATTAGCACTCAGACACTTGAAGGTATTACCTTTGCTGTTCAAATAATGGGTACCATATGATGGAAAAAATAATTTTGATAAGTGATCAAACATTTGAGAGTTTGTTGTGTGTGTAACTTTGTGGTTAATGCACATATTAGAGGACACCTTGACCATCAGTTCTATTGATGTCTGGATTTATCATTTTCATAATCTTTGTAGTTCCTAATTACAATCTTCACTCCAGATAACTATGACAGGGATACTTAGGCTCATAAAAATGCCCAAACAACCTATTTATTGATTCTAGATCAACAGCATTATATAGACAAAGAAATAAAAGCCAGTTTGTTTCCTCTTTAGAGCTTTTTTTTTAATTTTATTTTTTTTAATTCACATCCAAATTAGTGAGCATATAGTGCAACAATGATTTCAAGAGTAGATTCCTTAATGTCTCTTACCCATTTAGTCCATCCCTCTGCCACAACCCCTCCAGTAACCCTGTTTGTTCTCCATATTTAAGAGTATATTATGTTTTGTCCCCCTCCATATATATATATATATATATATATATATATATATTCATGTATATGTATGTTCATGTGTTCTATTCATGTGTTCTGAGTCTTAAAGACTTATGTTCATGTGTTCTGAGTCTTAAAGTCCTCATATGAGAGAAGTCATGATTTTTGTCTTTCTCTGACTAATTTTGCTTAGCATAATACCCTCTAGTTCCATCCACATAGATGCAAATGGCAAGATTTCCTTCTTTTTGATTGCTGAGTAATACTCCATTTTATATATATATATATATATATATATATATATATATATATATATATATATATATATATATATATACATACATACATATACATACCACATCTTATTTATCCATTCATGCATTAGTGGACATTTGGGCT
Organism: Acinonyx jubatus; assembly: GCF_027475565.1. Lineage (NCBI taxonomy): Eukaryota > Metazoa > Chordata > Mammalia > Carnivora > Felidae > Acinonyx > Acinonyx jubatus. Next base: position 64,489,508 of record NC_069393.1, read on the forward strand.
CTTTCCATACTTTGGCTATTGTTGATAGTGCTGCTATAAACATTGGGTTGCATGTGTCCCTTTGAAACAGAATACCTGTATCCCTTGGATAAATACCTAGTAGTGAAATTGCTGGGTCATAGGGTAGTTCTATTTTTATTCTTTTGAGGAACCTCCATACTGTTTTCCAGAGTGGCTACACCAGTTTATTTTCCCACCAGCAATGCAAAAGAGATCCTCTTTCACTGCATCCTTTCCAACATCTGAGTTGTTAATGTTAGCCATTCTGACAGGTGTGAGGTGGTATCTCATTGTGGTTTTGATCTGAACAGACCCATAACCAGTAAAGAAATCGGTTATGGGTCTGATTTGTATCAAACTGGCTAGTGGCTTATCAATTTTGTTAATTCTTTCAAAGAACCAGCTTCTGGTTTCATTGATCTGTTCTACTGGTTTTTTTTTTTTTTTTTTTTTTTTTTTTTGCTTTTGGTAGCATTAATTTCTGCTCTAATCTTTATTATTTCCTATCTTCTGCTGGTTTTGGGTTTTATTTGCTGTTCTTTTTCCAGCTCTTTGAGGCAAAGTTTAGGTTGTGTATCTGAGATATTTCTTCCTTCTTTAGGAAGGTCTGGATTGCTATATACTTTCCTCTTATGGCCCTGTTTTCTGTGTCCCAGAGGTTTTGGGTTGTGGTGTTATCATTTTCATTGGCTTCCATGAACTTTTAAATTTCCTCTTTAACTTCTTGGTCAGTCCATTCATTCTTTAGTCAGATGTTCTTTAGTCTCCAAGTTTTTGTTACCTTTCCAAATTTTTTCTGTGGTTGATTTTGAGTTTCATAGTGTTTTGGTCTGAAAATATGCACGGTATGATCTCAGTCTTTTTTTACTTGTTGAGGGCTGATTTGTGGCCCAGTATGTGGTCTATTCTGGAGAACATTCCATGTACACTCGAGAAGAATGTATATTCCGCTGTTTTAGGATGCAACGTTCTGAATATATCTGTTAAGGCCATCTGGTCCAGTGTGTCATTCAAAGCCATTGTTCCTTGTTGATTTTTTGATGAGATGGTCTGTCCATTGCTGTGAGTGGAGTGTTGAAGTCTCCTACAATTATGGTATTACTATCAATGAGTTTATGTTTGTGATTAATTGATTTACATATTTGGGAGCTCCCACTTTTGTCCCATAAATGTTTACAATTGTTAGGTCTTCTTGGTGGATAGACCCTTTAATTTTTATATAATGCCTTTATTCATCTCTTGATCCAGCCTTTATTTGAAAGTTTAGATTGTCTGATATAAGTATGGCTACTCTGGCTTTCTTTTGTTGACCGTTAGCATGATAGATGGTTCTTCATCCCCTTACTTTCAATCGGAAGGTGTCTTTAAGTCTAAAGTGGGTTTTGTAAACCACATATAGATGGATCTTGTTTTCTTATCCATTCTGTTACCCTATGTCTTTTGACTGGAGCATTTAGTCCATTGATGTTTAGAATGAGTACTGAAAGATATGAATTTATTCATTATGTTGCTTGTAGAGTTGGAATTTCTGTTGGTGGTCTCTGGTACTTTCTAGTCTTTGTTGATTTTGGTCTTTATTTATCTTTTTTTTTTTTCATCTTTTCTCCCCTCAGAGAGTCCACCTTAAAATTTCTTGCAGGGCTCATTTAGTGGTCACAAACTCCTTTAATTTTGGTTTGTCTGGGAAACTTTTTATCTCTCCTTCTATTTTGAACGACAGCCATGCTGGATAAAGAATTCATGGCTGCATATTTTTTCTGATTCAGCACATTGAATATATCCTGCCACTCCTTTCTGGACTGCCAAGTTTCTGTGGATAGGTCTGCTGCAAACCGGATCTGTCTTCCCTTGTGGGTTAAGGACTTTTTTCCCTTGCTGCTTTCATGATTCTCTCCTTGACTGAGTATTTTGTGAATTTGACTATGATATGCCTTGTTGATGGTCGGTTTTTGTTTAATCTAATGGGAGTCCTCTGTGCTTCCTGGATTTTGATGTCTGTGTCTTTCCCCAGGTTAGGAATGTTTTTTTGTTATGATTTGCTCACATAACCCTTCTATCCCTATTTCTCTCTCTTCCTCTTCTGGGACCCCTATGATTCTGATGTTGTTCCTTTTTAATGAGTCACTGATTTCTCTAATCTTAAATTGTGCTCTTTTGCCTTATCTCCCTCTTTTTTTATGCTTCATTATTCTCCATAAGTTTGTCCTCTACATTGCTGATTCTCTGTTCTGCCTCATCCATCCTTGTGCTGTGGCATCCATTCGAGAATGCAGCTCAGTTACAACATTTTTTATCTCATCCTGACTAGCTTTTACTTCTTTTATCTCTGCAGAAAGGGATTCTAATCTATTTTTGACTCCAGCTAGTATTCTTATTATCACGATTCTAAATTCTGGTTCGGACATCTTGCTTGTATCTGTGTTGGTTAAGTCCCTGGCTGTCATTTATTCCTGCTCTTTCTTTTGTGATGAATTGCTTCGTTTTGTCATTTTGAAGGGAGAAAAGAAAATAATGAGGTAAAAAAAAATTAAAATTCAAAAAATATATTGAAATTAAAACATTAAAAATAAACACACACAGACACACACAGACACACAGACACACACACACACACACACAAATCAAATAAATGGTGATAGATCCTGGGTGTGTCTTGGTCTGGGAGTTGAAAGGGGCTTGTTAGATTAGAGAAAAAAAGGGGAAAGTAAAATAAAAGGAAATCGTTTGAAAATTTGAAAAAATGAATACACTAAAATAGACTAAAATGAAATGATGAAAGTAAAATAGAACTTGAAAAAATTTACACAGAAGGAACAAATATAGTAGAAAAAAAATAAAGAAAAATATTTTTAATAAAAATTGAAAATAAAAATGAGTTTTTTCTCTTTCTCCTGAATTCTGTGGTTCAGGTTGTGCAGATTGTTGTGTTAATCCTCAGATCAGTTTTCTAGGTGTGCAGGATGGTTTAGCGTTGGTCTGGCTGTATTTCATGGACATGAGACACACACAAAACTTCCATGCTCTTCTGCCATCTTGGGCCCTCTCCTCTCTAGAGCTTTTAATGTTAATGTTAAATCACTAGAGCACTGTACTCATAGTTTGTGCTGTGTGTTCATATGATATAGAAGGAAAGCTTTATAATATATAATGAAATAATCTTATATGTTTGCATGTTAATCATCATTGCATGGATAAAAGATAAATATTTTTACTAGCCATTTATTTATAGGTACTTTATAAATACCTATTGTATTCTAATAAGTCTCTGAACTTCTTACTTGTATTTCATATATACCAGATTAAATTGAAGTGGTCAAATTGTTGAGCATATATACCTTGCTATTGAATACAGATACAACTCATTAGCTTTATGTCATCATTTCCTAGAATTGAAATTGACATATTTTTTCACGTTTATCATTTTAATTATATCTGCCTCCCATGGATGGGGCTTTTATTTATTACTATTTCTCAAATGACTGTGACTTTCATTCCCCTATGAATCCTTTAATTCTTTTGTTTCTTTGGAAACTTTTCATATTTTGACTTCTATGACAACCCCCCTTCCAGCTGATTGTAAGTACCATACAGACAGGAGTTTGTTGTAGATTCTGGGTCTGAAGTTCTCTCTTGTCCAGCAAGAAAGAAGATGCAGGATTAAAAATATGAGAGGCTCTCTGCCCCTCCCCCATTCATGCTCTGTCTCTCTCTGTCTTATAAATAAATAAACATTATTTTTTTTAAATGTGAGACAGGCTAATGTCTGAGAGGAGACAAGAACCTCAAGTAAGCATCTTTGGTCTGTTTTTATTAGGATCAGAAGGCTTCCAAGTGTGATGGACATGTACAAAGAGACAATGAAATCTTGATCATTAACTCATGGGCATGGGGGAGAAGGGGGTTTTAGAGATATGCAGGGTTAGGGGTTTGGGTCAATACACAACAAGATTCTGGTGCTGGGAAGAAGGTTGCTTACAGCAAACATGGGACACCATCTCTGTTTACCTGTACTGGTCTAGGGACAAGACAGAGCATGCTACCTCAGGGTCAACAAGGCACCTTTCTTTTGTCAATTAGGTCCACCCTTGGCAACTTTGTCCCGTAGCAGTCCATAGCCCTAGTTACCTGTTTACCTAATTTGGTCCTTCTTTCTCAGGAAAGCAGATTTCTGCTATTGTACTAAGTTGGAAGGCATTTCTGCCCTGAATACCTAATCTTGTTTACCTCATCTTGGATGTTTTTATCTTATGATTCCCTAATCCTATACATTTGTCCTATACTGAGACCTTGGCCCCCTTTACCTCTACTGGGGGACTTTGCCCCTTTTGCCTAATCTTATTTACCCAATTTTGTTTATCCAAACTTGGGTATGTAGATCCTATGGCTTTCTAATTCTTTACGCATTGTTAACCCATCGGTGGATGCTCAGATAATTCCTAAGCTTATTCCCCATAGGAGATATTCTAATTTATATCCTAATCCTTTGAAGTACTTAGCTCAGCTTGTAATGAATTCTCTATTTGTTGTGTTTAACTATAATTGAGTTTAGGAAAGTCCCTGAGAAATGTTTAACATGGAGCCAAGTCCTTTCACATTGCCTTGGTAATATGAAAAAATGCTATGGTTGAGACTACTATTTCTATATTATAATCTTGGCCTCTGCTGTCGAGTTTATAATAAACATGAATCCAAACTTTTTTTTTCTTTTTGAGAGAGAGAGCGTGTATGGAGCAGGGACTGGGGAGAAGTAAATAGAGAAGGGGACAGAGGATCTGAGGATCCGAAGTAGGTTCTGTGCTTACAGAGACCCCAAAGTGGGACTCAAGCTCAAGAACTGTGAGATCATGACCTGAGCCAAAGTCAGATGTTTAACCAGTTGAACCACCTGGATGCTCCCATGAATCCAGACTTCTAAACTGAGTAAAAATTTATAGCTAAGAATATTTTACTTAGCATTCACAAGTGTGTAAAAATAGCTAAAGGTACCATTATGTTAATTTTCATATAGTATGTGTAGACTTTTTACTTTTCATAAGCAGTTTCTTGCATAACTTTGTAATATTGAGAATGTAAAGATGTTTATAATGTTAAGGATACTACTACATATATGTATATATGTAAAGATGTATTTATAGGTATGTCTGTATATAGCTACATAGAAATGTTGGAAAGGACCATATACATAACCACAGTTATAATACCATATATATGTCATTGTTGGAAATGAATGGGATCTATCATACTAATGGAAAAAGAAATTTCATGTGAACTTTGTAATCTCCAAGATAAGGTTGTTTCTCATGGGAGTAAGGTTAACAATTTTGATACTGTATGCATCCAGACCAGAATTGAATGCTCTGTAAGTAGATGACAGATAATGGGAGCCAGGTTTTTCACTTTTGGAAAAGAATTATAGATGAGTAAGGAAGAGAGTTTGAATAATAGGTGTGTTTTAGGTTCAAGTGGGAGAAATTAGTAGAAATCATGTTTAGCTTAATATAAATACAAATTGTTACATATAAAAACATCTATAGATATGTGTATACAAGGGTAAGTATGAACAAATGCAAATTCTTGGTTTGCTAGCTGAAATAGCCTAAAAACACAATACCTAAGTAACAAGGAGGGCACCTAATATGCAGATCTTGATTTCTAACACTGTTTCCCAGTTAAAACAAACAAGCAAACAAAACCAAGCATCCTTGAGAAAATGGTTGATTGTAGAACTGTGGCAAAAATGAAGTAGATAAGTCAAAGTATCTTGTAGTGCCAAAAATTGTAAAATAAAAAAATTAACAATGATGGGAGTAGGTTAAATGGACACAGGAGTTACTGTCAAAGCTGGAAAAATTGAAACAACAAAATAAAGTGGTATTGGTTTATAACCCAAATTATAAAACTATAGATCCAAGAGTCCGTACTAATACAAATAATTAAATAAGGAAAGAAAAGATGAATCTCCCAAGCAGACAAATTCTCCATAATTTGTGCAAACACTCTCTCCTAAAGGATGAGGGCATGATTTGCCATTTCTTGTCTTCTTCAAATGTTGACTTTCTTCCAAAGAGTACAGTATGAAGAGGAGAAAGGAAGATTAATTTTACAGTGGAAAATCCGAATAACCACTACCCTAGCCATATGATTAAGGTCAACATCAGCAGTGATAAATCATGTTGACACTATGTGCCCTTGATATGATGTGATAAAAAAAGGCGCTCTATTATAGTGGTCTTTCTCTAAAATATCTTTATCACTAGCCTAATAAGAAGGAAAAACCAATATCCAAATTCCAATGTGGGATATTTTATATAATATTTTATCAGTACTTAACAAAACTGTCAAGTTATTTAAAAAAATAAGAAAGTCTTAAGGCACCTGGGTTGTTTAGTCAGTTAAGCATCTCACTTGATTTCGGCTCAGGTCATGATCCCAGGGTCATGGGATCAAGCCCCAGATTGGTTGGGCTCTGAGTGAGCATGGAGCCTGTTTAAGATTCTCTCTCACTCTGTTTCCCTTCTTCTGCCCCCCCCCACTCCTGATAAAAAGATTTTTTTTTGTTTTTAAATAGGAAAGTCTGAAAAACTCACAATCCAGCAGCTCCTAGAGTGACACAAGGACTTTAGGTAATGTGGTCTCCTAGATAGAATTCTCTAACAGAAAAAAAAAGATGGTAGAATCTAAAACAATCTGAACAAATTATGAATGCTGGCTGAAAACAATGCATCAATATAGCTCCACTAATTGATACACACCATAATAATATAAGTCATTAACATATACTCTTGGCTACGAGAAAAATAGGAGTGTCTGTATTATATTTTCAAATTTTCTGTAACCCTTAAACTGTTAAAATGTTTATTAAAAATGTACCATCACAGTTAATGTCTCTTTAGACATATGGGCACATGCCTGCATATGGACTTGACTTGGGACAGATTTCATTGTATATATGAAATCTTTGGCTCTTCTGTCTACTTAAAATTCAAGAAAACTATTTGAATCTCAGTCTGTAAGAAACAAATATGTTCAACAAGGATGACCTAAAACATTAAATGCGTGCACGCACACACACACACACACACACACACACACACACACACACACACATACACAGTTACTTTTGTTTCTCATCATTTTTTCTAAATGTACACAGCAGGTGATCTTACCTATTCCTAAATAAAAACTCTTGCAGGTCTATCATTTTTATCCTGACATTTTAGTAAGTGGGAAATTACATAGCTACTTTAAATAACATCATTTTATTAATTCCTTTTTCTAAATATTTTTGTTAGCATACTGAAGTGAATTTGCATAGACCAAAATATTATTCAGTTTTACATCATCACTTTCATTAGACATTTACTGTACATTATTGTGTTATCACCTTAGTAGTTGTTATAGATTTTACCACAGGCATCCTTGATGTATTAGCCAACTTTAATACTTTTCAAATAATGCAAAAATTTTATGTGAGGTTAGTTTCATTTATTCCCTGTGACCTTTATACTATCATTGTTAATAATCTTTATACATTATGAGTCATTCCTTATTATTTTTACATTAACAATCATGATTCTTCTATATATGTCCACATAATTACCATTTCCCCCATTACTGGGCTTCATTCTACAAACTCTTTCAGTCTAAAAGTCCTATTATAATTCTTGTAGAGGGCTAATGACATCCAATTACTTGAACTTTTGTCAGAAAATATTTTTATTTTGTCTTATTTCTTGAAGAACATTTTCATGGAGTATATCACTTTAGTTGCTACGTTTTTCTTTTTGTTAGTTTACTTATTTCCTTTTGAAATACTATTCCATTGTCTTTTGCTATCCATAGTTTCTGATAAAATTTCAGGTGAATGTCTTATTGTAAGTCATGAATTAGTGTTTATATTCTATATGCTATTAAGACTTTCTATTCTTTGAATTACAGGAATTTGAGTAAGACGGGATTTTCTTTGTATTTGCTATGGGTTTTATTGGCTTTATTCAATCTGGGAATGAATGTCTTAGTTTTTATAAAATTGTCAGCTATATTTTTAAAAAGAATTTCTTCATCTTTTTTATTGACTTTCCTTCCAGAACTACTGTTTAACATATTGTGTGAACTTTGACTGTATCCACACGTTCATTACATTGTTTTGTTTTCACCTTTTATAAATTTTTAAATGTTGACTTATATTTAAAAGAGAGAGACAGACAGAACTTAAGCGGGGGAGAGGCAGAAGACAAACACAGAATCTGAAGCAGGATACAGGCTCCCAGCTGTGAGCTGTCAGCACAGAACCCAATGCGGGGATCAAACTCACAAATTGTGAGGTCATGACCTTAGCCGATGTCAGACACTTAACCGACTGAGCCACCCAGGTACCTCTGTTTTCACATTTTTTCATCTTTGGCTTTATTTTATATATTCTACCAATCTGTCTTGAAGTTTGTTAATCTTTGTATATGTTCTCATACCCATTCAATAAATGATTAATTCCTAATCTTTTATTTTAAATTTTAGAATGTTTATTTTACTCCCTTTTTGGAATTTACATCTCTGACAAAGGTCTTTATTTTAAATCTATGTTTTCTTTCTTTCTTTCTTTCTTTCTTTCTTTCTTTCTTTCTTTCTTTCTTCCTTTTTTCTTTCTTTCTTTCTTTTTTTTTCTTTTCTTTCCTTTTCTTTCCTTTTCTTTTCTTTTCTTTTCTTTTCTTTTCTTTTCTTTTCTTTTCTTTCTAGCAATCAATAGTTTTATTTGGGATTTTATGGGTTGCAGTATGGGAGACACAGAGTTGACCAAAACTGAAAGTGTGCTCAGAATTGGAAACATGGAGTGCAGACTTTTAAAGTGAAAACCCACAAGGTCAACGTTTCAAAACTTGTTTCAGTAGGTAGTTGAGATGCAATTGACAGAAGTCCAGAGTTCATGGTGTTCCAAAAATTGAAACAGAAGACATGCATAAGCTTCCCTTCCTCAGTGTTCTCCAGACCCTATTTTGAATGACTCTCTCAACAGTGTTTACTTCACTTTGGGAATCTCCCTTCACACTTATCATGAGTATTATGTAATAATACTTAAAGTTTATGTAAAAACTTTAGTCATCTTGACTGCTAAATCTAATATCTCTATGATCCATGAGACTTTTATTTTAATGGTGATCGAACATTTCATTTCACTGTCTCCTGACTCTTCACATGTTGTGAATTTTATGCACAAGCCTGTATTGAAAAAGTAGATGCTTTAATAATTTTTTCTCTCAGATCAATTTTCAACTTTATTTTTATTTGAAAATATAATGAGAAGTTTATCATCTCAATCCAAGCAGCATTTCTGTAGAGTCAAGGCTGGTCTACAGCTTTCACTGAACATAGTTCATCTCTGATTTCTAAGATCTCAAATATATGACTTCTTGAGTGTTTGTTCCATTTCTCACAGATCAGGCTTGTAAGCACTCTACAGTTGTAGGAGATTTCACTCTGCTTTTTAAGCCATCTTTTTAGACCATTCTGCCACTTTGTAACTCAGTAAAACTCCTGTGGGTGAATCCTTTAGTGCTTTGCTAGCAATGTTATTATAATTTTTGTTGACATCTGTAACAGATAACACAGACTCCACTATTTTACTTTAAACTTTTTTTTAATCCTATTAGTCATTTTCTCCCTTTGATACATTTAATTCTTAGTGTATGCCCAGACTCTGAAATGTACTTAAGGAAGAAAGCAGACCATAGTCTAAGTTTTACCTGTGAAGGGTTCTCCCCTCCCTGAGGTTTTAAATTCATCTAGTCTTCTTTTTATTTACAGTTCTCTTATATCTTTTAAAAGTAGATTTTATTTTATCTACATTATTATTTACTGTGAGGAGATCGATGATCTGCTATCACCTGTCTTCTTTACCTGCGAGTGGAAAAGGATAATGCTATTATATCATGTTTTACTTCCTCATTGATTGTAGAAGTTTTTCTTCAAAAACCTAAAATGATCATACAAGTAGTGTATTATAGCCGAAAAACAGTAAAGAAAGAAATTGAATTCATTGGGTTAGGAGCTGAAGTAGCTGCATCCCATTCTTCATTTTCTCTCTAATTGTATCTTGTTGGGTAAATGGTTTTTTTAATTATTATTCTATAAGCTGCAAGTATTGCCCTTTTTTCAAGTTTAATTTTGAAAGAGAGAGGGAGAGAGAATCCCAAGCAGCCTCCACACTGTCATCATGGAGCCTTAGGTGAGTCTGGAATTCATGAACTGTGAGATCATGACCTGAACTGAAATCAAGAGTCAGACACTTCACTTAACTGAGCCATCCAGGCACCCAAGTAGTGCCTTTTCCCAATCTTTTAGAGCACTGGCAAGAATTTTAAATCAGAAAAAAAAATCAGACTTTTTTGACTCCTATTGAGATAGAAGTTACATTACTCAGAGAAATATTTTATTGCCAAATTCATGGTGTATTTATCTTTCACAACTTCCATATAAAATGGTTAGAACATGATAGTCCAATATTTTCAGATAAGAGGATTTAATCCTTTTCTTAAGCTAATACAAGTTGGTATGTAAGCCAAGATACAATTATTGGTTTCTGGTCTGTGCCAGAATTTGTTGATACTTGACAGTATTTTAAGTGACAATCATGTAATTTCCTGGGTAGGATCTGAGAAAAATCTAGGTTTCTCTCCTCTAATTATAAAAACAATCTGAAGTAGAAGTCATCTTCTCAAATGGTATTCAAGGGAGTTAGAAAACTAATACAAATGACTGTTCTAATTATGAGACATACAATGTATACTAAAGCTAACTATTCATCATGGAAGAGAAGATTTAAAAATGGAAGAGAGGAAAAATAAGAGTGACATTTACCTGAATCAATACAGTAGCTTTTTATGAAGAGAGACTATTTCAAAATGGTTTCTCTTTAAAACAGAAGAATTTAAGTGGAAGACAGAATGATTTTTTGCTTCTCCTTTATCCCAAACTAACATAGCTTTCTCATTAGTTTCTATAATTGGTTGCTCAAATAAATTGTTATCCGAAGTGCTTGTAGAATTCCCATATCATGGATAATGCTAAATGTATGTAGCTATTTTGAGTCAAGAAAGAGTGTAGAATATTTAATCTCGTGTTAAGTGAGTCAAGAAAGAGTGTAGAATATTTAATCTGGTGTTAAGTCAGTCTGGCTTCAAATCCAATTTCTTTACTAACTAGATGTGATTGTGTTGATAGGGAGACAATAGTCATCCTTGCCTTAGATTTTTCTAGTATGATGATTGCATGTACATGTGCACAGACAATGATTCCACATTATTTTTTGATGCTGCCTTTCTAGAGTTTTCCCCAATCCAGAAATTCAAAGCTTGACCTCTGAGTCAGGTAAAGGGGTCCTATCACTGAGACAAAGATGGTAGAGTAGGTCTTTGACAACTCCAGAGCCCAAGATAGACTGTCTCCAAAAAAAAGGCATGTAAGCTCAGAGTGGGGACTGGTAGCTTCAGGGTCTCAGAGTCCCTGGTGGTGCATCCAGTGTGCAGTGCAGTTCAGGAACTGGATGTGGTGAAAGGAGTTATGTTGGACCTCAGTTCAGCTCTAACCCTTTGTGGGGAAGATTCACTAATTCAAAACTTGCCCTGGGAACCAGCCTAGTACAGCCCACATGAGCAGCCGCTACCTGCCTGGTGTCTCCTCTGCCCAAATTGGATGGAATTGGAGTCCTGGGCACCTGAGAGCCCAGTGCCACTAAATCCAAGTCAGAACCCTATTTTGGTTCCGGTGATGAGAAAAGTTCACTCCAGCAGAATTTCCTATGCAGGCTGAGTGCATTCATTGCTGGTTCAGAGCTATAGGTCCTCAGTGCTCAGGGCCCTGAGTGCTTGGGAGGCAGCTTCTCCTTCTCTTAACACCTTCTGCCAGTCCAGACTTCCCTCACTATGATCTGTGAAGCAGGACTCTGGCTTCACTATGCAACCTTCTAGGCAGACCTTTTGCAAAGCATTGCCTACTGCATCCAGAGGAGACTAAAAGGTACAGATCCAAAGTGGGCTGGTGAAAGCATGAGTGGTAACCCCTGCAAGTGCTCTTGGAGGACAGGTGCCAGGATCATGAGCTCCAGCAGACTTGGACAAGGCCACCGGTTTCCAGGTGTGGAAGTTGAAGAGACTTCACATGCGATCAAGCCATGGTCCACTGGTCTGGCTAGCATAGCAGAAGACCATGGAGTAGAAGCAGTGAAAATCTAGACTAGAAGGAAGGGAGGTAGGAAGCAGAGTGAGGGATCTGTCAGACAATGGAAGTTAATGGATTTCCTGTACTAGGAAGGAAGGTTTTGTAAATGTTCACCCATCTTGTGAGAGATCTAGCTTCACAGCTTCATGCTATACACCAGCCCTATGAATGGCTTTCTCCAAACAAATCCCTAATTTCTGACTCCTAGATCAGAGCGTGTGGAGCTGAAGACCAGATCAAGGGGCAAAAGGGTCGTGTTACAGTATCTGGCAGTTGGTAGTGAAAGAGTTACATTTTTTGGTATTCTGAAATATGTGCCCTTCATGTATTCTTTGTTTTTTGAGAACCTGTCAATATATGCTTTGTGACAGGACACTCCAGTATCTCTTCAAGACAGAGAAAGATAGGTGGGAATGTGAGGGTGGGGAGGAAGAGCATGAGGGAGGGGGAAGAGTGTGTTTAAAGCTGGGCTTTACATTCTATCAGCTATGACCATTCCTAGATAGATCAGATACCCCAGTAACAACAATCCCTGGTTCTTTTCCATTGTCTTCCCTCATCTAGGGAAGAACACAAATAAAGGCTTATGCTCCCTTTTATGGAGAGAGGAAAGAAATTGCTAGATTAAAGGAGGCTGACACTGGGATTTGAGGGTGGGCTTCTGATAGAAATAAAGCAGATAGTTAAGAGAGCCAGTGATTTTGACTCTTCCCAGGAGATTTCAGCTTTTCCAGAAAATTCTACATGATGTAATCAGAGCTGTTATAGTTTAAGCTAAACTTAGAAATTAACTTGGCCAAGGAATAAGGAAACAACTTTGATGGGAAAAGCTCAAGACCATTTAAAAAGTATAAAAAGATTTCCAGACTGTCCTACAGGAGGCAAGAGACCATGAAAACCAAAAACAACTAAAAATAAAAACTTGAAACTTAGTCAAAAATTGGGAATTTTATTGTCATGTGTGATGATTATCCAGCCTAGTAGCTTTTGTAATGTTTTCAAATGTAATTTAATTTCCAGAAACCTTCCCGGAGAGGTACGCACTAATAGATTGTGTTTGCTTGTATACTTTAATAAGAACATTGAAAAATAATAATCTACATATTATTAATTATCTTGGTATGCAGACACATTAAGGCATATTATGAAAAGCCACTTAATATTGATGTTTATATCATGAGAACATCCATAAGATATCCCCCTACTATTCAGTCTTCATTATATGAGTTATGATTTTATAATGATTCTCAAAACTGGGTTAATCAAATAAATGAAGGAAAAAAATCCCTTTAGGTACTCAAGAATTGACCCTCACTTCCTACCTTACCTAGTACTGTTTTCATGACTTAACTACTATAAATAATTCTGCAATTTTACTTGAATCTTACCAAACCAGTTGAATACCTTTCTCTCTGCTTTAACTCAAAGTTTCTGACTTTAAATGGAAGCTTTAAAAACAAGTATATAGTTACCATCAGACCAAGAAGCAAAGGACTTGGAAATGACTTTGTGTAAACTGTAAAATATCACTCCTTCATTAAACTTCTTTTACCTAGTTCCTTTATTGAAAGATCCTGGAAAGAATTGCAGGGATATGTCTTTGAGTAATTAGTAACCACCTAAGAATTGACTAAAATGATTACTGCCTCCTTTGCCCATCCCTGGTTGCTTATAAATATAACGGGATTTATTGGAGTTCCAACTTAATACTAGGCAAAGAACTCTAGGATAATGCAACAAATATGGAGTTGGCGATTACTAAGTATTTGAGTACCCTAACGTATTAACTGTTGCAATCAACAAAGACATTCCATTCCCTAGTAATTCTATTCCCCAAACTTCTATTTTATATAAATGTAAAATATTTATTATATAAATATATATTAATATAAATATATTTATATGTGATACTTCTATATCTAACTGAAACTGTGAATACAACTTATCTGAAGGCAGTTGTGAAAGTCCAATGATAATGCAAATTCCTGTGCACATATATGATAGGTACAACACTTCTTATCTTCCCTCCTCTACCTCCAAGATTGAGTACCTACTTAGTAGTGCTTATGATTTCACACTTAGATTTCCTTTCTCATTAAACTTCCCAACATCTTTCAGGCTGTAAGTATCACACACCCACTGAACCTGCCATCTTAAAACTAAAAAAAATTTTGCTAGGAAGCCCTCCAGATTTCCATAACATTGGAGATGTACGTGTATGGTAATGATAAGCCAGCCATCATTATTTTCATAATTCTGGGTCGTAGTCTTGCTCCTCCTTTTCTTTTCTGTCCTGTTCCTTTATAAGTGGACCTACTGCAGTTGTGTCGAGTGCTATAATAGTTGCACTGTGGCTCCCTTGCTCTGCAGCCTTAGTTGGTCTGTTGGGAACTCTTAATAGTTATGAAAACATGTGTGGAATAATTTGATCTGAAAGATCATGCGTATATAATACCTTTCATGAGGAAGAGTGTTACACAGATTCTGCCCCACTCAGTCATGATATGCTATGCCCTGGTTCAGTTTTATATCCAATTATCACTGTGCTAATGCATGTGTCCATGTATGTGTGTTTACATCCTTCTTGGAGTCCCAAAGTTCTGTGAATTAATAGTTCATTTATCATTTCAAAGTCTTTACTTAGGTAGATGACAATCATTAGTATTGCTCAGCATATAGATTTCTCACATTTTTATACTGGAATTAATTTAAACTTTTTTTCAATATGAACGCACTTATTGGAAATGTTCAACAAAGAGAATTATCTCCAATAATTTCCTTGACTGTTCATATTATTATACTATGAGATATATAATATTATTATATTATGAGTTATGAGAAAGCATTACTGATTATTTTCCTTGGACCCTCTTCCTTGAGTTGTCCTGCACCAACCCAATCTTTCTTTTGTACTGAGTGCCCAACCTGGGCCAGTTTATTTGTTTTAATATTTGAGCACCTCTACATGAATGACCGCATTTAATTTTTCACCTATCTTGAGGTGTTATAAATTCCATTACATGGCAGAAAAAGCTGAGGCTTAGAAAGGTTCAATGGCTTAGTTAGTCAGGGGGATAAAAAGCAAAACAATGACAAAAACTTCAATTGATCTGTAACCAAAACCTAGGGAAAGTCTTGCTTTTTAGGCTTTAATGTAGGATGAAGAAAAAAAGATTTTGAGGAATTTATATTTCATATCAATTTTAGGTAGATTCCATTGGACCATAGGAACAGGACATATCTGTTTCAAAAACTCCATCTCCCTATAGAAAAGAAAGTACTTTAACATATTCCTGTTATGTTAAAGTACCCCTCCTTATCCAAAATCTCCAGTGGATGCTTGAAACTGAGTACAGTACTGAAACCTGTGTATACTTTGCTTTTCTTTATATATCTACCTATGCTAAAGTTTAATTTATAAATTAGGCACAGTAAGGGGTTAACAATAACTATAAAATAATTAGAGCAGCAGACTATAATAAGTTATGTGAATGTGTTCTCTCAAGATACCTTACTGTTTGGTACTCTTTTTCTCATGATGAAATGTGATAATAAAATGTCTATGTGATAAATGTGAGCATTGTTACTTAGTGTTAGGCTACTATTGACCTCAAGGGTTGACCATAGGTAACATCAGAAAGTGAAATTGCAGGTAAGAGGGGACTACTGTGTCTTCCTTATCTAAAGTGGTGACTTAGAAATTCCTTAACCCACCTATTGCTTCATTTATAGTGATGGAATCTGCACCTGGGGATTCATTGAGCATAAGGTAACCTGTAGTCATTCAAGTTGTTCAGCAGACCATATAAGTGATCTGCTGTGTTTCTGGGTTAGAATCTTTTTCTGAATTAACAATAAAAATTGATGGTGTTGAGAGATTGGAAATAAACACTTGATGCTTTTTGATAAGGTATTTTAGCATGATTTTTTTTTTGTAATGGAAATTTAGGGAATTGCCTTCTTAGCGGGACCATTTTTTCTTCTTTTTCCATACTCTGGCACTATTCATAAACAAAGTGGAATGTGTCAAGGAAAACAGGACACTGTATATAAAACATAAGATTTGGTGGCAGAGAGACATAGCTTTGAATTTCAGATTTTATGTGTATTAGCTATGTGGTGCTCAGCAAATCACTTAATTTCTATGTGTTTTGATTTTATAACATAAAATCTGTGGATTATACCTGAATGATTTGACAAATATTTGCAATGACATGAAATATATATTTACACATAGTAGGTCCTTAATTTATATTTGTTGTCATAAGAATAAAGAGTTTTCCACTGGGATATCAGAGCCTTTGGGTCTAGTTCTGGCTCTATATACAAATTAGCCATGCAGTCACAGCACATCAATTTCTTGGCCTCAGTTTCTTTCTCTATACTATTAACATAAATAGGGTAGAACTTACTGAAGTGCCTTCTAAGTGTGAATCATCATACCATTAGGCTCCAGCTACTGAGCACCTATGACATCTAAGTAAAGTATACTAGATATGCAAGGTGCAGAGATAACATAGATCTATATACCTTTAGTGTACCAATAATGATACATAATATTTCACATATAATGTTTTCCTTATGCAGTTGAGGAACAATGCTTTCTCACTGTTAATAAAATACTTATTCATAGGAATTCTGAAATTTAAAATTCAGGGTAGACTTTATTTTTTAAAAAAAGTGAAAAACTAAGTTTTCACATATAAAAACAACCTGTGAATTTATTCTGCATTTGATAAATCTATATGCAGCAATATGTAGAAATAGGCTTATTGACCTGGATTAAGTACACACTACTGTCAAGCTAAAAATAAAAAAAGTAAAAAGTAGTAACTCATTTTCCATGAAGACAGGTATCAGAGATTGTATTGTCCCTCCACGTTTTCCAAGGACCTGAAAGAACATTTGACGTAGAGTAAGATCAATAAGTATATGATATATGTGGATAAGTAGGACTGTGCATACAAATATGTTTGTGAAGTAACAATATCCTATGCTTCTTTTGGCATTTCCAGTGGTGCCAGTAGTAATCAGCCTTTGTTTACGAACTACTTTGTTGATTAGAGGAGAGAGAGATTTGGAAGTAATTGTACCAACCTTACTTTGCATTCTGGAAATTATGTGGAACTCACCTCCAAACAAGCTCATCTGAAGCATTTTCTTTATATTATATGTCTGTGTGTATGTACATATCCGTGTGTATACATATGTGTAATCTATATAGCTTATACAAAACTTCAAGATGGAATATAAGCATATATTTTAAGGTATTATTGATTCATTTATAGTAGAATTTGGTTATTGTGATGGGTGTCCTCTACAAATACACAATGTATTTCTTTTTTTAAAGAAGGGGAATAGGAGTGTTTTCTATCATCTTTTTGATCAAGCAGCCCAAATTAAAGTGCGATGGAGTACATTATGTCAAGCTGGTTAGTGGCCAGTTTTATCTTGTTCTTTGCTCAACTGGATCTATGAATGCAAATAACAGATTGTGGCTATACAAACTAAGTCAATTAACATTAAGCCCGAATTTTAATCTCCACAGATCTTTATATAAAAAAGACACATTGTTATAATTTTTATTTATTAATAGGAAAATAAAAATGATAGTTGAAGATCTCTGAGTTAAACATCACAGGCAGTTTGATAAGGGTTACCTCCTGGATTGATGGGTCAGGGAATGTGAGGTCACATAGAATCAGAATCACTGACTTTCTTTAACATGTTGATGAAACCAGAGGACCATTGTTCTAAAAACAACAACAATAACAACAACAAAAACCCACTGTTCTACATTTTCTCCTCATAATTACCTCCCTTTGATTAGCATCTGAAAGGAAAGAAGTGTTTCTTATTCTCAAATCCCTCACTTCATTCCTGTCCACACTGGATAGATTAGACATAAATAGCCATTTAAACTAGGCTATTACCAATGAGTATATATTTTTTTTAATCCAAAAGTATAATTTTATGGACCAGTATGTAAAAGAATAGCCTCATGAATCAGACAGCCTGGGTTGAAGTCCTGACTCTTTTAATAATAAATACTTAGTTTTCTAAGCTTCAGTTCTCTGGGCTGAAAAATGGGGTAAAAAATAGTATTTGCTTTGAAGGTTGTTATGAGGATTAAATAAAACATCCAAATAAAGCATTTAACACAATGCCTAGGATATAGTAAGAAGTCAATAAAAGCTAGCTCTTTTGGTTACTAACCCACTTTAAAATTCTGTTAGTGATGCCAATATGCAATAGCTACTTAGTGGTACATAGCTTATTCCTAGGAGACAGTACATACATATGTACTTGAATTATAGGGAGCTCAAACTGCAGTAAATGCTTAAAGTATTCAGCATTGCCTGTGTCTCAGCTGTAGGAAACCTCATTGTCAATGGAGCTTAAATGATTAAATCATTTCCATGAGAGGTTCTACTCTCTCCTTAATCCTACTGAAACTCAATCTTGCTGCCATGGTATAGTCTGAGTTACTAGGTTTAGTTGATGGCAGTTTCTTTCATTTGTTTATTAAAAACTCCCTTGGTAGGAAGTGTAAGATCTAATTCACTGTGCCGTCCTCTTTAATAAACCAAAAATAATGCATTTTTTTCAATTTCCTGATGGAATCCATTAGACCAAGTAATTTTAAGATTCTCTCACCTAACACTGAGAACTATGTTTGCCCTCCTCTATAAAATAGAGGAAGCTTGATATTCACTTGGTATGGTGGTTTTGCCCTAGAGGCACCAGATGTTCTGAGCCCAAAAAAGCTGCTCATGGGAACTCAAATGTATTTATAATAGCCCAAATACTCAATGGTTATTTTACATTTAATTTTGGTTGGCTACCTATTCCATTTTCACACTTTTGGGTGGAGTTGGTGATCTGCCAGTGTGAGTTACTAGCATGATTGGTTTCAGGCACAGTAAGAAGGAGTAAAATATTGTAGTCAAGACAACTTTTTTATTAACATTACTTAATCTATATCATTATGACTCTCAGTTCCTTATTTGGAGCATATCTGACTCTATTGACTTGACACAAGCTTTGGATAATGGAAACTTGAGTAGGGGAGTCAGGAATTGGAGGAAGGGAAAGAAAGAAAATGATGCATGATGTTTCCTCTAGATTTACTTTGATTGTCATAAAGATAGAGGTCTTGAACTACAGAGGGGGTGTGTATATGTGTATGCATGAACATGCATGCAATTTCAGATGAACTACATCTTATTTCATAAGTCTGCTCCCTGCTAATACATGGCTCCTTTGTAGGCTTCATTGATAGAGACTATAGAGCATTCCTTTCCAATGGAATTTTCTGCGGTGATGGAAATATACTCTGTTCTTCACAGTATTGTCTAGCCACATGTTGCTATCAATCATTTGAAATATGGTTAGGGCAACAGAAGAGCGGCATTTTTAGTTTTACTTAATTTTAATTAATGTAAATTTAAGTATTAATAGCCATATGTTTTCAGTGATTAGCATATGGAATAGTGCAAGTATATACTGCTACCTGTTGATTGACTTCATCTCATAACTGTAAACAAGATTCACTGATCTTTTAAGTCCTCAGTTGAGTGATTCCAAAGCCTGATACACTGATCTTTCTTTTCACTGAAAGGTGAAAAAGGCCAGCTATACCATAAGTGAGGTTATCCTCAAATGTGATACCGCCTCTGTGGAATCTGTATGATTCTTACCCTTCTGTGGCGGCTGAGAATGCTTCCATAGGCTTTTTAGTTATTGAATCATTAGATCTTATCTTTGAAACCTATCTGATCAGAGCAGTCATTTTTCCTGAATCAGTCCATTAGGTTGGATTCTTCCTGAGAGGTGAAGAAAAAAGATTTTAGAGTCAAAGGCCATTAGGAATCAGGGAGCTCAGTGTTTTTCAAGGATGGTACATGCAATGGCACAGTGTATGAGATGACTTTAGGTGGTACAGTAATATACTTGAAGGTACTATTTTAATTTCATTGGTTAAGCTTATTTTAATGTGTACTCTTAATATTCACATGGCATCTCTTTTATCTCTTCCTTTTATATTTTGTGATGCTATCCGTGTCTACTCACTTAGGTTGTCTGAGAAATGACATGGGAAGGGAGGGTCCCTTTTGAAAGTTCATTTTAAAACTTGAAAAATGTATTCTATGATGAAAGTGTCTGCCTCACTTGCTTTTCAGCACACTAAAATCATTCTATCATTCAATCAAAGTGGGAAGATAATTCACATATTTCCTACCTGTGCACCAAGAAAATAAAAATTGGGTACATCTGATGGATTCAGGGTTGAAGTAATGAGCTGGAGGCTTTGGCTGGAACCTGGAAATGCCAGAAGCATGTGGACACAGATTTGCAATTTAGCCCCCTTTGCTCCCAGTTCCCATGACAAACTAGCTCAGTTCCTTTTTTTTTTTTTAAGTCCTACAATTTTTTTTTTTTGAGTTCTTGATTTAATTTAGTCATATACTGATGGAAATATAAAGAAATATGTTATCACTCTTTCTTTTGAGCTCACCATCTGGTTGGAGAGATAAGTTGGCTGGTTCTTTGAACAGTAGGAGAATAAGAATAGTTAAATTAATTACATTTAATTACATTTCTTGGGCCAATCTTTGAGACTCTGTCCCTAGGTGAAGTAGACATCATTGACTCAGTTGCTGAATACAAGAAAGTGAACTGAGTTTGCTGTAAGTCCCAATCATCTTGTAGAAATACCACGCATGTGTTTCTGTTCCTACAAATGACTTTGACATAAATGTTGATTCCCAGGGAGGATTTGTATCATGTCATGAAACAGGCTTATGGGAACCTTTTGAAAAGCTCGTATTTCAGTCCACCAGTTGTCAGTCTCCTTTTCATCGCTGTGATAGTTCTGTGCCCTTGTGAAGGGAGGGATTCATTTATTCAAGTTTGTTTAAATAAATGGAATATCAAGAATAGGTGCTGCTCCTTAATTGTTTCATCTCCTCTCACATGTTTCTTTATCACAGTCATCTTCCATAATAAGATCATGGAAAAGAGTCTAGGGTTGGAAATGGGTCTTGATGTGAAAGCCAATGACAAAGAGGGGTGGGGGAGACAAGAACAGGTGTACAACCAAGGAGGGAAAACAGAATGTGTGAGTGATTGTGGGTGCTTTGACAGATGGCTTAGCAGTATGGCTTTTAATGTTAAGTTAGCACTGTGACTAATGGAGAACCTAATTGAGCTGAGTCTAGCCAATTATATGGAAACTACAGCTTAGCCATTGAATGGATGGCTAGATTTCTGTTATTAATAGTAACAGCTTCAACTAAAAATATTAGTCAGTTATGTATTTGTATGAACTTTTGTTCATATATAAATCACATTAAGATACCAAATAGTGGAGCGTGTGGGTGACTCAGTCAGTTAAACCCTGACTGTTGATTTCTGCTCAGATCATAATCTCACAGTTCATGAGATTGAGCCCCATACTAGGGTCTGTGCTAATAATGCAGATCCTGCTTGGGATTCTCTCTCTTCCCCTCTCTCTGCCCCCTGCTGAGTTCATTTCTACCACACTGGGCTACCAGTGCAATTTATACTTAATTTCATTTTCTGTTTTCTTCAGTAAAGTTTGATTTTGACTTAGAAACAACTGTTACTTTTTTTTTTGGAAAGAGTTGGCATATCTAATGTGACCTGATAATTTCTGGGACCAACCCCTTCATCCCACCAGCATACAGAAGGCAAGGTGAAGGCAAAAACCTCAGAGCTCACTCTGCTTTCTTAAGCAGACCATTACTATTATAAAACAAATTTGTAGGAATCAGTAAAATTATATGAAGGGCAGTAAAGCAGCTTATTAGTGTGGAGTCAGGCTTATCCAGTTTATGAGGTCTGTGTAATTAATTATTAAAGGGTAAGACATTTACAGAAACTGTAAAAGCATTCTTTTAAGGTCAAGGTGGTTACGATTCAAGTTTAAACAGCTTTAGCCTTTGTCTTCATACTAGAACTCTCTACTCCATGATGAGGAATGAGATGAAGGATTGTTGGTTATATAGTATCTAGAAAGATTGCAGAAGCCTCTCTATTCTTTCAAACCCAGTTTTTTTTTTATTTATAAAGTTAACTATCTGAGGTACTTTCATTCACACCCTCTCCACTGGCATGCACTTCTCAGATTCTGATGTGTTCTAGACTGAACAGGACAATCCTGAGCCAGAAGTCAGGAGATCTGGCTCTGGGTCTTGTCTGCTCCTTACTAGCTAGTGACCTGGAATCAGCTACTTACCTTATGTGACTTCCTCTCTTCCCATCTGTAAACAATGAGTATACTACTACCCACTTCCTCTAGAGGTTTCAAGGATGTCATAGCTATGAAAGCAGCTGGCACAATGAATTTCTGGACCATGCTAAGTGCACAGTGCTTATAGGTTGAATCTCTGTTTATTTTTTTTTTCCAAAAGAGTACTTTCAAACAATGCCTCCAAGTTAGGAAGTCTTATGTTTGCCAACAGGGCAAATTTATGATTCTCAGCTTCTCTCTAAACTGTATGTATAAATCCGTACTTTAGAAGAGCAACTTAGACTTAGTGCTTGGCCTATTGTTTTTATACTGAGGAAGGATTATTGAGCCACATTAAAGAGAATAGGGTTTCATTCTTACTGGGCTCCATGTTGCCTGTGTTACTTTGAGCAAATCAGATGATCTTTTGAGTATTGATTCCTTGTTGGGCAAATAGCCATATAACCTCCAGTGTATGATTGTACTCTTAGACCACTTGCATTGAATCCTAGCTTTGTTTTGTGCTATGTAAACTTGGACAAGGACATAAGCTAGGAAAGCCTGTTGCCTTCTCTGTAAACATAATAATCATACCTTCCTAATAAGGTTGTTTTGAGACAGACATGCATTGATAGTAAAATAGAGTATATGGTATATAGGGTAATCAAAAAATCTTATTTGGTATAATTTCCTTTTTCTCAAATTAGTTTATCCAAGGCAAAGTCTTCCATGTGCCCTAATGTACTATGAGGTCATAAAGGAGACTGCTCTCTCTTTACTAAGCCCCCTCTTAGAAGAATTAGGGAAATCCATCTCATAGTGTTTTGTTTTACTTTATTTTGCACACTGATTGTCTCTTTGGCAGAGCAAAATACTTGAAAACACATTATAAATACTGTACATGCAAAGAATTGCTAGAGAGGACAAAAAATACAGGAGATAAAATAGTAATAGAGAAGGGAGAGAAGCTGGAGAGGAAAGAGCAGCAGGATGAGGGCGGGGAGGAAGAGATGATGATGATGACATCCCCTGATAAACAGTTGTGGCCCTGTGAATTTTTTGACATGGATCTTAGGGTTCACATAGCTGTGAGTGTGGAAGCCTTCTCCCCAGCTGGAACCAAAGGCAGGTGGTTTCTACTACCCTGGGATTATTTTCCCATTCATGGAATGTACTCTTTTTAGAATTTGGAGTAGAAATACGCCCTTTCCCGTTTCAGCTCCTAGCCTCTCTCAGCCCCAGCCAGGCCAAAGAGAGGTACTTCATGTAGTGACTGAGCTGACAGGAACTTCGGATTGGGATGTGGTGTCAGCAGAGTCTTCTTTCTGATAAATTTTGGTGTCATGAATGGTGCAGATGAAACATGAGGTCAAGATTCTGGAGAGAAAAAAAACATCAGATATAGAGTCCAAGTGACCAGTGAAGCTGCTGCCAGTCCTCTATGTCTGCCATCAACAGTGAACAAGTGCCACCTCTCTTTATTTTTGTTGGGTTAACAACAATGTGTTCTGCACGTCTTGGCTTTGGATGTATAGCAGTTTGCTTGAAGACTGGTAGATGGAGTATTGGGCTGGAAGTTAACAAGTTGTTGGCTGGCCCTGGTTTTGTTGTTAATTGTACGTGACTTAGGGTAAATCATTTACTATCTCTGAACCTCCATTTCCTCAAGAATGATGGGAGTAGTCATGACTATGTTACTGTGTATAATCTTGCTATGAGTGGCTGTTAAATCACAACTTGGTTACCAGGGAATCTTAGATCTGAGAGAAAATTAAGGTTAGAGGTGATCTAACACATTCCCTCTGGTACAGGGGTTTTTCCACTCAGTAGTAACCAGGCAAGCAAGCCTCAAGCTTTTGACACTATCTTGTTTGAGGAGCATGCTGCCTCAGGAGGTAGCTGATGCTGTACTTGGGGAAATGCGACTGTTGTAAAGTTGGAGCACATGGTTCATTTTTAATGAAAAAAAAATAGTTTCCAGGGATTTAACCCCAAACAGCTCTCAGGAACCAATAACAAAGATGGCCTCAGCTCAGGCACACCTGTGTCTCATCTATGCTTTCTCTTCACAAGTAAGTATTCATTTTGTTGGTCCTGGTGTGGGAATCCCCTACATATGTGTTGCTCATCTTTCCCTGGGTAACACAGGAGACATATCCGTGGATGGTATAATTAGTTATGTTAATCACGTACCTCATTTGCCCTCTGTAATTGGTGAAATACCCTCTGTTGGTTCCTATTTATATCAATACTGGGGGGAGCTAATCTCCAGTAAATAAGAGTTTATTTGTGGTAAAGAGACTTACAACCCTTTGTGTTTTCAAAGTCCAGAAATTCTAATGTTTGAGTCTATAACTCTGGCTGTAATACAGAACACACTGAGAGAGATGGACCTTCTTACAGAGAAAGAGGTTGGAAGGGTGTTTGAGTGGTTCAGTCGGCTGAATGTCCAACTATTGATTTTGGCTCAGATCATGATCTCACAGTTCTTGAGATCAAGCCTTGCTTCAGTCTCCATGCTCTCAGCATGGAGCCTGCTTAGGATTCTCTCTCTTCCTTTCTCTGCCTTTCCCCCACTTGCGCTCTCCTCCGCTCTGAAAATAAACACTAAAAGAGAGAGAGAGAGAGATCGGTTGGAGAAAAGGTACAAGAAAGCAGGATTGTGGTTGCTAAGGGAGGCATGATTCCCCATATAATTCTCATTTTTTAAAATTTAGATTATCAAGTAAATCAATTAAAAGTAACAGGACAGGGGCACCTGGACTGGCTCAGTCAGTTAAGCATCTAACTCTTGATTTTGGCTCAGGTCATGGTCTCACAGTTCCTGAGTTTCTTCTCTGTGCTGTGCTGACAGCATGGAGCCTGCTTGGGATTCTCTCCTTCTCTTTCTCTGCTGCACCCCTGCTCATACTCTCTTTCTTTCTGAAAATAAATAAATAAACAAAAAAAGTAACAGGACACATGAGGATGAGAGTATCTTTTACTTGCTGGACCATCATGTAGAGAGGGTCTTCCTCCCCCATCATTCATGAGCTCTTAAATTTTGTAACTGGGGGTGGTAAGTGATCAGGTTCAGGAGAGCAGATGCCTGTGGGCAGTGCCACTAAAGCATATGTAGCAAAATAGCAACATGTGACTTTGTACAAAAAGCCAGATGGACATTTGAGCCTCCTGACACTGTGCATAAGAGTGTCTTAATATTCTTGTGTTCCTTGAGGTATTTAGAAACTGAGAACTAGAATCCTACATTGCATGCCCATTCTCCCATAGAAGAAAGGTGAAATTGGCATACTCCAATAGTTACATGGTCACAGACGGGAAGTCAAGACCTTCCAAACAAAAGCCAGCAGACCAGAAATCAAGTCTTGATCTCTATCATGCTTGTATGTATGCAAGCATCCAGAGTGCCAGATAAGAGTCCAGGGACCTGGAGCAGGGCCAGAAGGATCATGAAGGTACTTGTTCAAAGTTAGACAACAGGCAGGGATCATGACTGGTGGAGAGGACACATAACATAGGGCAGGTGAGCTGAGTCCCAAATCAGAAAGACAGGGACACTAATTCCAAATGAGAGAGCAAAGCAGGTGGTCAGAACTCCTGGAAAAAAATCAAATATCTGACAGGAACTAAGAGCAAAGCCAAGTAAATATACTGATGGCAAAATAAAATAACAACATTTATCTGAGGAAGCCACTTGCTTCATTCCAGAGGTCTGTGTGTACCTCTAAAGGTGGGGAAATGTCCTTGGTTGGGACCTGATTGGGCCTTGTCACTGGTAATAAAAATGCCTCTGAGGCATTTTAACAAGGAGACTTCCATTGGCCCTCCCCTACAACAATGGTGGCATGGATTCTCCCAGCTGGCCATTGTTCCCGCTCACTGATGTTGGCAGAGATGCATTCCAGGGATCTTATCTCCTTGATGCTTTTCATTTCAGTGCCAGGATGTTGTTTTCATTGTGTGATCTGCACTAACTTTTCAATAAAGATGCTATAGTGAATAGTGGGTCTGCTTGCTGCTGCTTTGCAGTATCATGACCAACAGTTAGGGTCTTTACTCTAGAGACTTACTCAGGAACTGCAAAAATGGGGCCACGAGGAGGCTACTGGTGTCTCATTAGACCATACCTACTCCCAAACATCAGTGACACCTCCCGTTTTTTAGCATGCCCTGGGGAAAGAAAAAAAGACAACAATCTAGACCCTTCTACCCTCATCCTCTTCCTCTCTTATCCCTGACTTTTGGTTGTTCTTACTGTTTTATTTTCAGACTCTAAAAATAACATCCAAAACTTCATTAATATTTTTTTTGCACCACTCTGATCTTACAATTTTAATTGTTGGAGAGTATTCCAAAAATAGTGTTGTGTACTAGAGGCATGCACCACATGAAGCTGAAAACTTGGACAGGGGTGTTCACCCCCAACCAGAAGCCAGGTTTTCTGGCCAAAGATGGTAAATCAATCAGTGTCTCACGTGATCAAATTCCAACTGCAAGTACAGGATTCAAGACCTCTTTATTGCCATCAGGATATATTTATGTTTGGTGAATTAAAAGAGCAAAGCTGTGTGCCATCCCAGTTATCTCTCTCTCTCCCACAGAGCTGTCTCTGTGTGTCGGGAGAGCTGTATCCAGACCTGAAGGCTGGAAGCATTGGCACAGCCGCTGCTCGTGGTGCCTCCTAAAGAAACCTCAGTGGCAGGGATTTTTTTTCTGGGTAGAGTCTTCAAGAATCTTAGCACTTAACCTGCATTTATTGTAACTTCTTTTTCTTTTCAGTATAAAAAAACATTTTGGTGAATAGTTGTATCATTTTGTGATGATGGCTATGTGCATTTATTCACATGTTAGAATTCATAGAACTGTCCATCAAAATATAAATTTTGATGTAACATTTTGACATGTTTTTAGAAACTAAAAAAGGTAAACATAATATGTATTTTATAAAATAAACAAATGAAAAATGGTAATGTGAAAACCTTTAATACAACTGTCATGTAACTTACATATATACTTCCTCACTTTTTTGTTTATAATCATATTTCATGTGTTTAAGTTCTATATGTGCATATATACACATTCAAACACACAAATTGAGTCATAATGTACATATTTATACAACCTGATTTTTCATTTGTTTTTTAGCCATTTTTCCAAATGGATACATATAACTCTACCTCATTCTATTTAATGATTTTATATAATTCTATTATATAAACTTATTTAACTGTATTCATTAAACCTTAAACTCTAATTTGATTATTTTAAAACATGAATAAACCCAAACTGGCCTTTGGTCATTCACCAAAGCAAGACTGGCCATATCTATTAGTTGCTCCAGGCAGAGGCCCAGAAAGTGAAATGCACTAATTTACCAGAATCCCAAAAATTGGGAAGCATGGAATAAACTAATTTTTAAACAGTGTACTGGTAACAGTTTGAAGTAATATGCTTAACGTTATTTATTTCAACCTTTACCTTTTAAGCATTTTTATTTTAGTTTACTTTTTTTAAATGTTTATTTTTGAGAGAACAAAAGAGAGAACGTGAACAGGAGAGGGACAGAGAGAGAAGGAGACAGAATCCAAAGCAGGGTCCAGACTCTGAGCTGTCAGCACAGAGCCCGATGTGGGGTTTGAACCCATGAACCGTGAGGTCATGACTTGAGCCAAAGTTGAATGCTTAAATGACTGAGCCACCCAGGTGCCCGTGTTGAAAGCAAGTTTATTAACCTGAAAAAGTACCATAAGTACTCTAAACAATGTCCAAAACTCAAGGGAAATGCTGTACTTATGTATTGCAAATCAATTTTACTTATCATCCAGCATCATGATGAATAACAGAAGCAACATTGGTTAAGCCAATAGTATGAGCTTAATCTTATATGGATAAACATAATTTAACCCAGATTACTTTTTTTCCTCCTCCTTCCAAGAATCCTTGATTCCAACTTGAGACCTAAGTGAAAGGAAGATTTCAATGTTGATTCTCAGCTATCTTTGTAATCAGGACAAGAAAGAATGGAAATGAACTTTGAGCTTGCAGTGTATATTCGGTTCACTAGAGACCAATGTAGGATGACTTTGGTTCACAATCACTTGCATTTCTAATATGTTCCATGAGTGGGCTTAAAGCAGAAGTTTCTTCTTGAATGGTTAGATAGACAGCAATCATATCTATTACCCATTCCCCTCCCCGACAAGGCTAGGGGCCACCTCCTTAGAACTCAGCTGTTACTTCTTCAATGAAACCCAAAATGTTTGTCTCTCCTAGGAAATGGGAGCTATGAATTGTAGCCAATTTGCAATTTAAACAGACTATAACTCAAGTGCAATGGCAACTCCAGTGTTTCCTCCCTATGCTATTAAGCCTGTCACTTCCCAGAGCAAAGTTTGATTTAATTGGCCAAGGCCAAGAAGCAAACATCTCCAGGTGCTTTATTCCTAAACCTTCACGTTTGGGCCTGCCTTGGCTTTTGGCATTTAAGTTCAAGAGAAATAAACTAGGCAACATGGCCCCATAAAGTTTGAGAACTAGAATAAAAATGTAATTTTGTAAGAGCACAGAGGGAAGATTGGGTAATAAAACTCTGGGTCAAAATAAATGGTCTCTTTCACTTTTATATGAATGATAAAAATTTTTGGATGGAAAAAGTGGGTATTAGACTAAAGTTAGAGGGTCGCCCCATGGGGGTATATCTCATTTATTTGATTTGCTTTTCTCATTATTGTTGTAAAACTTATGTCCATTGAAGTGAGTTTTCACAAAGGGGTTCAGGTAGGGGGATACATTCTTTCAACACACCAATTACTATTTTCTGGGAGTCCTCTCTGCCTTTGGTAAAACTTATCTATGAAGCATGTATCAGAAAGTTTCTTCCCTGTACCCCCTAATCCCTTCTGAGTTCTTCTCCAGCTAAAGCAACAGTCTGTTTTTTTTGCAATTGAGAAATCATGCAATTTTTAAACATTGGTAACTGATCAACATTTTAAAACTGTGTAGGGTAATGATTCATGACCTGATTTTGGCTCCAGGGCTCCAGATTATGATCCCTTAGATTGCAAGCTTCTTGAGGAAGTTTTACAACTACCTCCCATTTCCCAAGACTTGTTTTACCTGATGTTGAGCCAGTGTTTTCCCAATGAGTAGATTACTATCAAGAAGCAGCCACAGTAACAGCTGAAATGGTCGGAGGTGACCACTAAGACTTAGTATTCCTATTATAGTATCTTTGAGAGGATACACTGACTGTTATCATGTCTTGTCTCAGAACAAAATTCTTTACAAGCTGGAATGTTCTGTGTTCTGACTGCAATGTTGATCCCTAAACAATCGTGTGCTTTGGAATTGGAAGGGACCCTATGTGTCATCTGGACATTCTCTACATGTTAATCATGAGAAAACTGAGGTCACAACTGCAGATGTAGTTAATGTCATATTTCCTGTCTCCTGGTTCTGAATGAAGGACTTTTCCTGAGAGGCAGTGATACTTATTCCACCCTAACATTCCCAAAGCCTGCCTTGCACAACAGCACCTCTTCTTTATTTTTCTGCATCTTTCCTGTTAAAACTAATTCAAGTCTCACTTGTATGTTTAAAATCTTTCCTGACTGCTGCAGTGGAATCTCCATCCCCTAAATTTCCTTAACATTTACTTTTCTTCTGAATCTTCACCAACCAATCCATTTTACTGTCCTGTAACTTTTTGAAACCTCCCTCAACGACAATAGTAGCCCCCTAAGTTCCAAGACAAGAAATCTCACAGGGTCTAACATATAGAAGATATTTAATAAGTATTGATAAATTATGAATAAAATATTTATAGAACAGTGTTGAAGGTATGCTGAACTGCCAACCACTACAGTCTCTGTGATCTTGGGCAAACAGCCTAAACTCTGAACTCCATTTCTTTCATTTGTAAACTAGAGAAAAGAATAGTACCTATCTTAGAGGGCTGCAATAAGGATGAAGTAAAATAAAATGCTGAGTATGAGGCCTGACTTCTCTGGATAGAGCAGGCTGGTGTAGTTGAGACAGCAATTTTGTTTACGCCATGAATCATAAGGGCCAAAGACCCGGTGTCTGGGCTTTTTTTCACAGTTGCATGTGCAATTTCATAAGATGAAAAATAGCCTCCAGAGGCCTCTAAAGCTGAACTAGGTTAGTGTTTAATTTAGCAGCCCATAAACGGTCCTGGGTCAGCCAGGAAGAATTTTAATACTGTAATTATAGTCACTCACTGTATTTTTACATTTTATGCTCCTTCGTGGTTTGCAGCCTCCCCAGAGTAAAGCTTATATTTTGTTCAGATTCTCATAAAGTCTTGGAAAGAGTTGGGGAAAATAGGTTTAATCCTAGGCATTGGTTCTTTCATTGAAAGTTTACAAGGAATGCAAGAATAGGGTGGTTGTTGCATAATTAGACTTTGATTTGGAAGAACGCCAAGTTTCATCTCTGACTTAACTACGAATGACCTTAAAATATTTTGTAAATTTTGATTTTCAAAGGGTCAAGCTCTTTTCTACTTTTTTCCTTTCCTACATCTTTTATCTGTTCTTACTTCTTTAGGCCACCGCTATCTGTTTTCTACCTCATTGTTCTAAGACTTTTTTTAGGTCACCAACGCCCCCCTAGTAGGTTGACTATACATCCCCTTTTCTACTTATTATCTTGGCATAATTATAAAGAGCACTTGCTTTTGGTCTCCACAGTATCCTGGTATGAATAATAATTTATAGGGTCACCTCTGTCTTAGACACCATTTATAGAGGTTCTCAGTCAGTCCTCAGCCTTGCTGACCCTTCTGTCATGTGTGCCACAGTGAAGAAAAGTTTTTTTCTCTAAATATTGGTGTAAAAATCATTAAGGTTTGAGAAAACATTTTTGGACAACAGTGAAATACATATTTAAATCCTGAATCATTCACTTATTAGCTGTGTGACCTTGGAAAAGGTATTTAACAGATGTATATAACTATAAAATAGAAATATTATGTGTTGATAATTTATTAAATAATATAAATTAATATTAATATTAATTAAATTAATAAATTATATGTCCATAAATGTAATTGTCTATAAATATAAATATTATAAATATATTTAATTTTATAAGCATAAATAATATTAATTACTAACTTTTAATATTGTAAATATATTAATTAACTTATTAATTATTAACTTTAAATATTATAAATATAAGTATAAACAAAACTAAATTGTCTTAAAATATGCATATATTTATTTTAGTGTAAAGCAGGAAATGATAATTCCTTCCTTATAAGATGCATTAATGGGTTAAAAAGTAAAAGTTTCTTATGTAATTTCCATAATTCCTATCAGAGTAAGAGGAAACTATTCCTTATCTCTTGCTTCTAGAAAGCTCTTATCCCTTGGCTCTGATGATTTCCCACTTTCCTCCTCTCTCTATGATATGTCTGTTTCCCCTTCTGTCACCTGTTACTTTCTCTCTCTTGACTTATCTTCCTGTCTTCTGCTGACCTTGGTTGTGGGAGTTTTCTGCTTTGTGCATTTATGCATTCACACTCAAAAACATGACTAAGGGACATTACCTGAACAGCGTAGACAGGTGCAGGTGAACATGGTGCCCAGGAGTTGGTGAGAGCTGAGGGGGTATAGAATATGGAGTGTGTTCCTATGGGCTAAAATGGAAGAAGGCTGTACAGAGCAGAAAAGGATCATGCAGGAGATACAGACTGGCAAAAGCAAGAGGAAAGACTGTCCTCTAGGTAAAGAGACAGGCAAGTGGCTCTCAAGCCTGTTTTCTGTCTACCTGACAGATAAAGCTCCGTACTAGAGACATTCAGAGTATGAATGATAAAAATAGGAACATCCTCAAAGCATACTTTAGAATTTGAAGATTAATTTTTCACAGGCAAGAGAAGGGACCAGGAACACTGGGGTCAGACGAGTTTAGGTTGAAATCTCCTTCCACTTGTGAATCATAGGGCAAAATCTAACATTGGTCTCAGTTTGTTTCATCTGTTAAGAACAGAGATTTGAGGACAGTTTGACTGAGATTTACATTCTGGGTCCCCTAATTGATAGGTTTGTGACCTCAGGGTTACTAAACTGTAAAAGCTTCCATTTCTCATTTGTAAAATGGGGATAAAATAGGGCCTACTCATAAGATGATCATGGTGTTCAATGTGATTGTATGAGTAAAAGCCTTGTGTATTTCATAGGTTCAGTACATCTCAGATTCTTTTAATATCATTGTTGCTGTGGTCATTTGATCATATCCTGAAACTAGGTCTCTACATCTATAAAAGGGGAACAGAAATCACTTCCTAGGGAAGTTGGGTGGATTTACTGACCTTCTGTTTGTAAATTCTGGATGCGTAGTGGTCACTAAATAAATCAGATTGAAAGAGGCCTAAGATACAACTGAGGTTGTTTGAAAGTTATTTTCATTAATTACATAATTATTCATATACTTCTTTTTTCTCATCCTCTCTATTTTGGTTTGTCTCATACATGCTTCTAACCTCCTAAAGTATCAGCTGCAAAAGGCTAAGGAACTGGAGCTTTCTAACACTGCCTTAACCCTCAGCATAGTTCCTGATACTCAACAGTAGCAGTGGAAATTGGGAGACAGGAAAATGCAGGTTTAGTAGCTTGTAAAAAGTTACAGGTAAATGAATATCGCAAATTCTTTGCATTCTTATTATTATTAAAAT
The DNA here is from genome assembly GCF_027475565.1 of Acinonyx jubatus. Taxonomy (NCBI): domain Eukaryota; kingdom Metazoa; phylum Chordata; class Mammalia; order Carnivora; family Felidae; genus Acinonyx; species Acinonyx jubatus. The sequence continues at coordinate 64,522,672 of NC_069393.1, forward strand.
GAAGGCTAATATGTATACTTCCTGAGTCATAATCCAGCTATTTAATATCATGTCATTGGGTGATACAGAGGTGCCACCTAATACTGGGGTCCAAGGCCATTGAACTAATTTGCATTGGATGGAAGGATGCTGGAATTCTCTAATGTTTTATACTTTGTTCATTACTCCAGCACATGGCACTGAGATGTGTCCAGGAACTTAATTGGCTATTTGAAATCAGTAATGGCAAAATCAGGGCTTTTTGTTTTGTGGATAGTGTGTTTGGTATTCTGCTTTTATAGTGAAGACATCTATGCAAAGAAAAACATGAAATAATTATTTTTATTTAAATTTTAGTTAACATACAGTGCAATACTGGTTTCAGGAGTAGAATTCAGTGACTCATCACTTACAAACAATACCCAGTGCTCATCACAAGTGCCCTCCTTAGTATCCATCACCCATCTAGCCCATCTCCCACCCTCTTCCCTCCATCAGCTTTAAGTTTGTTCTCTACTAAAATAAAACTCTTCTTTGGTTTAGAAGACACAACTTGATAAAGTCAAATGGGTTTAATGGTTCTTTTGTTTTGGGGCAAATCAGCTTCAGAAGACTTTACTTGGCATCCAACTATGACCAGTTTCCTACAGCCCTTGCCCTTCAAAATCTCTGTGATTTAAAAGCAAAATAAACAAAATATAGGCAAGAGAAGATAAGTTTTTTTATAGAAGAATAGCAAAGAAATGCAAATTTTATCCAGGTTTTTGGCCCCTGGGAGAGACTTGTCCTCAGAAGTGAGGATTTATTGAATTTATTACCCAAATGGGCAAAAATAGGACTGGGACTTTGATTTGCCAAGTTTCTTTATCCCCTCCTGTACACAGTGCCAGCTGCCTCTAGCCGGGGCCCCTGTGTTCTTATCTCTGTCTTCAAATTTGTCTTAGATCCTTTTCACAAAAAAAAGAAAAGAATTGCAGGCACATTGTTTATAATTACTTAAAAATTAGTTTGCTGTAATTGCTTTCTCTACTCTCCAATGACACTTGTTTTTCTTAACTTTATTATTCATATTATAGGTATGTGTCAGAGCCTCTTCTAGGGACCAAGGGACTGGGATGGACATGATAGGCATGGTTCCTGACCTCCTGGAGCCTATTGAAGATACTAATTCTGAGCATCTCTGTCCACCACCACTTATTCCCTGCTTTATTCTGCTCTACCTTCCTTTCTACCTTGTCTTCCAGCTTCTCTGGATTCCTCCTTCCTCTCTATGGCATCTCAACTAGAAGTGAATGGGGCCCTATAAGTAAAAATATCTGCACCTGTGAAATAATATTGAGTATCTACTTGTGTGAGTGTCTTTAAAAGATGTAATTCCCTCAAAGGGAGAAAATAGAATTTCCCCAGAAGGACCAGAAATGTGTTCATGGGGACAGAGCGGAGGGAGACATGTAAAAGAGAAGTGCAAGAAATACAAACTATAACTTGTATATGGTAGCTTCTCAATACACGTTTACTGAAATAAAGCTAGTGCAGAAAGAAAAACAGGATATGCAGCTCAGTGCCTTGCCAACATTTTTCCTTTTCAAGTCAGCCTTTTCCATTTCACAGTTATGGAAGCCTATCTCCCTATTTGAAATATAGAAATTCACACTCTAAGAAAAGCATTTGTTGAGGGTTCATTCCATCCCAGCCTTTGTGCTAAATGTTTCCCCTTTTTTAAAACATACACTTTGTTATTTAACTAAATCTTCGTGGTAACACCAAGAGGTAGTGGGTATGTTTTATCCTTATTTTTATAAATGGTATATTAAAGATTAGAGAGAAAAAGTAATTTTCCAAGATTTTCCTAATATACAGGGGAGCCGGAGTTTGAATTCCAGTCTGTTAGATCTGTTCCTCCCCATGCTATAATACCTGATTCTTTAATACTCATATTTGGGGAGATACTACTTGTCACTGTCTTCTCTTTCCTGAGATAAAGTTGGGGTTCTTGTACATGGTGTGCATATATATGAGATTGTGTTTGTGTATCCATGCGCACACTTTCATTTGTGTCTTAAAAGAGACCTATCATTCTTCTCAGAGAATGCAGCTTTGGGCCAGGAAAGGAAATTTTTTCACAATGGTTTGAATGTTTCTCAAATAAATAGATTGACACCTGTTCCTCAGGCTTCTCAGGGTAGTCACGGTGTCTTACTTAATTTTTTTAAGAGGGACTTAGTTCAACATTTATGGAGATCATTTTTTTCTGCAGTCAGGAGCAATGGTTTCTATTAATGAATTCCTCCTCACTCCCACACCTTCAAAGGTGAGCAATGGGAAGGCATTATGGGGAGTGTAGTTACAATGCAAGACGGGACCATGGAAAGCTGACAACTTCTTAGTCAACAAAACTGCTCCCTTGTATGTCCTGACTCCTGAATCTCAATAAGTTATGGGGTTCTTTTTCTGTAGCATCTCAGTTAGAGTTTCACAGTCATGATTTTATTTTACAAATTGACACAGAGGCCCAGGAAGGAAGATACTAATTTCAGTCCCAAAACTCTACTGGAAACTTAGGAAAATCCATTAAAAATATTTTTCTTTTTAATCTGGTAAGTATGAATCCAAAAGCAGATGCCAAGTCAAAATAAACTATTTATGGACTGTGGATTTGGGGATCAGAGAGAGCTGAGTGTGAATCCTGACTCTGGTATTTATGGAATCTAGAAAGGTTTAAATCTCACAATCTTTCTCAGCCTCATTTTTGTCATCTGTAAAATGATAATAATACTTAACCTCATAATGATTTAGAGAAGGTGAAATGAGACAAATAATTATGGGTCCAGGATGGTGCTAGCATCTAGTCAGTGCTCACTAGTGGTAATTAACCTCAATGATCTCTTACAACGTTTTATAGTGTACCGAGCCCATTTACATCTTGTTGTTTTATCTTTCATGAGTTAGAGAGACCTATGCAGTTTTATTTGCCTACTTGACACAGAAGTAGAATTATTTATCTGTATCTTCAATACTGTGTTTGGGTTTTGGTTTTTCTCTAGAAGAAAAGTATCCCTTGGCCCATGAGACTCAGGGATGAGACTGACACTAGACTTGAGGCAGGCTCACTGACCTTGCAAGACAGAATAAAATATCTTGAGGAAAAGTGACCCTTCCTGAGTCTCCCAGCTTGTCCCTGGCCCTTGATAAAGGACTATAAAGAATAGGGCCTCAGCCAAACCATTTAGTTTATGACAAATACTTCATGCATGTCATGAGTCTTGATTTGCTACCCTTATTAGTGCTTTGAGTATCCTTACTTTTCCAATACATTATAAATGAGCAGTTGTTTTCCATTTCTCAAAAAGCAACTCCAGAAACTCTTTTGAAACTTCAGGACTATGTTTTTTTTGTCTCTGTAACAAGAGTTGGATTAGGCAACATCATTTTATGACTTGTAGGCTTTTGGCCCTTTGATTTTCACCTGGAAAATATTTATGGAAGACTGTCTTCGCCAGATACTGACCTTATGAAGAAGGGCCTCTTAGACTCTCTGAAGAGAGGAGACATAACAAAGAGACCTGCTAAGGAGTGTACAAGGATAGAAAATAAGTTTTTCAAATGAAATAAAACCTCTTCAAAGACAAAGTATGCTTGAGATTCAAAAGAAATGGATACTATCCATCACATTCTCAGAATTTTGTCTGGAAATTGAGTGTCAGCGGCAAAGTATATCCTACAATTTATTTGGATTTTATGAGTCACTGGTAGGGTAGGAGAGATTAGGAAGTGTAGGTAGATGAGGTAAAAAAAAAATATATAGGTCAAGGGCCTTGATCTCATGAAAGATATCAGGGGATAAGAAATATAGAAAAGGGGCACCTGGGTGGCTCATTCATTTGAGTCTCCAACTTCAGCTCTGGTCATGATCTCTTGGTTCATGGTTTCAAGCACCTTGTCGGGTTCTGACAGTTCAGAGCCTGGAGATTGCTTCAGATTCTGTGTCTCCATTTCTGTCTCTGTCCCTCCTGTTCACACTCTATCTCTCTCTCTCAAAAATACTAAAAAAAAAAAAAAAAGAAAGAAAAGAAAAAGGAAAGAAAAGAAAAGAAACATCGAAATAGAGCACAAAGGGTCAACTTCAACTTGTGGGGTGTGTGTGTAAGCAACATTATAGTGCTAGTTTTTTCATTTTAATTCCAGTGTAGTTAACATACAATGTTATATTCATTTCAGATATACAATACAATGATTCAGCAATTCCATCTATTACTTACTGTTTATCAAGATAAGTGTCCTCTTAATCCCCTTCACCTATCATACCTATTGTCTTGCCCTCCTCTTCTCTGGGAACCATCTGTTTGTTCTATATGGTTAAGAGTCTGTTTTTAGGGTTGTCTCTTTTTTTTTCTTTATTCATTTACTTCTTAGTTTCCACATATGAGTGCAGTCATATGGTATTTGTTTTTCTCTAACTGCCTTATTTAACTTAGCTTTATACTCTATAGATTCATCTATGTTATTGCAAATGGCGAGATTCCATTCTATATATAACACATCTTCTTTATCCACTCATCTATGAATGGATACTTGGGCTACTTCCATAATTTGGCTATTGTAAATAATGCTGCAATAAACATAAGGGTGCATATATCCCTTTGAATTAGTGTTTTTCCATTCTTTGGATACCCAGTAATGTAATTACTGAATTATAGGGTAGGATAGTTCTATTTTTAATTTTTTTTGAAACTCCATATTGTCCATCTTCTACAGTGGCTGCACCAGTGTGCATTCCCACCAATGGTGCAAGAGGGCTTTTACTTCTCTACGTAGTTGCCAATACTCATAGTTTCTTGTGTGTGTGTGTGTGTATGTGTTTTCAATGTTTTTAATTTAAATTCAAGTTAGTTAACATACAGTGTAGTATTGGTTTCAGGAGTATTGGTTTTCGGGAGTAGAACTCAGTGATTCATCACTTACATATAACACCCAATGCTCATCCCAACAAATGCCCTCCTTAGTGCCCATCATCCATTTAACTCTCTCCCATCCACCTCCCCTCCAATAACCCTCAGTTTGTTCTCTGTATTTAAGAGTTTCTTATAGTTTGCCTCCCTCTCTATTTTAAGCTTATTTTTTCCTTCCCTTCCCCATGTTCATCTGTTTTGTTTCTTAAATTCCACATATGAGTAAAATCATATGATATTTGACTTTCTCTATTTCACTTAGTACACTCTGGTTCCATCCATGTTGTTGCAAATGGCAAGATTTCATTCTTTTTGATCGCTGAGTAATATTCCAGTGTGTGTGTGTGTATGTGTGTGTGTGTGTGTAGTATACATACACCACATATTCTTTTTCCATTCACCGGTTGATGAATATTTTGGCTTTTTCCATAATTGAGATATTTTTTATAGCACTGCTATAAACATTGGGGCTTTGATTTTAGCCATTCTGACAGGTGTGCATTTCCCTGATTATGAGTGATGTTGAGCATCTTTCCATGTGTCTGATAGCCATCTGTATGTCTTCTTTGGAGAAATGTCTGTTCATGTCTTTTGCTCATTTTTTAAAAAATTGGATTAAGTGTGTGCGTGTGTGTGTGTGTGTGTGTGTGTGTGTGTGTGTGTGTGTGTGTTGAGTTATATCAGTTCTTTGTAGATTTTGGGTACTAACCCTTTACCAGATATGTCATTTGGAAATATCTTCTCCCATTCAGTAGATTGTCTTTTAGGTTTGTTGGTTGTTTCCTTTGCTGTAGAGAAGCTTTTTATTTTAATGTAATCTCAATTTGTTCATTTTTGCTTTTGTTTCCCTTGTCTCAAAAACACATCTAGAAAGATATTGTTATACCTGATGTCAGAGAAATTACTGCCTGTGCTCTCTTCTAGGACTTTTATGGTTTCAGGGCTCACATTTAGATCCTTAATCTATTTTGAGTTTATTTTTGTGTCTGGTGTAAGAAAGTGGTCCATTTTCTTCCTCTTCCTTGTCTTCTCCTTCTTTGCATGTAGCTATCCAGTTTTTCCAGCATCACTTATTGAAGGTAGTCTTTTTTCCATTGGATATTCTTTCATACTTAGTTGAAGATTAATTACCATATTATTGTGGGTTTATTTCTGGGTTCTATTCTGTTCTATTGATCTGTGTGTCTATTTTTGTGCCAGTACTGTACTGTTGTTATTATGGCAGCTTTGTAATCTAACTTGAAGTCTGGACTTGTGCTACTTCAAGCTTTGTTTTTCCTTTTCAAGACTGCTTTGGCTATTTGGGATCTTTTGTGGCTCCATACATATTTTAGGATTGTTCTAGTTCTGTGGAAAATGCTGTTGGTATCTTCATAAGGATTACATTAAATCTGCAGATTGTGTTGGGTAGTATAGCCATTTTAATTGTATTTGTTTTTTTCTTAATCCATGAGGTTAGAATGCCTTTCCATTTGTTTGTGTCCTTTTCAATTTCTTTCATCAACGTTTTCAGAGTACAGGTCTTTGACTTTGGTTAAATTTACTCGTAGGTATTAGTTTTGGTGCAATTATGCATGGAATTATTTTCTTAATTTCTCTTTCTGCTGCTTAATTATTATTAGGTTATAGAAATGCAATAGATCTCTGTACATTGACTTTGTATCTTCTGACATTACTGAATTCATTTATCAGTTATAGCAATTTTTGGTGGAGTCTTTTGGGTTTTCTGATTATAGTGTCATGTCATCTTCAAATAGTGAAATTTCTACTTCTTCCTTCCTGACTTGGATGACTTTTATTTCTTTTTGTTGTCTGATTGCTGTGGCTAGGACTTCCAGTACTATGTTGAGTGGTGAGACAGGACATCCTTGTCTTCTTCCTGAGCTCAGAAGAAAAGCGTTGTTTTTCACCAATGGGTGTGATGTTAGCTGAGAGTTTTTCATGTAAGGCCTTTATTGTGTGGAGGTACGTTCCCTCTATACTTGCTTTGTTGAGAGTTTTTGTCATGAATAGATGGTGTACTTTGTCAACTGTTTTTTATGCATCTATCAAAATGATTATATGGTTTTTATCACTTCTCTTATTGATGTGATGTATCATGTTAATTAATTTACAAATATTGAACCACTCTTGCATTATAAATTAATATCTGTACACACTACAAACACAAACTTTAAAAGTCTCTTATTGTGATTATGATGTTAGATATATGAAGCTCAACTTTGAAAAGATTTGTTCCAAGCTTACCTGATGGTTGGCAGTGTCTAATTCTTACAGGCTGTGAGGTTGAGGGCCTCATTTGCTTGCAGACTATAGGCCAAAGGCCATCCTTAATTCCTTGTCACAAAGCCCTCTTAACCTGTTTGTTTCCTCAAAACCAGCCAGAGAAAGAGTCTGCCTTTATGATGGGTGTAATAATCTTATATAATGTATTCAACACACATTTGACCTAATGTACATCCCATTACCTTTGCCATGTTGCCTAGAATCAAGTAAAGACCTTGCCTATACTCTGGGGATTAGAATTACACAAAGTTGTGAATACCAAGAGGCAAGGATCATGCAGGACACATTAAAATATGTCTACCACACACATTAAATTGTTGATCTTTGGAACATTATTGATTTAATAAGAATGCATTGAATTATTTCTCTTTTGAGATCTTAACATAGTGAAGGCTACAGACGTGAAAAAATCCTAATATGCTTAATAAAAGCTTATTTTCTATCTAGTCAAGAAGATAAGATGTAAATAAGTAACTAGAATGAAGCACTCAGGATAAGAATCAACAAAGGGTAATGGGCATTGGAATTAGCGATGGATTTCTTCCAGAGGAAAGAAGACATTTTAATTAGGTTTATAGAATGGATGTAATTTGGGACAATGAATAAGAAGAGCAGCTCAATTGTGAAACTGGACCACAGGGATTTCAACGAAGTCTTGAGAAGTTAGGTTTGACCCCAAACATTGTCATTAAGAAAGCTGGAGGACCTTCTACTTTGTGAAGCTTAATTAGAAATATTGATAGCTAAGGCCGCTGGTATGAAGATAAAATTGTCCCAGAAACTTAAAGCGGAAATGAAAATTTTGCAATGCATTTCCTGTTAGACCAGTGTGCTTTGAGGCAGCTAAAATATATAGCAAGGATAGTTCATACTTTCTATAAAATTTCTGAGGAAGTTCTTTAAATCCCTTTTTTAGTTGTGTATAATCCTCAGACAGAAGTCAGCTTCTCTAAAAAAGTGAACACAGATGAAAATAGGCTCTGCATTATGTATTTAAGGTCTGGATTCTTAGAGTAGTGGTTTTGACTTTGCTATCTTCACCAAAATAAGAAGGTGGTTTTTCCCTTAGTAAGGCATCATCTATTATCTGGTGCCTTATAAAAAATGGCAGCTTGTGTTAAGAAGCTGTGATTTGTCAAGAAAAAATTTCAAAAGATGTTGTTTCCCTGAAGTGTTAGGTACTGTGAATATTTCTCCATTAAAACAACATGTCAGTTACCTATATGGTAGCACTTTTAACAACTGTTAATTCTTTTAAACAATTTCAAACTTCTAGGAAAATTGTAAGAATTATGCAACAAAACTCCTTACAATTTGTACCTAGATTTTAAAACTCTTGACATTTATCACATTTTCTCTTATGATTCTCTAAATCTGATTGATCGACCTATCTACCTATACTTACCTACCTACCTACCTACTTACCTACCTGCGTGTGTGTGTGTGTGTGCATAATATTTTTGAACGATTCAAGCTACATGATGCCTCACAACCCTAGGTACTTTCATGTACATTCCTTATGATCAAAGGACATTTTCCTACATAACCACAAAATCCTTTAAAATGAAAAACTTGATAATAATCACAACCATTTAAGCTACAAATTCTGTTAAAGCTTGGCCAATTCTAAATATTTTTAGAAGAAATATTAGATATTTTTGTATTCCTTTAATTTTTGAAAACTCTTCTATCTGCAGGGGTTACCAAAAAGACTTATTTTAAAAATTCACAAATAAACATCAAATTCCTGCTTTACATGATGGATGTTATTCTTTTTAGAGACATTGAGTTTGATAACAAAATGTAGAGCTAGGTATAGTGACTTCCTATATAACTTCTTCCTCCATACATGCATTGTTTCTCCCATTATCAACATTACACACCAGAATGAAACATTTTACCAAGGGTGAATTTACATTGACATGTTCTAATCACCCCAAATTCATTATTTACCTTAGGGTTAGCTTGGTATGGTTTATTGTATGGGTTTTTATAAATGTGTATGTTCCCTATTATAATATCATAAGAGAGTATTTTCACTGACCTAAGAATTATCTGTACTGTATTTTACTCTTCTTGCCCCATAACTCCTCTGGCAACCACTAATCTTTTTATTGTTTCCATAGTTGATCTTTATCAGAATATCATATAGCTGGAATCATGCAGTTTGTAGTATTCTCAGATTGACTTCTTTCACTTAATAATATAAATTTAATTTTTGATATCTTATTGTGGTTTGAGAGCTAATTTGTTTTTAGTGCTGAATTATCTGTATGTATGACAGTTTATAAAAGTTTCATCCTCTTATCACTGAAGGGCATTGCTTGCCCGTCTTGATTGCTTCCACGTCTTGACAGTTATGAATAAAGCTACTATAACATCTTCATGCAGGTTTTTGTGTGAATGTATATTATCAGTTCTTTTTGGTAAATACCAAGGAATTTAAATGCTAAATCTCATGTTAAGAGTGTGTTGAGTTTTGTAAGAAACTCCCAGAATATCTTCTCAAGTGGCTGAACTAGACTGCATTTCCACCATCAATGAGAGATACTGTTACTCCAACACCTCACCAGGTTTGGTGTTGGTGAGTTTTGGTGTTCCCTGAGTTTTCCGCATCTGTGGTTTGGTATCTGATGTTAATGTGGGGAAATTCCCAGACGTTGATTTAAAGATTTCTTCTGTTCCTTTCTTTGTTCTCCTTCTGGCATTATCATAGGCATATGGGACTACACTTTTCGTACTTGTTCCACAGTGGTTGGATATTCTGGTTTTTTGTTGTTTTTGTGTGTGTGTGTTTGTTCTGTTTTGTTTTGTTTTGTTTTGGTCTTTGAGCTCTTTTGTTTTTTGACAATTCTATTGGCATGTCCTCTAGCAGAAAGATTTTCTTTTCTTCCACCATGTCCAGTCTATGAAAAAGAAAATAAAAAGTATTCTTTGTTACAGTATTTTTTAACTTAAGCATTTCTTTATGTTATTTCTTAGAATTTTAATGTTTATTTATTTTTGAGAGAGAGAGAGAGAGAGAGAGAGAGAGAATCTGAAGCAGGCTCCACGTTCCAAGCTATCAACACAGAGCCTGATGCAGGGCTCGAACTCATGAACCATGAAATGGTGACCCAAGGCAAAGTTGGACACTTAACTGAAAGCCACCCAGGAACCCCATCTGATTCATTTTAATGGAGCATGTTGTTTAGAAGTCAAGACCTGATTACTTTGGTGTGCCCATTGCTACTGAACTTTCAGTGGCTGAAGTTGAAAATAATGTGTGTATATTACACACACACACACACACACACACACACACTATTTTTATATCTAACTGTATTTACTGAAAGTTGTGAGTTGCATCAATACTTGCAATTCAAATTCAACTATTTATGGCCTGTTCTAGGCTCTTTTATACATTTGTAATTCCCTTCTTGGGTAGTGAGAACCTATCTCCCATCATCCTCAATATATTTTCTTAATTATTCATTCCTCCTATGTGTTACTAATAGACTGACCAACTCTTCATCAGGGACTCCACCTTATTTACACATGTTCTTGCTGTGAACACCTAGGTTACAACTTGCTCAAATGTTCTCTTTTCTCAGCCCCAAATCCTAGCGGTCTATTCCCTCATTCAACCACCTTCCTTCTTTGGCTTCAAATCCTGCTCAATTACTGTTGTTGTTGTTGTTGTTGGTGGTGGTGGTGGTGGTGGTATGTGCATGTGGTGGTTTCTGTTTGTTTTTCAGCTGACTTCCTCACTTGTTTCTAAGTTGTATCAGGCTACTACCACAGTTGCCTCCCTCTTTCATCCTTGAACTTCATCACCTGCCTCCAGAAAATACTTGGAAAGGGCCAGAGAAAATAAAGAGGAAGGAGAAAGCATGTGGTAGAAACTTTTTTTTTCTTCAATATATGAAGTTTATTGTCAAATTGGTTTCCATACAACACCCAGTGTTCATCCCAAAAGGTGCCCTCCTCAATGCCCATCACCCACCTTCCCCTCCCTCCCATCCCTCATCAACCCTCAGTTTGTTCTCAGTTCTTAAGAGTCTCTTATGCTTTGGCTCTCTTCCACTCTAACCTCTTTTATTTCCTTCCCCTCCCCCGTGGGTTTCTGTTAAGTTTCTCAGGATCCACATAAGAGTGAAACCATATGGTATCTGTCTTTCTCTGTATGGCCTATTTCACTTAGCATCACACTCTCCAGTTCCATCCATGTTGCTACAAAGGGCCAGTTTTCATTCTTTCTCATTGGCAGGTGGTAGAAACTTTGACTCCTCAGTTTAATGAGACTTTGACATTTCAGTATCTCCTTGCTTAGAACATTTTTGGAACATAAATTTGAAACTGCCAGTGGAGCCATGAGTTGGCTCTTTTATGAGAATTCTTATCACCACTTGGTGTGTCAGTTGTATGGGTTCTTTGTATCTGCTTTCGAATGTCTATTACTTTTTCTCACAAATATTGGTTATTTAATTCTTGAAAAAAAAAAGGCTGTGTGTAAGAGGATGTAATTTCACTATCCAGAGCGTGACCATCAACTTGATGGGTTTTTTGGAGGTCACAGTGGAAATTGATAAATGGGTAAAAGCCCATCTCCATCTCTCACTAGGACATCTCTCATATGCAGAGCATTGGGATCAGTCAAATTGATGTGTGTTCAAATCCAAAATCTATCTTCAATAGCTAAATGGATTTGAACAAGTCCATAAACATCTCTGATCCAAGAGGCGGGCAAACCTAGGAAGGTTTGGTTCGAGACCTGGATGTTGAGAGGAAACTACTACAGTGTGGAGAATAAAGAAGTTGGGGATTCTGAGGAGAGATACTTGCTTTACTTGATTAACTGTGGTGTGTTGTTAGGCTGGTGTGGATGTAATCTTGGGGACTTGACATTTCATTATTGGTCATGTATCAGCTCATTATCTTCTGAAAGTTCTGCCCTAATGTTGCTGTCTCCCTCAGTAAATTGCAGCAGGAGAAAACCCACTCTAAAAGTGGCGTCAGAGACAGGGAGTCATGGTGCCACACACTATAGCACGGATGAACCTTGAAGATACTAGGTTAAATAAAATAAGCATTCACAAAACGACAAGCACTGTAACATTCCACTTACATTAGATAGTAGGAGTAATAAAATTAATAGAGATAGAAAGTAGAAAGGTGGTTGCCAGGGACTGGGGGGAGAGGAAATGGAGAATTGTTTAATGGGTAGAAAGTTTCAGTTTTACAAGATGAAGAGTTCTGGAGATGAATGAGTGGTGATGGCTGCACATTAATGTAAACATCCTTAATGATGCTGAACTGCACACTTAAAAATAAGATGATAAACCTTATGTGTATTTTATCACAATTAAGACTAATTGAAAAAGATGATTTATAGATTTATATATATATATTACTGATTATTAGAATAGCATGATGCCCACCTGGAATGTCTAGACTCCTGTTTGGCTTAGAGATTGCATGGTCTAAAACAGTACTTGGTGGAAGTTGACTAAGAAAGAAGGAGAAGGGTAAAGGAAGACATAAAAAAGCATGAAGGGTATAGTTTTACTATCTCTGGAATATCATTTTCTTTTCTCTCCCTCATTTTCAGTTTTTTTTTTAAAAGTTTTTAATACTCATTTATTTATTTTTGAGAGAGATAGAAACAGACAGAGAAACCCAAGCAGACTTTGCACTGTCAGTGCAGAGCCCAATGTGGGGCTTGAATCCATGAACCGTGAGATCATGACCTGAGCCAAAACCCAAGAGTCTGATGCTTAACAGACTGAGCCACCCAGGTTCCCCCTCCTTTTTTTTTTTGATGCTTATTCATTTTTTAGGGAGGGAGACACAGTGCAAGTGGGGGAGGAGCAGAGAGAGACACACACACAGAATCTGAAGCAGGCTCCAGGCCCCAAGCTGTCAGCACAGTCCTGGATGTAGGGCTCGAACTCACAGACTGTGAGATCACAACCTGAGCTGAAATCAGATGCTTAACCAACTGAGCCACTTAGGTGCTCGCTTTTCTCTCCCTCTTGAAAACTGTTTGCTGACCTAGGATTTGTACAATATCCCTGCTTAGAGTAATTTCAATGAAAGCTGCAGTTGAAACAAACATAACTTGAATTGCCGTCTCCAATTGTCATAATGCCTCTAAATCTCAGCATTTTTTTTTCACGTGACAATTTAAGATGCCAGCAACTTGAATTTTCAGTTTGGAGTCTTAAGCTCATGTATTTGTCAGATGCCACCTTGTGTGGATAAATGTAAGGCTGCTTACTGCTGCCTGATTTATACCTTGTTTAGTGTGAAGAAATAAAAGTATAAAGCAAACACAACAGTGATAAGTAGCACTATTAGCAGTGATTTGAAACATCCTTGGTATCATTAGAAGATCCATTTTTAGCACGTATTAAATGCCCAAGTATTATCTTGTCTACTTTCCTTAGAAGAGATATGGTTTACTAACCTTTCCACAGTACCAGCAGTAACATAAAAGAGTTATTTTTAATATTGAGTTAAACCATGTCTGCCAAGGTCCAAACATTTGTAGCCCCTCCAAATGCATTTGTTGAAACCTAAACCCTTAGCTGATGGTATTAGGAGGTGGGACCTTTGGGAGGTGGTTAGGTCATAAAGGCGGAACCCCCATGAATGGGATTGGTGTCCTCATAAATGTGGCCCCAGAGAGCTCTCATCTCTTTTGCCATGTGAAGTCACAATTAGAAGGTGTTATCTGTGAAATAGACTGTAGGATAATATCAGACCCTGAGCCTGCCAGCACTTGATCTTAGATTTTTCAGCCTCCAAAACTGGGGGAAGTAAATGTCTGCTGTCCATAAGTCACCCAGTCTATGGTACTCTTTTACACCAGACCAAACAGACCAAGACAGAAAGCTGGTGCTTAGAAGTGGAGATTCTGCTGTAGCAAATATCTAGAATGTGTAATTGGCTTTAGAACTGGAAAATGGATAGAAGCTAGAAGAGTTTTAAGATACATGCTGGGGGGTAGGGTGGGAAACACCTCATATTGCTATAAAGACTCTGCTGAGAGTCCAGAAAGCCGGTAGGAAAGCTGTAGCCAAAGCCTCAATCTTAGTGCCAAAGTGGTCACAAACAAAATGTTGGTATATATATGGAAAATAACAGCCATTCTGAAGAGGTCTTAAAATGGAAATGAGGCACACATTATTGAAAACTGGAGGAAAGGTGATCCTTGTTCTAAAGCATGAACAAGTGTGGATGAATTGTGTTCATGTCCCAATATTTCACGGATGGTCAAATTTGTGAGTGATGAAACTGGATATTGGGGGAAATTTTTAAGCAAAGTGTTGAAGGTGGGGCCTAGTTCCTCCCAGCTGCTTTGGTTTAATATTAAAAATGAGAAGAGATAAATGTCTTAAAGATGGAATTGTTAATCCAAAAGGAAGAACTAAAAAGTTCAGAAAATTCTCCGCCTGTCCATATTGGGGAAAAATAAAAGCCTGTTTAGCAGAGAGCATGAAAGGCACAGCCAAATTTGATAAGATGAGCGAACCATCTAAATAAGCCTGCATCTATTGTCTAAGATACTAAAAGAAGAATGACATTGAAGGTACTTCAGAAATCATCAGAGTGGCTGCTTCAACCACAAGGCCAGGATGGGTACAAAATGGCTTCAAAATAGAAGCTAGTCTATAATAATTTGTTACAGCAGCCTAAACTAACACACATACATGAATTTCCTAATATGCTCTAAGGAAAAAAAATCTTCTTTAGCTTATACTTCTCTAAATATTAGGAAGAATGACCTGTCCATTTATTTGTTTGCTAGTTGATAATTCTGATTTTCTATTCCTGAAGCAAGAACTTAAATTATAGACAAGTAAGAAATGGATGAGCTGCTAAGAAATGTGACGTTTTCAACAACCTGAATTTCTTTAAACCTAGGCTGGACAACAGTTTGTAAAAATGTGGGAGAAGGGGACTTGAGGGGAGGTTGGAATAAGTAGCCTTTGCGTCATTTTCAACTCTGAGAATTCAACAATTCTACTTGGGGGTAAAGGCCATCTATCACATGCTGTGTCTGAAAGTGCTAAATCCAGAGGAGAAGAATCTTCAAGGTGACTCTTTCCCCCTTTTATGTGTTATCCTCTTGTCCCAATTTTCTCTCCTTTTCCCATTTTACTGCTTCCTAGAGGAGGTAATCTTGATAACATTTCTCTAATGGTCACTTTCTGATTAGCTCTTTTAAGCTCAGCCAAGTTATAACTGGGCATTTAATTTTCTTCATCTCCAGGGTCTGGAGATCTTGCATTGTTGCTTCATAAAGCTGAATTTCTTTCAGTAAGTTACCTTTTGAAGGCAGGTAGCAATAAGTGGAGATAAGTAGGGGAAAATGTGGTGTGTAACAGATAAATAAAAACATTCATCTAGATAAAAGGCTGCTGAATCTCCTTGAAACCTGGGCCAATTTCATAGTTTTCTTTACTTAGATGCAATAACAACACAACTGAAGGTCGCATGTATCTCAAGAAATTTGTTTCATTATTTTAAACTGTTTGTTGGTGTGGTATCCCTAAATATGAAAATACTTGGTTTGATTTGTTTTTCCTTCATCCTTTCATGAAGAGATTAAAATGAATATAGTGGCAGGCATGTCTTGATTTTCCCACAAGGTTTTATCTCCCACAGTGCAAACCAAAACAGTAACAACTGATGAAGGTTATCACAGAACATTCTTGCTAAACCCTGAATATTCACGTAAACATTTTCCCACATAACAAATGGTGGGGTTGAGAGAAGGAAACAGTCCTTTTTGGTTTCACAAAGAAATTGTGAATTTTGCTTTTATTCAAAAAACTGTGGTTAATCAGACTCTCTTGGGACTGCAATGGCCAAAGAATATGGAGGTCAGTAAATCTAACTCTAAATAGTTGTGCTTAAGCCATTCAAAAGAAAGTGAAAGTAGCATGACATAGAGGAATAAGCAGCATCCTGATTCTTTTCCTAAGCTTCTGAGTACCTAGTCCTATGTATTCATATGTTTGGGTAACCATTTTCTCAACTCTCAGGTGAAAATCCTTGACCAACATCTCGAGGTCCAGTGCTTACTCTAAAATTTTGTGAGGTGATCATCTTTTCTGTCTTAAGAATCACTAAACAATGCAATCTCATGTCATCCACATGTACTCACTACTTAAACTTAGGGATCAGAGAATATTTTGGGTTGGTCCTAAGCGGCTTAATCTATGGAATATCAGAGAGATTAATCATCAGATTTCCAAGAAGCCCTTGTCTATGTGTCTCCACGTTTAGCAATTGCTTTCTTACTGGTTAGTGCTAATGCTGAACTCTCATGGTTTAATGACTAAACACCATACAGGATAATCATCTGAGTTCTGGAATCCTGTGACTTGAGTTGGGATCCTGGCTTGTTCACTTGATTGTTTTGTGAACATATGTACTTATTTAACCTCTTGAATTTTAATATTCTCAGCTGTGAAATTTGCATAATATTTATAACTACTTCATTAGTCAAGAAAATAAAATGAGGCAATCATAGGGAGCCCAGTACCTAGTACATAGTGAAGATTCAAGAAATAATAGCTAGTATCTTCATCCATCCATATTTGTTATCATTTTTGCCTCACAAATCATTCCAAAAATGTGGTAACTTTGAATAATGATCATTCATATTTTTTTCCCACAGTATTTATGAGTCAGGAATTTGAGAGGCATTCTGTTGGATATTTTGAGCACAAAGTATCTCATGAAACTTCATTCAGATGTTGATGAGATTCATTTAAATGACTAGCAAGTTTGTGCTAGCCAATTAGTTCCTTTCTATGTGGGTTTCTCCTCAGAGCTGTACAAGTGTTCATAGCAGCTAGCTTCCCTTATTAGAGGCAGTTACAAAGACCAAGGCAGAAGCTGTAACACCTTTTACAACTTAGCCTCAAAACTCACACATCTTCATATCTACAATATTCCAATGGCCATACCATCAGTCCTAGTTTAATGTTGAGGAGCATGAATTCTAGGAAGTAAGGATAGTAGAAGCTATCCTATAGACTGACTCCCAGAGTCTGCCCTCTGGCCCCAATGATTTACAATCTTCCATCATGAAAAATACACTTACTACCTTTTGGAGCATCCAAAGATCTCTTCTACGTACACATCACCTAAAAACTCATGATCCCAAATCTAAATCAGCTGCTGGTGCAGACAATGCTTCTCAGATATAATTCCTCAAATACAGTTCCTGCACATCTGAAGAGCTTTGATTTAAAGTCACAAGCTGTCCCCCAAATATACAATACACACATGCCATATTGATTCAAGGTAATTACTGTAGAACTTTCTATGCAAAAAGGGAGAAAATGGGAGCACAAGGAGTCATTAAATAATAGCAATTATGAAATCCAGTGGAGCACATGTTGGAAGTTCCTTAATTAAAGCTAACTTCTACAGGGAGTTATGCTCCAAAGCCTTTGGCTCTACCCTCTGAGTGCAATCTCTGCCCTTGTTCCAATCTGTGTCTTACTGCTACTTTCATAGGAAATGGCTAGTATCTGAAATTAATATACATACTCCAGCTTTCTTTTGATTAGTGTTGGCATTGTATGTCTTCCTCTATCCCTTCAGTTTTAATGTAGTTGAGTCTTTATGTTTAAGGAGTTTTACTTTTTGAATACAATCTGACAACATCTACTTTATAACTGATGGTTAGACCCTTTATATATAAACTAATGACTGGTATGCCTGGATTAAAATTGACCATTTGCAGTTTTCTATTTGTTATATTCTTTGTTTCTTCTGCTTTCTTTTTCTGTCTTGTTTGGACATTCTGTTCCCTTTTGTTATTTTGTGTCTATTTGCTTTTCAGTTTGGATAATTTCTATTGATTTATCTTTAGGTTTGTTATTTCCTTAGTTGTTTCAAGATTACTGATAATCCCAGTGTTTCTTCATTTATATTACTATGTTTTCAATATCCAGTATTTACTTGTAATTCTTTCTTACGATGGCCTTCTTTCTGCTCCTGTGACTTATCTGGTCTTGCATGTTGTCCACCTTCTCTACTTGAGACTTTTACATACTAGTCATATTTAAAATTCTCTGATAATTTTGGGGCACCTGGGTGGCTCAGTCGGTTGAGTGTCCAGCTTTGGCTCAAGTCATGATCTCATGCTTTGTGAGTTCGAGCCACACATTGGGCTCTGTGCTGATAGCTTGGAGCCTAAAGCCTGCTTCAGATTCTATGTCTCCCTCTCTCTCTGCCCCTGTGTATTTGGACTGTCTCTCTCTCAAAAATAAATAAACATTAAAAAAATAAAGTTCTCTAATAATTCTAATCTGTGTTATATCTGAGTTTTATTCTGATTATTGCTTTTGACTTAAGATCCACCCCCCCTTGACTTGTGAGTTGACAAAGAAGGTTAGGTAGAATTTGTAAGTCAAATTCCCCTGGCTTCATCAGAATCATTCATATGCCCCTATCCCAAATTCTAGGCTCCTACTTCTTCGTAATGAATGTCTGAAATTTGACATAAAAGACCTTGTAAGCTTGGAAATTTATGTTGTCATTCAGCCATCTGCATGATTGAGTTTGGTTTTCAAAAATCTCAATCCTGCTGCTATAGATAGTAAGCTTTTCTTTTTGGGCAATTGGAGAAGCTTCAGAGTCTCTTAAACTGTTCTTCAGTTGGAAATATAAAGCCCTGAACTCATAATTTTATTCCAAGACATCCAGTGAATTTAAAGCAGCAAAACAATCACATTGTAATAATTATTTTCACTAAAGTACTCAATGACTGCAACCACTTCTACAGGTATTTGATTACAAGCATCAGCAAATGATCATTTAATTAGATGCTTGGCCACTGCATGTCATAGACTAATGATGTTTTATTTACCCGTGGAAAAAGTTTAATATCTCTAAATGTAATAATATCAAGGAACCATTTGCAGATAGCTCATAGTCAATTCTGAGAACCTATCCTTAAAGCTCTTTTCCTTTGGAACCATTTCCAGCATCAGCTTCAGGCTTCAACCAGAGAAAGAGAACCACCAAAGCAATGTTATATAATTTATATATTATAATAAACTGATCACTTACAACTTTGGAAGCTGGTAATATCATCTCAGTTTGTCTGTTCCTTCTAACTCTGGCTGTAAACCTGAAGACACAGGACAAGTCATCTGGATTGAGTGATTTGTTTGCAGGAGGAGAAAGTAGAAACTCAGTCTTGCAAGGAGAGCGCAGGAACCTGAATCGCTTTCTGTAGTGGCCTCCTCACGTTAACTAGCCAGAAATCTCATGGTCTTGGATGACTTTCAAAGGAAATCAGAGTTCTTGCCATAGTTTTACCCCAGTAACTGGCCCAGGATTTAGAGATGCCAAAGGAAGAGACTCTATGCAGCTGGAACTATTGCATGGTTAGTACCTACAGCAGTAAGATAAACCAGAAGTTTGGCAGATTTTCCATGACCTGCATCAGGCCCTGCCCTACACTGAACTTCTGAAGGTATAAATGATTACTGTTTTACTCCCCCTTTCCAAAGCACTTGAAAAGATTTATCTAGAGAAAAGACAAACCAGGAATTTATAGGTATTGAAATTCAGGGGAATATAGCTCAGCATAGTCAATTTGACACATTACAATGACACAAAAAGCCAATTTAGGAACCCTGAAATGTTGCTGACTACTGAATGGAAATATCTGGAAGAATAATAGCTTTCAGTTTTTAATTTCTCTTCATACTGGGGTTGAATTATCACACGTAATGCTGATAAACACCATACTGTGTTTCCTACCTCTGTCCTTTTGGTGATTTTCCAAAAACACTTTGTCCAAAGAACGTTCTCTTGTTGACAATGTGGAGACAAACGGTTCCCATTGGCTCTGTGACTTCTTGTCTGTTGGGAGAGATCTAAGTTGCCCATGCAGATGCAACTTGTCATTGGACAGCAATACATGCATTTCACCAATATTTTTTAAGCACCTCCTATGTTTTTGATACACTGTTCAGTATAGTTGGGGGTGTTGAGAAATATTATAAAATATAGTGTTTTTAATCCCTAATAAATGTGGATGACAGAGTTCAAATCCCTGGACTTCTGGATGAGTGTTATCTGAGGGCGTGAGATGGAATTCAGGAGTGAGAGTGTCACAAGGGGACCCAGGCAGGCCGACCTGTGTATCACCCCCAGAAGCAGGACTGCAGGAAGCCCATTGCTAGAAAACATCCAGTGAAGCAGGAAGGAGTTGTAACTTAGAGAAAGAAAATGTTTTTCTAGTTTCCACAAAGCTGTGTTAGGGACTAGAGCTCTGCTTCCCACCTTTTAAATATGTGCGATTTTCTTTTTCAGGTCTTTTAGATTCTGATGTTCCCTCCAAGGTTAGAAATTTTGTCTTATTTCCTGTCCTCCTCTTTTTATTCTTCTGAAAAAAATGCTCCAAAACACATTTAAATTTTTATGAAGTACCTGTTTTATTATACCCATATATTCTCGTTCTGTTTGTCATATACACGCAGTGAATGTAAAGAGTTTATATGAACATTAAAGCAGGGCTATAGCTTGTTAATTAGATATCCTATAAATGAAAGGGAGATAACATGCTAGCTGAAACGAAGGAAGGTTGGCCTGGGTGGGGACGTTCTCCTCTGTTTCTATGGGTTAATATGCAGGCTGTGAACTTACAGGCTCCTCTGATGGCTTATCATTTTGAGCAGGAAAGGGGAGAGCTCACCCTCTGCTACACCAAACAAATTAATTAAATCCTCCCTGTTTTATTGTGATAAAATTAAAGTCACACACAAATGAAGCAAGAAAGTTTCAGGTTTTCCATGGAACCAGCTGAGGCCTGGCTTTTTAGCTGGCAGAGTCATTCATTCAGATGCATATTAGAATCACTTGGGAAGTTTTTTAAGCAATGCTGATGTCTGGGCCCTACCTTAAATCATTTTCTAGTATTTCAGAATATTTAAGTGTAATATCTGGGATTCTCAGAAGTAGTATTTTAAAGCTCTCAGGTGATTTTTTTTCCCTTGCAGTCAGTATTAAGAGTCACTGGTCTGCTTTTTCCCAGGGGCTTGACAGTAGTATGGAGTAAGTTAGCAGCATTCCTGGGCAGATTGAGGCTCCTTGATACTGTTCATTGTTCAGTAAATATCATGTACTTCTATATAGCGCAGAGACATAGCCATGCTGAGACACAGACATGCATATCTACACAGAGAAGTGGACACACAGACAACCACAAACCTACTAAAGAGAATTACACACACACACACACACACACACACACACACACACACACACACAAATACATTACCAAAGACTCATGGACAATAGACTCACATACCCACACATATGCACACATACAAGGATGCATGTGTATAGGCATCATACTTGGCACACATAGACATGTACACAACAATACAGAGAGGTTCATGCTGACACAGATTCATCCAGGTACCCCAAAATAGAAAAGTACAAAGACACACACTAAAATATATACACACACACACACACACACACACACACCCTTTTAAGCTTTGACTTTATTGCTGAAAGCAGGGTGTTGGATAACCTTCATTTGCTAGTTTCCTGTAGATGAGATTTAAGTCACTTCAGTGTCATGTGCCGTTTCCCCCACACAGGTTCTGGTTTAGATTAGGTTAGATAGAAACTGTCACCTTAAAAGAGGGCACTGTGTGGCATTTCAATGGGAAAGGAGCTTCTATTGAGAATTTTCTCCTTGTGTGACCTTGCAACCTTGGGAACAAAATAAAAAAGTCACCTAGTTGGGGTGCTGACAGAGATCTGGTCAGTAGATCAAAATAGCAGGTCGCAATGTTAATAAATAATACCTGTGTGGCCCCTTTACATTGACAAATGAGTTCATACTTACAGCTCACACCCACCACTTAGGCAGTGCTTTACAGCTATAACCTCATTTGATCCTCAGAGAATCCCAGTTAGATAAGTACTGTTATTGTGCCTTTTTTAAAGTTGATAGTACAGGGAGGTTACATAAATATCTGAGGTCACCCGGTTTATTAGTTTCCTATGGCTGTTATAATAAATTACCAGAAATCATGTGACCTTAAACAAGAGAAATTTATTTTCTCATCACTCCTGAGGCCAGAAGTCTGAAATCGAGGTGTTGGCAAAGCCTCTCTGCCTCAAGGTTCTACAGGAGCCATCCTTCCTTGCCTTTTCCAGCTTTGAATTACTATTAGCATTCCTTGGCTTCCTTAGTTTGTGGCCACATCCAGTTTCTGCCTCTATCCTCATATCACCTTCTTTTCTATGTGGCCCTGTCTAAGCCTCTTTTCTGTCAGCAAGCATTTGTCATTAGATTTTGGACCTATGCACATAATCCAGGATCATCTCCTCCTCTCCAGATATCTAATTACAACTGCAAAGATGTGGTTTTTTTCTCCAATAAGTTAACATTCACAGGTTCTGGGGTTTGAGATATAGACCTATATTTTTGGGGTCTACCATTCAACCTATAGTGTTTGCTAATAAGTAGAAAGTCTGAGGAGCACTCTCCTATGTGACTGGCTGTGCTCTTATCCAGCAACAGACCCTGCCTCTGCACTCACTGAAATAGGGATTTATTTGATGGCACAGAGACAGAACTTGTCAGCCACATTTCCTCATGAAGAAAGGTAGCTTGGGATCCAGTGTTCAGATTCCAGTCCTCTCTGATGGATCTCCAGTAAGATGAGCCTTTAGGTGATCCATTGGCTGTCTGTGAGATGGACTAGGTGAAGAAAGAGGCTGGAATCTGAGTTCAAGTCTACAGGGCTGGAAATGAAGTTGCAATGGTGATGCCTTAAATTTCCTTAACAACAAGATTGTTTTTCTCTAGAAGGCAATGTGATTGAACCTGTATTATACTTCACTCTCTACCCCACCTCTGCTTCTCTGAGGACAGTTCTTTCAACAGTTCTTTCAACATGAATACCAGAACTATCTCAGAAGCTATGGATTGATTGCATCTAGTCTGCGTGGGTGAAGAGAGCTGGGCATTGGGAAAATGTGCTCATGTGTTTACCTTTTCGTGAATGTGAGTTTGACTGAAATGACAAATACAAAGTGGGTGGACAGACTGTAGGTCATGTTGACTGGCTTTGAAATCCCCTCTGAAATTCCCACTTCAGTATTTGGCTACAAGGAGGTCTGTGTACTCACAGTTGATTATAAAGTCCTCTGTCAGTCAACAAGATACACTGAACATTTTCGTGCTTTTGTTTCTGTGATGAGTTCTGTGACAGATGCAAAGTGAGTATTCCTGTACACAAAGTGATTGCAGTTTAATTGAGGAAACAAACAATGTTAATGAATCATCGTCTTACGCAAAACAATTAGAGGCCAAAGAGCTCATCTTACCTGAAAGATATATTTTATTTTGGCCTACCTACTACTACCTTTAAAAAAAATATTTATGTATTTTTTGAGAGTGAGGGGGAGGTGGACAAAGAGGGGGACAGAGGAAGAGGATATGAAGCAGGCTCTTCACTGACAGTAGAGAGCCCGCTGCAGGGCTCGAACTCATGAGTGGTGAGATCATGACCTGAACCAAAGTCAGATGCTTAGCTGACTGAGACACCAAACACCCACCCACATATTATTTATTAAAAATGTTTGCCCTGTCTGCCAAGATTTAATAATCAGGGGATTTCACAAAAAAAATCTATAGTTCTAACAGGACAACTAACAATATCAGAAGATCCGGCAAAGAAAGTTAAGACCACATTCTTCCATAACGGTATTTGGCTCTTTTAGCAGGAACACATGATCTTCACTTTAACACAGTCTCAAAAGTTCCAGTTGCCTTAATTTGGGCTCACTTTACCCGTTTAGATTATCTGTCTGTTTGCTACAGGTATTTGAGTTTAGAACTCTTATGTTAGGCAAAAAGTTAAGTTATTAATGCATTGACAAATTGTTGAAGATTCTAGTGAAGAGGGGTTGTCACGGATGGGGAGGAGCAGTCAGGAAGCTTGGAAATGAGAATGAATCTGTCCTATAGAGAGTCAAAAATTAGATAAGCCTGGGGGAGGAGGGATAAAAGAAAATTAAGTGCAGAGATGATGAGAAGAAGAGCATAAGGTTAATGCAAAATTAAATTCTGGTGTATTAAAGTTCTACAAGAAGAAAATAGAGGATAGTATCTTTATACCAGGGTTGAGAATGGACTCCAAAGTTTATAAAGAACTATAAAAAATGCAAAAGACACACAAATTAATAGGCAAAAGTAGGCAAAAATTAACATATTCCAGAAGAGGAATCAAATGGCCAAGAACTAAGAGAAAATATTTTTGAACACACAAGAATTAAAAAGTGCAAATTAATGCATGCTCATTATATATGTGCAAATATAACAAAATCTAAATGTCTTACAATTCCAAGGGAATGACAAGGATATGGGAAAATAGCTCTCATATACTTCTGAAAGATGTATAAGTGACTCAGCAGTCTTTCAGGACATTCAGACAAAATCTAACAAAGTAGAATATTGTACATTGGATTCAGCAATTCCATGCTCAGAAATTGAGATTTCCTTGCATAAGAATACAAGGAAACATATACAAGCATGTTCAACGTAGCATTGTGTGAAAGATAAAAAAATAATAGAACTAAAATGTTCTTTAGTAGGAAAGTATTTAAAGTACACATTACTCACATAATGAGAATATAATAGAGTGGTAATAGATTCAAGCTATACATTACTTTGGCTAAATCTCGTAAGTCAGATGTTTAAAAACAATAAAATTGTAATATAGCAATATGTAATATGAGACTATTTATATCAAATGTAAAAACGTGCGAAATAAAATACCCAAACTAAACACACAAGGTCTATGAAGTACAATGGGGGTCTGTTGGGCCAGCATGAGTTTGTGTGGGTGGGGTAAGATTGATTTGTTCTGCCTCAGGGACATAGGAAGCTTGGGGAACTCATGATGGCAGATTTTGACATTTTTATATTTGACTGAACAGCTATCGCCACTGTTCTCTTTTTAAAGCCATTCCTGATGGGACAGGGTGGGGAGGTCGGCCGGCATTGTAGATTCATATGAAAGATACTGCTTGGAAAATCATTACCAGTAGGAAGAAGAAAGTCAACTGATAAACTAACTCTGAGAGGTGGAGAAAAAGAAAAAAAAAAGATGATGCATTTAGCACTTTTTTCTTGTAATTATGAAGACTCCCAATCCCTCAAATAATTCACTCAACCAACAAACATTAACTGTTGCCTGGGCATTTGCAGTGGTCTGCCATCGCTGTCATTCCTCACCCACTCCCCACCTCCTACACACCGAATGAGTCAGTCTCCCAAAAGCATAGCTCTGACAGTGTACCTCCAGATTTTTATCCTCTTCTGCATAAAGTTTGATTTCTACAGTTCTCATCTGGCTCTGACTTTTCTTTCCATTCCCACCCACTTGTCTCTCAACAGGTATTTACTTAGCACCTGCTTCATGCAGGCTCCTTTATGGGCACTGACAACCAGGTGTGCAAGACAAACAAAGCACCTGTTTCTATGAACTCATAATCCAGTGGATGAGACAGACAAAAGAGCACAGAACCAACAATCTAGATAATTGCACCTGGCATTAGTGCTACAAATTCAACAAAACCAATATATAACTGTAAATGACTGGGAGCATTAGAATGGTCAGAGGAAGCTCCTTTGGGGAGCTAGCTAGCTAGGTCAGGGGAAGTAGCTTTTAAGCTGAAATCAGATGAGAAAATGTCAGTCACGGAAATATCTTTGGGAGGATGTATACATTTTTTTCTCTCATGCTCTGACCAAACCAATCTCTGTCCTGAATACATTCAGTACTTTCTAATGCTTTTCTTTTTGTCCATATGGTTCCTTGTGCCAAGAATGTGTCTCCTCCAGTTTCCTTCTGCGGGAGTCCCACCTTGCTTTAAATGCCGCCTCCTCTATCAACCATTATGTGCTTTCCTTAACCAAATCCACTCTTACCTGTATTTGCTTTAGTGTAAACAATACAAATTCTTTGTTTTGCTAAGGACCATCCTGATAACAAGTAACAAGGCTGATTGGAATAAAGGTAAGCAAAAATTAGGTCAACTTTATTGGCTTATGTAAGCAGAATACAGAATGGTCAACTGTAGGGCTAGTTTCAGAGAACCCTATGCCTATTACTCTAACAGTGAATCACCACTTACTCCCTTTTCTTTGTTTGCCTTTTTGTATATATCTTTTTCTTGTAAGATGTTCTTCCCCACAACCCTGGCCCTATGGTTGCAGGTAGTTCTGTACTTCTATGTTTAGGCCTCCAAATCTAAAAAATAACTTTTTCCCGAACACTCTCAAGTAACACACACACACACACACACACACACACACACACACACACACACACACAACTCCCCAGGGAAGGATTCTCTTTCTTAGCCTTTTTTTTTAATCACCTGACTATGCCTGGGAGCAGAGCAGTGGGTGAACAAGAACTAAGGCTCAGTCATTCAAGAGTCACATGCCTACTTATGTGAAGTGAAGGACAACTCCATAACCAACCTCTTGGCTGGAGTTGGAGAGAAACTTGTACCCCAAGAGAAGGGGGAGAGTTGCTCTGGGCTAGCAAAATTTTTAAAAAGTTCCTTCATGTTTTACAAATATGTGGCTTCGGACAGCTCTATCTCTGGATATAGGCATTATAAAGATGCATGGCATATGTGCAAAGCCTGCTGTACTCCCACCATGTGAAAGAAGCATCACGGAGGCTTGGGAAGGTTGTACACACAGTACATCCCAAGTCTTCCGTGGTGCCTACAGACTCATAACTTTAACCACATTCTTTATTCCCTTCTTGCAAAACCCATTTATTCCACACAGTCTCCATGTTTCCATCCTATCTCTGTGGCCGACTTTTCCCAAAGGCAAATCAGAATGAGTATTAATGCCACTCTAGAGAAGTGAGTTTGCAGTATG
The DNA here is from genome assembly GCF_027475565.1 of Acinonyx jubatus. Taxonomy (NCBI): domain Eukaryota; kingdom Metazoa; phylum Chordata; class Mammalia; order Carnivora; family Felidae; genus Acinonyx; species Acinonyx jubatus. The sequence continues at coordinate 64,549,834 of NC_069393.1, forward strand.
CAGTGCTATGGCTCTCTCTGAGGTTTGCTGTTAATATATGGACAGTCGCTGTTACCTTCAGCTTCTCTCTTAGCCTTCTTTTTGTCAATCCAAATGGCATTATGTTGTAGCTAGAAAGCATGGCCTTCTCTGAAAGAAAACCAATCCCAAACCCTCTTTTCTTATTTGGGTGCTATAAATGATTAATCTCAGTCTCCTGCCTTACCCACCACCCACTCCATGCTCAAAGAATATTGGCTGTCTCCACACAGCCTCAGCATGGAGGACTTTTTTCATGACTACTGTGACATGTGCCATTTTGTACCATTTTATATTTTTCACATTTTAATTTATGAGTGTTGGAAATCTTTCCCTCCTTCTGGTTCTCTTCTTTAAAGGAGCAATTATTGATTCTTGTGTCAGATCCTGGCTCTTTTATGGTGCAGAATCTAGGAGGTGAAAAAACTTTTGGAAAACAAAACAAAACAAAAAAACCACAATCCTAAATTGATGTGAATGACAAATGACTGAACCAGAGATAGAAGAGGTAGGGAGAAAGCATAAGAATCTGCTTGTCTTGTGCTGAATTAGATTTTTTTTTCCAGAATGATTTGAAACAAAGGAAGACAGAAAATATTGTGAATATGTCACAATGAATGTAAAATGTTACGTATGAGAGAGATTTCAAAACAATTAAGAAATTTTGAGTGGTTTCATTAAGTCACTTTGGTATTTATGAGAAGACCACAAATATGATATAAATTTGTGAACTTTTTTTAATGTTTTTTTTTTTTTGAGAGAGAAAGAGACAGAGTACAAGCAGGGGAGGACAGAAAGAGAGGGAGACACAGAATCCAAAGCAGACTGCAGGCTCTGAACTGTCAGCGCAGAGCCGGACATGGGGCTGGGACTGACAAACCATGAGATCATGACCTGAGCCAAAATCAGATGCTCAACCAACTGAGCCACCTAGGTGCCCCTGTGATCATTTTTTAATTGACTATAGTTACATAACGTATTATTAGTTTCAGCTGTACAACATGGTGATTTAACAGTTATATACCTTATGAAATGCTGACCACAATAAGTATGGTTATATCTGTCGCCATGCAAAATTATTACAATATTATTGATAATATTGCCTATGGTGTATTTTTTTTCCCTGTGACCTCTAAATTTCATAACTGGAAGTTTGTACCTCTTAATCCCTTTTACCTATTTTGCTTACCCCCACCCCCTCCCCTTTGGCAACCACCAGTGTGTTTATAAGTCTGTTTCTATTTTTTGTGATTTTGTTTTTGAGATTCCACATGTAAGTGAAATCATATGGTATATATTTTTCTGTCTGACATATTTCACTTAGCATAATACCCTCTAGGTCGATCCATGTTGTCCTAAACAGCAAGATTTCATTCTCTTTTATGGCTGAATAATATTCCATTGTGTATACACACCATGTCTTCTTTATCCATTCATCTATTGATGGACAGTTGAGTTGCTTCCATACCCTGGCTATTGTAAATAATGCTGCAATAAATGCAGGAGTGCTTATATCTTTTCAGCTTAGTGGGTTTTTTATTCAGGTAAATACACAGAAATACAAATACCGGATCATATAGTACTTCTATTTTTATTTTTTCAAGGAACTTCCATACTGTTATCCAGAGTGGCATTGCCAATTTACATTTCCATGAATGGTGCACAAGTGTTCCATTTTCTCCACATCTTTGTCAACACTTATTAATCTTGTCTTTTTTATGCCAGCCATTCTGACAGGTGTAAGGTAATAGCTCACTGTGGTTTTAATTTGTGTTTTCTTGTTGCTTAGTGATGTTGAGCATTTTTTCATGTGTCTGTTGGCTATCTGCATTTCTTTCTGGAAATGTCTCCTCAGCACATCTGCCCATTTTTAACTGGATTATTTGTTTTGGGAGTGTTATATGAGTTCTTTATACACTTTAGATATTAATCTTTACCAGATATACCATTTGTAAATCTCTTCTTTCATTCAGTAGGTTGCCTTTTATTTTGTTGATGATTTCCTTCACTGTGCAAAAGCTTTTCTTTTGGTGCAGTTCCAATAGTTTATTTTTACTTTGCTAAAGCCAATATTCATGAGTTTACTATGTCTTCCTTTAGGAGTTTCATGGTTTCAGGTCTTATACTTGACATCTAATCCATTTTGAGTTTATTCTTTTTGTATGACACAAGAAAGTAGTTTTCCTTCTTTTGCATGTAGCTGTCCCATTTTCCCAGGACCATTTATTGAAGAGACTGTATTTTTCCCATTGTATATTATTATCTCTTTTGTCATAGATTATTTGACCATATAAGCATGAGTTTATTTCTGGTCTCAAATCTGTTTGATTGATCTAGGTGTCTATTTTTGTATCAGTACTATACTGTTTTGATTACTATATACTTGTAGTATAGTTTGAAATCTGGAATTGTGGTACATCCAGCTTTGTTCTTTCTCATTTACTTTGCCTATTCAAGGGTCTCTTGTGGTTCCAAACAAATTTTATGATTATTTTAGTCCTGTGAAAAATACTCTTGGTATGTTGATAAGGAATGCATCAAACCTGTAGATTGCTTTAGGTGGTTTGGACATTTAACAATAGTCATTCTTCCAGTCCATGACCATGGTAGATATTTCCATGTATTTGTGTTACTTCAATTTCCTTCATCAATACCTTAGTTTTCCAAGTGTGGGTCTTTTTACCAATTTACTTAAATTTATTCCTAAGTATTTTTATTCTTTTTGATGCAATCGTAAATGGAAGTGTTTTATTCATTTCTCTTTTTGTTATTTCAGCATTAGTGTATAGAAACACAACAGATTTCTGTGCAATGCATGATCATTTATCATTGTCATAATAAAGTTTTGTAAAACGTAAATAAATGTCATGACAAAAAGATGTTACTTTGTAATGATTGGGATTTCTCCTCACAAACCTCTGTGTAACCAGGCTCACAGCACTTATCCTTTGCCTTAGATACATTATTCACTTCATAATCATGTGTTATTATAAATGATTACTTTTTCATATTATTATCACCAACAAATTATTAATGATCAGTAATTATGTGTCAAGTGTCAAGTCCCATGGTAAGATTCCTAAATATCTTATGTCTTTTAATGCCCACAATCGGTCTAGGATCATGAGGGCTCCCCCCACCCCCGCAAGTTACAGAAGACCAGTTTATAAGCTAGGCCATAGTTTAGTTTTTAAAACTTGAACTTAGTTTCTTGTATTATTCTGACTTTTAAGCAAACATTTATTAAGCACTTATTACTGCTTATGCTTCAGGTATAAATATTATCCTCTAGTTTAAAAATAATGGATTTGAAATTAGAACCAAGGGAATCCAACTTTGGCATTTTTACTCATAATATACTTTAATCATTGGGTAGGGTGGGGAGGAAGAAAATAAAGGAAATAAAGAAGGAGGAGAGACAGACACACAGGCAGGAAGACTTGAAATCTTATGGCCAGTTACAAAAAGAGGATGCAGATTGTTCAGAGATCACCTTGAAAAAACTTTTGCCATGCAGGTGTAGGGTCAATTAAAGGTTTTCTAAAAGTCCCTCTAGCTCTGAAATGACTGACCCTTCCCTATAAGGAGGGAGAAGAGAACTAAGTTCATAAAATCTCTACTCTATTCTATGCCCTCTTCAGTATAACTTATGTTTAATCCACAAAGAGCAGGACTTGACCACTTTTCCCAAAAGGCATTATAGGTTTGATATTGCCACAGTGATACTTTCCATACAACTAAATGTTAGGAAATAAACACAAATGTCAAACAGAAAAAAAAAACAGTCATATAAATGGTGGTATATCCATATAATAAATGGTTACACAGCCATTAAAAATCAGTTTTAAAGGAAATTTGATGTCATATGAAAATGTTCAGGATATAATGTTTAGTGAAAAAAAAATCAGGGTACCTAAATCACATGCATGACATGATTTCAGTTTTATTAAAAAATAAATTAAAATGACCCATTGTTTAGAGGGAAAGGGAGCTAAAGTAAGTGACTTTGTTCTGGAATTAGCATTCATGTGTCATATGTCCTGAGCAGTAATTATCACAGTATTATCTATCCTTTTGATGTTGTCCATTTAAATACGCTATGCCCATGTGACTCTTTCCTACCTGATATCCTTAAACTCAGAATTTTGTCAGAACGTGGCCACCTACCAGACAACTCCTCCCAGTGCCCTTTGTTCTGTCTAGATCTTAAGATTTGTTCTTGCCTCATCCTACATGAATGACCCAGACACATATGTATGTACATACTGACTGTTTTGTCTTCATAACCCCATTTGACAGAGGAAGCAGCTGATGAGTTTGAACCCAAAACTGCTGATTTTACAACAGATCATAGTCTGTGGTGAAAGTCTTCTGTGTCAACAGTCTCCATAGACAAAGTAATAAAAGCAGCAACTTTTAACACAATTGATGACTCACACCTTCTCAAGCTACAGTGTTCGTTTAGTTTTTGGAAACCACTTTTTTTGTGGGTGTTGAGGTTGACTTCACATACAACCCTATATGAGTTTATGAGTACAACATAATAATTCAATATATGTGTATCTTGTGAAAGGTCACCACAATAGGTCTAGTTAACATCCATCACCAAACATAGTTACATTCTTTTTTTTTCTTGTGATGAAAACTTTTAAGACCTACTCCCTTAGCAAACAACTTCCAAATATGCAATGCAATGTTATAATCACCATGCTGTGTATTAAATACTCATATGACTTATGACATTTATAATTCAAAATTTGTACCTTTGACTCCTTTTTACCCATTTCGTCCAACCTCTACCCCCAGCCTCTGGTAACTACCAATCTGTTCTCTATACCTAGGGGTTTGTTTTTGGTTTTTTTTGTTTGTTTTTCTATTCTTGTTCTACACATAGGTGACATAATAAGGTACTTCTTTTTCTCTGACTTATTTCACTTAGCATAATGCCCTGGAGGTCTTTCCATGTTGTGGCAAGTGGCAAGGTTTCATTCTTTTTAATGTCTTAATATTGTATTATATATGTATGTATATACATACATATATATATAATTTAGGTGCTACTATGTTGAGTGCATACATATTTACAATGTTATATCCTCAAGTTTTATACCTTTATAATTATACAATGTCCTATGCTGACTTATAATTTTTCTATTTCATGTAATTGTAAAAGGTATGTATTAAGAACTGTTCAATGGAAATATGCAAGTCACAAATACATTGTATATATATATATAATTTGAAAATTTCTGATATCCACTTAAGAGATGTGGCTACTTTGTAAAGAAACAGATAAATTTAATTTTAATTTTAATTTTTTTTCTTTTTTAGAGAGAGTGAGAGAGACAGAGTGTGAGCGGGAGAGGTGTAGAGAGAGGGAGACACAGAATCTGAAGCAGACTCCAGGCTCCAAATTATTAGCACAGACCCCATCTTGGGGCTCAAACTCACGGACTATGAGATCATGACTTGAGCCAAAGTGGAAGTTTAACCGACTTACCCACCCAGGTGCCCCAAAGATCAATTTAATTTTAATAATACATTATTTAACTCCATATTTCCAAAGAGTCATTTTCACATATAATCGATATTGACATTATCTATAAGATATTTTACATTCTATATTTTTTGCTAAGTTTCAGAATTCAGCTTATATTTATACTTTTGGCACATTTCAACCTGATTAGCCATGTTTCAAGTGCCTGGTAAGGCTGCATGGTTATAGGCTAATGTCTAGGACAGCAAAAATCTATACCCAATATTCTTGTTTTTCAGATTGCTTTTTAAAGTGCTCAGCTTTCACAGTTTAGATTTAGGTTGAAAGGCTAATCAGCACTCAATCCAAAAGTGAATTGCCAGAAAATTATTTCTCTTAATGGAGAATTCAGCCCCTGAGCCTCTGTTAATGACTTAATTGGCAAGGGATAATATATTTGGCAAGAGGGCAGATTTCCATTTGTTTAATTAAATAAAGATGGAGAATAAAATTCCAAATCTTTTTGAGTTACTTCAGGCTGTGACCACAACAACTTCATGTCACTTCTCTGAAACATGAAAGACACCAGAGCTAAGAACGTCTTACAAAGAAATCAGCCATCCAAGCTAGTGACAAGGGACTAGTATGGCATTTTCAGAGCGCCTTTTGGGGCAAGCTCCCTTCAACAGTGATCATTCTGAATTAATTACTTAGTAATTTATTTGCACGGTTCTCCCAAGTTCTGGGATAACCAGCACTTGGAATGCCAGTGACTATGCAGGGTATACTTTTCCTTTTCTCTTTTAACTCGTTTTGCACATAGAATATGCTAGTATAGTCACAGCCATTTAATTGTTCTCCTCCATCATGTTTCACCAGTGGGACAGGTAAGCAACTGAAAATGGGGAGCAGTGGGGAGTGATTTATCCCTGGATATTTTTCCCCTGTGTAGGAGCTACTTGTTAATGATACCTAAGAACATATGATGCATCCCAATATCATCACACATCTAACTTTATTCTCCACAGAACTTGCTAAATATCAACATCCATTCTTATACATCATTTTCCAGTCATTTCCAACCTTGTGAGTTATATTAGGCTTTATTATCCTCATTTACAAATGAGGAAAGTGAGGTTCAAGGGTTTTTGAATGATTTACCTACCCTACTTTTGTCTCTCACTTTGCAAACTGTCCTCCACACTGCTGCATGAGTGACAGCATATGATATAAAATCTACCTCATGTTCTTACTAACATCCTCCCTGCTGGTATCTGACCAGTGTACCAACTCCTTGGTGTGACCCATGGGTCCCTCCATGGTCTGATCCTCTGTCCTTCTCTCCAGCCTAATTTCTTACCTCTGCACAGTCAGGACGATACCCATATTGGCCTATGAATCATCATAACATATATTTTTGAGTATTTACTATAACCTAGCTATTGTTGTAAATGCTTATACATTGAAAGCATATAATATACTTTATATTCTTATCCCCACTCATTGTAATGAAGTGTATTGCTTATACACACCCAGGTAACACTATGGAAAATGAGGTATAGGATATATCCAACCCTCAGGAATTTTCCTCATGCCCCACTCTAGTCAATTCTGCATTAAGAGGAGCTCTTCAGATCTTAAGATCTCTGCATTTTATTATATGATTATTTCAGTTTTTAAAGTATAACACAGACATATAGTATATTGACCTCATAAATGCCTCTGGCAACTGAATTATTCATCCTTTTACTCTTTGTTCTCACTTCCCCACTCCTCACTCCCAGGATTACCTGATTATTCCCCCCAGTATTTTCAGTCTCGCTCTGAGCTGTCAGCACAGAGCCTGACGCAGGGCTCGAACTCACACACCACGGGATCATGACCTGAGCCGACGTCGGACGCTTAACTGACTGAGCCACCCAGGCGTCCAATTATGTTTTAAATGATAGCTGTGTCTCCCCGGCAGGTCTTGAGTGTTAGGCATATATAACATGTACCAGGACTATGTAAGTCTTGGGTAACTGTCAAGAATATGGGCCCTGGAAAAATCCAAATAAAAACCACAATGAGATACCCCCTCACACTTACTAGAATGGCTACCAGCATAAAGGTAAGTGCTAAAAAGTGTTGACATTGATGAGGATGTGGAAAAAAGGGAGCTCTTGTGCACTGTCGGTAGGAATGTAAATTGGTACAGCCACTATAGGAAAGAGAATGGCGATGTCTCAAAAAATAAAAAAAATAAATAAAACTGGGGCTCCTGAGTGGCTCAGTTGGTTGAGTGTCTGACTTCAGCTCAGGTTATGATCTCACAGTTCGTGAGTTCGAGCCCCGCATCAGGCTGTGTGCTGACAGCTCAGAGACTGGAGCCTGCTTCGGGTTCTGTGTCTCCCTCTTTCTCTGCCTCCAGCTCACCCTCTGCCTCTCTCTCTCTCAAAAAATCAATAAATACTAAAAACATTTAAAAAAACAAAACTACCATTTAATCTAGTAATCTCACTTCTTGGTTTATATCCAAAGAAAACAAAATCACTATCTTGAAGAGACCTCTATATTCCCATATTCATTGAAGCATTATTCAGAATAGCCAAGACATGACAGCAACTTGGAAGTTCATCAACAAATCAATGGTTAAATAAAATGTGTTACATGTATACAGTAGAATATGATTCATCCATAAAAAAAGAAGGAAACTGACTTTTGCAAAAACATCGATAAACCTCAAGGACATTATACTAAAAGAAATAAACCAAAAAGTGAAAGACAAATACTGCATGCTATCACTTATATGTGGAATCAGTTAAAACTGAAATTACAGAAATAGAGTGCACTGTTGGCTGCCAGGGTCTGGAGGAAATGGGAGTTGGTCAAAGTGTACGAAGTCCTAGTGACAAGACGAGTAAATTCTGGGGATCTGATGTAGAACATGGTGACCTCGTTGACAATATTGTATTGTATGCTTGAAAATTGCTAAGAAACTAAATCTTAAAGGTTTTCACCAATTCTGGTTTGTATGTGTGAGTAAGGTATTAACTCATCTTACTGTGGTAATTATTTTGCAGCATATTGTGTCAAATCGTCATGCGGCTGTATGCCTTATACTTACAGAGTGTTACATGTCAGTTATATCTCAAAGCTGGAAAAAGAAATGTTCCTGGGGTCACACTGCTTGGGTTTGAATCTGGAACCCCATTTCATATACTTACTGCATCCTTTACAACAACACCATGAGCATGTATTATTATTTCCACCTACTGTATGAGGAAACGGAGGCTTAGAAAGTCCAAGTAGCCTGCCTAAATCACACGGCCGATAAGGAAAAATAGAATTGGTTGAAATCTTCCTGAGTGCAAGGTCCAGGTCTTTTAGAACTGTGGCAGTACTCAGATCTGCTGGCTCTGATGCTTTTATCTTTGGCACTGCATCTATTTTGATGTCTCTTTCCTGCTAAAAGCAGAATGTTGTTTACTAGAACAATTCCTATCCCGCATCTCTGAAAATTAAAAGGAATCTTCTAAGAAGAATTTGATACGCTGCTGAATGTTGAATTTAAATGTTTAATTTCTTTTTTTTTAGTTGATTTATCTTTAGAGAGACAGAGACAGAGTGAACAGAGCCAGTGAAAGCGCAGTGAAAGAGGGGGAGAAAGAGAATCCTGAGCAGGCTCCCTGCTGCCCCTATGGAGCTCAACGTGGGCCTTGAACTCCTGAAACTGTGAGATCATGACCTTAAAGCTTAAAGCAAGAGTTGATCACTTAATGAACTGAGCCACCCAGGCACCCCTAAAATTTTTAATTTCTTAAAGATGCTAAGGATGCTTTTTTTCTTTTTAACTTAGTGTTCATATACCTAGGGTTTTGACCTTAAAATTAAATATTTCCTTAGATTATTTTAAATGATAGCATCTTAAAATGTTCTAACAGTTTGACTTAAATGACATCATTGTGGCTGGCTTAAGCATTTGTTTTTATCTCCAGAATCAAACTGTATCTTTACATTTCAGTCCTTTACATTATTCAGTCCTTTACATTATTTAGTCCTTTACATTATTTAGTCCTTTATATGCCCTTCCCTCTTGATGTACAAGGTAGTTCTATCCTGATATCGATGCCTGATAAAACTTTGTTTTTCTTTGACAAGTTTTTTTTGGGGGGGAGGAGAGTTTATATATTAGAGTGACATTAATTTTATCTCAAGGAGAACTTAGCTATGCTCCCACCTTATATATTTACAAAGGCTTCCATTTAGTTTTAAATCATCGAGCACTGCACTCTGCTATTACTAATTAGATGCTAATTAATGTTCTTTTACTTGCTCATTTATTTGGAATCTTTCTTTTTCTTCATGTCAGGGTCCCTGAAAGTGTGTAAACTTCATTAATGGCTTTTATCTGATCTTTAAACAGATTGTGGAACAAAGTAGTCTTTTGAAAATTATAACAGGCCAGCATCTACATTTGACAAAGGCACAAAATTCTAGGGGATATTATTAACCTGACAGTAATTACCAACTTCAGTGAGATTGCTGCACAGCAAGATGCTCTACAAGTTTCTTAACTGATATAAATCAGTCCTTTAAAGTTTGCTTTTAACATTGAGCCTCTGCGAAATCACAAGTAAAAGATTAAAGGACAAAACTTAAAATGCCGGGATAAATGTTTTAAGACTAACATATGTCAAGTATATGCTTATTTTATTTCGTCTTTGAGCAGTTTTGCGTAATTCTAGATTCATCCCTTTTTACAGGGGGGAAGAGTGAGACGTTGATCGTTTATGTAAGTTGGGCTGAAGGGGGAATCCCGTGCAGAGGGGAAGCATGTGCAAAGGCCCAAAACTTCAAAGAAACATGGCAAGTTAGAGAAAGAGAAGGAAGAATTGAGCTTAGGCCCCTGTTACAGGCAAGGCTGGCACATCCGGGATCACAAAGGAAAGGTTAAGGGTTTGGAGACTCACCCACTGTGTATGTGACTGATCACATACCACACACACCACAGTGTGAGGAGTGGATTAAGAAGGATAAGAGAAGTAAGCCTCATAGTTAGTAAAGACAGATCATTATGGCTCCCATTAGGATATTGGCAGTTCAAGTAGAATATAGATAATTTTGAGAAAGATTTTCTAAGTAAACTGCTAAGGATGGCCACTGGGTGGTCTGACGCTGAGATGGTCTTACAAGGATGTCCCATACTGAAGCTAATAGAACACATTGGCCAACATTGATAAGAGATGCCTCTGGGGAAAAGTCGAACCTCAGGTAAGTTGTTGAGGATGGGATCCACTGAACTTGTAGCAAGCATCCTGGTAGCTAAGGAAATGAGTGAGTTGATTCTCTAGGGGTTACAGGCAACATAAGTCAGGATCTACTACATCCCACTCATTGCAGCTCAGACTCATTGGAAACAGCTTCTCTATGATTCTAGTGAGACTTTCCTGAGGAATTTTTCAAGATTATTGGGATGGACCATATTTCCTAAGGCTAGAACTAGTTTGGAGGCTGCAACTGACACTGTATCTCTCTCTAGTACTGCGCATTTAGATTTCCCTCACCTTTGTTGGCGCCTTTGCTGGTTTAAGAGGCTTATCTGGTTGAGTGATCCAGATCCTACCTGCTAAAGTGTGAAAACCCCTGATCACCATGCCTTTCTTGGGTTATGGCCACTGTCCTCGTCAATTTGCCATAAAGAATGGATAAGCGAGTGCCAAGAACTGCTGAGTGATCTTTCCTGCCCAGATCGTGTGGCAGAAATTCCCACCTACCTCCCCGGTCCCCTGACTGCTTTCTGTGACAGCAACTCCCTATCTTTGTGATGATAGAAAGAAGCTACTTGCTCCTCCTGCACTGATGACTCCTTTCTTTGTCTATTGGTGTGCCCATGCAATAGCTTATGTGGGTAAGTCCAAGTGATTGGGCAATACACCAGCCTTAAAGCTTGCCTTCTTCTCCCTTGGAAACTTCACTTTCTTGAAACCAGATCTTCTCTTTTTTTGCCCTCCAGATACAGGAGGTAATAGTCTCATTATATGCTACCACAAAGATCCTCTGTTTCAAACCTCTTCTTAAATTGTTCTTAGGCAACTAATAACCCAGTTTTACAAAATAAAACAGTGTTGCTTCCAAAACATGACTTAAAACCATTAAAAAGCATCAGAGTCTATCAGTTCAAATAGAACTACCTTGGAATTGTGTATTTTCCTAAATTAAATTTAGGTTAACTTGAAATTTATGAATATGTTTTTTTTTCCTCTTCATCTTGGTAGCTTAAAATGTGATTCACATTTTATGGTTGAGATCCTGGACAAAGCACAGTCCTTGTCCTGTCTTCTTGAAGATACTAAGCAGCCTCCAAAGGGAGAAGCTGCAAATTGGTTTTCAGAGATGGAGGAAGAATGTGTTGGATAATGATCAAGGCTTGAAATTAGAATGATGTGGAGTTTTCACATGACCTGAGAAACTTGTAATGTATCTGTCTACTCTCAGAGTTACAGACCACATGCTTAATTATTGAAGCTGTATGTCAAATGTCAACTCTTGATAAGCTCCGACTCAGATTTTTCTTTGCTTAAAAATACAATAAAACTGTTTGCTGTATGTGTGTCTCTGCCCACCCCCCTCACAGACACACACAGACATAGGCTTAAATTAGGTATAGCCTAAAAGTAGGTAAAAGGCCAGACCCTCGTGTTTTGTCTTTTTTTCTTGAGTATAGTTAGCACACAATGTTACCTTAGTTACAGGTGCACAATGTAATAATTCAACTTTTCTTAAGATGTGCTCATCACAAATATAACTAATTTTGTAACCATACAGTGCTATTACAATAACATTGATTATGTTCTTTATGCTTACCTTTTATTCTTATGACTTTTTTGTTCCATAACTGGAGGCCTGTCACTTTCACTCCCCTTTACCCATTTTGCCAATTCCCCTATTCCCTTACCCCTCTGGAAACTAACAGTTCTCAGTATTTATAGGTCTGATTCTATTGTTGGCTAATTCATTTGTATTTTTAGATTCAACATATGAGTAAAATCATATGGTATTTGTCTTTCTCTAATTATTTCACTTAGCATAATACACTCTAGGTCCACCCATGTTGTTGCAAATGGGAAGATCTCATCCTTCTTTATTACTGCATAATATTTCATTGTGTATCATGTATGTTTATATGTATATACATATGCATGTATGTGTGTGTGTATACACACACACACACAGTATATATGTGTGTGTGTGTGTGTGTGTGTGTGTATACACCGCATCTTCCTTATCCATTTGTCTACTGGTGGACTCTTAGGTTGCTTCCATATCTTGACTATTGTACTTGGCAATAAACACAGGGGTACATATGTCTTTTTTCATTAGTGTTTTTTCTTTTCTTTGAGCAAACACCTGGCAATTGAATTATTAGATTGTATGGTATTTCAATTTTTAATATTCTGAGTGACCTCCATAGTATTTTTGGCAGTGGTTACACCAATTTACATTCCCATCAATAGTGCACATATCCTTGGCAATACTTGTTATTTCTTGTGTTTTTTTTATTTTAGCTTTTCTGAAAATGTGTGAAGTGATATCTGACAGTAGTGTTGATTTGCATTTTCCTGATGATTATTGATGTTCAACATCTTTTCATCTGTCTATTGATTTTAGATTTTTATACTTTACATGGCTTTTACTTGTGATTTTATAAATGAAAACTATTTCTGTACATTTTGTTTTCAAAGCCATGCTGTGTAGTGCTGTCCAGTTTTGACATTCACCTCTCAAAATCAAATGATCAGTAATTATCTAAAGAAGGACCTTCACACTGAAAATCAAAAGCCTCCAATTCATGATGGGCTCTGCACCCTGCCTTCTTGTGATGTCCATTTTTTTCCATCCCCATCACCCCCTCTCATCTTATGCTGAACTCTAGGACCTGTACCAGCCACTTGAGCTTTGTATACACCGGTTTCCACAATTATAAAAGATAGTCACAGTTTCTTCACATACTATTTTAAATATAATGAGATGATCACTTTTTCTTTGGGATTATTTCTCCTACCACTATCAATCACTTCCTTTCTGGGAATACCACCAACAGGTGTCAGTCTTATAGAGTACCCTTTACCTCTAAGACCCATTTCTCCTCACATAAACGATGAAGAGACAAATTTATAAAGGTGGTGGCTGGGGACCTGGAATGAATAGGGTTCAGAGAACAGGGACTTAGCAACAAGTGGGCTCAGATATTTAAAAAAAGCAATCTAAGAATATTAACTCTAATATTTCTCAAAAAGTGGCTCCCAACCAGCTATCGTATTGACCTTGGATAATGGTTAAACCTTGAGGTTCGTCAGATTTACCCCAGATGTAGTGAATCAGAACCAGTGGACTTTTGTTCAGAAGCTTTGCTTTGTTTAAATGATTTTATTTTTTATTTTTATTTTAGAGAATGTGCAAGTGAGGAAGAGGGGCAGAGGAAGAGGGAGGGAGAAAATCTTAAGCAGGCCCTGTGCTCATTGTGGCACCCAATGGGGAGCTTGATCCCATGATCCTGGGATCATGACCTGAGCTGAAATCAAGAGTCATACACTCAACCAACTGAGCCACCCAGGTACCCGAAATCATTGCTTTGTTTAGAAGTTTCGTCTGGCTTTGCCAAAATTTCTTTGTGCCTATCACTACAGGGGTTTAAAAGGCATATAAATAAGAAAAGCGTTTCTAGCTTTAATACATTTTCAGTTTTGCAGGAGTAACTGACAGTCCTTGCCTACTCCCACACATAAAGCTACCCTGGGGTGGGATGAATGGAACCATCCCTAGCTCTCTCCAAGGCTGCAACTGTGCTACAACAGGCCAGTGTTCCAGAAACCACTTCAAATAAGCTGGGTACGTCTTAAAAGTAAATCAGAAAGGCAGCCCCAAACTTGTGTGCTCCTAAAAGAACCTCAGACTACAGCCCTCAGATCCACAGGAATTCAGAAATTCACAAAGAGGAAATCATACTCACAGCCCCCAGGATGTCACCGGCTCTGCAGAACAGGTGTAAAATGAAAACTTGCTCATGGTGGATAATGTAATCTTCTTATTAGTTCCAATCCAACAGCAAACTGAAGTACTTTATTAATAATTGCCATTTTTATATGCACTCTGACACCTGCGAGGTATGTTTCTTTTTTGCTTCAGGAGTTTAAACTGACCAGCGCCGCATTATTGATTTTTACTTTCCCATTTATAAAAAAAACATGCAACAAAAGAGCCCACAGGTGTCTCCTAACCCCTTTTAAGCCAGACATACAATTCTTTGGCAAACAAAAAAGGAAGAGAAGAATTCTCATTTCTGGATAATGATAATCTCGAACAGAGCAGGCAAGGAAGTAGAGGGTTGCTACATAGCCGCCCCCCCAAGTCACTTTCATGTTCACACTATATGTGTCTTTGCAGATATTTTTCACACTCACAACACCACTTGTGTCAAAACTGACACAATCACAGAAGAGAAGCAAATTTTGTGATCAGAAGATATGGTTCCTGGTTTTATGAAAGAAATTCTAAGCTTATTCTTTATTCCTTACAAGCCTATTTTCTTTATTTTTACTAGAGAGTCAAATGTCTAAACAATGTTTTTGCATTTGCTTCTTCCTGTTTGCCTTTGTGCCTGCATTTTGCTCTACTCTAGGTATCTGCCTGCCTCTCAAGCTCTCTGTTGGCTCCTAGGGAAAAATCCTGTTTTTTTGTTTTGTTTTGTTTTGTTTTTTCCCTCTCTCATAGATGCTTATTGGAAAATTTCACAACCTCTTGCCTTATTCAACCCAACTTTTGTTTTTCCCAAAGGGGTGTTGTATGGTTTGTGCATAAAATACTTTTTTTTAATTTTTAGATCATATTCCGTGTCAAATTTAGTCTCTTTTGCCTATAGCCATATTTTAAATTATCACCAATCTTTTTTACCAAAGCCATGCACACCTATGATAAATGCTTCATAATTAAAAACATTTTTTATACCACCGCTTTCTACTTGGAATCTCCCCCATAGATGTGCAACCGCAGTCAATCTTTCCTGACTCTAGGCCTTTGAGTTAACCACTCAAAATTTAGATTATGCTCCTATGTCTGTTTTCCTTTATCCACTTATGAACTGTCTTTATGTTCCATACTTTTCTGATATCTCCTCTTTGTTATCTCTTTCTTTTTTCAGACCTTAATATTGAGTTTTAAGGGAGAAATTAGAAGAAATGAGGATCTCTCTACCACCTATTTCAGCGCCCTGGTTACCAGGGATGAACGTACACCCAAGCACAACACTGCTCCAAGACAGAAGGTTATAAAACAGTGTCAGGGCTGGGGGTTAATGAAAATATAGTGTTCCGTGTGTCACTGCTTTTATTCATTCACTGCATTGTAGGATAACACGTGGCAATCATCCAGAATCCCCTGCCTGAGCAGCAATCTTAGGAAAAATTAAATGATCTTTGAGATGCTATGAGAACTTTTCTGACAATCATATATTTTTTCCCTTCGTCTATCCTCTGCCTGCATCTTTACAGCATCAACATGTATAATCAGACCTGGAATTTTACAACTGTCAAAATAGATGAGGTGCAGCATAAATTCCATTGTTTTATTCTGTGGCCCTCAAGGTTGGTTTTCTGAACCAATTATTTAAAAACAACAACAACAACAACAACAACAGCATTATTGCCTTGTCTCCTTAGGGCAATGGATGAGAGCTCACTATAAATCAATGCCCAAATTTCATCTGGAGTCAGTCTGTGGCTGAATGGAGATCTTAGGGGGAAAGGGAGATTTCTCAGGAAGAGAGCTGAAAATGACTGCTCAAAAATCAAAGGAAAAGACTCAGAGAAGGTAACAGAAGAATATGCATTAATGACAAGTGTGGAGAAAGCAGAGAGGATTATCCTTGTCTGTAGGAGAGATCTAATCAGAAGGAAGCTATTTTTAATTTGGATGTCAACAAAACTTTTCATTGAGTATAAAATTTAATCTATGAGCATGTTTTCCAGAAGATCAGTTAGCAAATATAATTTCATGAGATTTTAATAATGAGAAAAATAAAAGATGAGGAAAATGGGAGGAAGAAGACAGTGACAATGGCAATGTAATGATAAAAGAGGAATTGAGAGGAATTACTTGGAGTAAAATGTGTCTGTTATTAAAAGTTATAACATGCTCTTTATCTCCCTATGACTTTCTCAAAAGTGTCAACAGACTACAATCACATGCTTTGTATGTAGAAGGCACATAATACAAAAGCATAATACTGTCTGTTGGGGTATTGTAAGTTTTTCAAAACATTTTGGTACTCGTTTCACAATTTAATGTTCAAGTGGTTGCATGAAATAGATGAGGTAGGAGATGTAGATAAAGAAAAAGGTAACGCAAGAATGTAAATGACTTGTACAGAACCTGGACTTCATCTCCCTTCTCCCACAAAATGCTAAGTCCTCTCCACTAAAGATTTAAAAGGACTACAACAAACACAAAACAAAAACCCTGATTATCTTTTAAATATAGTGTTTTCCTCTTTTTCTCGTTAGCAAATTCTGAACCCTTTTTTAGATCCACTTAAGCCTCTTTCCTCAAAAATTGGTTTATAACTCATATTACATTTGTATACCCTCAGAATTAAGGTGAAGAGTGTAAAATTCAAATAGATGCATGCTCTATATTGATAGTCTTCCCAGTTTACATCTCTCCAAGTCAAGATTTGGAAATATAGTTCATCAGGCAAATCAAGAAACAGACTCTTAACTATAAAGAACAAACTGATGGTTACCAGAGGGGAGGTGGGCAGGGGGAACAGGTGAAAGAGGTAAGGGGGACTAAGGAAGGCACTTGTTGTGATGAGCACCCAGTGTAGTATGGAAGTGTTGAATCCCTATATTGTACACCTGAAACTAATGTTATGCTGCAGGTTAACTAGCTGGAATTTAAATAAAAGCTTTAAAAATAAAAATATATTTTAAATTTTAAATCAATATAGATCAAGTCTATCCCAAAATTTCTACATGGGTGATGTTAGACAAATAAACTAATCTCTTTAAGCTTTACTTCTTCAAATATAATATAGTGAAATAATAAAGCCTGGTTGTGATTAACATAGGAAATTTTGTCTACCAACTTTGCTATTTTTCCAGATGATTTTGATGTGGCCAACAATAAAGACACTTATTCCCTGGACCTCAGGTTTGTCACAGGAACCAGAATAGGCTAATCAGAAAATTTCTTCCCCTGAACTCTCTTATTTGATAGACATGTGACCCAAGGCAAGTGAGATAATCTGTGTTCTTCCTTGACAGTTCTTAGAGCAAAAAGGTGTTCTTACCTCTTATAGATGACCATTGTTCCTCATCACTGCCACATAGATAAGTCATGTTACTGAAAGAAGAGAATGATTCATATCTAAATGACAAAGTGGGGGTGTAAGGAGGGATAGAGAGAGGGAGAGAATATGAACAAATAAGTATTATAACAGATTAAATGTTACCTTCCCAGTATCTTGATTTGCTATTATTTGCTAATTCCCCCTCATTTTATTTAAAACTACATGGAGTTGGAGTTTTCTCATAGAAATTTGAACAGTTCTGGTGAAAGAATGCCTCACAGAGTTGTAGGGTTGCAATGAGCATTGAATTAGTTAAACCATGCAAAGGTTATACATTGCCTGGCACACAGTATTCATACAATAAAATAGACAGTATTATGATTTTGTATTATATGCCTTCTACATAAAAAGCACGTGATTGTAATCTGGCACTTTTCCAAAAGTTCTAGGGAAAGAAAATTCTATTATTATAGCTTTTGTAAACAGGAACATTTGACTTCATGTTTGCTCCATTGAAGGTGGTGATGATGATTCCTTCTCTTCATTCCTGGGAGAGTTTCTTGTAAAGCACCCTGTAAATAGTAGGTGCTCACTCAATTCTGTCTGGAAACACAAGTGTTAAAGATTTAGTACTATAAGAGAACTTTGAATGATATAGGTGAATAATGGGTTTCTCTTGTCAGATCTAACCACCCACTACTTTCTATCACTTTTATTTTCATTCATTCTTATCATCGTTAACTCAGATTGAAACCTCAACTTAGGCTCAGACTTGAAAAAAATAGTTCAATCTCTGTTCTGTGTGTTTCTATTTGGAGGAGCAAATGTATTTGTTATCTCATAGACACTGTGACTGTGTTGTACTGATTGCACCTGGCTGTCATTCATGTGAATTTAAAGTCCTGGTCCATGCTGTTCACTCCCAAGTATTCTCTCTGGCTGTCTTGAGAAAGGGGACTGTAAAGGTAGTTGAGAATAAAGGCTCCTTAGACAATTTTTTTAAGTACAGTAATGAAACTTATTCCTATATACCTTATTAAGATGATACACAAATGAGGAAAACTGTGTTAGAAGAGTTTAAAACAATTTAGGAAAAATACGGTAATTGCTCCAGGCTTACTATTCACAATTGTTAGTTATTTTCTTCATCTGTATCCACATGATCCCTGATAATCTTGGGGTTAACTCCTAAACCTTAGCTGTGAAACATACGAGTGCATTTGGATTGCATATTCAGGAGTCTACTCAATAATTTTTAGGTAAAGACTTTAAGCAAAACAAAAACCCTGTTGACATTGAGCTATAAGTCTGATTGAGAATAGCATGACAAATTCTTAACTTTGGTTTCTTCAGCGTGGACTTCAGCCACAGCTTGAACTTCAGGTTTAGTGGCTGCTCTGGAGAATACATAGTATTCAAATGAGGGGATGGCACGGGGGTTCATTTTAATTGTTTCCATATCTCTTTGAGAAAGTGTCATGGAAAACATAAACTGAAACTTAGGAACCAGATAGCTGCTTCAATAGGTGAGTGTTTTACAAACTTTTGACTTATAAATACCTTTTTAAATCATAACAGATGCTGTTATATAGTCATCAACATCTACTTCTGCATCTTAGGCACATAGCTGATCTGTTATTTCTTAGTTCCTTTCCACATTAGATGTAGCCACGGGACTAAGTTCTGATCAATGACAAGTGAGCAGCAATGATGCAGTCCACTTCCTTACCTTCCTTCTCTCTGGTTCTTTCTGTGGGCTAATGAAAAGGATCCTGCTAAGGTTGCTAAAAGAAGGAAGAGTCTGAAAATGAAAAAGATCTGAATACCTGTTTGGGGAATGGAAGGGCACCTAACAATGAGAAACAAGGTTATTGGGGATTTATATGTTATTAATTCATTTTTAATGTGGTAAGCTAGAATCATTTGGGGTATGTTTGTTTTATAGTTAGGGATATTTACCCTAAATAACATAACAGAAATGTGTAACCTCTTGAACCCCGTAAAATTACTTGTACTTTACATTTTGAATATTTTGTAAAGAAATATAGTTTAGATTAGTATAACATAGCATAACAAACAAAATACAAAATACAATATCTAGTTTTTGTTACACTTAAGAACAAGTTTTAACTTATTGTCTTGTAAAAATTGTGCCTGAATTTTAGTTTATGATAATTTGCTAACAAATTAATGTAAATTATATTGTGATTTTGTTTTTGGTTCAAGCTGTGTAGCCTAAGGCTGCCTGGGTTTGAATTACTAACTAGCTCTATGAAGTTGGGTGATATATGTAACCTCTTTAAGGCTCAAAATATCCATCTAGAAGATAGGCATAATAATCTTTACTTAATAGTGTATTACCATTATCTCATCCATGAAATGAGATCTCATAGTACTTACCTCATGGGTTGTTGATAAAATTATTCATTGACATACATAAAAGTTTTAGGTATAATCAATAATATTCTGACTGCCATATTATCACATCATGGAATCTGTACCCTGTGAGAGAAGATAATCACTTTCTGGATCAGTGACACTGCCTCTAAGTCTTTGTAGAAACTTAGAGTTAGATGGAAGTTTTAGAGAGCATCTCTGCTTTTCAGTCTATCTGCCAGTTTAGTAGCTGGGATAATTGTAAAATGCAAAACTGATTGTATTACCTCCCCTCCACCACCAATACCTACCCACACCCATCCATTGGTATTCAATATATTTCAGTGACTTTCTGTGCTCTTACAGTTAAATTCTCAACTTGGATTCCAAAGCCCTTTGTGGTCTTGTCTCTCCCGGTGACTCCAGGTTCCCTTTCTTCCCATTCTAGCCCCTTTGTCTTCTACTGTTTTTGTTGTGTTTTTTTTTTTTGTTTGTTTGTTTGTTTTGGATCCCTGAAGTGCAGCATGTTCCTGATCTGGGGATCCTGTTCCCTTGTCCCTCTACCCAGTTATGTTCTTCAAATCTCAACTTAATTGCAACTTCCTCAGGAAAGACTTCTATTACTTCTCAAACTAGGCCAGATCCTCCTCTACACATGTTCATACTTATGGATAATTCTTATTCACAGCACCCATCACAGTTCATAACTGAGCACCTATGTAGTAGACTCTTAGATAAACTACTCAGATCCACATTTGGGACAACGTTATTTCCCACAAACCCTCAAACATTATCCTTCTGTGTACACGTCTTAGCCGAAATGAGTCGCCAGATGGGACAGATGGGACAGACAGAATCAAATGACAAGCTGGCACAGAGGTGTAAAGTCCAGATGGCTTATCTGACTCAGGGAGTCTCTGAAGGCTATTTCAGAGCCCGATTTCCTCATAGGAATGACTGAGGCCTTTCTTGACACTGTATCGCAGCCCAACTTCTACCCAATCCTGCTTCCTCTCTTTCCTTCCCACCAGTGGTGGTCACAAGACAAGTTATCCTACTAATCTCCATCTCCGAATCTGCTTCCAGGAGAACCCAGTGTGTAACAACCTTCTTAGACATTTTTGGATTGATGTATATATCCTCCATTGTCACTCCATGAAGTCAAGGGCCACATCTGTTTTTCCCACCTATGTATATTCTATATCAAGCCCAGATTCTAATACATCATAAGTGCTCACAAATATTTCATGAATTAATATCATCTGCCCTTCTTGTTTTACGAATGAGTCAAGATTTAGGAAAGTCACATCCCCACAGTGCACAGCTAAATAGCCTCTTTTTTTCCTGCCTTGCCTCCCCCACTGTCCTGTTCTAAAGGACCCAGAAACTTATGTATCCCCATCCTTAAGAAGGAGCAACATTTTTATTCCTCACAAAAGGCAGCTTTTCTTTTCTTAGGGGGATAAAGTTGCTAAGTCCAAAGTCATGTTTGGTGAGTTCTGAAACCCTCGGAGTATCAGTGTTAACTACACACCCTCCCCTGATCTATGAGACATTCCCAGATAGCTCAAGTCCCCAAATCCATCATCCTGACTTTGGTAAAAGGAACTCAGCTGACACCAACATCCTTCAATACCCTTTGTTCAGCATTATTGCTAAGTAACAGGAAACTATTTTAATGGACTGCAGGACCATGTCAGGGACCATTTGCTCTCCATATAATTTAAGTTGCTTTTTAGACTGCAAAGGACTTTAATAAGAGTTGCATCATTCTGCTTATGGATTTGAAAAGTGGCAAAGTTAATTTGTTTTTCTTACTAATCTTGTGCTCCTCCCTGTCCTTTTGCAGAACTGATAAAACAAAGTTTTCCTCTTTTGAACTGAAAGTCCGGAGGTTGGTGCCAAAACAAATATTCCTGCAGAAAAATCCTGCAGTTTGGTTCGGGCTTAGGGTAAATGCTACATGTGTTCGCGTGCGTGTGTGTGTGTGTGTGTGTGTGTGTGTGTGTGTGTGTTTTACCTTGGGTGTATGTGTCCTGTGGTTCTTCAAAAGGTGTGAGCTTACAAGTCCTTTGATGAACTTCCAGTGAAAATTACCACCCCAACCCAGGCACCTTTACCACATTAAGAGTAAATAGTTACTTTTTGGATGGCACAGAGTTGAAGAACATGCAGTCTGCACTTAGAACGTCATATTCTATATTCAGTTGAGTATTGGCTTTATGCTTACTGGTGATGTCTTTGAGCTTCACTCAGTGCATGATAGTATGTACAGTGTGGTTATGAATTTTAAATGAGCTAGTGAATTTCATTGTGTGTGTGTGTGTGTGTATATATATATATATATATATATATATATAGTCACATATTCTTTATCCATTCATATATCAGTGGACACTTCAGTTGCTTCCATATCTTGGCTTTTATAAATAATGCTGCAAAAACATAAGGGTGAATTTGAATTAGTGTTTTTGAATTAGTGTTTTTGTTTTCTTTGGGCAAATACCCAGTAGTGAAATTACTGGATCATACAGTAATTCTACTTTTAATTTTTTTGAAGAACTTCCATACTGTTTTCCACAGTGGTTATATACTCAACCATTAAAAAATGAAACCTTGTCATTTACAACAACATGGATGGACCTAGAGGGTACAATGCTAAGTGAAATAAGTCAGAGAAAGACAAATACCATATGATTTCATTCATATGTAAAATTTAATAACAAAGCAAATTTAAATAAAGAGAAAAATCCAGACTTAAATACAGAGAACAAAGTGGTAGTTGCCAAACAGGAGGTGGGGGGTGGGGGTGGATGAAATAAAGGGAATTAAGAGTACATTTATCATGATGAACACTGAATAATATATAGTTGTTGAATCATTATATTGTACATCTGAAACTAATCTAACACTGAATGCTAATTATACTTGAATGAAAATATAGAAAAAAGTAAGTGACCTAGAAATTAAGCAAACTCTCAGTATCACATATTTCAAGCATTATGGCACACTTGATCTCAAATCCCCCTAGCACTGCACTCACACCTTCCCTGCAGCCATATCAATAGACTATGAGTTCAGAAAGAGTGGGAAAGATCATGTGTTATTAGGCTTCAAATCTCTAGAACTAAGCACAACCAACCTGGCCTATTAATAATTGTTTAATCTGTGGATTTGTTTATTTCAAATTTTATGATGGTTTGTCTTTATTAAAGACTATTAGCACCTCTATTTGTTGAATTTGACAACATGATAAAATATACATGTGATTACGCTTGTATCCCAAAGGCTAACTGATGCTCTGAGAGCCTTAAAAGAAAAAGGATAAATAGACAGCATTAATTACAAGTTGAGGTTTACATCTGTCTTCGGATTTTCTCTGATCACTGGTTCTTTCATTAGTGGGCACTGGATAAGTAGCAATTTTGTGTGGTTGAATAGAAGAGTTTAAATCTACTGTAACTTAGTACTTATCAAAGGAGGGAGAGGTTATAGTTTCTAATCAGAATCAACTGGAAGAATTTTCTAAAACAATATTCCCTCTTGATGTTATTTCCTACTATTATATTAAGAAATCATCCCAAGACCAACAAAACAATTTACTATTATCTTTGACAGTCCTTTGTAAACACTGGGTTGTTCTCATTGTTGATCTCATACAATTGAGCTACCCTTCCGCCTCGTTCTTTTTCTCTGTCTCTGTCCTCACTCCCCCTTCATATTATCATCTTTCTATATATAATGTTTTCAATATTTTCTTTTAGGGTTCTCCACATGGTTTGGGCTTCTCATAATGCGTTAGGCTTAAAAAATCTATACTTCTAATGTGGCAAATGCTTTTAAGTGGCAGAAGCTTCTAGGCCAGTTAAGGGCGAAGACTTTAACTTGCACAAGATCTTAAAGAATGAAAACTCCAACAATTTTGGAGAGGGTTTCCTTACATGTGGAATCAGTTACAAAATGCCTTTTTGTCAAAAGAAGCCTCAAGATGAAGAAATACAGAAATTGTCTACTTTGAGATTTGGTCTGCTTTCTAAAATACAACTGCATATGACATGAGAGTTTCCAGGCCACTCTTGGGGAAAGAGGCCCAGAGAATATTTGTACAGTAAAACTTTGGATTGCAAGTAACTTGTTCTTTGAGTGTTCTGTAAGATGAGCAAATACTTCTAATCTTAACTTGATAAACGAGAGATGTCTTGCAATATGAGTAGTATGTGATGTGGAATGTCACATGATCACAACTGTGCTGATGGTTCTTGAAATTCACTTTGATATACAAGTGCTTTGGATTACAAGCATGTTTCTGGAACAAATCATTCTCACAAACCAGGGCTTTACTGTACTTGGATTTTCACTGGTAAGAATTCAGAGACCAACCCTGTGATAACTGTTGTCTATATGCTCCTGTTGTTGAAAACTGTAACAAATGAAGAAATGGGTCATAGTAACAAGTCCACAAGCATTTAAACACCTTGATTTTCTACTGATAGAACCCAGGAAACAGCTCTGGATATCTGGATGCTTCTTGGTCCCCGATAAATCGGAATCTCCAGATATCTCTGGAATCTTGTGTCTGCGTTTTTAATAATTCCCTCCAAGTGATTCTAATGCACAACCAGGCTTTGAGGATTCTTTCTGTTGTTCTCAAACTTTCATATGCATAAAAATACTCTGGAGAGCTAGCTAAAACCCAAGTTACTGGGTTCTATTGTGTGAATTTCTGATTTGGTAGATCTGATATGGAGCCTAAATTTTGCCTAACAAATTCTCAGGTAATGCTGATGCTGCTTGTCTGTGAACCATATTTTCAAAGTCGTTACTGTACAGCAGGGTTCATCATTTTTTTCCTAAAGGGTCTATATATTTACAATCTATATAAACACTGCTGGGTTGTTGTCCTCTCTGGCTTGCCAAATTTACATTTCACTGGATTATATGAGCATACCTTAATTACTTTCCTCCTCACCAATACATGAACTTTTCAGAATGTTTAACTTTTGCCAATCTGATGTCTTCTAGTTATTTGTTGAAGAGTTTCTGGACTCTTACAAGCCTGAGTCTGGACCTGTTGGTTCAGGTGTGTGTGATTAGGATGTAGGCAACAACATACCTTGATAATAGGATATGGGGAAATATGCCTTCTTGTCAGTGCTCAGTTCACCAATGGCAAGGGTGGACAAACATTGGTCCTCCATGCAAAAACAAAATCTAGAGAAGAATTTCTCAACCTCAGCATTATTGATATTCTGGGCCTGATAATATTTTTTTATGGGGGGCTGTCCTATGCAATGTGGCATGTTGGGCAACATACCAGGCCTCTACTTACTAGATGCCAATAGCAAACCCCACCAGGTTATGACAAAAAAGAATGTCTCTAGACATTGCCACATGTCCTCCAGTGGACAAAACTGCCCCAGTTCAGATCCACAATCATGGACCACAATAATTGTTTTTCATTTACGTCAGTGGCTGCCATGACTTAGACTTTTTGCAGGATGATAGCTGTGATCTGACTCATCCAGTAAGTCTAATGTGCACTCTCATTTTGGTGAAGGCTGCAGTGAAAAAGAAAAGAAGGTAGAAGTCATACTTTAATTTTCAAGGAGATTACTAAAATCAAACCACAAGAGTTTGGATCTAAATTAAATGAAAAATAGTTTATTTGATGCATATATGGTTTAAAAAAATACACCATTTGTCAGCATTTTAAAAATTAGAGATTTCAGATAATGGGATTTTCAGCTCCCTTTTGAACTTAGATCTCTATTGGCAACATTGAACTTTAATTCCTTCATTGATCATCTAGAGCTATGTAGCTGCTATCTCCACAGATGGTCACGTGCCCTTCAGATTTCTGTGTCCCCCATTTGTTCTCAGTCTGCCTTATTATCCATGAGCATTTGAGGTGGCAACAGTTTGGATTGTATTCTCAGGTCTATCTGATTTCAAATGATTTTAGGGAGGTGAGATTAATCAAAGGAAAGAACACAAATGGACTCTAAATTTACAAGTAGAATTGCCAAATCAGAACTTTGTCCCTTTAAAAGTTTTATTTCCTTTGCTTTCAGCCAGTGCTGGCTAATGAAAAACAACTATCTTTGAACACCAAGGATAATGGAAAAAAAGAAGAATAAAATTGTTATAAATGTTATAAAATATGATATTTGCTTATTTATTTGTAAGTTTTTTCCTTAATATTAAATTCCCTCTAACTCAGCGTCCACTATTGACATTATGGAAAGATACTTGGAGTAAAAGGCTGAGTGATTTTTTTCCAAGACAGGAAACAGGCAATTAAAAAATTTAAAATCAGTTTTCTCGTTGCAATTGGAGATTGCCACTTTGAAAGAATGCCTGAGTACTGGCACAGTATTCATTATAAGTCATGTTTTATGCTCTCCAAGTAAATAAAAGTGTCTTATGTTCTAGAGGAGAGTATAGATGTGTTCCCTGGCATGTATCTCATTACTTGATCTCTTTTCTTCATGTTGAAGTAAGGACTGCTTGTTACACAGCATCTCATACATCATAGAAAGAGACGCTATCTGGGAGATAGATGCTAGCTACATAGAACAGAGATCAAAAACACTGCAGACTTAGAAGGCACATAAGCCTGAGTGTCTCCCTGATCACTTTCGAGTGCTAAGAGATTGCCAGAAGCTCTCTAGTCACTTGGTATGTGGTAAATGCACGAGGTTTGCTAATCTATTATCTGAGCTTCATGTGACCTCTTAAAGTTTTCTACAGTAGGCCCTGGCCACTTTCAATTTTTGAGGGGGGGAGAAAATAAATCATCTTTTTATCTGAGATTTCTGTGTGGAAATAGAAGTTGACTTGTGATTGCAGTGATGGCCAAAACATTCAGCAATAATGGAAATGTGCAATAATCTGTTGTTCAGTGTGGTAGCAACTAGTTGCAATCGACTACTGGTCACTTGAAACATGGCTAGTGCATGTGAAGATGTGAATTTATAATTGCATTATTTTTATTCAGATTTAAACTTAAAGAGCTGCCTGTGACTAGTGACTACCCTAATGAACAACTCAGATCTAGAGTCTTTTGTCATATTCCATGCTAAAGTGGCTTGTTAGAGAAGCATGGTATGAATGACAATGAGCTGTAAGGAGTTTAGAATGAAAAACAGAAAGCCAATGGTTTTAGTCAGTGTTCTCCAGAGAAACACAACCAACGTGGTGTGTGTGTGTGTGTGTGTGTGTGTGTGAGAGAGAGAGAGAGAGAGAGAGACTGAGATTTAAAGGAATTGGCTCACACAATTGTGAATAAACAAGAGGTGAAAATCTGTAGGGAGGCTGAATGCTGTATTCTGGGAGGCTGGAGATCTAAGAAGAAGTTGTAGTTTAAATCCAGAGGCAGTCTTCTGACAGAAATGCTTCTGTTCAGGGGAGGTCAGTCTTTGTCTAGGATCTTTGTGTAAGTAATCAGCTTTGCTCAAAGTGTATATATTTAAGTGTCAATCACATCAAAAAATCACCTTCACAGAAACATCCAGAATAATATTTGACCAAATATCAGGGCACTCTTGTCCAGCTGAGTTCACATAAAATTACCCATCATAACTATCCTAATGAGAAGAAAACCCAGTCACCTTTAGAGAAAAGAGAAGATCATGAAGGCTTGGAGACAATGTAAGATAAGCAAACATAGAATAAACAACCATCTAAAATGCTTTGTGGTGGGACACCTGAGTGGCTCAGTGATTTAAGCATGTGACTCTTGATTTTGGCTCAGGTTTTGATCTTATGGTTCAAGATCAAGCCCTGAATTGGGTTCTGCGTTGGCAGCACAGATCCTGCTTGGATTCTCTCTCTCCCTCTCTTTCTGCCCCTCCTCTGCTCTCTCTCTCTTAACATAAATAAATAAACTTAAATATATATATATTGCTTTGTGGTATTTCAGAAGAGCCATTAATTTTTTTTCATTTTGACCCATTTTTTATTTTTGGTTATAAATGTAATTCATATTTATTATAAAGAATGTTATTATGGACATGACTTAGAAAAATAAATGTATACATGACTGTGCTGTGTCAACTTGGTTAAGGCTGAACACTACATTTTTCTAAATTCATTTTTCTACATCGTTGTGTGTTCACTTTGGGCAAATAGAAGTTATGTGAGAATTGAAAATTAAAAGTAAAAGAAGTCAGTACTCAAAAATTCATCACAGTTAGATATGTGACAAGAAAATGTTGAGCTACTCTGCAAGTACAAGCTTCTCCTAATTTTCCTCCTCTATTTCATTGTGTCTCCCTAACGGTGATTCTTTCTGACCAGCGGTGGCCCACAGACTCAGCCAATGGATAGTTGAAGATTCACAGAGACATAAGCCATATGGAGGCATTTGCTCCAGTGCTCATCTCCATGAATCGCAACACCTACCCAAGACCCCTCTGAGATAGGCTCAGCTTCTAAGATTTCCCTGCAGGTTCCAACTTATCTACCCACATTAGTGTTTTAGATAGGCTGGTTAATGATTCTTTTCTTGACTCACTGAATTCCCTTCTTAGACTTCACTTGTCCAGCTCCTTTTATATTGATATAATGTCTAATGATCATTAATATCTCTTAGTCCCCTAATCATCAAAGTGGCTCTACTTCCATGATTAAACCTTGACTGATACTCACACACACAAAATAAATCAACTCCACTTGCTCAGTCATTTTCATCTGAGCTGCTATGAAGCTGTGAATTCTCATGTGGAATTTGTGTACTTTTTTTTGAACCTCAGTGAATGATTTTGCAATTATCCTAGTTAGATCTTGTTCAATAGATTAAGAACATCATTTAGCCATTTTGAAATAATTTTGGTTACCGATTGAAGTGATCTTTTTCAGTTTAGCATGGCTGTCATCTATAAGCATCTCAGTAGCTTTAGAAAGTGAGGACATGGAGCAGTAAGGGACAAAGGGGACAAGTTGCTTGTCATGTTATGGTTAAATCAAACACTGTGATCAGTGGGACATGTTGTACATTAATGATAGGTAAAATATGTCCTTGTATACTTCCCTTTTCAATATGACTTGGCGGATTTCCCATTAAGTGAAGTTGTGCCTTGCTCTGACCAAGGAAATTTTGCATTGGTGACATGTGAATGCTAAAGGCAGGCCCTCTCAAGGCCTTGCACCTTCTTCTTGTCCTGAGATTGCCATGTGAAGAAGCCCTGACCAGCTTCCTTGAGGGCAGCAGACCACATGGAAAGAGTGGCTTTAAGGATGTGTGCCTACTCTAAAATGGGGATATTTTTCTCTTTACAGTTACCAGTCCATTTGTTTCCCCTTTTGGGTAATTACAAAAAAAAAATGCTCTAGTACCAGAATTCCTATTTTCCAGATTTTCTGGAAATGTTAAATTATGAACAATAAGCCAAGAAGAATTTACTGGTTTCTCCTTGCTACCTCACATAGATGGGAGCTAATTCTCATGTCTAATCAGTTCTGTGGTGTTCAGTGATTGTAAAGGGTGACTGATGACCAGCAATCCACTGCAGAAGATCTTGTACATGCAGAGGATCCCTTACTCATATGTCTTGTGTCTGAGCAGGGAAGACTTGAATTGCTAGTGGTTATAACAGCTGGGGTTCTTGGCACATCTCTATCTCAAGTTGATCCCTGCATGGTAGCCTCAAGGTGGTGAATCTCATATGCCAGCTCAGAGCTCCACAGACACACACACACACACACACACACACACACACACTCACCTTCTCTAACTTTGTCTTGGGCATACCATAGTTTAATATCTATTGTAGATATTACAGTACAAATATGTATAACATATTTGTTCACAATCAAGGAAAGGAAATACAGATGTTAGTTCTCAAAGTAGAAGTGTCCCTATCATCACAAGAAGATCATCTAGATAAGGATGCATGAAAAAATAAAAACAGTGCTTTCCAAAAGCACCTCTGATAGTTACTTATTCAAATTCAGACTGACTATTTCTATGTTTGAATAGATTTATTCCATTTTTGTGCAGTCTTTAGAGAAACTTTCATATAAGAGGCTTCAAAATGAATCTTCTTTTTATAATTAGCCTTAGGCTTATCTTCTATTGTTCATAGGGTGGTTCTGCTTATGGTGAATAAAGAAGGATATTGGATTTGACAATTTCAATGTTGAATCTTTCTCAAGTATTCTACACGTGAAAGCTTAATATATTGGCATAAAGCATTTTTCCCTCCTAAATATTTTACTAAACATACCTTGAATTTCCTGTGCATCATCATATTAATACCTGGATATCTCACATATCTTCATATGTCAGTTTTCTTAAAATTTTCTGATATATGCCAGCAATTAATTTATCTAAATATGTCTTCTGGTATTGTGAAAGTAGTAGTAAATGTTACATAGTAATGGGATAGAGTTTCCTTTAGGGTGTCACCAAGCAGTAGATTGCTGAGGACTTCCTGTTTCATCATACTTAACTGGTAAGGTTATTTATGTAATGGTAGGAGATAAAAATTATACAATGCAGTAGGATGCTGGATGGGAAGTGATGAGAACTGTGTTCTAACTTCTAAAAACATCGTCTTACGAATAATGTTGATCTAAATGGGTATTTATTGTGCCAAAAGGATCAAAATTAGTTAATATAAATTAACTTCCCCTGAAAAGTAAAACAGGATTTTATTGTGTACCAGATAATGTAAGTTGAAGGAGAATGTAAAATTGTTGAATTTCTGAAAACACAAGACTGAGGTGACCGAAGACTTCTGTTAGAGTCTTGATTTGTGTTAAATGGTATATGTTCCCAAATTCTGTGGTTTTCAGACGTATCCTACCCCTTTTGATAGGAAAAAAGTGCAGCTCAAATACTAACCAGGTATACCTTGAGGAATGATCCGGAGAAACTGTTGGTAGCAATTGAGAAACAGGAGAAAGATGAGATCACTAGGAAACAACCATATTTTGAGAATTCTGTGGGTTGTGGAAC